>NC_090988.1:56759500-57399000 GCF_041146395.1 Eulemur rufifrons | reverse complement strand
TACCAGAAAGGCTTGAATTAGAATAGTGGAAATAGAAAGGAAGCATTGATGAGGTAGAAATGGAAAGGAAATATTGGCAGAATTTGGTGAGTGGTTGGGAGTATAAGGAAGAAGGAAGAATTAAGTATAGCTGTGAAAGATCTTTCATTTAACAAGTATCTAAGCACTTGCCATATGTACTGGGCATTGTCTTTGATACAGGGGATTCAGGGCGGTACAAGATGTGATTCCTGCCTTCAAAGAATGTAAAATCTGGAGAGGAATGTAGTAACAGAGAGAGCAAGGTCCTGGAGGTGGTGAAAGTAATGGGATCTAGAGCACCAGAAAAGGATTAACTTTGGACAGGAAAAGGCGTTTTGTTTTTTCTTCTTTTGAGGCAAAAGAGAGCAAGGAGGAAATGACATGTGCCAATGGAGTTATCAAGTGTGGAGGGGAAAGTTAGAATTTCATGACATCCTTTATTTGCTAATCCAAATAGGAGGCAAAATGATATGCTGAGAGTATAGATTAGAGCAGAGGTGAAATGGAGACTTAAGGAAAAAAATGTGTGGGTTGGGAAGAGAGTACCACAGGGGTTATTGCACAGTTGTGAAGACCCAGCCAGAGGTTCCTTGCATGATTTGCTCATGGTCTAGTACTGGGAGTATTTTTTGCTTCTACAGTTCTGGCACTGGGGCCACTGACATAAGGGAAGATAAGACACAGTCCAAGCCCTTAAGCTCACAGATTAGTGTATGAGGTAGAAAACAGAAAGAAATTATTGAAGTATGTTGAGATAAGGGCAAAATAGGAAGTCAGTGGGAGGCAAATCCGATGAGGTTTCCCAGAGAGGTGAGGATAGTACAATTAAGCCAGGGTGGATGAAAAAAATAGACCAGAATTTAGGGAGAGGGAACTGTGGAAGCATGAAAAGTGCCTTCCAAGAAGGTAGGTGTGAATGTACAAGCTAGTTAGGGTTGTGGAGAGTTTGAGAAGAGATCGAAGTGTGAGCCTGATTGTGAAGGGCTCTGAATGCTGGGTTTAATAGATCTGTATAGCATCTCTGTGGCTAATATTAGCTGTAGGGAATGGGAACCGTTATCATGATCTAGAAGCTAGAGTCTAGGTAGTGGATATGGATCCAGACCCAGGAATCTAGGCCGAAAATTAGAGGAGAGAGGACAATGTTTTAAATGGCTCAGCTGGCTCAGGCTAAGTGGACTTGAAGTTGTCTGGCTGCAACCAGTGGGAGGGAGGCTTTGGTGGTAATAGGACAGGGACTGCTGAATGGTGGAGTGGTGGTACAGGAAAGCAGATCTTGGAGGGACAAAGGAGTGTGACAGAAGTGAAATAGCCATGAACTATTGCATATGTAGCCCCTGTGGGTATTGAAGAAGCAGAGGATGTGGTTCAGGTGTTATAGATAGGCGGGAAGATGGAAGTGGTTGCTTCTAGTTCAGAAGGGTGATGGAAAGCATGAAGTAAGGACATGTTGTAGACTGAGGAGAATAGCTTGGTGGTGGTAGACTAGTGACTGGAAAGAGGAGAATTTATGAGGGTGAGGGGTATGGAGAAGGAAGGGATCTTGGCTGAGAATGAAGTGGCTGAAGTGTTGACTGGTTAAAACTGAGGATGATGGTTGGCTGGGTGCGGAGGCTGGATAGAGGGGAAAAAACCTGGGCAGGCAGCATTTTGGTTAGAGTGAGAAGGAACCCCTCCCCACGCTAGTCCTCAGAGTCATCTTTAGGGACAGGACAGGAAATGGTACCTGAGGTTCATTTCTGGTCCATTTTGTTCTTTTTTCCATTTCCTCAGAACCCTAGTGAAGAAGTCCAAGAACCTAGGGGGTGGGGGAATCTCCTTTCCCAGACCAAGGATGTTGTTCCCTGATCCCAGTACCTTCATGATACCCCTGTTTATTCCCAGTGAAGAGCCGGAGGCCATCCTTGGGGGAGTTACTCCTGCGGCATGCACACAGTCCAACCAGGGCCCGGCAGGCGGCACAATTGGTCCTTCAGCCTGGGCGAGACGGAGCAGGACTTGGCCTAGGTGGGGGCTCCCCTGGGGCTTCAACTCCAGTTCTAGCCCCCCGGGGCGGGGCCCCTGAGCGCCAAGGTGAGGCTCTTCGAGTCAAGAATGCTGTCTACTGTGCAGTCATTTTCCCTGAGTTTCTCAAGGAATTGGCGGCCATCTCCCAGGCCCATGCTGTCACCTCACCTTTCTTGTTGGATACTTCAGAGGAGGGATCTGGGCCTCCCATCTCAGGCTTTGGGCCCCTCAATCCTTAACTATCTTCCATGGACAATCAGGGACATGGGTGGCCTGGGCTGGGGCTAGGGCACAGGCTCCTTTTTATGTTTGGAGGCAATGGCAAAAGGACTTTTTAATTTATTTCAGATGAATGTTTTATGGAAAACTTGTTGCAATATGTATAAAAGGGAAATCTCTATTCTGTGCTCATTTTTCTTTCCCACCTTTTTTCAGTGGGGCTGGGGCCCCAGAAATGGTTGTACATAGATGGGGAGGTAGTTAGGGGTATTTTCTCTTTGGTGAAGACTTTAATGCCAGGGATTCAAGGTACTCCTTATGCCCCTAGAGGGTGAGGGGACTTGAAGCCTAGGGAAAAAAATGGGATTCTCCCACTTCTCTGCACCCCAGAAGGAATAAGCAGCATGGGACCAGGATGGTTTGGGGGGAGCAGCAGCTGATGTTTATTGGGGACCAGTATCCCTATGTCAGATCTTGGGGGCCTCGCCCCCTGCATCTCTTGCTTCCGCTTCACTCGTCGCTGTCGAACTCCGAGGACAGACCCTGCAGCAGGGGCAGGGACATGGAGTGCCGGTCGGGGTCCCCGGGGTCCCCACCCTGGGCTCCTGGTGAGGGGTTGCGGGGGCTGAAGAGCCAGTTCTCTGCCAGGGTTGGGGATAGTCACAGCTTGACTCATGCCTTGGTGTTTCTGCCCCCCCTCATCCCTCCCTCTGGTCATCTGTAGCATCCCCGCCCCCTCACCAGGGCCCCTTCATTCCATCTCACCCTCCCCTGGCTCCCTCATTCCATCTCCCTTATTAGAGTCCTATCCTGAGTCATGGATTCCCCACACACTCCTAGGCTATAATCCTCATGCCCTCTCCCTCCTCCACTTCGTCCCTCCCATCCCTTTCATCTTCATTTTCCCTAGCAGTACCTGACAGCATCTGGGGCCCCCTCCGGAAGGGGTTTCGGCCCTTGTAGGAGAATCTGGTGGGTCTGCCCTCTGGCCCTTCCTGGGGAGGTGGTGTAGGTGGGGCTGGAACAGGTGGGGGCATATCAGCAGCTTCAGAGGTATTGGCAGGTGCTGACGTAGGGGCCAGAGGTGGCATGATGCTGAGGTTGGGTCTGACCCAGTTGGCCCCATGCGGCAATGGGTCTTTGGTCAGAGGCTTCTGTGGTCCCAGCACACCCTTGGGCTGCAGTGAAAACTTGAGGCAGGAGAAGGCAATAGGCAGTGATCGCTGTAACCGGAGCAGCTGGGGCTCACGAGCTGTAGTCAGTAGCCCTAGCTGCAGCCAGGAGCAGGAGAAGACCTGGTAGATCACATAGATGCTGTGGGTGCTTCGGAGCCAGGGAAGAGTCTGCTGTAGGCTCACCTGCCCTGGTGGCAGTAATAGGAAGGCTACCTTCTTGCGTAGACCACCCATACGTAGGTGGATCCGGCAGGGCTGCCCATCCAACAGTCGCATCTCTTCATAGGTTATGTCTGCTCGGCCATTTGGTGAGTATTCCCGAGTGCAGTGGGCAAAGGTACCCTCAGACCCTGTCTGCTCCAGGAGGTTTGGCAGCGGCCCTACTGGTTTCAGTGCCCTCCGGCCCTGCCGACCTGGTAAAGCCAAGCGGGTGTGGGCAGGGCGGGACTGTTTGACTAGCACTCCCAGTAGGTCATAGCAGGCTGCATCCGACAGGAAAGGTACTGCCACTACATTGGACCCAAAGCGCTCCTCGATGACCTGCAGGTGTCCAGTTTATAGGTCAGGAACTGATTAGGGTCAGGAGTTAACTGATTGCCTATTCTAGATTGACTCTCCCACCATTCACCGTTCAGTTACATTTCTGCAGTGTGCTCAGACACATACTTCCTGCTTCTCTTCCAGTTCTCTCCTGTAGCAAAACCTTGAATGTCTACTATGTGCCAGACTATGCTAGATACTGGGGATACATAAAAGAATGAGACTTTGTCCTTGTCTCATATAGTTCTGTCTAATGGAGGAGATAAAAATATAAACAGCTAAGTAAAATAATAGAGAGCAAGGTGAGAAGGAGATAAGAAGTGATTGGACAATCTTTGTCTTTGATGGAAAGAGGATCGAAGAAGGTTTTCAGGTGGTAATACTTGAGTTTTGAAGGAATTAGCCAGATAGGACAATGGTCAGTCCAGGCAGAGGGGACAGCCAGTGAAAAAAACCTGAACTTACAAACCAGGAAGGGCATTAGGAATACCATTTCATGTTACTTACATGTAGGATATGAAGAGGGGAAGACTCACAGTTACTAGATTATGAAAGGCCTTGTGACTGTACTAAGTGGCTGGAATCTTGTTCTGAGGGGAATGGGAAGCTACTTCAAGGGCTCTGGGTAGGAGGGACAGGATCAGATATGTATTTTAGAAAGCTAATTTTTAATAGGAAGTCATAAAATAAGGAGAGATCAGTTAAGAGTATTGCAATACTCTAGGCAAGACATGATTAGGCCCTGAGCTAAAATAATGGGGAAAGATATTAGAGATATTTAGGTTTTAGAATAGGTAGAGTTAGGTCACTTAGGAGGTATGGGAAAAGGAATCCTCAGGATCATTACTAGGTGACCAGTTACATAGGTGATGTCATTGGCCAAGAATGGGTACACGGAAATAGGTTTGGAATGTCCATTCTTATACTATAGGTATACCTCTCAGTATATACCTTCTGCCCTAGTTGTAGGGGGTAGTTCTTTTAGGAAATTTGGGGCCTCATCTTTGTAATGTTCTAATACGCTTTTAGGAATTTTAGTTCCCCTTGCTTTTATCCTTTTTGTCTTGACATTTTTGGGCTTAGTAACCCAATTCTAGAAAGTTTACTTCATGACCAACTGTGAAACCCTGTAAGATCGCTAGTAATTGTACTTAGGTATTAATGATCTTGACCCATTCAGGATTTTGTTGGCTGAGACTTCTTGTCTCTTCTGCCAGGGAGCAAGAGCACACAAAAGTTCCTCTTTGGGCCTCTTTCATATTTGAGCCCCATGCTTAAGGAACTATACTCTACTCCCTACCTCCAACTACAGATCCCATGTCTGTACCCCTACTAATGGCATTGCCCACTTTGCTGGCTTTCTGGTAGAATTCACCAATGGCCCCTTAACGCCCCAAAACAGTTACATAAAGCTGTTTTGGAAGTGCTGTCCCCTAGCATAAGAGGAGGGTGGGTAACTCTGGAGGTATTTTTATTTTTTATTTTTATTTTTTTGAGACAGAGTCTCCCTTGTTGCCCAGGCTATAGTGCAGTGGCAGTGGCATCATCATTACTCACTGCAACCTCAAACTTCTGGGCTCAAGCAATCCTCCTGTCTCAGCCTCCCAAGTAGCTGGGACTATAGATGTATGCCACCAGGCCTGGTTAATTTTTCTATTTTTGGTAGAGACAGGGTACCATGCTCAAGCTGGTCTTGAACTCCTGAGCTCAAGTGATCCTCCTGCCTTGGCCTCCCAGAGTGCTAGGATTACAGGTGTGAGCCACTGTGCCTGGAGTTTCATCTGTACTTTGGATAAGCTGAGGTAGCTTAAAGACTACTACTGTGTTTTATTACCAGGCCAAGGAAATAACTGGTGTTCTTTCTTGGTCTACGTGAAAGAGTTTCCCACCATTTCTTCTTCTCCTTTGCTTCACTGAGACCCGGAATACTTTCTTTTGGGTGGGGATATAAGGTTGAAGAACAGGGCTCTGAGAAGGGCCAGTTGGGTTTCCAGGGATGAGAACAGAGCACTGGTGGGTTGACATTTTTGAATGGAATGCCTTGGCCCATGACCATGAAATTATAGTCACTAAGCATAACTTCAAAATCTCACCCTATCTCTTCCTTTGGTGTCTAGGATCCTGTACAAATAAGACAAATGGGAGTGTCTCCAGGAGAGGTCCCTCTAACAGGAATGTGACATTTAAAATACCTGGTTCTTACTGTCCAAGTTTCTGCTAAAAGGGTGAATCTATGGTTTAGCTTGAGGCTTTTCCCCAGCATATAGGTATTAATTTGCCTAACCCTAACTCTAACCCTCCTTCTTGCCCTTGATCCCAGTGGTTATTCTAAAATAGGAAAAATAATGAAGTCAGTTGCTCAGTTCTTTTTTTTGTGTTCTTGGTAAAGTCACCATTTGAGACTACTACCTTCTACTACTGAATTTCTGCTTCTGGGTAGAAGTTATATAGACCTTAGAGGCCAGGAAATTTAGGTTTCCCAGGGGCAGCCCAGGAAAGTGGTGGTGGAAGATTGTCTTCCTACATATACCTTGGTTGCTTTGAATTCTGAATGGGGAACTCTTTAGCCACATCCTGTTTAGCCAAATGTTGTACAGAATGCCCAATAAACTGTTAGTGGTTCTGGGGACAGCAAACCAGGTCATTTAAAGGTGCCCTAATACTTAAATTTGTTGTATACTAACAGTGATTTATCTTGCACATCTCTACTCTGCTTTTCCTGACAATTTTCCATTTAAATAGGATAGTGAGTTTTTCTGCTACTCAGATGGTATAGCTTTCTGATTGTATAAAGACTTAATTTACTTTCACCCTAATTCTGATTGATCTAGTCCAGTATCAACCATCTACACTGCTGAAACCAGTTACTATGATACTTGGGAAGACCCTGGGCTCTCCTGTTTCTGGTTCCCTGGAAAGTTGGCTTTTGTAGTGGAGCAGCTACCCCATTTGGAATGAGAGCTACATACCATTAAGGCTGCTTAGAGTGTGGTAGGCACTGCTTTAAGATGGTTTCTTAAGTTTGGTAGACTGCCTTCTATGAATGCTTTAAATTCACTTTCCTTCATATCTCTTAGCCAGAAACTTATCCCTAAATTTTCTAATCTGAGAAATTTGCTGACATGTAGCCTGCAACTGACAAGTGATTTAGTGGGATTTGTTGGACACCTGCAACCCAAATACAGCTGTGATCTCCCTTCTTGAAATCTACATATTTTACTCAAAATCCAAATTTCTCATACTGTGGAAATTAAGGAAGAGGGAGTATAGGTGAAGGGGTTGAAGGTAAAGTCCAGGTTCTGTAGGAAGCTTAAAGGGTCTTTTATGATCCTTTTATACCCCTTTGGCCTCATTTTCACCCCTACTTCTTTGGATTCTGCTCTTGAGGACTATTTGCAGTTCACATATATGCATTTTTCTTTTTCCTCTCCTGGCTTTTGCATATGCTCTACTTTTAGTTAGTATGCTATACACTCACCCACCCACCTGCTCATTAACTCATTCAGATATTTACTAAACACCTTTTATGTGCCAGGTACTGCTTTCCTCCTTTGTGTAAATAACTCCTATTTGACTAGCTAGAATGTTACTCTTTCTAGGAAGCCTTCCTGACTTCCTAAGGCCTACCTTGGACTTAGTGCTTCTCCTCTCTGCTTTCATAGCTCCCCATACTTTGCTTTTCAAGGAACGTTTTTCACTGTTTTTGCAATTGTTAATCACTTTACTGCAGTGCCTGGCACATAAGCAAGCACTGAGTAAGCGTTAGTTATTATTGTCTTCAGGCTTCCCACCCCTTCCTACTCACAGGCTGCTCAGATCCATCCAGGCCATGCTTTGTTACTTCTTCTTTAGCCTCCATACTTTACCCACCTTATCCTTGATGAGGGTCCAAGTGGCATCAGCTTCATCCAGTGTCAGCAGGTGGGGGGTACCAACCAACATGGTGGGGTGTGGGAGGGATGTAGCAGGGCAGTGGCTGCTGCAGGAACCCCAAGCTGCCCAGGGAGGTGACACCCTAGGCCTTGGGCTCTGAGCTACTGCTGCATGAGGTCATAGAGGTCCTGCTAGGTAATGGTGTCATGAGTAGAGAGAGGACAGTAACTTTTCTAGCCTCACTACAGCCTGTAATTCATACTCTGAGTCACCTATCCATCCTCCTGCTTTAGGGGCAGAAAAATGCAGGTATCTGTTATGGAGCATTTGTATATGTCTATGAGTGTATGTTTGTGTGTAGTTCTTGATCTGAGTTCTTTAAGGAAACAGGATCATGTCTCTCTTCCCTTCAGCAGCCTCCATGAAGTAATTTGCTATCTGGTTAGCTGCAGATAACTTCTTTGTGAAATTGGCTGGGGGTCCTGAAGGACATGGGAGAAAGTACAGTCACATGCCACACTATGATGTTTCGGTCAACAATGAACCACATGTATGTCAGTGGTCCCACACCAGAAAATTATAATTCTGTATTTTTACTATACCTTTTCTATGTTTAGATACACAAATACTTACCATTGTGTTACAGTTGCCTGAAGTATTCAGTACAGTAATGTACTGCACAGAGTTTTAGCCTAGGAGCAATAGGCTATACCATATAGCCCAGGTGTGTAGTAGGCTGTACCATCTAGGTTTATGTAAGTATACTCTGTGATGTTTGCACAATGATGAAATCATATAATGATGCATTGCTCAGAACATAGCCCCGTTGTTAAGCAACCCATGGCAGTATAGACTAGGACTTATATTGAGAATCCAACAATGGTTCTCAACCTTGGCTGCACTTTGGAATTAATTGGGAGCTTTAAAAATTACTGGATCCTACCCCTAGAGATTCTTACTTAATCGGTCTGGAGTGTGCCTGGGCATCATGATTTCTAAAAGCCCCTAAGGCAATTTTAATGTGTGGCTTAGGCTGAATCCCATTATTAATGGGTGGATTACAATTGCAATGAAAACTAGGGGGGGTGTGTGTGTGTGTGTGTGTGTAGGAGGATGCTATGCTAAGCAATGACAATGTGGAGGGTAAGAATCTAATTGGAATAATGTTGCCCTAGTAACTGGAGAGAATTTTCAGCAAGCTAGAATTACCCAGGTAAATTTGAAGAATTTATTTTTTTATGGTCCACTCCTTGTCCTAGTCTGATTTGTATGTAGTAGCACCTCGCCCACTCCCACTCCAGCTCTTATCTATGTGTTATCTCCTCGTGTCTTTGTCCAGAGATCTCACCTAGTGTTTTGCCATAGAAGAGTGGTTCTTTGAAGAAATTTCCAGTACCTACTTTCCCACTCTGTACCTTATCTATCCAAGGAGTCCTCTCTTTGAGTCCCTCTGCAGAGTCTCCTTTGTGCCCAGGAAGATCTCTTGTGTGTAGGAAGTACCCTCCCCTAGCCCAGCCCAACATGTAGATCTATCCCACAAAGTTGGCTGTCTTCTGAACTGGCTGAGGTGGTATGAGTAGGGGCATAGGGAAGGGTGGGAAAGAGTGTTACCAAGAAAATTTTCCTAAAGGAGAAGTAACTGGCCTCAGGGGAAGGAGAGTCTCTCCTTAGACAGAGTTATGGGTATATAGATAGGTGCCAGGTCTTTGAGCAAAAGTTTGACAGTGGACATTTTCCTTTTTTCCAGGAGAGGAATTAATATCGTATTTCTTTCTTTCTTTTTTTTTTTTTGAGACAGAGTCTCACTCTGTTGCCCAGGCTAGAGTGCCACTGCGTCAGCCTAGCTCACAGCAACCTCAAAACTCCTGGGCTCAAGTGAACTTCCTGCCTCAGCCTCCCAGGCATGCACCACCATGCCTGGCTAATTTTTTGTATATTTTTAGTTTCCCAGCTAATTTTTTTTCTATTTTTAGTAGAGACGAGGTCTCGCTCTTGGTCAGGCTGGTCTTGAGCTCCTGAGTTCAAGCAGTCTTCCTGCCTTGGCCTCCCAGAGTGCTAGGATTACAGGCGTGAGCCACCGAGCTGCCCAATATCATATTTTTTGAGCTCTTCTGTGCTAGGGGCTGTGCCAAATACTTTTAATTCATTATTTTAGTAATCTCTTGAAGTAGGCACTACTATCCCATTTTATAAGTGAAAGAACAGGCTCAGAGAGGTTAAATAATTAGCCCAAGGCATACAGTGAGTTTATAGAGGATCTGGGATTCAGAAAAAAGTCTGCTTAACTCTGGCTCTAACCATTAAACAGTATTCCTTTTGGTGAAGGGAGAAGCCAACATGTTCCTTCTGTTCATTTTAGAGTGTGGTGGGGAGGGGTCCATGCTAGGTGGAAAGTATAAAGCGGTTTAATGAAAAGGAAATGAGCAGGATGAGAGAGGACCCACAGTGGACCAAGTCAGAAATTCCAAGTTTCTTGTTAAGACAAGTGAAACCAAATTCTTTCCTCCTAATGCTCCTTTAGCACATTTTTTATTATGGTTGACAAGGAGAGGTCACCTGGTGTAGTATAGTTGGCACCTCTGTTCTCTCCAGGAAGGAATTCTGAATGAGACAGACAGAGGTAGAGTGAGAGAGACATACACAAGAACAAGAGACATAGATGTGGGATAAAACTGACAGATGGTGCAAGAAGACAGAGGTACAGCAGTACAGAGACAATGAGAGTGATTGATAAGCAGAAACAGAGAATGATGCATATCCAGATCCCAAGGAGACTCCAGCTTGAGAAGGAGGTGGATGAGGGAGGTACAGGAGTGGTGGGCTGTTGGTGAGGAGGACAAGGAGGGTCTCTTTACATCCTCAGTGGGATGAGGAAGATCTTGTTAGGCTTTTTGTTCATGGATAGGGGATAAGAGGGGAAACTATACTGATGAACTCCTCAGTCAGAAGCCCATACCTCTGTTTTCTTTCTCTTGCTGTCTGATTCCCGTGATTCTCTTGGCTCCCTAAATTTCATACTGGTTTACCCTGACATTAAGTCTTTCTTTCTTTTTGGCTCAGAGAGTCTGAGACTGAAAGGTACAGAAGGAAAACAGATGACAACTGAGTCTTGGATGAAGTTGGTGAGCCCACGGTCTGGGCTGTCTAGGTTGTATCCTGCTCATAGAGTTTGCCTTTGGTGTGGCATGTTCTGGGGTCTCTCTGGGAAAGAGGCACGGATCATCAGCAGGGTATCTGAGAGTGACCTGAGTGGAGAGCCTAAGAGGAGCAAACAAATGGGGCTGTTTATCCAGAGAACATGACGTTCCCTGCACAAACCTCTAGGGTAGTATAGAATAGTGTTGACAGTAAAGACTTGATAAAGAGCCCTAACAAGTCTCTTCACTTCTCTCAGGCTACAAGGATAATCATACAAGTCCCTAATACCTATTCAAAACTTTTGGGGACAGATATATTCTGGTATTCAGAATTTTTCAGTTTATAGAAAGAAATATAGTATAAATATTATATATTAAGGAATAACCCAGTGGGATTCAGAACAGTGCCCTGTAATTAAATGCATCAACATTTCTGCCATTAAATGTATGTATGTTCATACTAAGATAAATACTATAAATAGGGTCATGATGGTTGAGGTCAGGTTTTGGGCCAAAGTTAAGAAAAAACTTGTCAGAGATTTTCTATTTTGGAATTAATTATAGACAAAGGATGGTGGGCTTATAATGAATTCTTCTCAGGTTGTCATGAGGAATGAGAAAGTATGGTGAAATTTTCTAAACATATCACATGGTAAGTATGTATGTAATCTCAATTTGCAACAAAATACAATGTCCAAGGGGGTGGATTTTTGGCTTTAAGGAACAAAGTTCTTACAGTGGACAAAGTACTGCTTTGGAACCAACTACTTTGGGGAGTTGCATACAACCAGAGGTTGAAGGTGCCTTAGAAGAATCTTCCTGTGGTGGGAGGGTGACAGAATTCATTGCTTATGAACATTGGCTGCATATAATTTCCCTTTTAATGTATCAGAGGGGAAAGACAAAAAATGGTGTGTGTGTACGTATGTGTGCCACGGGATTATCATACATTTCTTTATATTTATAATAATGTAATAAATATCATACTGCATACATCTTTGTTCACACTTTGATTATTTTCTCAGATTTATTAAAGGGGAATTACTAAGAGAACGATATGAACATCTTAACAACTCGGGACCATTAGGATTAGAATTTTGTCACACTTACACACAAAATCATGCTTAGAGGGCATTTAAACTCAGAACCTCATCAAAAAATTAGTCTTGAGAATGACTGAGCCCACACTTGGGTTGACTATAGATTTCCTCCCATTCCACTTGGATTCAGTGTGATGACACTTCTGAAAATCACAGAGGTTCTGGGCTAACTCTTCAGTTTCTTATTAATGAGGACATGGTGGTACCCTCCATGTGGCACTGGAGATGGCATCAGCTGCTTTTTCTCATCTGCAGTGTCTTCTGTGTGGTGTCCCATGCTGCCTGGTTCAGCTATCTGTGCTGAGAGGGCTGGGTTGCTCCTGGCTTTGGGTCTTTCTTCATGGCTAACTCCAATACCTGTGGTTATGATAATTTTCCTGGAGAGCTTGGGTTTGCCTGTGCAGCCTCTAGCTTTCTCTGACCTCATAACAGTGATTCCCTGCCTTCTGTCTAAAATTACGCTCATTCTGAACTCCATTCTGGTGTGAAAGACCTTTTGTTATGCAGTGTCCCTTCCAGTGTTGGTGGAGTCTTAGCTGAAAATGAATCCCCATGGGCAACACCATGATACTTCCTGTTTAATATCTCAATGCTGTTGCAGCAACAGCCGTGTGAAATACTCCTATTTCATCATGTTGTGCTAACTTCATGTGCTTCCAGTGAGGACCCCTGCCTCCTCCCAGGCAAGGCACATGGTCAGGCCACAGTCCACCTGTGCTAGTGGTGCACATAGTGGGGGCTTCACAGCAAATATCTGTTGAGTGATTATCACAATCATAGGCAGACAGTGGGACAAAGATGACATAATCCATACCCCCAGACCTCAGACTCCTAGTGTACCTCCACCCCAGGATCCCTTCACCCCCACCTCCATCCCCAGTTCTGCCCGTTAGAACTGACTTTTTCTGAATATGAAGGTTTCTAGGAGTCGGCCCCTGATCTGCTTGGTGCGGACCCCATAGATGAGGGGGTTGAGTGCAGGTGGCAGCAGCAAGTAGATATTAGAGAGAAGAATGTGCACAGGCTTTGGGACGGTGTGACGACCAAAGCGATGTGTGAGGTAGGAGAAGAGACCAGGCACATAAAAGGCCAGAATGACACAAATGTGTGAACTACATGTACCAAAGGCCTTCGCACGGGCTTCCCGGGTAGGCAGCTGCAACACAGCATGGACAATGAGTCCATAAGAGCCAGTGATACCCAGAATATCCACACCTGACACGGCCAGTGAAAGCGCCAGCCCGTACAAGTTGTTGGCCCGTGTATTACCTACCACCAGCTCTACCACTGCCATGTGTGCACAGTAGGCATGGCCTATGGTCTTGGCTCGGAAGTGCTCAAATCGTGCCACCAGCAGAGGGAAGGGCACAACAATAGCCACAGCTTTCAGTGCCAGTGCCAGGGCTGCATAGCCTATGCGGGCTTTGGTGACTAGGATAGGGTAGTGCAGTGGGCGCCCTACTGCCACAGCACGATCACAGGCCATGGCTAAAAGCACACCAGATTCCATGGCAGTCAATGCATGTACAAAGAACATCTGGACCAAGCAGGCAGCATATGGCACAGGTTGGGGTCCAAGCCATAGCACAGCCAGCAACCCTGGGGCTACAGATGTGGCTAAGCCCAGGTCTGTGGTTGCTAGTGTGACCAGGAGTAGAAACATGGGCTGGTGTAGCACAGAGTCTGTCCATACCACTGCCAGCAGTGCTCCGTTGCCCAGCAGAGCCAGCAGAAACATGGGCCCAAAGACCAGTGTCAGCCAGGTCTGGGCACCTCTTAGCCCTGGAATGCCAGTCAGTATGAAGAAGGTTGGGTGTAGGAAGGTGGAGTTGGACTGTGGTGTTTCTGCCATTTGTGGGGGGCAAAGCTTTGGGGATCATGGAGGCATGACTCCTGATAAGGGAACGACAAGGGGAGAGATTTTGGGGGTGTCACAGTGGCACAAACCCACCCATGGGGTATGTGTAGGGGTAGTGCAGGGCTGGGAGGATCACAAGGTTATAACCTTTGGGTGGGGGTTTTGGATGGATAATCAAGGTCACAACTCTAGCTAGGATGGGAGAATCCTTTGCTCCTAAAAGCAAGATTATTGTAGGGGGAGGAAGCAGGGAACAGTGGTCGTGAGGAAGGGGTAGTGAGGTAGGGGTGACTGCTGCAGTAGCTGGTACAGCCCGAGCCCTCCAGTTGGAGGTCAGCTGACGGTGGAGCCGAGATAAATGTTTTTCTTCCTCAGGGTCCAAGTAGAGTCAGTCTCAGTCTCTGTGTATAGGGAGGAAGCCAGTGCTGGTTGAGGATCAGGTCTCAGGCTGCCCTGTCCCTGACAGTGTACCCTTGGGTGGGACCTCTGGGCCTCAGTTTCTTCAGCTGTACAGTGGAGGTGGGCACAATGATCTTAAGTGTTGCTCAGCTCTAACATTTTGGGTACCAACCCTTTAAGAAGAAAGGAGGCAGAGTAGAAAAAAAGGGAGAAACAGTAGTGGGAGGCAGATGGGATCTGGAGTGAAGGTGGGGGCATGGTGTGGCAGAAGAAAAGTTGGTGGGTTTTTGTGGTGTGGGGTGCTTACGTTATTCTGAACTTGATGCTGAAGTAGTGAACTTGAACACTAGCTGGAGGGTTGAAGTTGGGGCTGGGGAGCAATGGAGAAAGACAGATGGCAGCAAGAAAAGGAACTTACTTTCTCTGCTTCATAATCCAGAAAGGGGTCCCACTAGAGTCTCATTCCTGGGGTACCAGAGGGAGTAGAGGTGACACACGGGGAGAAAATGGCCCTCAATCCAGAGTAGCAGCCACCTGAAGAAGAAGCATCTCTGATGTTGGAAGAGGCAAGGCAAGTAGACCGACTCCTCCCAGAATCTAGCCCGCAGCAGAAGCTTAAAACATGTTGAATAGATAAAAGAATGAGGAAGAAATCTCCAGCAGAAGGTTGGACTGGACAAAGATCTTGAGCACTGTGTGTTGGCAGCTTCTCTTTATCTTGACCAATGCCTGTGGGTCCCTTTATGAGGCTGTTCTACCTGCTTCCCTCAGGGCCCTTCTCCCTCCCACCTGTGCCACATTAACTCTTCCCTGTTCTGCTTCTTTTTTTAATGCTGATGGGCCAGTAACTTAGGAAGTAGAGTAAGGAGGCAGAGATGGGGGCAAGCAAGGAAAGAGTATGGAGCAGAAAGATCTGGGAAAGTGGAACACTTCCTCTGGTAGGTCTTCGCTGACTCCCTGATGTCTGGGAGAAAATTAGTTAATTAATTACAGGGTCTGGCTCTGTTGCCCTGGCTAGAGTGCAGTGGTATCATCATAGCTCACTGCAACCCCAAACTCCTGGGCTCAAGTGATCCTCCTGCCTCAGCCTCCCGTGTAGCTGGGACTACAGGCATTTGCCACCATACCCAGCTAGTTTTAAAATTATTTTTTGTGGAGACAAGATCTTTCTATGTTTTCCAGGCTGGTGTTGAACCCTTGGGCTCAAGTGAGCCTCCCCCAAAGTTCTAGGATTATAGGCATGAGCCACCGTGTTGGCCTCCTTTGTTCTTCAATAGCATCTGTTGTCCCACTGTATTGTAATTATTTGTTTGTCTCTTTCCCACTAGACTGAAAGAGTTACAAGCATTGCTTTTTATTAATCACAATATCTTTACTGCTTATCACAATGCCTGGCATGTAGTTGGCTGTGAAGAACTAGAACTCCTAGCCCGGAGAGCCTCTGCTCACTAACAGGGGCTCCTATAGTTTCAGGAGCCTTAGGTATCCATGGAGAAGAGAAAGAATTATTTACCATCAGCCACAAATCTGAGTACAGTTCTTTCTATTATAAGGAGACATATCCTTAAATCACCACACTATGCAAAATCATGCGATAAAACCCACAGGGCTTATTGGGGAAATGGGGATAGGGAAACAACACTCAAAAACTTAACATTTCAAAAAAGACAGGAACCTAATAAAAATGGTAGCACTAATTTTCACATATTAAATGGTTAGAAAGTACATAAATACTGCAATTAATATGACACTTTGCCTTGAAAAAGTCTGGGTTTATTCTGTGGAAGTGAGTGTTGGAAGCACCTTGTGAATCATTGTGAAGCAGTGAAGGAGGCTTGTCTGAAACTGGGTGAAAAGTTGTGACCCCAGATGTGGATGGGTGTGGCTCATAACTCAGGTAGTGAACTGAAGTAGCTGATAGATGTTTGAGGTGTGTGTATGTTGGCCTTTCCTACTCAGTTCAGTTCAACTGGGTACAGTTTTCTGTGTTCATAGTTTCTTGAAAATGGAATCACATAAAAGAAAACATGAAATTCACATCACGCTGAGTTCCTTAATGCATACTTCAACTGTGTTTGAACAAATTTTCATTTTAAAACCAGCATTATGGCAGAACTGATTGAATCTCTTTTGTGCCTGACCCTGTGCCATGTGGTGAGGATACAGTGGCGATAAGACCCTGCTTCCCTCAAGGAGTTCACAGTCTAGCAAACACAGTACTGTAAACAGTAACTGAAGGACTATTAAGGTAATTGTGTTAACTCAGGTCAATACCAGATAGGAGGGCAGTACAGAGAAAGAAGGCTTTCACTCTCCTGGAGGAGTCAGGGAAGTCTCTGAATCACTGTATTGGCTAACAGTCCCGTGGAGCTTCTTAGGTGCACATACTGCTCTAAGCCCTAACCTCACAACAGTCATTTGAGGTGGGTACAATTCTTTCCCCCATTTTACAGACAAAGAAACTAAGGCACAGAGATTGCCCAAGGTCACATAGCTAGTAAATAGCATAGTTAGGATACTAACTCAAACAGTTTGGCTTTAGCATACTTGATCTTAGCTACTTCAAAGATTTCAGCTGAGATTTAGCACATGAGTAGGAAATTTTAGAATAGTTGGGGAAAAATGCACCTGTTCCTGGGAGAAGGCATTCAGGAGACTTTGGGATTGGCAGGTGGTGCTAAGATTTCTGAATAGAGAGGTGTAGAAAGAGCTACAATTATTTGGCATTGGTTGGTGATCTCTCATCCACTGAGGGAGGAGGGGAGCACTTGGGAAGTGGGAGCAGTGGGTTGAGAGCTGTGAAGGAGAGGGTTATGAAGAAGTGCTCTCAGCCTCAAGAGGACACTAATGGGACTTTTGGCTGTCTCAGACACTTACTCTTTGTGCAAATTGTTCATTAGATAAATCACAAAGCCCTTAAATGCAAGAAGCCCAAATTTAAGGTCATTAAGTTCTTGGATATCTACAGTATTCTACATTTCCTACTCTCCAGTAATCCAAGATACATTGGAAGATATGATTGACTCTGTCTCTAGAAAATTCCTTTGTTGGTCCTCTAGACCTTAGTTCATACTTATAGAAGCTCTCTGAGCACATGGGGGGCAGTAACAGGCTGGTCTTTTCCTGTGATATTGTCCATTAGAGGAGAGGATTTGACAATACACCTATGACCTTGTGCGGCTACGTGCCAGCTCTCTGCAAGGAGTGTGGTGGAGTAGGGGGAGGAAGGGAGGCTCACTGGACCCATCAGTTGCTTCTAGGCTGGCACGGAAAATAGGATAGGAGGGTTCGTTTTGGAGATTGACCCTGATTTTCCTCACTTCTTTGCCTAATGAAGCCACCATCAACATCTTCTATAGAATAGAGTTCTCAGATACCAACTTGTATCCATGTGGGCCTGTTCTATGGGTTTCCGTTTAAAATGGTCCATAAGCAACAACTCATGAGAGTATGTTATCCATTTACACAATAGGCAATAGGTTATAGATCAGAAGTTCTTAGGTCCTAGTGGTGTCACACTGCACTGAATCCTCTTCTAGAAACCTACTAAGGCAAACTCTCAGTTACCAAATTTCAGTTCCCAGGTCAGTAAGACCTCTTTGTGAGTAGTGTGGCACGTCAGTATCCCAAGCCTCACCTTCCTTCAGTTTCAGGGGTGGTAGAGGGATCCTGTAAGATCAGGTTGCCCTACCCTATGGAGATTTTGAAGGAGTCATGGAACCACCATGCTCATTCTGTTTTCTAGCTTTACTTTCTCCCCTCTACCTCGGGCTTCCCAGTCCTTCTGTGAGAAAATCTTTATTATTCCCTAAAGTTTGGAGCACTAGGAGTCCCCAGTTCCTAGGATAGTAGATGTGCTAGATGTGCTTGCATTGAGGTTGTAGATTTGAGAGAGGAACTGTTCTCCCTCTCTTTATAATAGGATTTGGTAGAAGTCAGGTTATGGTAGGGGTGTGGAATAGATCACAGAAATCTTCCTGTAATATTGTCTGCTCTTCTTATTCATTTCTCCTTCCTCTACAATAGGGTCATTTTTTCCAGTCCCAGAATCTTTGGGGATGATACCAGCTTTGACCCTAGACAGCCATGACTCCACTGTCCTGCTTACTGAGGTCACAGTTGCCATCCTTGTCTCCAAGGCAACTCTATACCTGTAAGATTGGGTTAGGACCCTGAAACCTCCTTAACTTATCCTATCATTCTTTTCCTTTTAATGTGAGGCATGGAAAAGGTATTTTTTGATTAAGACTCTTTGACCAATAATGGCTGAGAAGAATTCTGGGATCATCTTCCAAAGGGTTTTTTTGTTTGTTTGTTTGTTTTTGTTTTTAAATATAAGACAAGTAGTTCCCTGTAAGGGTTCTCTAGCATTTAGAAGAGGGCTCTTGAAATAGCTCCCTTTGTTGAGATTGGGTTGAGGCCATCTCTCAAGAAATCAATTCCGTGAGGTTCTTCTCTGAGGTAACAGATATCACTTTTATCTTTTCCCACCAGTTTTACCTTTTCCCACCATCACTTCCCCCCTTCTGAGCTCACATTGCATGGGTAACACTCACATCTGGGAAAAGGACTAGTGTCATTTACAGAATTCAGCAAACATTATTAAGAACTCATTACAGGTCAAAGCACTATGGATGGATAAATAGCTTCTTTTATCACTACATTTGTTATGTTTGTGTCCCACCAAATTCATATGTTGTGGTCCCAATCCCCAATGTGATGGTATTTAGAGATGGGGCTTCTGGGAGGTAATTAGGGTTAGATGAGGTCATGAGGGTGGATCCCTAATGAATCAGATTAATGTCTTTATAATAAAGGAAAAAGAGAAATATCTCTTTCTCTCTCTCTCTGTCTGTCTCTCTCTCTCCTCTTTTCCCCCCACTCCATGTGAGGACACAATGAGAAGGCAGCTGACTGCAAGACAGTAAGAGAGCCCCACTAGGAACCTAATCAGCTGGCACCTTGATCTTGGACTTCTTAGCCTCCAGAACTGTGAGAGAGAAATGTCTATTGTTTAAGCCACCCAGTCTATAATATTTTGTTATGGCAGCCCAAGTTGACTAAGATGATATTTAAATCTCCATAAGAGCTTGTGTATCTGACTCTTCTCTATCTCCACTGGACTATGTCCTATTTTACACCTCGTGTCCTTAGTCTGGAATATTGCAACAGCCTCATGACTGATCTTATCTTCAATATGCTCTTTTGTGTTTTATTTTTTGTCATACTTTTATTTAAGAAGTGGCTAGTAGATATAAAAGTACAAATAATAAGAACATATACATGTATCAGCATACCCAGAGTTGAAAATTATTACAATTTTGTCCCACTTGCTTTTAGTTCTTTTTTAATAAAGGCAATAAAATTACAGATAAAATTTTTTTTTTTTGAGACAGAGTCTCACTCTATTGCCCAGGCTAGAGTGCCGTGGCGTCAGCCTAGCCCACAGCAACCTCAAACTCCTGGGTTCAAGCAATCCTCCTGCCTCAGCCTCCCGAGTAGCTGGGACTACAGGCATGCGCCACCATGCCTGGCTAATTTTTTCTATATATATTTTTAGTTGTCCAGATAATTTCTTTCTATGTTTAGTAGAGATGGGATCTCGCTCTTGCTCAGGCTGGTCTCGAACTCCTAACCTCAAGCGATCCTCCTGCCTTGGCCTCCCAGAGTGCTAGGATTACAGGCGTGAGCCACCGCACCCGGCCTACAGATAAAAGTAAATCTCTTTTATCCTCTGTAATATCTCCTTCTATCACCTTAGAGACAATAATTATGAATTTTTTTTTTTTTGAGACAAAGTCTTGCTCTGTTGTCCAGGCTGCAGTGCAGTGGTGTCATCATAGTTCATGGCAACCTCAAGCTCCTGGACTCAAGCAATCCTCCTACCTTAGCCTCCTGAGTAGTGTGTGCTACCACCCTTGGCTAATTAAAAAAATTTGTTTTGTAGAGATGATGTCTTGCTGTGTTGCCCAGGCTGGTCTCAGACTCCTGGGTTCAAGTGATCCTCCCATCGTGGCCTCCCAAAGTGCTGGGATTATAGGCATGTGCCACCATGCCTGGCCTTAATTATGAATTTAGATTATACCTTTCTAATTCAGTTTTTAATGCTTTTGCTAGTTAGTGCTTTTAAATATTTACATAAATTATTTACTAATATATATAGGAAATTATGTTTTTGAGTTCTGTTTATGCATATAAATAAATCTTTATCATTTCTTTAAATTGCTGCATAGTTTTATAGCATTATTCCAAATATTTATTATTGATAGACTTAAAATTGTTTCTGATTATTTTGCTATGTATACTGCTATTGATATCTTTATACATCTCTCCATTTTCAACTCTGAACATTTCTATTGAGCCTATATCTAGAAGTGGAATTGTTGGCTCATAAGGTATGTACATTTTTATCTTTAGCAGATATTGTCAAATTGCTCTTCAAAATAGTTTTTTCAATTTGTATTCCCACCATGAAAGATTCTGTTTTTTTAACATCCTTGAAAATACTTTATATTATCAGACTCTCATATTTTTGTGAATTTGATTAATAGGAAATATGATCTTATTTTCATATGCTTATTGGCCAATTAGGATTCTCTTATGTAAATTTCCTTTTCCCATTTTTCTAATAAGTTGTCTTTTTCCCCTTGTATTTATTTGTAGAAATTCTCTATGTATACTAGATACTAATCCTTTGTTTTATGTTGGAAATATTGCCTTTCAGTCTGTTGTGTTTTAATTTTATTTACAGCATAGTAAAATTTGAATTTTAACCAAAAGCACATCTAGGACATGTGCTTTTTGTATATTATTAGGTCTTTTCCTGTGATGAGGTTTTATAGTATATAGTAGACCTTGACAACACTTAGTATCATCTCCCAAGTTATGATTTATTGCATACTTACTGTAAGTCAGGCACTGGGTTAAGCACTCTACATGTATCATCTCATTCAATATAATATCCCTATGAGGTAGACACTAATGTTATTTCCATTTTACAGGTGAAATAACTGAGGCATAGGTAACTTCTGTTCAGAAAACTTCTAGTGACTCTGAATTTGAATCCAAGTCAGTGTGAGTTCAAAACAGACTTTCTTAATGGCTATTTAATTTCAAGGTTATGCTGGCTTCATAAAACTAAATAAGGTTGATTTTCATCTTTTTCTCATGAATAATTGTATTTCTCCTCAGACTGAATTTCCTCTCCTTTTCCTAAAACAATGTACCATTCAGGGTTGAAGGAGCAGCCACATTGCTTTGCCTAAAGACTATAGGCAAATAAGATGGCTTTTCTCCTGACCTCTGAATTTACTTGAATATTCTTGCATCTACCCAAATAATTATCTTCCTTATCTTTTCCATTATAGCTTTTGTTCATGATACATTTAGGACCTTCTGCCTCCCCTCTGTAGTTCTATTGTGAATTCTACGTCGCACGACCCTTCCTGCCAAAGGTTGGCAGCTGTGACTCCCAGCTTCCCTAAAGACACATTCAATCTTCCATAATTCCCTGGCCAGCACCCTTATCCTCTCCCTTCCCTTGTGTACTGACAGCAATGTAAAATACCCTGTAGAAGTTGCTACACTGTAAGTCATTGCCCGGGGTTGAGGATTCCTTACAAATGTAAGTTTTGTCTCAGCTTTCACGTTACTTAAATCTGCCTCTTCTGCAGTGTGCCACTGCCACTTTCTGCACCACTAGTGTGATGATAGCTGTAGGTTTTTGTAAATGCTCTTTATCAAGTTGCAGTAGTTCCCCTCTATTCCTATGTTGCTAGGAGTTTTAGTCATTAATGGATGTTGGGTTTTGACAAAAGTTTTGTCTTGCTTCAGTGGATATGATTTTATGATTTTTCTTCTTTGTCTTATTGATATGGTAAATTACACTGATTGATTATTGAATTTTGAACCAACCTTGCATACCTGGAATAAATGCCATTTGTTTCTGGTGTATATATTTTTTTAAATATTGTTGGATTTGATTTGCTAATATTTTCTTGAGGATTTCTTTTTTTGTATGGCCTTCATCTGGTTTTCATTCAGGATAATCTTGTCCTTGTAAAATGAGTTGGATGCTAGGCACATGGCACATGCCTGAATCCTAGCTACTTGGGAGCCTGAAGTGGGAGGATTGCTTGAGTCCAGGAGTTCAAATCTAGACTGGGCAACATAGGGAGACTTTTTTCTCTCAAAAAAAAAAAAAAAGGAATTAGGAAGTGTCCCCCTAGCCTTTTATTTTCTTGAAGGGATAGTGTGAAAACTGGTGTTGTTTCTTCCTTTAGTAAAATTCTCTAGTGAAGCAGTCTGAGCCTGGAGATTTCTTTCTCAGAAGTTTTTTGATTACAAATTAGATTTTTAGAAATGGTTACAAGACTCTTAAGATTATATATTTTATTTATTTATTTTTTTAGCTTGTAGTTTTTGAGAAATTGATCCATTTCTTCTAAATAGTCATATTTATGAGCATAACATTGTTCATAGTATTTCCTTATTACCTGTGGTGATAATAGAATCTATACTGATATCCTCCATTTCATTCCTGATATTGATGATTTACATCCTTTATCTTTATTTATTTATTTATTTATTTTGAGACAGAGTCTCACTCTGTTGCCTGGGCTAGAGTGCCGTGGCATCAGCCTAGCTCACAGCAACCTCAAACTCCTGGGCTCAAGCAATCCTCCTGCTTCAACCTCCCGAGTAGCTGGGACTACAAGCATGCGCCACCATACCCGGCTAATTTTTTCTATATATTTTTAGTTGTCCAGATAATTTCTTTTTATTTTTTTTGGTAGAGACGGGGTCTCGCTCTTCCTCAGGCTGGTCTCGAACTCCTGAGCTCAAACCATCCGCCCACCTTGGCCTCCCAGAGTGCTAGGATTACAGGCGTGAGCCACCGCGCCTGGCCTCTTTATCTTTATTAATCTCTATTAATTTTAGTGATGTTTCGAAGAACCAGATTTTTATTTAATTGATTTTTTTCTATCTTTCTCATTTTCAGTTTCTTTAATTTCTTCTCTTAACTTTATTATTTTATTTCTTCTGTATTCTTTGGGTTTATTTTTCTCTTTCTCCCCTAGTTTCTTTTTTTTAAATTATTATTTTTTTATTTCAGCATATTACGGGGGTACAAATGTTTAGGTTACATATATTGCCTTTGCCCCACCCAAGTCAGAGCTTTAAGCATGTCCATCCCCTAGACGGTGTGCACCGTACCCATTAGGTGTAAATATACCCATTCCCTCCTCCTGACTCCCACCTGCCTGACACCCGATGAATGTTACTACTATATGTGCACATAAGTGTTGCTCAATTAATGCCAATTTGATGATGAGTACATGTGGTGCTTGTTTTTCCATTCTTGTGATATTTCACTCAGTAGAATGGGCTCCAGTCTTGAGGTAGGAACTTAGATTATTGATTTGAGACTTTCTCTTTTTTTCTAATGCAGGCATGTGGTGCTATAAAAGTCCTTTCAGCACTCACTGCTTTAGCCACATCCCACAGATTTTTATGTTGTATATTCATTTCCATATAGTCCTGTGTTTTTTGAAAATTTCTTTTATGATTTTATCTTTGACCCATAGTTTATGTAGAAATGTGTTATTTAATTTCCAGGTGTTTAGAGATTTTCCTGTTTTCCCTGTTATTGATTTCCAGTTTAATTCCACTATGGTCAGGAACATAATCTGTGTGATTTCAATATTTTAATTTTGTTGAGGTTTGTTCTATGGCTCAGGATAAGGTCTATCTTGGTAAATGTCCATGGGTGCTTGAAAAAAAAAAATATATTCTTCTGTTTTTGGGTGTTCTGTGTATGTCATCTAGATCCTGTTGGTTGATTGTATTGGTCAGTTCTATATCCTTGGTGACATTCTATCTTGTAGTTCTCTCAGTTGCTGAGATAGAACTTTAACACCAAGGGGGCTATGTAAGTCACAAATTTTAATTGTAGACTTGTCTATTTCTTTCAGTTCCTTTAGTTTTTGCTTCATTTGTTTTGAGGCTCTGTTGTTTGGTGCCTCCATAATTGAGATCATTATGCCTTCCTGGTGAACTGATTCTTTTATCATTGTGTAATGTGTCACTTTGTCACTACTAATTTTCTTTGCTTGGAAGTCCACTTTATCTGATATTAATATATACTTTTTTGATAAATATTTACATGATTTATTTTTTCCATCTTTTTCTTTTCAACTTATGTCATTGAATTTGAAATTAATTTCTTATAAGCAGCATATGGTTGGGTCATATTTTCTTTTTATCCACTTTGCCAATCTCTGTTTTTTAATTGGTGTATTTAAACCATTTATAGTTAAGGTGATTATTAATCACCCCAATGGCATGTCTGCCATTTTATTATTTGTTTTCTCTTTGTTTATTCTGTGTCTTATTCCTCTGTTCATGTTTTCTTGACTTTCAGTGGGTTACTTGAACATTTTTAGGATTTCATCTTGATTTATTTATAGTACTTTTGAGTGTATTACTTTGTATAATTTTCTTAGTGATTGCTTTGTGTATTAAAATATACCTACATGACTCATCACAGTCTGTTAGTATCAACATTTTACCACTTTTAGTGGAAACTTTACTTCCGTGTAGGTTCCTTTACTCTCCCTACTTTTAAATATCATTGACTTGAGTATCAGATGCTATAATTTTTTTTAATCTTTGCATATGATATAAAAAACTTATGAGAAGAATTTATTCATATTTCTGCTCCTTCCATTGCTGTTCATTCTTTACTGATGCTCCAAAAAATCCTTCTTTTGACAAATGCAGACACCCATGTAACTCATGCTCATCTCAATATACAAAAAAACTACCTCTGCTTCCTTCCACCCCAGAGGCAATCACTGTTTTGATTTCTATCACCATAGACTAGTTTTTAGCTGTTATAGAACCTCATGACAATCATATAGTATGCAGACTTTGTGTCACTTTGCATAAGAATCTTGAGTTTAGTCTGTGTTGTTGCATGTTTTAGTTTATTCACTTTAATTGCTGAATAATAGTCCATCTTATGAATATATCACAATTGCTTTATCCAGTCTCCTGTCAATGGACATTTGAATTGTTTCCGGTTTTTGGTTACTGTGAATAAAGCTACTATAACATTTAAGTACAAGGCTTTTTGTGGACTTACATTGTTATATTTCTTGGATAAATACCTAAGATTCGGATTTCTGAGTTTATAACATTCTCCCCCACCCCACTGGATTCCTAGCAATTTCTTTGCTTCAGAAATTGTAAAATGAATTGGGAAAAATTATTCTCCTCCCAACAGTGTTGAAGTACTTTAATTAAATGCTCATATAGAGAAATTTTGCTTTTTTCCTTAGTTTTTTTATTGTGGTAAAATACACATCATAAAATTTAACATCTTAATCATTTTTAATTGTACAGTTTAGTGATATTAAATACATTCAAATTGTTGTGCAACCATCACCACCATCTCTCTCCAGAACTCTTTCCATGCTTTAAAAGTAAAATTCTATACTTATTAAACAACAACTCCCCATTCCTTTTCTCCCCACTCCGTGGCAACCACCATTCTACTTTCTATCTCAATGAGCTCATATGATATAAGTGGAATCATATAATATTTATCTTTTTTTGACTGGCTTATTTCACTTAGCATAATGTCCTCAAGGTTCATTCATATTGTAGCTTATATCAGAATTTCTTTTCTTTCTAAGGCCGAATAATATTCCATTGTATGTATATACCATATTTTGCTTATCCATTCATTTTTTAATAGACATTTATGTTGCTACCATGTTTTAGCTATTGTGAATAATGTTGCTGTGAACATGAGTGTAGAAATATCTCTTCAAGACCTGGCTTTCAGTTCTTTTGGGTATATACCCAGAAGAGTTGCTTTATCATATGGCAATTTTATTTTTAATATTTTGAGGAACTGCCACACTCTTTTCCACAGTGATTATATCCTTTTACACTCTTACCAACAATGCACAGTGTTCCAATTTTTTCACATCCCATCCAAAAATTTATATTTTATGTTTTTTTCAAATTTGCATTTATTTTTGTATAGTAGCCATCCTAATAGGTGTTAAGTGATATCTCATTATGGTTTTGATTTTCATTTCCCTCATAATTAGTGATGTTTAGCATCTTTTCATGTGCTTATAAATTTTACTTTTAATAGTGCAAAAATTTTGATTAATCTTTCATTTATTCCATCCCTTTTTTTCTTGAACTTATATTGAGTGATTGACACTGCAGGCTTACTTCAAAATTATCCCTCTTAAATTATTTGTTCATAGTTTCAGAGTAATTAATCATTGTTTCTGGCCTCAGTCCGAACACTTTGACATGTTTACCTCAGGGCTTTTGTCTTCTTTCCTTAGTCTCTCTAAGTCTCTATTTTTTTCATCTGCAAAATGGATACAGTAATAGTGCCTTTTCTCATTGGGTTGCTCTGAGAATTAAATGAGATAATTTATGTTAAAAACTTAACACAGTGAAAAGGATGTAGTAAAGGCTCAACAAATGTTTGCTGTTTGTATGTTATTTTATTGCTGAGATTTCTGTCACTGCTCTTACGCTGTGTCTTCAAATATTTTATGTGCTTTTTGTCTGGAGCTACTAATTATCCCTATAGTTAGTGCTCCCTCTTGGCACTAGGGGAAGGGTTTCCATTTCTCCCTTGGTCCATGGATCCCAGGGGTGACTCTGACACCTGCCTCCAGAAGAAAGGAGCATATGACTTCTCAGTCTCTAGATATAAGGGTCCTGTACAGGGCAGGAACAGCGACATCCCCTCATACCAATATGAGCAGTCTCCAGCCTTCTCTCTTCTTCTCTCAGAATAAGCAAAGTGTTTTTTTAAGCTCTTCCCTACCACTTTCGCAGTCCTTCAGCTGATACTGTGATGTAGTAGGTGAGTTTAAGAGCATTGGTGGTGGCAATGGGAAGGGATTGGCAGGTGTGTGTGTCTGTGCACGCGTATTTAGGAATATCTGTAAAGTACAAAGACAGGTTGAGAGAGAGGAAATGGATGTGTGGGAGCGAGAAAAGGGGTTGGCAAGACAAAGGGTGATTACAGCATGACAGAGGGGTCAAGAAGACAAGGATTGCAGCATGACAGAACACATGGTGTGGAGTGTGGGCACTGGAAGAGACATCAATAGGACTTGGTGGTGAACACTGGCTAGAGATAGGAACAGGGATGCAGAGAGGGGCCAAGAAAAGCACCAGGAGGGTGTGGGGAGAGAGAAAACTTCTTTATTAAAGGTTTGAGAGCAGTTTATAGAGCTGTCAGAATCAGACTGTACCAGGAAAGGAGATATCAGTGGGAGCTATTCATGAAAATGGCTCAGGTTTTGATCACCACTTTGTTTTGGCAAAAGAAGCAAAGCTACTGGAGAAAGATTAATTAATTAATTCCATGGCTAATTTATTAAAATATTTCCTAAGTACCTACAATGTGCCAAACTCTTTACTTAGTGCTATGAACTCCTTAGTCCCAAACTAAGGAGGACTCTTGAGGAAACTCTTGGTAGACTGGGTGTCAGATATGTCTAAACCTGAAAAGTCCTCCTTATTCTGTTTTCTGTTCTGCATTTTGTAGAACAGATACAGACATTGAGAAAGGAAGAGGTTGCACCTGGGTGCTGGGGTTCTCCACATTTTTGCTACCACATCCACAAGAACATGGGAGATCATATTTACACATGATGCATCACTATATGCTTACTTAAATTTGGATAAAATCTCCAAAATGTTTATAGGGAGTAAAATAAATGAGTACGTGGGCATTTTTCTTGAGATGTTTATTCATTAAAAAACATGAGTCATGGTGATTACTAGAAGCTTGGAGTGGGTGGGGGAGCTGGAGAGATATTGGTTAAAGGATACAAAATTTCAGTTAGGAAGAATAAGTTCAAGCAATCTATTGTACATCATGATGGCTACAGTTGATAACAATATATCATATGCTTCAAGATTGCTTAGAGAGTAGATTTTAAGTGTTTTAACCACAAAAAATAAGTATGTAAGGTAACAAGCCCATTAATTAGCTTGATTTTAGCCATTACACCATGTATACATATATCAAAACATCATATTGTACACCTTAAATATATACAATTTTTATTTGTTACTAAAAAATAATTTAAAAAACCCATGAGTCACTAAAAAACATTTGTCACTGAATAAAGGGAACCTTAGTGCCTCTGCAGCATAGATAACACTGGCTTTGGATTATGAAAACATTTTACATGCTGGCTCTAAGTGTGTGTGAGCAAGAGTGAAGTTATTAGACGTATAAATCTAAATTTGCTCTAATATATGAAGAGGATAAACCATTTACAGAGTTTGATAGCTTATACATTATTAAAAACAAATTTCTTGTGACACATTTCCTAACTAATCCTGCCATATATTGTGCAGAAAACAAAGACCACCTTATAAGCAGGGGGTGGGGTGGGGTGGAGGGGTTGCAGCTATTTTATCAGTTAGACACATAGCTTTAGGGTACAGAGCCTGTGCATTTTGAAGAACCTGAGTGGTGAAAAATGCTTGACATCTGAAACACATGTACAAGGAAAATGGCAAAGTGAAATTAATACTTGTATAAATAAATGTCTAAATAATACAAGTAGGCCAAAAAGTAACTCAACTCCTACATAGTTATCTAACAGTTATATCTGATGAGGTTTGTGAGTACATTTTAATATGTTGTTGTGAAGTTAGGAGAGTCTTATGGATTAAAATTGCATACGGACATAAAAGGTCTTTATATAATCCCCTAAGGAGGGAATGGGCATTACCAAAAAATAGAGCTGGTTAGGACTCACAGGAAGAAAAGAAAACACTAGGAAGAAAAAGCGCGCATGGAATCTGGTCAGGAGCTGTAGGGAAGAAGTGGATCCATTTCTCCTTAGCCTGGACCAAATCTCTTTGATTCTCACTCCCAACCCTCCTTGATTTGAGCTGAAACTTACTCCCATTGCTTTGCTACTTCCCCGGGGCTTCTGTAAATGATGGATAGGATTTCTCTTTGTTTCTGTTGAGATGGGTGGGTGTTTTCAGAGCATTTGAAGGAAGTTTGCCAGCTAGTTCTGACCCAAGCTAAGTCCATGACTGGTGGACCTGCCTGATGTACCATCCCATAGCCCTTGGGTCAGGGTTTTGAGACACCAGGTCCATCTGAGACACCTGGTCTCAGGCTATTTTCCTCTCATTAGGCATTTCTATTATCCCTTTTCCTCCTCTTTCTTCCTGGGAAAGGAGTTTCCTTTGGTCATTTTGGATGAAGAATAAGACTTTAATGTTGCCAAATATGCATGAAGGTATTTGCCCCTTGGAAAAAATACAATAGGATGATGGCCAAACAGGTTTATTATTAATAACAAAAAACAAGAATAATAACCTACTTTTCTGAGCACTTTATATGGATTAACTCATTTAATCCTCATAATTCCCCCCTGAAATTCACTGTTACCCACATCTTACAAAGGAAAAAACTGAGTCATGCAGAAGTAAAGTGACTTGCCCAAGAAAATCTAGTCAGCCAGGGAAGAACTGGGAAATGAACTCAGGAAATCTGGCTCCAGAGCTTAATGTCCTCACCTACCGCACTGTGTTCTTTCCCACCCAACATGGCTCCTTGCCGCTTCTCTATTGTTCTGGATCTTTTTTCTCACTGAGATGGATATTCTCTTAGAGCTCTGAGAGGTATTTTCTGTGAGACTTTGGATGTGCATCTTTGTGCTTGTGAGTTTCCTTTCTTCTCACTCCTAACTCTTTCCTAAATTATCCTAGAACGCTCCAAAGGTGCTTGACAGAACCCTCAGGAGCCAATGAGTGGAATAAAAGTCCTCCTCCCCACAGAGAGTAACCTCCTTTCCAGAACCTCATTAACAGCCATCTAGGCTCACTGCCCCTCTCCCATCCTGCCTTTGCTTTCTCACTATTAAAGTGATAAAACATCATCAGAATTGCAAGCAGAGGGCAGGAGTTATTTTTATAAGGACTTATGCCAGATGTCTTATTGTTTTATTCAGAAGGTATATGTTAATAACTGGAGGGGGTGGGAGGAATGGTGAGAAAATAAGTGTCTGATAAATTTCCTTCTAAGGAAAAATGAATGCGTTTTCTGGTAGGGCTTTTGTTTTTATAAATTTGAGGCCAATGCTTTAAAATAGAGGCAGAGCAATGTTACCAGTGGCCCTTCTTCTCTGTGCTTATTCCAGCCTTTCCTCTAAGAAGTTAAATATCTAAAATATACTGTCTTGGAGGATGTCAAATTATTAGCCTGCCTGGGAACTTTACTTGTCTGAATCTAGGCCTGTTCCCTTCCTTGTACCCTCCTGGAGGCCTATTGCTACTGTCCCCTCCCCCGCACCCACAGCCCATCCTGCTCTGAGCAAGTGCGTTTGCATAGAGGCAGGGGGATGGACTCTTGGATTAAAGATTTCTTTCCTCTGCATGCCTTCTTCCCTGGGACTCTCTGAATACCATTATCACAAGATCCATCTAGTATTTATCTGGTAACTTTATACTTCCAATTCTCTACTTACTATCTCCATGGTCCCTTTTCTTTATACTCCTTTCTAGATTCTTTTTTTTTTTTTTGCAGTTTTTGACATTTTTTTTTTTTTTAATTTCAGCATATTATGGGGGCACAAAAGTTTAGGTTATGTATATTGCCCTTGCCCCCACCCCAAATCAGAGCTTCAAGTGTGTCCATCCCCTAGACAGTACGCATCACACTCATTATGTATGTATACACCCATCCCCTCCCCCGCCACATCTGCCTGACACCCAATTAATGTTACTCCTAAATGTGCTCTTAGGTGATGACCAGTATATTCTCTTCTAGATTCTTAATCACTCATTCTTTCCCTAGTCCTAATAGCTAGCTGACATATCAGAACTTGAGAAGGAAACAAATATTACCTGAGTGTTATGAAAGCTAAGACAAGAAGGGCTCTATACTTAACCTTTTTTTAAAAAATTTCAGAATATCATGGGGGTAGAAATGTTTTGGCTGCATGAATTGCTTTTGTACAGCTTGAGTTAAAGTTTTAAGTGTGCCCATTACCCAGATAGCGTGCACTGTACCTGTTAGGTGTGAATTTACCTGCCCCTCCTCCCCACTCCCACCTTCTTGGTTTCTGTTGAGTTTTATTCCCATATATGCCCATGAGTGTTGAATGATTAGTTCCAGTTTAATGGAGGTGTTTGTGGTGTATGTGGTGTATATGGTGTTTGTTTTTTCATTCTTGTGCTATTTCACTTAGAAGAATGGTCTCCAGTTCCATCCAGGTTGTTACAAAAGGTATTAGTTCACCATTTTTTATGGCTGAGTAGTATTCCATGGTATACATACACAACATTCTATTAATCCACTCGTGTATTGATAGGCACTTGGGTTGATTCCACATTTTTGCAATTGTGAATTGTGTTGCAATAAACATTCAAGTGCATGTGTCTTTTTGATAATATGACTTTTTTTTCCTTTAGGTAAATACCCAGTAGTGGGATTGTTGGATCAAATGGTAGGTCTACTTTTAGTTCCTTGAGGTATCCCCATACTACTTTTCATAGAGGTTATACTAGTTTGTAGTCCCACCATCAATGTGTAAGTGTTCCTTTCTCTCTGCATCCATACCAGCATCTATTATTTTGGGATTTTTTGATAAAAGCCATTCTTACTAGAGTTAGGTGATATGTCATTATGGTTTTGATTTGCATTTCCCTGATGATTAGAGATGTTGAACATTTCTTCATATGTTTATTTGCCATTAGTCTATTGTCTTTTGAAAAGCTTCTGTTCATGTCTTTTACTCATTTTTTGAATGGAGTAGTTTGATTTTTTCTTGCTAATTTGTTTGAGTTCTTTATGATTATGGTTATTAGTTCTTTATCAGATGTGTGGCCTGCAAATATTTTCTCCCATTCTGTAGGTTGTCTGTTTGCTCTTTTGATTATTTCTGTGGCTATACAGAAGCTTTTTAATTTAATCAAATCCAATTTGTTAATTTTTGTTGTTGCTGTGATTGCTTTTTGGGGTCTTCATAAATTCTTTGCCTGGGCTGATATCTGTAAGAGTTTTCCAACATTTTCTTCTAGAATTATTATAGTTTCATGTCTTAGCTTTAAGTTTGTTATCTATCATGAACTAATTCTTGTGAGTGGTGAGAGGTGCAGATACTGTTTCAGTCTTCTACATGTGAATATATAATTTTCCCGTCACCATTTATTGAATAAAGATTCTTTTCCCCAGTTTATGTTTTTTTCTGCTTTGTCAAAGATCAGATGGCAATATGAGGATGGTTTTATATCAGTGTTCTCTATCTGATCCCAGAGAGTAAGTCTACATCTATGTCTCTGTTTTTGTGCCAGTACAATGCTGTTTTGATTACTATAGCCTTGTAATATAGCTTGAAGTCTGGTAAAGTGGTGCCTTCTGGATTGTTCTTCTTGCTTAAGGTCGCTTTTGCAATTATTCAGTGTCTTTTCTGGTTCCATACAAAGCATAGAACTATCATTTCTGGATCTGTGAAAAATGACATAGGTATTTTAATGGGGATTGCATTGAATATGTAAATCACGTTGGGTAGTATAGACATTTTAACAATGTTGATTCTAGAGATCCATGAGCATGATATGTTTTTCCATCTGTTTACATCCTCTGCTATTTCCTTCCTCAGTGTTTTTTAGTTCTCCCCATAGAGGTCTTGCACCTCCTTGATTAAATGTATTCCTAGGTATTTTATTTTCTTTGTTGCTATTGTGAAAGATATTGAGTCTTTGATTTGATTCTCAGCTGGACTGTTATTGTTGTATAGGAATGCTCCTGATCTGTGTACTTTGATTTTGTAACCTGAGACTTTGCTGAATTTATTTACCAATTCCAGGAGTCTCATGGCGTAATCTTTGAGATTTTCTAGATATAAGATTATATCATCAGCAAAGAGTGATAGTTTGACCTCTTCTTTCCCCATTTGGATGCCCTTGATTTCCTTCTCTTGCCTGATAGCTCTGGCTAGGACTTCCAGCACTATGTTGAATAGAAGTGGTAATAGAGGGCAATCTTGTCTGGTTCCAGTTCTAAGTGGGAACACTTTCAATTTTTCCCTATTCAGTATGATGTTAGCTGTGGGCTTGTTGTATATGGCCTTTATAATTTTGAGGTATGTCACATTTATGCCTATTTTGTTATGTGTTCTTATCGTAAAAGGGTGCTAGAATTTGTCAAATGCTTTTTGTGCATCTGTTGAAGGGTCATATGGTCTTTGTTTTTGCTTCTATTTATGTGGTGAATTACATTTATAGATTTGTGTATGCTGAACCATCCTTGCATCTCTGGGATGAAGCCCACCTGGTCATGGTGGATTATTAATATTTTTTTTTATGTGCACTGGAATTCGCTTTGCTAGGATTTAATTTTTTTTAATTTTTAATTTTTTTTTTTTTTTTTTTTTGAGACAGAGTCTTGCTCTGTTGCCTGGGCTAGAGTGCTGTGACATCAGCCTAGCTCACAGCAACCACAAACTCCTGGGCTCAAGTGATCTTCCTGCCTCATCCTCCTGAGTAGCTGGGACTACAGGCATGTGCCACTATGCCTGTCTATTTTTTCTATTTTTAGTAGAGACAGGGTCTTGTTCTTGCTCAGGCTGGTCTTGAGCTCCTGACCTCAAGTGATCCTCTTGCCTTGGCATCCCAGAGTACTAGGATTACAGGCATGAGCCACCACACCCATCCTGCTTTGCTAGGATTTTAATGAGAATTTTTACATCTATATTCATAAGGAATATTGGTCTGTAGTTTTCTTTCTTTCTTTTTTTTTTTTCTGTGTCCTTTCCTGGCTTTGATATGAAGGTGATATTGGCTTTGTAGAATGAGTGGGGAGGATTCCTTCCTTCTCGATGTTATGGAATAATTTCTGCAATACTTAACCTTCTTAGCAGCATGAAAACCTGATTCTTTCTGAGGGTTTGGGAACAGTAGGGTGGGAAGGAGAACTGTATTAGTGGAGCCAGTCAGGGGTAGGGGATGTATAGATTCCCATTACTCAGAATAGTTTCTCTGGGGGGTTCCATGGATAAGGAGGTCTAGACACAATGAAGAGCCACCTGATTGTGGGAGGAGCATGACAATTGATCAGGAGCAGGTGATGAAAATTGCCACTGCTCACTGCCTTTAGGGAAAGATGTGAATCTGGGTCAGAGTGGAAAAATATATCCTTTATGCTTCTTCTGTATTTCTACTTGGTACTTTATTTCTAAGCACAGGGAGCCACAATTGCAAGTATCCTGTAAAACATTCAAGGTAATGGCCTGATAAACTTAATATGATTAAATATAATCAAGTTAAAATGTAGTTCGTCTAATAGGTCTTAAGGAAGAAGATATATTTTTATAAACACAGGCTATCACAAAGTAGTGTGACTTAAGGAGGTATTTTAAGGTTAATATTTGTATAAACAGAAGTGGAAGGGGAGGGAAATTTAGGTAAGCACAGGAAGAGCAAAATCATGGGGGAAGGACAAGTACAACACAGGTAGTGGGCAAATGCTGCTTGTGTGGAAGTATAGAATAAGATCAGAAAGGTAGAGTGGGACCAAACTCTGGGGGCTGGGTGATTGGAGGCAAGTGCAGCCTCTATTGGTTCTTGAAGCATTATTGTCATAGAAGCTCTATATGCAAATGAAGCATCGAGGGCTAGAAGTCATTGCTATACTCAAGTGAGCATTCTCTGGGAGCACTTTCCCCTGTAGGGTTCAGCAACTTAGAAATCCATGCTATTTTTTGTGATCTCTGCACATACTCAGGGGTGCTTTCTGTTCCTATCACTTTCAGCCAACTCATCAGCTTCTAAGTCATTGCAGAGAGGAACATAAAGTGCGTCATGACTCACACCAACTTTACCATCTTTCACCCTGCAGTGTTTGTCTTGCTCGGCATCCCTGGGTTGGAGGCTTACCACATTTGGCTGTCAATACCCCTTTGCCTCATGTATATCACTGCAGTCCTGGGGAACAGCATCCTGATAGTGGTCATCATCACAGAACATAACCTCCATGAGCCCATGTATTTCTTCCTCTCCATGCTGGCTACCACGGACATTCTGCTGTCTACCACTACTGTGCCCAAGGCGCTAGGTATCTTTTGGCTTCATGCCCATGATATTGCCTTTGATGCCTGTGTCACCCAAGTCTTCTTTGTCCATGTGATGTTTGTGGGGGAGTCAGCCATCCTGTTAGCCATGGCCTTTGACCGTTTTGTGGCCATTTGTGCCCCCCTGAGATATACAACAGTGCTAACAAGGCTTGTCGTGGGAAGGATTGCTCTGGCCATTGTCACTCGAAGCTTCTGTATCATCTTCCCAGTGATCTTCTTGCTGAAGCGGTTGCCCTTCTGCCGAACCAACATCATTCCCCATACCTACTGTGAGCATATTGGAGTAGCACGTTTAGCCTGTGCTGACATCACTGTTAACATCTGGTATGGCTTCTCAGTACCTATTGTCATGGTCATCTTGGATGTGATTCTCATTGCCGTGTCTTACTCATTGATCCTCCGAGCAGTGTTCCGTTTGCCCTCCCAGGATGCTCGGCATAAGGCCCTCAGCACTTGTGGTTCCCACCTCTGTGTGATCCTCATGTTTTATGTTCCATCCTTCTTTACCTTATTGACACACCGCTTTGGGCATAACATTCCTCGGCATGTCCATATCCTGCTGGCCAATCTTTACGTGGTGGTGCCACCAATGCTCAACCCCATTGTCTATGGTGTGAAGACTAAGCAGATCCGGGAGGGTGTAGCCCACTGGCTCTTTGACATCAAGAATTGGTGCTGTGCCTCTCCTCTGCGCTGATGGATCCCCATGAATCTCCATGCCCAGTTTCAGCAAAGAAGCTAGATGTGAAATATAGAGATTTCCTGGACTGAGAGGGCTTTTCTTTCTCCTCCTCTTCTTCTTTCGACTTCATCCTCCTCCCTCCACTTTTCTATTTTTATCTTCTAGCCCTTCCTCTTTGCTTCCTTCCACCATTTCCATGTTTTCTCTACCCTCTTTACATATTCCTCCCTATAACCCAGAAATGATAACTAAGTGTAGATGCATCTGATATGAGGCTTTAGTATATTCAGTAGACTAGATGTACTCCAGAAGCACAGGGAGCTGAATGGCCTACATGAAATGAGGTTATAAACAAATGAATAAAAAGTAATTTTATATTTAACATTTGTGAAGGGATTCCTTTTTTTAAAAAATCTCAAAGTGTGCATTGATTCTTTGTACAGAACCAAGTAACTCTTCACCCACTTATACAACAGCAGGTGTTTTGAAAAACAGCCACACAAGCCCTTCACCCATCTGGAAAACTCCTCCTTCTTCAAATTTCAGTTCAAGAACTGCCTTTCCTGAGAAGTCTTTCCTAATTTCTCCAGGAAAGCCAAGGATCCTATCTTCATATATCTAGTGGATCTTGTACAAATCTCCAAATGTGTACAATGAATTATAATGTAATGAGTTGTTCATTTATTTATACCCACAATTGATTGTAAACACCTTGAAATCAGAAGAATATCATTAATATTTATACCCTCCATGCATTACAAAATGCCTGGCACATAATAAATGTTTGAAAAATGAGCACGATTACCTCCCTGAAGTCAGAACATGCATCTCTATGATACACTGAAATGACCAGCTAAATTTGTCCACAAAACCAATGATTAGTAAACCAGCTTCCCATAAAGGCAGTTTGGCATCATGGAGACAGATCAGCTGCTGATCTTCAGTACTTACCTATCACATCTTTGCTGTAACTCAGAGACCAGGGAATAGACAAAGTAGAAGAAAGCAGGGTACTCTTGATTCTCTCTTCTACCTGGCTTTGAACAGCCCCAGTATTAGGAATTATAGCACGTTACTCATGGCCAATTTATCAGAATTCGAGTACTCTCTTGGGGTTCACAGTCTTAACACTCATTATTTTATGCTTTTCTAAAAAAGATCATATGAGGAAGGAAATAGCAGAGGATGTAAACAGGTGGAAAACCATACCATGCTCATGGTTGGCAGAATCAACATTGTTAAAATGTCTATACTACCCAAAGTGATCTACAGATTCAATGCAATCCCTATTAAAATACCAACATCATTTTTCATAGATACAGACAAAATAATTTTATGCTTCGTATGGAACCAGAGAAGACCGTGTATAGAAAAAGCAATCCTAGGTAATAAGAACAAAATGGGAGGCATCAATTTACCAGACTTCAAACTATACTACAAGGCTATAGTAATTGAAACTGCTTGGTGCTGGCACAAGAACAGAGACATAGACCAGTGGAACAGAACTGAGAACCCAGATATAAAACCATCCTCATATAGCCATCTAATCTTTGACAAAGCAGACAAAAACATACACTGGGGAGAAGAATCCTTATTCAATAAATGGCTCTGGGAAAACTGGATAGCCACATATAGAAGACTGAATCAGGACCCATACCTTTCACCTCTCACAAAAATCAACTCACGGTGGATAAAAGACTTAAACCTAAGGTGTGAAACTATTAGAATTCAAGAAGAAAATGTTGGAAAAACTCTTATAGACATTGGCCTAGGCAAAGAATTTATGAAGAAGACCCCAAAGGCAATCACAGCAACAACAAAAATAAATAAATGGGAGCTGATTAAATTATAAAGCTTCTGCACAGCCAAAGAAACTGTCATGAGAGCAAACAGACAACCTACAGAATGGGAGAAAATTTTCGCATGCTACACATTCGATAAAGGGCTGATAACTAGAATCTATTTAGAAATCAGGAAAATCAGCAATAAAAAAATTAGACAAGTCCATTAAAAAGAGGGCAAAGAACAAGAACAGGGACTTTTCAAAAGAAGATAAAATAATGGCCAAAAAAAATATGAAAAAATGTTCAACATCTCCAATCATCAGGGAAATGCAAATCAAACCCACAACGAGATATCATTTAACTCCAGTAAGAATGGGTTTTGTCAAAAAGTCCCAAAACAACAAATGTTGGCGTGGATGTGGAGAGATAGGAACACTCATACACTGCTGGTGGGACTGCAAACTAGTGCAACCTCTGTGGAAAGCAATATGGAGATACCTTAATGAGATACAAGTAGATCTACCATTTGATCCAGCAATCCCATTACTGGGCATCTACCGTAAAGAACAAAAGACATTCTATATAAAAGACATCTGGACTTGAATGTTTGAATGTTTATAGCAGCACAATTCACAATTGCAAAGATGTGGAAACAGCCCAAGTGCCCATGAATACATGAGTGGATTAATAAAATGTGTTATGTATACACCACGGACTACTATTCAGCTATAAGAAACAATGGTGATATAGCACCTCTTTTTTTTATTTCAGCATATTATGGGGGTACAAAAGTTTAGGTTATGTATATTGCCCATGCCCCCTCACCCCCCCCGAGGATATAGCACCTCTTGTATTTTCCTGGATAGAGCTGGAACCCATTCTACTAAGTGAAGTATCCCAAGAATGGAAAAATAAGCACCACCTGTACTCACCATCAAATTGGTTTTAACTGATCAACACCTAAGTGTACACATAGGAACAACATTCATTGGGCGTCAGGCAGATGGGGGGGGGAGGAGGGGATGGGTATATACATACATAATGAGTGCGATGAGCACCGTCTGGGGGATCTAGGGGATGGACACACTTGAAGCTCTGACTCGGGGGTCGGGGGGCAGGCAAGGGCAATATATGTAACCTAAACATTCATACTCCCATAATATGCTGAAATACAATAAACACACACACACAAAAATAAAAAAATAAAAAAGGTCATATATGCTCATTTCCTCAACCACCACCTACACTAATGAGTTCCACATCTGTCTCTCTAACCTAGAACTCTTTTGAGTTTTAGACACATAAATCTACCTTTTTTTTTTTTTTTTAAGTGGAATCATAAAGAACTGAAGATTTATTGCTGTGAAAACAAATCTGTAGTACAGTAGTATGAATCTTGGGTATTAAGCATAATCAGTTGAATCAAGTTCAGAAGTTGGAAATCTGGTAAGAAATTTGTGTGTGTGCATGTGTTTGAGAAAGTCTATAAGCCAGTTGACCCAAGAGCAACTAAGATATCTAACTCGTTCAGTTGAGCCCAGACATTATGTTAAATCTCCATTCTTTTGGAAGGCAATTAAAAATTACAATTCCAACAGCCCACAAACCAAATAACCAAATAAAAAAATTGTAGAAAGAAATTAAAACTATGTTCAAAGCGCCTTTTTTCCCAGCTCAATTTCAGCACCCCAAGGAAAATAAAAGCATCCATGACTATCACAGATGAAAATAAAATGAATGTCATTGGAATCAGTTATTTTTCCCCACTGAGGTATAAAATCTATATAGAAATTTGATACTATACTATAACAAATTGTACTTCTCATAGTTCTGTTTTAATTTTCTTTAAACCCTGTTTAATATAGTTTTTTTATTGTTGTAAAAATATTTTCATGATTCTGAATCTGGTTCCAGTTTTTTTCATTTATTTTTAAATCAATATTTAATATACTGGCTACCAGTTCTAATCAGGAAAAAAAATCTTGGAAATCTCTTCATTATGGCAGCACATTCAGTAGAAATTACTGATGTGTAAACAAACCATAAAAGATGCAGCTCTCCGGAAAGCACATCTTGTTGATTGTTTCATTGTCTAAATATTCTTTACCAGGATTCTTGAAGAAAGACTCTTTCAATCTTGTAAACGTCAGTGTGCACAGTCTCACTACTATGCAGTTTCACGTCCGTGGACAGGAAGGCTGGTTCACAGCTAGTGAAAAGCTAGAGGAGTCTAAGTTTTAATGGCTGATAAACCTTACATCCTGCAGAGGAGGAAAGCACTTTTCCTTTTTTGCTACTTAAGAATGTGACAGAAATGTATGCTGAGGTAGCCCAGTGAATCCTTATTTTTTCTTTCTTTGTAAATTTGGTCTTAGAATATTTCTGGAAGGGTGACATTTCGAAGAAGCCACTGCTGGGACCAGCTTCCATTGCAATCTCTAATGCTGGGCACCTGGCTATCCTCTTCTGTGGCTTTATCCAGGCACTGATTACTGTTCACATGCTGCAGGGTTAATTTCACGGGGTCATACTCCCAAAGCTGGTTGCCTTTTAGATGGTGGCACTTGATCATTGTGACTGGGCCATTAAGTTTGGAAACATCCAAGCAAAGGTCATCTGTTCTGATTTCTTTGTTGGCAGTATAAGAGAAAACCTGATTTCCTCCCATGCCGTGACAATTAAAAATTCCAACTTTTTCATTCTCTTTTCTAGCCATGTTATCTAGACATTGATTTGTTTCCACATTTCGTATCTCTTCCAATGAGAAATAGTGACGTGGAATTTGAGAATACGATAAATATTCTCTAGGTACCAAGACAAAGGTTTGCATTGTAGTTTCTGTCTTAGACCAAGTCTCGATGATGTATCTGCATAATCTACCTTTATAACACCTGGAGAAATTATATAGAAGAAATTCTTGAATTCATCCATCTGCACTTCTGCAAGTCATCTGTTATTTTTGTTGATAATCTGCCCTGTGCCTCCTGGAAACGTGTAAGGTGTAGCTTTCTGAAACACATGTCCGACGTGTAAGCATGTTACAATTTCCAAAGTTCCTCCACACTGCCAAATCCTAAAAGAAATTTCTAAGTTTTCTCCTCCCCAAATATCCATTCCAGCATCATATGTTCCAATTGCCTGAAAGTAATCTCTGTCTATAGAAAAAAGTCCTCCTGCCATTGTAGGTGTTCTGACAGGAAGAGTTTGATCACCTTCCCTTCTGTCCATTTCCCTTTGGGGAACAGGATACCAGTGAAAATTGAGCTTCCAGTTGAATCCACCATAGGTCCTATCAGAGCCTGCCATGTACTCAAAAGTATCATCACTGATCACATCAATGATAGGACATACCACTGTTCTCCTGTCATGTTTGATCCTGGCCAAGAGAGGCTCCTGCTGTGCACTCCCAATGAGCGTCCAGGAAGGTGATCACTTGGCCTTTAGACACAGCAGCTCCTTTTAGTCTAGCTCTGATCAACCCAGAACGTCGTTCCATTCGAATTACAGTAACTGGTACTTTCAGTTTTTTCACATAACTCTCTGGAGGTCTTTTCAAAAAGTCTCTTTCACTGGCATCATCTACTAAACGAATTTCTTCTATCATGTGTCTTGGAGAGCGATTAATGACACTATGGACAGTTCGCAGAACTGTGCTCCAAGCCTCGTTGTGAAAGCAATCACCACACTTGTTGGTAGATCATCTGGATACACTTTGTTTTACACCCTTCTAACCTAACATCTGGCAAAGATCTGTTGAGGGCAATCATCTCACTCGCCATTAAATTGAACTGATTGATTTTAAACATCTCTTTCATCTTTTCTTGATCCTCTTTAGGAATGACGACTGGTTTCCCCATTTCTCCAGGACCTTCGTGAGGCTTTTGTACTGGCTCTAGAACATCCCCAGCAGGAAGTCCTCTCTCCTTTTTTTCATCACATTGCATTCACTGAAGTAAAGCAGCAGGAACATATCCAGGAATACCCAAATCAAGGAGGTGGCTAGGACCACCTTGCAATATGCAAATTTTCTCATGGCACTGTAAGTCAAATGCAAAATTTTTAAAATATATACATATAAATATACAAAGATCATGAAAATTATTCCAATCTAGTTTCATCAGAAATCACGTTCATACCCCTAAAGTGGTTTTTCAAATGAATTCATATCCCAAATCCACATGTCCCACATCTCGCTCCGCGAGTGCGGCGGCGGCGGCAGGCACTCCTAGGGGTCGGCCCAGGCGGTCGCGGCGCGGTCCCACGGGGCGCGGCGCGGGCGCTACTCTCCGCCCGCCGGCCGCCGCGCCGCCTCCTCGGCCACTGCCCGCGGCTCCCCCGGCGGGCGGGCGGGCCCGGCGCGCTATTGGGGCGGTCCCGCATGCTGCCGCCGCGGCCAGTCGCTCGGGGCTGCCTCGGCGCCGCGGGGCCGCCCGCAGGCCGCTCGGGCGCGGTCCTGGCTGCCTAAATCTACCTATTGACTGGTTATCTCCTCTAGGATATAGAACTCCCACTGAAGCCAACTTTTCCTCCTGTGTTCCTCTTCTCGGTAACGAGATTATGATGATCCTATCAACTTCACTGAGCTGGAAACCCTCTTAGTATCTTCCTCTTAGACCTCCTCAATAAGTTATTGGTTGGTACGCATAGTGATTGTATCACTAAATAGGCATGTGGATGATATTTGGAGTCATATCAGGATACAAGTCCTGTTCTCACTGTTTTCTAGCTATGTGTACTTGTGAAATTCATTTAACATTTTTAAACCTCAATTTTTCCATCTCTAAAATGGATACTTTATAGGGTACCTTCATAGAGTTGTGGAGAAGATTTAACGAAATAAACTGTGTATGTAGCATTTAACATAATCCTTATCACAGTATCTGAGAAATATTTTATTAATACCAAGTTATTAATATTGCTAGTCTTCATCTTAACACTGCCTTTACCAATTACTTATGACCTTTCCATCTTTCACCTCAGATATTGTGTTAATTTTCTAACTGATTTCAATGTTTGCAATCTTTTCCACTTTAACCTAAACTATAAAGTGACTCTAAGTATTCAAAAGACAGAGCTGATCAAGCAACTTTCTGTCAAACACTTGGGAGGATTTTTTCATTACTTATAGAGTGTTTTTTTCCTCACATTTCTGTGACCATAGATATCTGTATTCATGTTCATATAATTTTTTTTGATGGCATATCAGTCTACACCTCTAAAATAACCTAGTGTTCTGTTAGCTGCAGTTGGAAACCACAGGACTGCAGAGTAAATTCTAAGCTAAACATTAATTTAATAATCTAGTCCTCACTTACTTTTCCATCACTATCTCAAAACGCAGCACTATATAATAGTACAGTAATATATAAGATAGTACTATTAGTGATAATAATAGTTACAATAACAGCTAATGTTTATTAAGAGATTCCTCTAAGCCAGAAACCATATTAAGTGCTCTGCTGCATTATCTCACTTAATCCTCATACAAGCTCACGAGAAAGTGCTGTTATTACCTCTGTTTAGTACACAGGGCTACCCAAGGCTCAGAGAAGATAAACGATTAAGGTCATAGATCTGGCAAATGGTAGAGAACTTATGTCAATTCCTCTTTGAAGTCTTCAATCCCCTCAAGTAAGAGGTAATCACCATATTCTCTGGGTCTCTACAGCAGTGACAATTATTGTCTCAACTGAATATTAATTACTTTATTTATGAAACCACCAGAACTTGAGTTCTGTGAGGGCAGAGACTATATTTTACTTATAATTATAGTTCTAATATCTAGCATATGCATAGGGTAACCACATTCATATTTATGGATTGAAATGGCGATGTGGTTGACCTCTGGACCCTTCATTGTTAAATATTACCTAATTTTATGATTGAAAATCACTTAAGCACACACACACACACACACACGCATACAGAAACACCACACTTCACTCCTTCTGATCTATTTCTTTTCTCTCTCCACATGTTTCTATAATATATATATTGAGGTCTAGTGTGGCTATATAGGCTGTATTTTAATATTCTTCATATTAACTGCCATCAACTCTACTCCATTCTGTGTTCATATGTTAGTCAGAGACATGGAGTCATTAGCAGATGCAGTTTGTACAGAGTGCTGTAGGGAGGACAATTAGATTACCTACCCTCTCTGGTTCCTGACCTCTGGAGACTGGTTCTGCTTGGGTCTGCTTCTGTCTAATTAAACCAGACACTACTTAAAGATCTAGTGGGGTAGAAGTTGTCTCCTTACCCAAGGGATTCCTGAGGATGAGGTACAAATACTGTCCCATTTCACTCTAGAGTCTGTATCTGGCAGCTTCTTTCCCATGTTGGGGAAGAACTTTCTCTTCAATGGCGTAAGTTTCTTGGCAGGGAATAGATGTTTGGTTCTTGAGATTTTTATGTTTTCCTGGCATAAACCCAATAAACTGTTGATTCAGACAAGATCTTCTCAAGTCCTCTGGATAGTGTAGCATAAATACACGCAATCTAATGTGTACATCTTGACATTTTGAACTGCTGCAGACATTTCTGCTATGTAGGGCTGGGACAAGGGTTAGATTTTTTTGGAATATTAAAGTAATTTACAAATATTGAAATATTAGAAAGTAGGTGTATTAAAACTCACAGCACTGGAGTAAGTTTAAATATTTAATTTATATGAAATTAGAATTATTTTAATTTTACTAGCTTTAATGGAAGAAACTCATCGGTAATATTTTCAAAATAAAATTGTGGAAAAATTTAGCCATTAAAAATACATGAAAACCTATATAGGGGTTCCCATTTTTCCTTTTGCCTCAGGCTCCAAATAGTGGTTCGGCATACCATTGTCAGATCCTATCTTTATTTACTATTTTGATATTTTGTTCATCATGGATTTTTTACATTAATTTTTATTTTAGAAAAACATTTCATTAAAATATTTATCTTGATTACTGTGCTTTTTGGTATCCACTTAAATTTTGTACCTGAGGTAAGTGCCACATTCATCTCACCTTAATTCTGGTCCTAGGAGAGTCAACACCTGTGTATCTGAGAGAGTTATAAAGAAATGGAGGCCCTGATTATATTTCAAATCTTTAGATAAACCTGAAACTAGAAACATATTTCTCAGTTACAGGACAAAGACATCCCCTTTGTGCTCAAGCCAAAATGGAGTTGGATTTTCTGTTACTTATAATGTAAAGTGATCTGATACACAGACAGAAAAAGGAATTACCTTATACATTTTAATCTTTAATTAGCTTTTTTAGAATTTAAATATATGCTATGGTTAATACTTTTTTATTTTTAAAGGGAGCAGAACACTCCATTATTATATGTACCATACGTAATTTATTGTCCTATTGATGGATATGGAAATTATAACAATTTCTTTTGCTATTGCAACTGTAGCAATGAATATCCTTATAGATCTATCTATATGTTCTCATGCTGTAATTTTAGCAGGTAGGTGCCCAAAGTGAAATTATTGGATTAAAATTCTTAATAGCTGTTGTCAAATTACTTTCTAAAATGGCTACACTAAGTTACCTGCCACCAGCACTGGGGACTGTTTTCCAATCTGATAGGAGAACTGTGATTTTTCAATGTGATGCTGGTTTTCATTTCTTTAAAATTTGTAAGGTTCAGCATCTATTCATATGTATATTAGCCATCAATGTAAATTGCCTATTTTGATTCTTGGCATATTTTCTAATTTTTCCTTTTTCACTTGTACCAACTTTTAGTATTTAAGTATATTAATCTTTTGTCTATTATGTGTTTTATAATTTTTTCTCCTAGAATTATTGTTTATCTTTGACTACGTTTTTACATAATTCCATCATTTAATTGCTACTTTCTATGAAATTTGATTTTCTTATCCTACTCAGAGCATCTTTCCAACCTCCAAAGTATTTTCCCATGTTTTCTCCTGAGGGTTTAAATTTTTCAATATTTAAATTTTAAAATATTTTTATAATTTTATTTTTAAATACACATCTTTAATTTATCTGGAATTTGTATTTGTTTGCTGAGTGAGGTGGGAATTAATTTTATTCCCTGATCATCACCTTAGTACACATTTGGGAATAACACCAATTGGGTATTGGACAGAGGTGGGGGGTGGGGGGTGGAGATGGGTGTATACCTACATGGTGAGTGCGATGTGCACTGCCTGGGGAATGAACACGCTTGAAGCTCAGACTTGGGGGAATGGGGGGCATGGGCAATATATATAACCTGAACTTTTGTACCCCCATAATAAGCTGAAATAAAAAAAAAAACAAAAACAAACAAACAAACAAACAGCTAATAATAAAAATTGAAAACTTGGAAAAAAAAATAACATAGTCCGATATCCCAGTGCTGTTAATTGAATAAGCCTTCCTTCCCTTACTAAATTGAAATGCTACTTTATCACATTTTAAATTCAAAATATATTTTTATTAGTTTCTGAGATGTCTATTAAGTTGTTCTGATCCATTCAATAGCAATAATTAGCATTTATTTAGTGTTTCTCTGCCAGGCACTATGCTAGGCAGTTTACAGAAAGTATTTAATTCAATTCTTGCAAAGTAAGTATGAGTAGCTTAATTTAACAGATCAGGCTAGATTTCTGAGATGTGAAAAACTTGCCTTTTGTCAATAATCAGAAAGTTAGAAGCTTGGGATTGAACCTGGGGAAGCCTTCACATATGATAAATATTTAAGTTATGAATTGGAAGATCAGTAGGACTTTAACAAACACCAAAGGTAGGAAAGTATGTTTCCAGGCTAGGATAAAAGCTTGAGAAAAGTCATGAAAGTTGGAAAACTCAGGTTTTGTGTGGAGAATAGATAGTACAGGTAATCTTATTAGCTTTGTTAGAGTGCCTAAAAGTGATTAAAGCTGGAGAATAGTGTAACAAGATTGTGGAGGGCTTTGCATGCTTGAGAAGTTTGGAATTTATAAGTCAATTATATAAGGGTTGTAAAAGAAAACACAATAAGACTTTTGTTTTGGGCACACCACCCAGACTGCAGTATAGGCTGATTAATTTGAAGAGGTTGAGGGTGGGAAGCTGGCAGATGGAGAGATCAGATTATTTTAGGAAGCTATTGCAACAGAACAGGTGAAGGATGATTAAAGCCTAAGCAAGAGGAGTAAGTGAGAACAGGGAGGTATATATAGGTTCTAGGCATTGCTGAAATGTGATCAGAAACCTTTGTTTATATTTATGCTTGCAATGATAATGCGCTAAGTGAAAGAATAACCTTGTATACTCTCAATTGAGTCATTAGTGATTGATTCCATTATCTAATGTTCAGCTTTTGGTAGAAGTTATAGCTGGCTCTGCCTACTAACTCTCACTTTCTTTAGTCTTCATAGAGAGACTCCAAAAGCAGGCATGTTTTCTGCTAATCTCACCACCTTTCATCCCACTGTGTTCATCCTACTTGGCATCCCAGGACTTGAGCAATACCACACCTGGCTTTCAATTCCTTTCTGCCTCATGTACATCACTGCAGTCTTGGGAAATGGAGCCCTCATTCTTGTTGTCCTCAGTGAACGCACCCTGCATGGACCCATGTATGTCTTCCTATCCATGCTGGCTGGCACTGACATCCTGCTGTCCACAACCACTGTGCCCAAGGCCCTGGCTATCTTCTGGTTCCATGCTGGGGAGATAGCATTTGATGCCTGCATTACCCAGATGTTTTTCATCCATGTTGCTTTTGTGGCCGAGTCAGGAATCCTGCTGGCCATGGCATTTGACCGCTTTGTGGCCATTTGTACTCCCTTGAGATACACAGCCATCTTAACTCCTATGGCAATTGCAAAAATGACCCTGGCCATCTGGGGACGGAGCATTGGGACCATTTTTCCTATCATATTCTTACTGAAGAGACTGCCATACTGTAGGACCAATATCATCTCCCACTCATACTGTGAGCACATTGGGGTGGCCCGACTGGCCTGTGCTGACATCACTGTCAATATTTGGTATGGCATCTCAGTGCCAATGGCATCAGTTTTGGTAGATGTTGCACTCATTGGTGTTTCCTACACTTTGATCCTCCAAGCTGTGTTTAGACTTCCTTCCCAGGATGCCCGGCACAAGGCTCTCAATACCTGTGGTTCTCACATTGGAGTTATTCTCCTCTTCTTCATCCCATCCTTTTTTACTTTCCTGACCCACCGCTTTGGCAAGAATATCCCCCACCATGTCCATATCCTTCTGGCAAATCTCTACGTATTAGTTCCCCCCATGCTTAACCCCATCATCTATGGAGCAAAGACCAAGCAAATCAGGGACAGTATGGCTCACATGTTATCTATTGTGGGGAAGTCTTAAGATAGCTCATGGTTCCTTCGTAGTTTTCTCTTACCAGTAGGAGAAAAGAGAATTTGTCAACCAAGTTCCCAAGTTTAGGCACTATAGTGTGTTGTAGCAGAAAGCACACATGGGCTTTGAAATAAAATATATTTGGATTCAAATCCTGGCTTCCTTGCTTCCTTTTCTTTTCTTTTTTCATTATTCCAAAAAAAAAATTTTAATGTTTAAGCTTTAGTTTAATTTAAATGTTGCTTTTAATGAGGCCGACACCCACTGTGCAGACAGGGCTCTGGGGAAATGTTCATAGCAGAACACATCTGTGGCTCTTCTTTGGTTCTGGAGGGTCCACGGCAGCCAACATTGCTTTGTCAAATACATTGTTTAGGCCCATATATGTGAATGTAGAACACTCCACATACTTGACAGCCTTCTCTGGAGTGATAGGTTTCTGTTTGTTCTTGGAAAGTTTCTCAATAGTAGAGAGGGTCACCTCTGGGATGAATTTGCATCCCAACAAGCAAGGAAGGAGTCTTTGGACTGTGGTGAGTTGTCTCAGGTACCCATTTTTCTTTAACATTTTCAAATCAGGATGGAGAGACCACTGAAAAACAGACTAGAATTACATCTGTTTGTGGATAACTCAGTGGTCATAATCTATCATATCAATAATCCTTTGTCAGTATCAAAAAGCCCAAGAGTATATGTCTCTCCACCAACCGTAACTGTGACTGCATAGCTGTCAAAAACAATCAGTACATATTCAGATGGAAATTTGTTTGTTGTATAGGATATCAAGAGACCTGTCTTACTGATAGTACCATCACCCACAACAACACACTTAGTTGTCTGCATTGCTGAAATAATTTTGTATCCACTTTAAATATTTAAAATCTGATGTTGACCTCAATTTCTTCATCGAGGTGTTGGCAGCACTCTGTGGGGTCTCTTTAGCTTCTGGACAGGGGCATGTACTTGACCCTGGCTCCCTAACTTTCTGATTTTTGAAAATCAAGGGGAAGTTCTCATCTTTTGGAAATTTAGTCCTAACCTGTGAAATCCAACCACTTATATCTATGTTCTAAAGTTTATGTGAGGATTAAATTAAATATATAAACTACTTTGCACACTACCCAGCATTTTATAGGATATCAATCTTAGCCTTAGCTATAATGCTAACTTGAAGTTTGTCTCATGAGGAAGACATCTTAAATTTGATGTACGTGAGATTTCCAGTCTTTCCAGAGGCTCCTCTGTCTTCTCCTGCTTACCTTCCAAGACTATATCATGACTGTCATCATCTCCAACATCAATGTCATTATAATAAGTTTGTTGTATAGATTAAATTAGGTAATAAATATGAAAGAGTGCTTTTTAAAAAATAAACTAAGAAACTATCATCATTATTATATTTTAAAAATCCCTTTACTCATCCAAGAATTGGGATGAGTGACACAGACACAGGCAGTACCCATAGAGAGCCAAGGGTCTGAGTTGAACATATAAACAAAGAACAAGTTATGGGGTCACATTGATAACAGGAAGAATTATATATCACATAATATTCAGATGTTAGAAAGATGAAGAAAGCTAATATTCTATAATTCTATGTCCTCTTCTTGTCTATACCTTTTCCTAATCAGAGCCAGTTATATGGCCTTAAATTTCATTTACAAATTATGATGACTTCTGAATTGATATCTCCAGCTGAGTCTTTCCCCTTGAGATCCATATTCACATATTCAACTATTTCTTGGCATCTCCAGTAGTATGTCTAGTACTCAAAATAAACATATCTGTAATAGAAAGGATAGCCTAGGCTATGAAGCTATAAAAAACCATAAAATTTTAGTGAATTAGCAAAACAAAGTTCATTCTTCTCTTAAAGTGTAGTGTCTGTTAATAGGATCTCTCCTCCATTTGGTGGCTCAGGAATCCTGGATCCCTCCATCTTTTGATGTTGTCATATCAGCATACATTTTTCAGAGTTGCCAGAACAGGGAAGGAGAGAGAAAGGTGAGGCGCAACAATTATTAATTGTCTTGGTCTTGAAGTTATTCATCACTTTTGCTCACATTTTTGTTGGTGAGCATGTGTCCTCATGGTCCTAGCTCAACTGCAAAAGAATCTGGGAAATGTAGGAGCATTCATGGATTTGCGGTGAGTACTAATTGTCTCAGCCACCATTTGTACTTTTGGTCACTTAGTATTTCTCTGCTCCCTTTTCCAATGTATTGACCGTGCTCAAATCCCCTGCACAGGAGAGACCCTAAAGTGCCATTCAGGCACTCCATCCAGCTCAAAGTGTAGGATCTGGAAGTGATGTACATGTACCCTTCCATCTGATTTGGTGGGGTTTTTATTGGTCTAAGACCTATGATTTAAAAGGAAATTTATCTGTTGCTCCTCACCCTCTTATAAAACATATTATAGTATAATAGGGAAATTTAACAACCATTTGAAAAGGTGAAAAATGTGAAACATAGAATAGTAATTTATTTATGGCAATTTGGATATCCCCACTAATAAGACACTGGTAAGGCTCCATATCTTGGGTTTGAGAGAATTTTCTTGATTAGACCGTTTAGCAGAAACTCTCTTTATCCATTTGTCTCTGTGGCCCATGGAGGCTTCTCTCTGCAAACTTCCTTCTTTTCTTCTTAAGCCACATCTAAAATGGGCATTGGGGAATATGCCTTTCTTGGGGTCAGCACAGCCTTTTCAGTCTTCCTGGTGCTGAAAGGTTGGTGACCAAGAGTTATGTTAACTCTTTAATAGTCAAAGGATTTCTTAGTTGAGCTCTTGGTTTCTTTGGCAATACTGTGTATGTTTATTAAAGACCTAGTGGGCCTTTCATCTATTTGGTTCCACTTATGTACCAGTAAATATACCCCTAAATCTTTTAAAGATATAATTCTCAAGTTTTCTCTGTTTTTCCCTTTATCACTTTCATGTGCATCTCTCTGAACTTACTGGAGGCTAACTTGGAACTATAATACTTTAGTGAGAAGGTCCCACCTTTAATTTCACCTTTGCCTCAGTTGCTTTATCCGAGATGTTTATTGGATATGACACCCATAACATGATCTTTATCTTTGGACACTTTAATTAACTGAGAAATTTTATTGGGAGAGTTTGCTTGAAGATTTTAAAAATGATTTCTTTCTGTTTGGAGCTTACAAGCAGTTCATTGTTCCATCTCTGCAAGGCTCTGAGGGTTAAATTTTTTTTTTTTTTGTAGAGACAGGGTCTCGCTATGTTGCCCAGACTGGGCTTGAATTCCTGGCCTCACACGATCCTTCCAAAGCTTCCCAAATAGCTGGGACTACGGGCATGTGCCACATGCCTGGGTAATTTTTATTTATTTATTTATTTATTTTTAGAGATGAAGTCTCCCTATGTTTCCCAGGCTGATCTCCAACTCCTAGCCTCAAGTGATCCTCCTGCCTTGACCTCCCAAAGTGCCTAATCCCCAGTACCTGGGCCTACATTAAGTAATATGGCAAAAGGGAATTAAGGTTGTGGATGGAATTAAGATTGTTAAGCAGCATACCTCAAAATAGGGATATTATCTTGGATTTTGTAGGTGGGGCTAATCTAATCACAATAGTCCTTATAAATGAAAGAAGGAAGCAGAAGAATCAATATTGGAGTGATTTATTGGAAAAGACTCAATTGGCCATTGCCATCTTTGAAGATGGAATGGGACAACAAGCCAAGGAATGTGGGCCAGACTCTGAAAGCTGGAAAAGGCAAGAAAACAGATTCTCTCCAGAGCCATCAGAAAGGAACGCAGGTCTGCCAACACCTTGATTTTAGCCTTGTGAAGCCCACTTCGGACTTCTGACCTCCACAACTGGAAGATAATAAATTCACTTTAACCCACTAAATTTATGGTAATTTGTCACAGCCACAATAGTAAACTACTATACCCTGCATTCCAATTCTTCTTCCAAAGTGGCCAATTATTTCCATTCCTTTCTTTCTTTGCCATTCTTTCCATTTGGCTACCTCACTAAATGTAGCCAACACATATTACCAACATTACCAACATCTAGCAGCTCTTCTGCTAGAGCTATGGGTTTAGGAGGCAGGTGGTCTGCCCCCCTCACAGGCTACAGGATAATCAACTATTTTTCCGTGGTATAAAACAGATTCTGTGGCTGGGACCAATTTAATCACAAGGATCCTTTTCAGCTTCTGTTACCAGATTCTTTACCACCCAGCTACTGATAAAATTCTGCATCCATCTTGTTTTTTCCCCATTTTAGAGTTACTTACTTCCAGCTATAAAGATGAGTGAGAAAATGTAAAGAACTCATAGTCCTCTTCACTGCCAATTACATTCCCATTGATGTAAACTCAGTCACATGATCTCTAGCAGTCAATTAGCTTATGATGCATAAGCAATTCTTCCCCTTGCATAGGGTAGGACTGTTCCTGGGAAGTAGCTAACAAGCTAGTGACTACTTTTTTTTTTTTTTAAATAATCTTGTATCCAGATGGGGCCACATGACTATTATGGCCAAAGAGATGTGGGCAGAAGTGATGTGTGTCACTTCCAGTCTAAGGTAGTTAAATATCCAGTGTAGCTTTCCCATGTGCTCCTTCCTGTTCCTGGTGGTGTTGGAGGACACGTGCCAAAGATAGCAGCTTAAAGTGAAAGGAATTTGGAGCCCTAAGTCAATGCTTAGAGGGGAGCCATCAGTAGAGTCATTCAACGAGCAACATCATCATTTTTTCATTTTCCATGGAAACAACAAATAGCATTTTATTGTGTTAGCTAAAAATTTGAAGTTGTATTCTTACTAACACAGCCACTGAATTAGTCTGATTCTCAGAATTTTTGAATGTAAAGAATCATATTTAACTAACAGGATTTTATGAGGACTAAATAGGATTGCATTTGGGGTAATTTTTAAGCTGCCAAGTACTTCATATAGGACATTAGTATTATTTTTATGCCTCTTCCAGGTGGAAACATAGAAGCTATTGGGTTAATATTGGAACTGTTTTCAGTGACTGCCTCTCTCCTTCCTCTGTCCTTTGGAATCTGAAATTGCTGATCACTGGTGGAAGAAGCAGTCTATCCTGTTGGAAAAGAATGCAGTTTCTCTCCTCATAGCTATCTCCAAACACAACTCTCTTGTAGTATCCTTTTGTGGGACTTATTTTTTCCTATTTGAAATGTCAAAAGATATCAAACAACATATGGAAAGAGGAAGTGGAAATTTTATCCATCCATTAGTGTACTACTGTTTTTCAGTTGTTATTACTTGTGTTCTTGTTATGTGGCATCACTGTTATAAATAGGTGAAAACACATGGTCCAATTTTGCCTTGCCTATAGATATAATAATGCCCTTGCTAACTAGCTGACTCTATCAAAGGGAAGATGATTCAAGATTGCTTGAGTTTTGATGGCCTAAGTTTCTCACACTTGGACTTTCAAATGTACTGGCACAAGTTAGGCTTCTCTTCCCAAAATCTGCCACAATGCCATGTCATTGGATCAGGGGAGTCTTCCAACATTATCCACATGCCATTCTGAAGCCAACCTCCACCTTTGCTGATCCATACTCTGGTGTTGAAATAAATAAGAAACAATTTTACTAACCTTTCCTTCTTTCTGTTTCTGGACATATATCATTTTTCTTATGTGGAAAGTTCCCCTGTAGAAACTTTTGTTACCCTTTATACTGCCAATGAACTATAAGACTTCCATTAGGATTTTCTTACTTCATTAGAGAAGTTCAGGTAGTATTGAATGTTAAAAAAAAGTGGTTGGGATATTCCTTTTAGGACTTTAATGCAAATTAACTCAAGAGTTGGTAAAGAGTTTGTGAAGTGACAAAATAATTTCTGTCAAATTTTTGACTTACATTTATATAATTAAGCAGGTCCTCTAGAATGACTTTTTCTGGAGGACTTAAATCTACTGTATTAACCATCAGACAGAAAAATTTCTGACAACTTTTAAATGAAATTTTCTTTTATTGAAAGAGAAATGATACATAATTTCAACTTGTTTTGTCATCTTAATTAGCATTTTTAAAAATTAGTTGAATAGAGAGAAAAGGTTAAACGCAGGGACTCTGAGGCCTGGCTGCTTTGGTTCAAATCTCACCCTGCAACGTCCTTCCTATGTGACCTCGGGCAAATTTCCCAACTCAGTTTCTTCATCTGCAAAATGTATAAATAACAGTTGTGCTTGCTTCATAGGGTTGTTACAGGAATTAAAAGTGTTACTATTTGCGAAATGCTTAGAGCCGTGCCTTACACATACTAAGTGCTATACAAAAGAGGTATATTAATTTGAATCGATGTTCCTAGCAATTGAGAGAGATGAAATAATAACCAAGGAATGTAGGGCTCCAAAGCCTGTGCTTTTTCTGCAACACTACATGTAATGTTCTGTCATTTGAAGTTGTTTCACGTCCTGGACACATACTCACCCAAACCAAAGAGCTTCTGGAAGGCCACTTTCAGCTCCTGGGTCCTAAGGGCATATACCGTGGGGTTAAGGGCTGGGGGAATGACAATCTGCAGCACATTGAGGAGAACAGGGATGAGGGGAACCCTTCTTCCTGCCAGGTGAGTGACAGACACTACAACAATAGCTGTATAGAAAAAGAGAATGAGGATGAGGTGGGAACTGCAAGTACTCAGGGCCTTTGATGTTGCTTCAGCAGAGTTCAGTCTCAGTACAGAGCGAATAATCAAAGCATAGGAAGCACAGACCAGACCCATGTCACTCCCAATGACAACCCAGACCAAGACTAACTGGTAAAACCTGTTAATAGTGATGTCATCACAGGCCAGACTGGTGACCCCCAAGTTAGAGCAGAGGCAATGGTTAATCTCATTCCTGGAGCAGTAGTTTCTCTGGGCAGCCAATACAGGCACTGGGATGGTCAACAGGCCATTCCTGAGCATCATGAATCCTGTGGCTTTGAACACAAAAGCTTCAGTGACTATGGAAAGATATTGAAGTGGGTGACAGATGGCTATGTATCTGTCCACTGCCATGCAGAGGAAGATACCAGACTCCATGCAGAAGAAGCTGTGGATGGCATAGATCTGAGCAAAACACTCAGGGAGGCTGATGGTCTTGGCATCAAACCAGAAGATGGCCAGGATGTTGGGCATGATGGTGGTGGCCAGGCCAATGTCCACCACTGCCAATACACCCAGAAAATGGTACATGGGCTCATGTAGCATGGGCTCACGTTGAATGGTGACCATGATGAGGATGTTGGCACAAATAGCTAAGAGGTAGAGCAGAGCTAAGGGCAGGGAGAGCCAGTGCTGCCACTCATGAATGCCTGGGAGCCCCATCAGGATGAACTCAGACACTTGAAACCTTGAGCTATTCATTATTCTCAGGGCAATATCCATATCATGGGATGTCTAGTTCCCAGCATCTGCCTGTGGATTAAGGGGAAACAGAATAAGACTGTGGTTAGCTGAGGTGAGGGTCAAAATTCTGTAGGGGAATAAGGCTCACCCACAATAAGTCTGTCCTTTTTAACATAATGCATTCTCTATCCCCCTTGAGACCCTTGAGAGAAGTTCAGGTAAGAACAGAAAGGATTCTTTTGTATGTGTCTCATAAGTGTGATGATTGGGTGTTCATGCAGACATAGTAACAAGGTTTGAGGGAGGCACATCTCAGAGATGTGCCTCCCTCAAACCTTGTTACTATGTCTGGCACATTACCTGTTTGTTGGGAAACAAACCATCAAACAAACAAAAAGAACAGAACAGGCAAAATAGATGCTAAGATGAGGATTTTAGTAGAATATTTGGTAGAATAAAACTGAAGATTTGCTGGCTTTATTTTTCTGAAATTCTGGGTGGATTATTTATATGGGGAACATGCACACAAAGCAGGAGACATATATGTTATAAAGAACCTGATTCTCAGCAGGTGAAGTTAGAGGGCAGAGGTGTTGTTTTCTTTCTTGAGGACTCTGAGGAAGAGAATAAGCAGCCATCATGGAAACCCAGACCATTTTATTTTTATTTATTTCAAAATATTAAGGGGGTCCAGATATTTTAAGTTACATGGATAATTTTTGTAATGCTTGAGGCCTGGCTATAGGTGTGCCTGTCACCCAAATAGTGTTCATAGTACCATTAGGTTGGTTTATTCACTTCCTCTCCCCACCCCCATTGCTTTCTACTGAGTTTTACTTCCCTGTGTGCACACGTGTGCTCATTGGTTGGTTCCAGTTTAATAGTGAATACAAGCGGTGTTTGCTTTTCCATTCTGGAGATACTTAGGAGAATGGTCTCCAGTTCCATCCAGATTATTGTAAAAGGTATTAATTCATCTTTTTATGGAGTAGTATTCCATGGTATACATATACCACGTTTTATTAATCCACTCATGAATTGATGGGCACTTGGATTGATTCCACATCTTTGCAATTGTGCTGCAATAAACATTCAAATGCAGATGTCTTTTTGATAAAATGACTTCTTTTCCTTTGGATAAATACCCAGTAGTGGCATTGCTGGATTGAATGGTAGGTCTACTTTTAGTTCTTTGAGGAGTCTCCTTACTGTTTTCCATAGAGGATGCACTAATTTGCAGTCCCACCAAGAGTGTATAAGTGTTCCTTTCTGTCTGCATCCATACCAGCATCTATTGTTTTTGGACTTTTTAATAAATGCCATTCCAACTGGGGTAAGGTGATATCTCATTGGGATTTTAATTTGCATGTCCCTGATGATTAGTGATGTTGAGCATTTTTTGATGTTTATTGGCCGTTTGTCTTTCTTCTTTTGAGAAGCTTCTGTTCATGTCTTCTGTTCACTTTTTTAATAGGGTTGTTTGATTTTTCTTGCTGATTTGCTTGAGTTATTTGTACATTATGGTTATTAGCGTTTTATGAGATGTGTAGTTTGTGAATATTTTCTGCCATTCTGTAGGTTGTCTATTTCCTCTGTTGATTATTTCCTTAGCTGTGCAGAAGCTTCTTGGTGTCATCAAATTCCATTTATTAAATTTTGTTGTTGCCATCAATGCCATTGGGATCTTTTTCATAAATTCTTAGCCTAGGCTGATATGTACATTTTCCTCTAGAATCCTTATGGTTTCATGCCTTAAATCTAAGTCTTTCATCCATCTTGAATTAATTTTTGTGAGTGGTGAGAGGTAGGGATCTTATTTCATTCTTCTGCATGTGTCTATCCAATTTTCCCAGCACCATTTATTGAATAGGGTTCTTTTCCCCAGTGTATGTTGTGTTCTGCTGATGGTACTGATACAAAAATAGGGTCGTAGACCAATGGAACAGAACAGAGAACCCAGATATAAAACCATCTACCTACAACCAACTGATCTTTGACATGCCTTTCTTTTAAGCAGAGCCTTTGGTTGGCAAATAGTTGCTGACACAAGCCATCTCATTTAATCTTCACCATGCAGGTGTTGCTATTCACATCGAAGGAAACAGGTTGAATGTGCTGCCTACATAAGAATCATATATTGAAAACACCAATAAGTGACTAAGCTATAGCAAAAATTTTAATCTTTAGCATTTACTTCCAGCATTCCTTCCATCAAATGTTAGCCAATAAGTCAGTACCCTCTAGGAAAATCATTTGTTTCCTCTTCTGACTATGAAAATAATGTTGAAGGCATATTTATGGCTATATTTTTAAATAATCAATTTTATTAGCAAAAATGTAAGGAGGGAAAATAACCAACAAACTTCCAACCACTTCCAGATTTTTCTGTGGAATACTTTGGAAATTCAGCAGGTATTCATTGCACACATTTAGATGTTTTTGTTTAAATCATTTCATGCCTCATTCTTGGCCCTTTAACATTTCTCTTCATTCTTGGTTTTATTCATTCTTGAATGTATTGTCAAGTAATTATATCAAAAAGTGTACTTGGGCATTATGCTTTGGGAATCCGTGAATATCTGAGAATTCTTTTTATTACCTTTATCCATGAATAATATCTTACCTTGTCTAATATTTAGATATCAGTATTACCTTTTCCGAATCTCTGCTTTTGCTACATTTCATGGCACTAAGTGTAACATTGAGACTCCATCCCTCACCACCTCTGAGAATGAATGACTATGCCATTTATTGATTATAATAAATATATATTATCCATGAAATTGAGAAAAAAAAGAAAAATAAAGCAATGGCTCTTTTTGAAAATGAAAAATCAAAATCCAAGCAACCTAAGGTTTAACTTTTTAAAATATTTAATTTCAGCATTTTTCTTTGTAGTCTTATTACACAGTTGATGTTTCATGTAAATATAATTTTTCATTCTGTGCTTTTTCCTAACACTGGGAAACTTTTTATAAACATTTAAAATCTTTATAAACATATTTTTAATGACCATTATCAAATGGTTTTATAACATTTTTCCCAATTTTGTTTGGTTTGTGTTGCAAATATATACTTAAAAATCATATTTATACTATTTTCCTTTTATGTTTTTTTCTATCTTTTAAGATTAATATAGGACTTTTTTTTTCATCCTGAGACAAGGTCTTGCTTTTGTTGCCTGAGCTAGAGTGCAGTGGCATCATCATAGCTCACTGCAACCTCAAACTCCTGGGGTCAAGTGATCCTTCTGCCTCAGCCTCCCTAGTAACTGAGACTACAGTTGTGTGCCACTATGCCTAGCTAATGTAGAGATGGGGTGTTACTATGTTGCTCAGGCTGGTCTCAAACTCCTGGCCTCAATGATTATGGCCCCTTGGAAGCACTGTGCCTGACTAAAATAGGACTCTTTAACCAGGAATTTATAAATGGTCTCCTGGAAGTTTGTGAAATTCCTAAATTTATATGGAAACATTTATCCACATTCACATTTTTCTGGGGAGAGGATCTGTTTAGCTTTCATCAAATTCTCAAAACATTCCACTATCCAAACAAGAAACAATTACAGATTATCATTCTTTACTCAAATTTTGACCAATATTCACTTTCTTAAGACTTTTAATATTTAATGGTTGACCTTTGGTTTTGTGACACACTTATTTATATGGAATTAATTTTGCTGTTAATTTTGCTCTTAGTGAGAAGTATGTAAATAAATAGATTTCAAATAATGAAGCATTTTTAATATTTCTCACCAAGTGATTATTATGTCTTATTTGTCACTTTGTGAATTTATACATATGTATATAAAATTTCATTTCTTAGAACCTATTGTTTCTATTTCTTTCTGGTTATTTTTGTGCCGATATCAAACCAAATTAAAAAAACTTAGTGTTATAATAAATTTAATACACAATAGGACTGTATTTGTCGTATTTTCTTTGGTTTTAAATCCCTTTTTAGGCATTATTCTATAGATTAACTTTAGAATTCCTGTGTTGAGTTCTAAAATAGCATGGTTTGGGTTAGCACTGTGTTTTTTTTATTTTTAATTTTTTTTTTATTTCAGCACATTATGAGGGTACAAATATTTAGGTTACATGTATTGCCTTTGCCCCACCTGAGTCAGAGCTTCAAGTGTGTCAATCTCCCAGACGGTGCACACCGCACCCATTAGGTGTGAATATACCCATCCCTTTCTCCCTCGTCCCACCTGCGCGACACCCAGTGAATATTACTAAATGTGCACATAAGTGTTGATCAGTTAATACCAATTTGATGGTGAGTACATGCGGTGCTTGTTTTTCCATTCTTGTGATACTTCACTTAGTAGAATGGGCTCCAGCTCTATTCAGGATAATACAAGCGATGCTAGATCACCATTGTTTTTGTGGCTGAGTAGGGATTGTGTTAAATCTATAGATTAATTTTTAAAAAAATAGTTGACATCTTACATTATCAGGTTTTCTCATTCATAAATATAGCTCTCCTTTGCCTTTATTTAAATCTTTAAATATCTCATTAAAATTTTATACTGCACTGTTCTATCATTATCAGTATTTTAGGAAGTTTTTAGTGAATATGTTTTTTGGCATTATGCATTCTAATGTATATTTATGGCATATGGAAACCCATTGAATTGATCTTTTTTAGTGGTATATTAGTTTTTATTTCCTCTTGCATTTATCTACTTTGCTAAATTTGTACTACTTTTAAATGCTTTGTGATTTTCTTTGTATTATATTAACCAATTAGTCATTGGTGGTAAACATATTGTTTTTATCATTTTACTGATTGCAATTTTATTTGTTTTGTTATTTTATCTTGCACATCATCCATTTTGCTGAACTATTGTCAATTCTTAAAATTTTCCCATTAATACTTAAAAAAATTTCTAGGTAGAGCAAAAAGTTGATTGGAAACAATAATATTTTCCTTCTTTGCAAATATTGATATCTCTTAATTTTTGTTTTGCTGTCTCAATGAAATGGTTGGAAATTTGTGATCAATGTAAAATAATTATGATGGCAAACATCTTGGACTTTTTGGTTGAATGTAATGGGTAATTCAGCTGCAATTTACCCAAAATATGTCTTTTGTTTTTAAAGTTACATGTCTTTCATTAGACATGATAGAATAGTCTTTTGTTTAGAGTTACTTTTCGTTTTGGAAACCTTGGATATAGAATTTATTATTCTAGATCCATTGGTTTATCATTTATTCACTGACCTTCTTAGAGCTCAGCCTCATTTCTCTACTGTTTCCTGATCATAGACCTTAGTCCCTATAAAAGTGAAGAGCCTGAGAGAAGGGAGATACTGAAGATGAAGAACAAAACAAGGAAAACTGACCATGGAAACCAAAGATAAGACATATAATAAAATTCAGAGATCTGGCCAGAATTAAGGGACATAGACCATGTCTGTTCCCTCACCTCTCAACATTCAGTCATTGATTGGTTTACTTACTACTTCAGGAAAGGCTGTGAAGAGGCTCTCAGGTTGGCAATGTCTTCTGTAGCTGCTTCTGCTTTCCTGGCCACAGCCATCTATATTCAGCCTTTTGTTGTTCAGAACAAATCCCTGTCCTTGGTTGACATCTCTGGAGTCTGTGGTTTTAGTATTAATTAGATCTCTGGTCCTGGTGTGCCGCTCTCGAGGTTCTCCCTACTGTATTCCAGCATCCTTGAAGACTTAATGTTTTTAAGATTGCAATGGGAACAAGACCCAAGTGCTCTGTGGGGTTAGCCAAGTACTTTCTGGAAGTATACTAATTCAGCCCTAATTCCATGGGCAGCACACCAAATAGACAACTGTTCACCCCAGTCTCCTCAGGCATTAATTCACCCCGTCTGATCAATAGTACCCCTTTTAACAGGAAGGTTCTGATGTCTCCCCATATCAAATATATGTTTACTTCATATCCCTTCCAGAGATTGTCCCTGTTTGCTTCCTACTTCATAAACTTTATGAGTAACCGCTTTATTTTGCTTACTCTTCTCCACCTCCTGAATAATTGGTATCTCACTGCAGTTTACTATTGTTTCCATCCACATCACACAAATTGCTCTTGCTAATGACCTTAAATTGCCAAAAACAATGAATATATTTTAGAATGTAATCTTACTAGAATCCTCTCCAATATTTGTCCTTGTTCCTTCTTCTAGGACCATTTACCTCTCTTGTCATTCATGACATCATATTTTTAGTGTTAACTAAACTGGAACAAAAGAGTGATAACATGACCTTCCCTGATAGAAATGTCAGTCTTCCCTGGGAAAGACTGTTTTTTGTCATCGTTTTTATCAATCAACTTACCCAAAAGAAAGATAAATCTGCTCAATGGTTTTTTTCATAGTATTAAAGGTACTAAATGATAATAACAATATAGTAGGATAGAATTATACACATTCGTGGTCTCTGACCATGCCACCCTGAACATGCCCAATTTCTTCTAATCTTGGAAGAATTATACATATTCTTAGATCACAGACAATGAATTGGTGATATGGTCTGAAATGAACCTTGAATGACTGAATAATAAAAGGAAATTCAGCATGACATGGTATATTATGGAAAACTTTGTGAGCTTGGAAAGGGAGAACTTAAAGAGGGGCATGTTGATGTTCATCAGAAAGAACACTCTTCTGAATTCAGAAGGGGAATAGAATCAACAGGTGAATGTTCTCATCTGCTTCCTGGAGGAAACTTTTTGGGTTTCTGAGATGAGTAGTCATGAGACTATTCTGGTCATGCTATAACAGGAAGTAAGTAAATGGTAGGTAGATAGATCTATTGATGGATTTAACCCACGGATTCCCTCTGAAGCTCAAAATTGTTCTGTTTGTCAACAGTGACAATGAGAGACATAAGGCCACTGTGGACTACTCTCTAGACTGATATATAACTTGCAAGGGGATTTTAATGGCCCCAGGAGATTACTGATAGTTCCTGACTAGGACAGGCACATATTCTGGATTTAAATTTGCATATATAGTACTGGAACTCTTAATTCTATTCCATTTAACTATTTGTCTGTCTGTATGTCAGCCCACATTGTTTAGATTGCTGTTGCTTTGTGGTAAATTTTGAGATTGGAAAGTGTGTGAGTCTTCCAATTTTGTTCTTTTCAAGATTTTTGTGTCTATTTAGAGTCCCTTGTAGTTCCACATAAATTTTAGGATCAGCTTGTCCATTTCTGTAAAAAAGGCAGTTGATATTCTGATGGGGATTGCATTGAATTTATAGATCAATTTTGGCAGTATTGCCATCTGATCCATATTAATTCTTCCTATCATGAAGACTGATATCTTTCCATTTAGTTAGGTCTTCCTTAGTTTCTTTTAGAAATATATTGTAATTGTCACTGCAAATGTCTTGAACCTCCTTGGTTAAATTTTTTCCTAAGTATTTTATTTTTTTGTTGCTATTATAAATTGGATTGTTTTCTTAATTCCATTTTTGAATTGCTTGTTACTAGTGTGTAGAAATACAATTGATTTTTGCATGTTAGTGTTGTATTCTGTAACTTTGCTGAATTTTTCAGCTCTATTTTTTTTTGTGTGTAAATTCTTTAGGATTTTCTATATGTAAGGTCATGCAATCTGTGAGCAAAGATTTTATTTATTTTTATTGCTTAATTTCCCTGGTCTGTCTAGCAAAAGATTTTTCAATTTTGTTGGTCTTTTAAGAGAATCAACTCTTGGTTCTGTTGATCCTATTTTTTTTCCTATTCTCTATTTCTTTTATCTTCACTCTAATCTTTATTATTTCCCATCTTTCTTTTTGTTTTAGGTATAGTTTTTACTTTTTTTTCTAGTTACTTAAGGTAGAATGTTAGGTCATTTATTTGAGATCTTTTTTCTTTTATAATGTAGGTTTTATAAGTATAAATTTCCCTATGAGCTCTGCTTTTACAGTATCTCATAACTTTCTGTATGCTGTATTTTCCTTTTCATTTCTCTCAAGCTATTTTATGATTTCCCTTTTGTTTTCTTCTTTGATCCATTTTTTAAAGAGTATGTTGTTTAATTTTTACATATTTTTCAATTTTCCAATTTTCTTTCTGTTGTTGATTTCTAATTTCATTTCCTTATGGTCAGGTAAGATACTTCGTATGATTTCAATATTATAAAAATTAATAAGTCTTGTTTATGACCTACCATATGATAGGCCATATGATCTACCTTGGAGAATGTTTTAAGTGCTTTTAAAAAGAATGTGTATTCTGCTGTTGTTGGGTGGAGTGTTCTATGTGTGTTGGGTAAGTCTAGTTGGTTTATAGTGTTATTGGAGTTTTATATTTCCTTATTGATCTTCTGTCTAGTTGTTCTATATATGATTGAAAATGGTGTGTTAAAATCTCCCAATAGTATTATTGGACTACTTCGTTCCTTAATTCTGTCAGTTTTTGCTTTATTTATTTTGGGGCTCTGTTGTTTCATGCATATATATATCTAATTGTTGCAGTTCCTTGATGAATTTACCTTTTTATCATTATATAACATTCCTCTTCATCTTTTATAACAATTTTTTAAAGTCTGTCTTGCTTGATATTAGTATAGCAATACAGTAGTCCCCCCTTATCTGTGGGGGGTATGTTCTAAGACCCCTAGTGAATGCCTAAAACTGTGGATAGTACCAAACTGTATATATTCTATATGCAGCAGTCTATCTGATACCCAAGATGGCTACTAAGTGACTAATGGTGCATAGCATATACAGTGTGAATATGTTGGACAATGGGATGATTTATATCCTGGGCAGAATGGAGTGGCATGAAATTTCATCATGCCAATCAGAATAGTGTGCAATTTAAAATTTATGAGTTGTTTATGTCTGGAATTTTTCATTTAATATTTTAAGACTGTGGTTGATCACAGGTATCTAAAACTGTGAAAAGTGAAACAATAGATAAGGGGGTGACCACTATGTACTAATACACTGTATACTAATACACTGTATACTAATACAATACAACTTCCTTTTGTATGCTTCCTTTTGCTTACAATTTTCATGGAATATCTTTTTCCATCCATTTATTTTTAATGTAAGTTGCTTACAGACAGCATATGTATGTTTTCTTTAATGCATTTTTGGTAATTTATGCCTTTTAATTAGAAAGTTTAATTTATTTACACTTAATTACTGATGATGAAGGACTTCTGTTATTTTGCTACTTCTTGTTTCATGTCGTATATCTTTTTTATTCATCAAATATTCCAGTACTGCCTTCTTCTATGTTATATGGATATTTTGCAGTATATCATTTTTATTCCCTTCTCCTTTCTTTTTACTACATATTTTTGGTTATTTTCTTAGTCTTGCTTTGGGGACTACAATTAACATCTTAATTTATAATAATCTAGTTTAAATTAATACTAATTTAGTTTGAATAGTACAATTGTTCCTCTGTATCCATGGGGGACTTGTTCCCGGACCCCCCATATATACCAAAATCTATAGATGTTGAAGTCCCTCACATAAAATGGAGTACTATTTGCGTAATCTATGTATATCCTCCTATGTACTTTAAATTACCTCTAGATTACTTGTAATTCCTAATACAATATAAATGCTATGTAAATAGTTGTTATACTATATTTTTATTTGCATTATTTTTATTGTTGCATTATTAATATTTATCATTTTTTTCAAATATTTTAATCCACACTTGGTTAAATCTGTGGATTCAGAACCGATGGATATGGACTATATACAAGTCCTTTGCTCCTATCTAGCTCTGTCCCTCTTTATCTTGTTATTCTCACAAATTACATCTTTTTTTTTTTTTAATTTAATTTTACAGAATCAAAGAGTCTAACAGTATATCTTGTTAGATACAGTATATCCTCATAATGTATACATTATTTCTTGTACAATGATATGAAATAATATGGGAAATATTCATGATAAATTATTAAGTGAACAGTGCAAGTTAAAAACAATAGTTTCATATTTTTTTCCCCACCCCCCCTTTCCCGAGTCAGCACCTTCAAGTGTTACCACTCCCCAAACGGTGCGCAATGCACTCATTGTGTAGGCATACCCCCATCCCCTCCCCCACCCACCACCTCAGTCTGATGTCCAATTGGTGTCGTTTCCAGATTTGTATTTAGGTGATGATCAAGGAAACCAATTTTCTGGTGAGTACATGTGATGCTTGTTTTTCCATTCTTGGGATACTTCACTTAATATAATGGGTTCCAACTCTCTCCAGGAGAACCATAGAGATGTCATATCTTCATCATTCCTTATAGCTGAGTAGTATTCCATGGTATACATATACCACAGCTTACTAATCCAATCATGTATTGATGGGCATTTGGGTTGTTTCCACATCTTTGCTATTGTGAATTGTGCTGCTATAAACATTTGGGTACACGTGCCTTTGTTACAGAATGACCTTTTTTCCTTTGGGTATATGCCCAGTAATGGGATTGCTGGGTCAAATGGCAGGTCTACTTGAATCTGTTTAAGATACCTCCGTAATGCTTTCCACAGAGGTTGCACTAGTTTGCAGTCCCACCAGCAGTGTATTAGTGTTCCTGTCTCTCCACACCCACGCCAACATGTGTTGTTTTGGGTTTTTTTGATAAAGGCCATTCTCACTGGGGTTAAGTGATATCTCATTGTGGTTTTGATTTGCATTTCCCTGATGATTAGAGATGTTGAACACTTTTTCATATGTTTGTTAGCCATTTTTATATCTTCTTTTGAAAAATTTCTATTCATGTCCTTTGCCCACTTTTTGATAGGGTTGCTTGATTTTTTCTTGCTGATTTTCCTGAGTTCTAAATAGATTCTTGTTATCAGTCCTTTATCTGATGTGTAGTATGCAAAAATTTTTTCCCATTCTGTAGGTGGTCTGTTTATTCTCTGGACTGTTTCTTTGGCTGTGCAGAAGCTTTTTAATTTAATCATGTCCCATTCATTTATTTTTGTTGCTGCTGTGATTGCCTTGGGGGTCTTCTTCATAAATTCTTTGCCTAGGCCAATGTCTGTAAGAGTCTTTCCTGCATTTTCTTCTAGAATTCTGATTGTATCACGCCTAAGGTTTAAACAAATTACATCTTTACATATTCTATGTCCACTAATATAATAATAAATTTATAATTTTATGTAATTGTCTTTTAAATCATATAAATATATTAATGTATATTATATTTATATACTAACATAAAATATATTACTACTGACTTTTATATTTACCTTGCCTGTCACCTTTACTGGTATTCTTTATTTCTTTGAGCAAATTTGAGTTACTGTTTAGTGTCCTTTCATTTCATTCTGAAGGACTCCCATGGTATTTTTTGTTGGATAGCTCTACTAGCTATGGACTCTTTCTTTTTTTGTTTTTGTTTTTTTGTTCTTCTGGGAACTGTCTGGAAATGTCTTAATTTTTCCTTTATTCTTTAGTATAGTATTGCTGGATATCAGAATCTTGGATGAATTTTTTTTTCAGCACTTTTTTTTATGTCATCTGACTTCTAGCCTCCATGATTACTGATGAGACACTAGCTGTTAATATTATTGAGAATCCCTTTTATGTGACTAGTTGCTTCTCTCCTGCTGCTTTTAGGATTCTCTCTTTATCTTTGTCTTCCCAAAGTTTGAATATAATATGTCTCAATGTAAATCTCTTCGAGTTTATCCTACTTGGAATTCATTGAGCTCTTGGATGTACAGAAAAGTACATTTCAATTCCAGAATTTTTATTTCTTTTTATAATTGCTCTCTCTTTATTGATATGCTATATTTTGTGAGACATTGTTCTCCTGGTTTGCTTTAGTTTTGTCCAAGGTTTCCTTTAGCTCACTGAATATGTACATTTGATTTAAAGTTTTTGTCTAGTAAGTCCTAATACCTGGGCTTCTTCAGGCTCTGTTAATTTCTTTTTTTTTACCCCTGTGTATTGGCCACACTTTCTGATTTGTGTGCATGCCTTTATAGGTTTTTGCTAAAAAGTGGACATTGTGAATATCATAAGTAGTAACTGTGGAAATCAGATTCTCCCCCCAATGCCTCCTCAACTAGAAGAGTTTGTGGTTGCTGTTGTTTGTTTAGTGATTCTGGGCCAATTTTGAAAAGTCTGTACTCATTGCTATTTGTGGCTACTGAAGGCTCTGTTGATTAGCTTAGTAGTCAGCTTGTGATTCAACAGAAATTTCTTTAAATTCCTGGAACAAGATAAAATTCCAGTCTTTGCAGATGAACTGTGTGTGTGTGTTGAAGCATGCCTTCAACATTCAACCCAGTAGTTTACAACTCTGCCTTAATCTTCATATCCTACCTGCACAGAGCCTGATGGTGAGCTGGGGATGAAGATGGAAGGTCTTTTTTGAGCAGCAGCCACCTGGGCATTCATGTAGTTTTCTAGATTCCCAGATATATGTAGGAGCTTTTCAAAGCCCTTGTTCTCCAGTCTTTCCTCCCAAGCTTTTCAGTGTGTCTGTTTCCCCAACTGTCATCCTTTTTGGTCTCAGATGGCAGAGGTTAAGACATTTTTTAAAAAAATGTTTTTGACAAAGACTCCCAGGTAGCTGCCACTCTACCCTAAGAGAGTTCCAAGTTAGGTAAAATAAAGGCACATTCTTTGCACCTGCCCTTTAGTGAACCACCAGACAGGTCAAAATAACTACAATTCTTTGAGAACAAAGTCTGCTCTACTCCTTCTGGCCCCATAAACCCATCCAGAAAACATAAGCTGGTATTTTCCAGACCACTGCTGACCTGGGGCCAGTGTGAGTTAGAATGCCACAGAGATCAAGTGTTCACCTTGTTGCTGCAAACTTTTGACTAGTTTCAATAAAGTTGATTCTGACAATCTGTGCCAGTTTATTTGCTTTTTGTTTGCCTTTGCAGTTTCTTAATTCACTATTTTCACCAAAGGCCTGGAGAGGGTTTTACTTTCTGGTGCCGATGTGCTTGCCTGTCAGGCTTAGCTGTAGCAGGTACAGCTTCTTCAGTGCCCAGCTCCTGCTGTACATGGCATCCAGAAACATCCAGTGGCCAACAGCTTCTCCCAGTATCTCCCTGGGATGTTTTGTGGAAGAGAGTCTCTGGTGAACACCCTAGAATGTGGATTTCTAGCAAGTTCCATTGGCACAGCATGGTAGCATTTTTTTCTCCATTCTGTGCCTTCTTCAGTAAGGCCTGGATCTCAGCCCGGGGAGCCTCTTTCTTAGGTAATCTGTCTCATCTCCAGTGGCAGTGGCTGCTCCTTACATCTACTATTCTTATATTCTTTAGAGTTTTCTCTACTTACTAGTCAATCTGTTAATACTACAATCCTTGTTACGGTTAATAATTATTTATATTAACTTTTCCCTGTTTAAATTATTATGTGATTTCTCTCTCCTGATTAGACCCAAAATAATATATTGGAGGAATGAAGCATACTGGAAATTGCTATAAATAGTGAATCTAGTAAAGCTTCCCAGTCAAACAGAAATGACTTTTGATAGTGTAGTTGTGAGTACTAAAAGCTCTAAAATATTTTTGAAATAGAAGTGACTGCTTTAAAAAATTAATAATGGCTCAAAACTAAAACTCTAAATTATTTCAGTAAAATTCAGTGTTCTAGTTATCTATGCTTTTAAACAAACTAGCCTAAACATAGTGACATCAAATAACACCTATTTTTATCATGCTCACAGAGTCTGTGTGTCAGGAATTTAAGACGAGTATAGTGGGATGGCTTACTTTTACTCCACAATATTTGCAGTCTCAGCTCAGAAGACTCAAACATCTGGGGGTGGTCAAATTTTTATGTACTAGAATCAGCTGATGTTTTCTTCACTCATATGTCTAGCTTCCTGGGCTGGCATGATTCCAAGGCTAGGCTCAGCTGGGCTGTTGACTAGAATACCCATACATGGTCTTGCCTGTGGCTTGTACTTACTGCACGCCAGCTGGATACTGACAGGGAGCATCCTGGAGAGAGTATCCAGGGAGCAAATATTCCCAGAGACACAAGTAGATTCTGAATGGCTTTTTCTGGACCGGGCTTCTGCCACATTCTTAGTGAATCACTAAGGCTCATATTCAAGTGGGAGGGAATTAGATTCAATCTCTTGCTAGGGAGTTGTTAATGCTACATTGCAAAAGAGTATGTGAAATGGGAAATATTACTGTGGTTATCTTTGGAATACACCATACCCAGAAAGATGTTCAATGGAGAATAAAAGGGAAATAAAAATGTTAAAGTTCTTATCTTGAGCTTGGAATTGGAAGGAGAAAATACTACATAACTGTTATATAATATGAGCATATTAATGAAGAAGTATACATATGGTGCTTGTTGTTCCATTCGTGTGATACTTCACTTAGTAGAATGGGCTGCAGCTCTATCCAGGATAATACCATTCATCAGTGTCAGGCAGGTGGTAGGGAGGAGGGGATGGGTATATTCACACCTAATGGGTGCGGTGTGCACCGTCTGGGCGATGGACACACTTGAAGCTCTGACTCAGGTGGGGCAAAGGCAATATATGTAACCTAAATATTTGTATCCCTGTAATATGCTGAAATAAAAAATAAAGAAGTATAAGTTTGAAAGTGTTCATAAAATTATGAGTACAACAACCTGTCAAATAGATATATTTAATGAAACTTTTAAATCAATGAAATGGAGGTGTGGAGAGATCTGTGAAAGAGATTAATTCAGCAAAAGTTAGGAGTAGGGAAAAAACACCAGAAAACATAACAAAATAAATAAGATGGCAGGAGCAAAAATAAATGTAGGGATTATGATAAATGTGGATGGACTTAATGCCCCTATTTATAGAGTAAGTTCCTCAGATTTGTTTACAAAGTAATGACCCCTTAAGTGAAACGGGAAATGCAAAAAAGAAAAAAAAAAAAGACCCCTTTAATGCTGTTTCAAAAAGATAGGCTGAAGCTGAAATGTCAAAGGAATAATGGAAACATGAATGGGAAAAGACAAAAACATAAATAGGCAAATAATAAAGTAGTGTGACTGTATGTATAAAATCATATAAAGTGAAACATATGGGTAAATATAACACACATGACAAAGAGGAATAGCTCACAAAAATAAAACAGAATGCACAATGCTTTTGTATTCTCATACACATAGAGAGGAGAAAATAATTAACTGCACAAATCTTGCTGTTGTGTCAGAGATTCTGCTGAGACTCCAAGATGAACGTTAGGTGTTCATGTATTTTCAAAAGAACTGAGAGACACATCTCTATAGAAGTTGTTGAGAATGGCCTACAACCTTGGCTTTTACATATAGACTCATGCTATATATTTTTGAGTGAATAAATAAATGAAAAAATAAATACACATATGAATGAAAGTTTCAAGGCAGCTTTGAGGATAGTTCAGCATGGCCATCTACCAGAGTCATCTAAACTACCTGAGCTTCAGTACTGCCACTCACCAGTGGATGAATTTATATGATCATCCAAATTTAGCCCCTATTTCTTTGTAGAAAAGGATTAATGGTAATAATAATTATTTACCAGCTTCCTATCTAAGATGGCTGCTATGAATATTATGTGAAATTAGTCGATCCATTGTGAGAAAGTATTTTGCAAACTGTAAAGAACTGTGCAGGATTAGATGCTGTTATTACCCTGATCCTTCAGGGTAGAAACAGTGGGAAGTTGGGTTAAATTAAAGCCCTTTGCTGTGATTGTCTCTCTCCTGTCTCTTCTTATTGGATGATTGCTTCAATCTGAATCAGTGGCTACGGTTGAGGAGGGAGGAAGCAGCCACTCCTTTTGGAAGAAGTTTATAGTCTCTTCTTGAGTAAGTTTCCAAGTATAGCTCTTAGGAAGGCTGGTCCCACAGCCTGGGTTGACTTCCTGCAGGTCTGCTGTGCTGTCCACCATCCACTACCCTGGTGGGATGAGCTCATGGTTTCTGATGTTGCTTCAGTCCTGGTGCTATCTTCTAAGAAGTTGTTCTCTAAGGTGGACTCGTATGCAGACTTCCTGAGGTCAATATTTTCTTTGACACACAGGATTGAACAGACAATGTGATGTCCCTGAGTAACTGCATCATGAATAAAGCATTTCTTAAGCATCTGCTGTGTGCAGAGCTCTGTTTTAGGCTCAGAGAAGGCACAAAATGAATGTTCTTATACTCAAAAAGTGTGCATTTTTGTTAGGTGAGAAAACAGCAAAAATTCATTTGATTTAATTGTTTACTTGAAATTATTTTTCTAGGGTGCATTTTCTTCCTTTCCTAGCAAGAAAACTTTGCCACACAGTTAGGTCTATTTTTCCTTATGTGTATCATATTTCAAAGCATATTTTCTTTATTATCTCTTTTGATTGTCACAGAATTACTTGTGACTTAGTTCAGCAAAATATCTGCCCCTTTTTAATAAACATTTATAGTTTTCTTATTATGAAAATTACATATGGAAAGCACATAAATGTGTAAGAATTAAAGTAAATCCATGTACACATTATTTTTAAAGGATGTTTTCTATTATTAGTAATATAATAAATTATTTTATGAATAATTTTTTTGCTTGGATTTAGACTATTTCTTTTAGATTTTTTTAAAAACAGAATTACTGGATAAGAGAATCTAAACATTTATAAACATTTTAATAAATTTTGTGAAATTGCTTTTTGGTGTGTTTGGGCCAATTTACAGTCCTACCCGCTGTGTGTAAGACTGTCAATCTTGGGGTGGCATCAATAGTTAGGGACATTTCACTTTTCTATTCTTACTTATTTTCTAGGTAATAGGAAATTTGCTGGTAATTTTAATGGGCATATCTTGATTCATGAGGCTGTTTTCATGATTTTATTGGCCATTTTTTTTCCTAATGAGATTACAGATTACAACCCAAGTCTACTGAGAGCTAAAACCTCTGTCATTTCCTAATACCTTAATGGTTTCCTAAAGCTGGAGTTAATTGGCCAATTTTTCACCCAGTGCAAGCAGTCTCTGAAAGCCTAGTCTGAGCTCATGCGTCCTGAATGCATAGACCATGGGGTTGAGTGCAGGAGGGATGACATTGTGCAGGACATTAAGGAGTATGGGGATAAGGGGCATCTTTTTCTTTGCAAGGTGTGTGACAGACAGCACAATGATACCTGTGTAGAAGAAGAGAATGAGGATGAGGTGGGAGCTACAGGTGTTCAGAGCCTTTGACGTTGCTTCTGCTGAGTTCAGCCTCAGCACAGAGTGAAGGATTAGAGCATAGGAAGAAAACACCAGAACCATATCACTCCCAACCAGGATCCATGCTAGCATCAGTTGGTAAAATTTGTTCACGGTGATGTCATCACAAGCCAGACTAATAACCCCCAAGTTAGAGCAGAGGCAGTGGTCAATTTCATTCCTGGAGCAGTAGTTTCTCTGGGCAGCCAATACAGGCACTGGGATGGTCAACAGGCCATTCCTGAGCATCATGAATCCTGTGGCTTTGAGCACAAAAGCTTCAGTGACTATGGAAGGATATTGAAGGGGGTGACAGATGGCTATGTATCTGTCCACGGCCATGCAGAGGAAGATACCAGACTCCATGCAGAAGAAGCTGTGGATGGCATAGATCTGAGCAAAACACTCAGGGAGGCTGATGGCATTGGCGTCAAACCAGAAGATGGCCAGGATCTTGGGCATGATGGTGGTGGCCAGGCCAATGTCCACCACTGCCAATACACCCAGAAAATGGTACATGGGCTCATGTAGCATGGGCTCACGTTGAATGGTGACCATGATGAGGATGTTGGCACAAAGAGTTAAGAGGTAGAGCAGAGCCAAGGGCAGGGAGAGCCAGTGCTGCCACTCATGAATGCCTGGGAGCCCTGTCAGGATGAAATGGGAAATCTGGAGGCTGGTGCTGTTGGTAGCACTGGTGGAGGTGTCCATGGCACAGGTGCCCCAGTCTCCGTGTCTGTCTATAAAACTGAAACAGAAGGAGGTTGTGTTTAAAAGTCATCTGTGGGTCCTGATAAGACCCCTTGAAGCCAGTTCCTTTTATTCATAAATGACCCTCAACTTTTTTTGGCTTCTGGAAATATTCCACAGAGGAGCAACAAAGAAAGCCAAAATAACTTCTAAACAGCAAAGTCAGAATAACTATTTTTCATCACCACTTGTATGTTTAATAAGCATGTCCAAATATATCAATTATAATCTTACCACTAACTGATAATAACTATTAATATTTGGTTTACTTACTTCCATTTTTGTTTTATTTTTAAACAGGTTACATGATTATGGGGAGATAATTTTATATCTTGCCTTTGTTTTTTAGTAAGGTATTCTAAGGTATAATTTCAAAAATTATTCCATGGATGAATAAATGAGCCAAAGACTTTCCAATATCATTAAAAATATGTAATGTTAATTGTAGTGGTTGCTTTAAATGTTTGTATTTGGTTATTCCATAATGTACTGACTGATACTCTTCTTTTAAGATTATTTCCTTTGAGTAGAATCTCAAAAGTGATACCAAAGTGATATATACAAAGGGAATAACCATGTTAAAATTTTATTTTGTTTTATTTTTATTTTGAGACAAGGTCTTGCTCTGTCACCTGGGCTGGAGTGCAGTGGCATCATTATAGCTCACTGTAACCTCAAACCCCTGGGCTGAAGCAATCCTCTTGCCTCAGCCTGGCATGTGCCACCATGCCCAGCTAATTTTTCTATTTTTTGTAAAGACGGGGTCTCGCTTTTGCTCAGACTGGTTTTGAACTCCTGGCCTCAAGGAATCGTCCTGCCTCAGCCTCCCAAAGTGCTAAGATTACAGATGTGAGCCACCATACCTGGCCAAAATTTTATTTTTAATAGAATTTTGATTTTATTTTAAGATATAATATATATACATGGTAAAAATGCAAATAAAATGAAAAATATAAACAATGAAAAGTAAAACTGCCATACTTGGGTCTCCCAAATGTCCTTCCTTTTCATCAGAAGCAGCCAGTAATACCAGTTTCTCGGTAATCTTTCCAGAGATAGTTTGTGCATGGATAAGAATAGATTGATAATATGTATGTTTTAAATAAGAGACAAGACAAATGTTAGCATATTAATCATACCCTTATTTTCCTTTCTTGCTTTTCCTTTTCTTTTTTAACTATTTTAGAGGCTGTTCCATATCACCATATATATAAGCCTCATTGTTTTTAAGTTGCATCATTTTCTACCACCTGGATGTCTCATAATTTAGTGAGAGTTTGTTTTGTATTTTGTTATTGAGAAACAATAGTTGTGCATATTTTTGGGACACATGGTATAGTTCGATACATGTCTACAATAGGTAGTGATCAATCAGAGTGATTGGGATATCCATCACCTCAAACATTTATCTTCTTTATGTTGGGAATATTACAATTCTTTTCTTCTAGTTATTTTGAGATTCACAATAAGTTATTGTTAACAATAATTTCTCTATTGTGCTATCGAATACTAGAACTTATTCCTTCTGTATAACTGTATTTTTGTAACCATTAACCAGCTTCTCTTCATCTTCCCCTTCTCCCTTCCCTTCCCAGGTTTTGGTAACAACCATTCTACTCTCCACCACCACGAGATCCAAATTTTAGCCCCCACATATGAGTGAGAACATGCAATATTTGTCTTTCTGGGCCTGGCTCATTTCACTTACCATAATGACCTACAGTTCCACCCATGTTGCTGCAAATGACAGGATTTTATTCTCAGGGCTGAATAATATTCTGTTGTGTATGTATACCACATTTTCTGTATTCATTCATCCACTGATGAACAATTAGGTTGATTGCATATGTTGGCTGTTGTGAGTAGTGCTGCAATAATCATGGGAATGCAGAGATCTCCACATACTGATCTTTTTTCTTTTGTAAACATATCCAGCAGTGGGATTGCTGGATCATATGGTAGTTCTATTTTTAGTTTTTGGAGGAACCTCCATAGTGTTTTTCTATAATGGCTGCACTACTTTACATTCCCACCAACAGTGTACAAGTGTTCCTCTTTCTCCTCGTCTTTTGTTATTTTTTATCTTTTTGATAAAAGCTATTTTAACTGTGGTGAAATGATATCTCTTGTGGTTTTGATTTGCATTTCACTGATGATTAGTGATGGTGAGCATTTTTTCATACACTTGTTGGACATTTATGTCTTCTTTTGAGAGATGTCTGTTCAGGTCATTTGCCCACTTTTAAATCAGAATATTTGTTTTTTTTGCTATTGAGTTGAGTTCCTTAAATATTCTGGTTATTAATCCCTTGTCGTATGGATAGTTTGCAAATATTTTCTCCCATTGTGTAGATTGTCTCACTTTGTTAATTGTTTTCTTTGCTATGTAGAAGATTTTTAGCTTAATGTAATCCCAATGAGAACTTCTGATGGGCATCTAATCTGTTTCCAGTATTTTACTGCTATGAAAAATGATGCAATAAATATAATTGTTCTTGTATCTTTATGTGTATGTCTATCTATAGAATAATTTTCAAGAGCTGAATTGCTGGGTCAAATGGAAAGAAATGATTTTGACTGATATTGCCAAGTTATCTTGTAAAGAGGTTATTGTGGCCCTGCATGAGAGTATGAGCATTTTGAATGCTCTTGATATATACTAAAATATTCCTTCATAGGCACATGTAGTACTTTATGTATCCAGAATTTGTTCATGAGTGTCTACTTCATCATATCCTTGCCCAAATTGGGAATTTTAATTTAAAAATTTTCATTAATGGAATAAGCAAAAATTGATATTTCAATTTTAGTTTAGTTTTTACTTTATTTTTAGTAATCTTTAATATTTCGAAGATTTATTTTCCATTTATATGCTTACTCATTAATTTTCTATATTATCTTATTCTCTATATGTCTATTTAGGATTTATTTGTCTATTTGTTATTTATTATTGTCTATTGTCTGTCTAATACTTGCCTGTTTGCCTAGTAAATAAATAAATGAATGAATAAAAGAATGTTTTTAAAGTGTTTAACATAGAGTCTGGCAGCACAATTTTATTAATTTGTGTTGAGTTTCACTATATGTTAAGGATGTTACTTCTATCTGTTGAATTTTCTGGAAATGTTTTCTCCAATTCATTTTCCATTAAATTCTATTTATCCTTTTTTTGTAAAATTACACACATGCATACAATTACACTTTTATGTAGTCATAGCAATTTCACTTTTTAAATTATTTCATGACTTTTAATAATGTAAATTCAGTATTTTAATAAGCACTTACTTGCATTTTCTTTACAAAAATTATTTTAAAAATATTTTTTAACCAATTTGGAATTTAGCATGAAGTGAGAAGGACTCTAAATTGATTTTCCCCGCAAATAGCTAAACCATGGTTCCAGTATCATTCAGTAAATAAGCCCTCCCTGCCCCATTAGTTTGCAATGTCCTTTTTTGTCATGAATTCAATTTGAACATATATTCCAAGATCACTGCCTACCTGGACAATCTTCTCTGTTTTTAGTGCCAGTACCAACTAAATTAGTTTATTTGCTATCTGTTAGGGGAGATTCTTAATACCAACTGTAGGCTGAGGCAGGAGAATTGCTTGAGTCCAGGAGTTTGAGACCAGCCTTGGCAACATAAGTGAGACACTGTCCCTACAAAAAATAAGAAAAATAGCTGGGTGTGGTGGCACATGCTTATAGTTCCAACTACTCAGGAGGCTGGGGCAGAAGGATATATTGAACCCAAGAATTCAAGGCTGCAGTGAGCTATGATTGCACCATTGCACTCTAGCTTAGATGACAAAGTCAGACCCTGTCTCTAAAATAAAAGCCAACCAACCAAACAAAAAAATCTAACTTTAAATAACTTTTAAATTAAAAGAAGACTGGTTGCATTTTGGGAGGTATTAAATTAAAATACATAAATTTATTATGGAAGAAGTGATGTCTTAAACTCATTGATTCTTTCCTTTGAGAAATCTATTGTTTTCCCTGCCTGTCGTAGGTACTTTTGGAATTTTTTTCATTGTTGTTGCTTTTTTCTCTCTTTATATTTCCTAATTGGCTATTGTTACCTAAGAAACCTTCTGATTACTATTGTTTTTTAAAAAATATTTCCCCAACACAGCTATTTTACAGCACTACTTTCCAAAGCTAGTAGCTTTTTAGTAAATTGTATCTGTCTCTTGAGGTTTTATTTTAGGTTTTTTTGGCAGAAAAGTGTATTAGCTATCATTTGTATAACTTTGAATAATGTAAGATTTTATTTTTATTTTGCATATTATTAAAATATTTTAAATTTTCAAAACAATATAAAAGAAATGGTGGTAGTCAATATCCTTCACTAGCTCCGAACTTTAAATAGAATGCCTCTAGAGCCCTAGCTTCAGTATGATGCTCACTAATGCTTTTCTGATAAATGGTTTTTAAGTGATTTGAGGTTTACTTCTAGTTCTTGATTTTTCTTCTTCAATCAGGTCTTGGTGAATTCAGTAGCTATCTCTTTTCGGGAGTCTTGTATCTACGATTTAAATGGAAGGATCTCCTGCTTTCACCAGTTCTTCAGTATTTATGGAGCGCCTCCTCTGTGTCAGACTCCTCCACGAGGCAAGGGTTTGTTTGCACTTCCCTGTGGTAGGGATTTCCACTGTCTCCAACATGTCCAGAAAAAAGCTCAGTCTGACTTTTCTCACTTGCAGATTCCCAGATTGCAGGCCTTGCATCTGCACAGGTGAGATCTTGAGGAAAAAGAGAGCCAGGGTTGGAAGGATGAAACTAAGGAAACAAACCGAGAAAGCCAAGGAGGAAGGAGAAAGAGAGGCAGGGGCGACCTGGACAGACATCCTGGAAACATAGAAATAAAACTGCTTCTCCCTCTCACCTCTGGCCTCTTGATTACTCCCTGCTAGGAGGTCCAGGAGAGCTCTTCTCCGAATGGAACTGCCTTCTGTAGGTGCTTCTGCTCTCTTGGCTACACGTCTCTTTTATGCCTTTGTTGCTGAGAGTACGTCTCTTCCTCTCCCCTGGGGCTTTGGCTGTTGTACAAGTTGGAGCCCCATATGTCATTGGGGCTCCATGGGGCTTTCTCTGATTTTTTTCCTGTGTACCCCTGAAAGTTGCATTTCTTTCACCACTTCCTCAAAGTCCCCCAGTGATTTTAGAGGGGTATTAAGCTCAGGGAACAGAATTAATCAGTCCCCCAGTCCCACTGGATGGTCTTCCCTGCCTTGGTGAGGGTGGGAACAGGTGTCCCTGGTGTGTGAATTCCTGAATGCCCTCACCCCTCCCCCAGCCCACAGGCCTCCCTTCAGCCTCCTCAGGGACCATTTCTAGCAGAGGTGTCCTCTATGCTTCACCTTTTACCACTTCCTTTCTCATGGGTTTTCTCTTCTATACATAAACATGTAAAAATGCAGATGCTCCCTCTGCTGGATATCTCCTATTTGTCCCTCCAGGTCTATTTTCCACCTGCTTTGTACTCAGAGAGGATAAAGGCTGTGGCCTTTGGTTTTTGGTTGGATTTGGCCAATGGGAGGCACTGGTGGGAGATGGGAGGGAAGCAGGAAAGACAAGTTGTGGGTTTTCTCTGACTCTCTTCCTGCTGGTCCATTGTTGGGCAGTGCCTGTGTTTCTCTACTAAAGGCCACTGATTCTGTCTATTCTATCTGTCAGTATTGACAGCTGTTTCGTCTTACTGCTCCTCAGGTTTAGGGAAGATAATGGCTTAAAACTTTTTTATTGTTTATATTTGAAATATACAACACAATATTGTGATATACATAGTAAAGTGATTACTAACAGGCAAATTAACATATCCATCATATCATAGAGTTACCTTTCTTTTTTCCTTTTTTTTTTGGCGGTAAGAATACCTAAAATATACTCTCTTGGCAAATTATCAGTATACAATACAGTATTACTAACTAATGTCCTCAGGTTGTACATTAGACTCTACTTTTTCATCCTACATAACTGCAACATTGTACCCTTTGACCTAGATCTTCCCATTTCCTCTCCTCTTCTCTTCCGTTCTGCCCCTGGTAACCACAGTTCTATTCTGTGTTTCCATGTATTAGATTTTTTAAAAAAATTTCCACATATAAGTGAGATCATGCAGTATTTTTATTTCTGTGTCGGGCTTATTTTACTTCTGAAATAATGGCTTTTGATATTGCCAACACTGGTATATTTTACTATCTTTGTTTTCTTCTTCTTATTTTTTAACTCTGCCCATATCTTTGGAATATTCTCTTTATTACACTCTCTTCAGTCACCCCCTTTGTATGTGCCATCTCTTTCCGGCTGTGACTTTAACCCATGTATCTTCTGATCTCAACTATCTCCCTGTTTCACCCTACTTCTGAATCTGTTCTCTGTTTCTTTTCTTTTACAACCTTCTTGAAACATTTCTCTCAATACATAGCTCCCAAATTCCTTACCTCCTATACTCTTCTCAATGCACTTGAGACTTGCATTCCCCTCCTAAACCAAAGTCTATTAATTTCATGCTGCATGTCGGGCTGACTAGAAACAGATGATGAGACAGAGTCTAGGGTACAAGAAGTAAATTAAGTTTAAAAGCCTATAGAAAAATTTGGGGGGGAGGAGGGAGAAGAAAGATTGGGCAGAAGGATAAATCATATTCTGAAATTAGGAAAAAGAAAATAAATAAATAAATTGAACAAAAACTGTAATGCATGTGTGACAAAGCCTCAGCCAACCCGACACAGAGCTCTGGAGGGAATGTTACTCTTTAGAAATTTCCCTCGTCAAACCAAAATGGCCCAACCATTCTACCCCTACCGCATGCTGGATGGAGGCTTCCCAACACTTGGGCTTTCTGGGCTTTTTGTAGTTAAGGCATCCTTCAGCTGTCTGCTCTCCCACCAGCTGACAGAAAGTCCTCCCTTGAGGGAGGATCTAGCTGGTACATCTCCATCTCTATCGAACTTTATGCTATTAAATCAAATGGGATGTTTTTAGTACTTCTCTTTCTTGATTTTGGTTCCTCAAATACATTGTTTAAATTCTTGCCTTCAGGCTTTCAGAGATATTGTTCTTTCTTCATGAATACTTTTTATGTTCATCTGGGTAACTTCTACTAGTCTTTTGCTTCTCAACCTAGGTGCCACTTTTTCTGAGAAGATTCCCCTGATTTCCCAAGACTTGTTTAGATGCCACTCCTGTGTGATACCGTGACACCATATGCTTCTCCTTTTTTTTTTTTTTTTTTTTTTTTTTGAGACAGAGTCTCACTCTGTTGCCTGGGCTAGAGTGCTGTGGCATCAGCCTAGCTCACAGCAACCTCAAACTCCTGGGCTTAAGCGATCCTCCTGCCTCAGCCTCCCGAGTAGCTGGGACTACAGGCATGTGCCCCCATGCCCGGCTAATTTTTCTCTCTCTATATATATTTAGCTGTCCATATAATTTCTTTCTATTTTTAGTAGAGACAGGGTCTCGCTCTCGCTCAGGCTGGTCTCGAACTCCTGAGCTCAAACAATCCGCCCGCCTCTGCCTCCCAGAGTGCTAGGATTACAGGCGTGAGCCACTGAGCCTGGCCATGCTTCTCCTTTTATCAATTTATTGATGGAATTGTAATTGCCATTATGTTTCTCTTCTCCTTATTACATTAAGCTTTCACAGAGCAGTGGATGTGCCTATTTTGTTCACTGTTTTATTCCTGGTATCTCTCAAGGTAGCAAGCTGATACTAGATGTTCAATAAATATTAAGTTGGAATCATATTTTATCTTTGCTACCATAACACAATACTTTTCATATTGTATTATGTATATGAATATATAGTAAAAATAGTGTTATTGAATCCAACTACTTTAATCAAGTCTCTTATTAATGCTACCACATTTTCAGAGTCCTTAATTTTTGTTTTGTTTTCTGGTTACCTCTTAAATGCTAATACTGTCCAGTGTTCTTTGTATAACATTGTTTCTTCTTAGTCTGCATTATTTTCTTGAGTAATATCCACTACTATGGCTTTGCTAATGGACATCAATCAAAAATCATCATTTGGCCGGGCGTGGTGGCTCACGCCTGTAATCCTAGCACTCTGGGAGGCCGAGGCGGGTGGATCGCTCGAGGTCAGGAGTTCGAGACCAGCCTGAGCAAGAGTGAGACCCCGTCTCTACTAAAAATAGAAAGAAATTATATGGACAACTAAAATATATATATACAAAAAATTAGCCGGGCATGGTGGTGCATGCCTGTAGTCCCAACTACTCGGGAGGCTGAGGCAGTAGGATCGCTTAAGCCCAGGAGTTTGAGGTTGCTGTGAGCTAGACTGACGCCACGGCACTCACTCTAGCCCGGGCAACAGAGTGAGACTCTGTCTCAAAAAAAAAAAAAAAAAAAAAAAAAAAAAAAAAATCATCATTTGAAACTGTTTTGGAGGTATATTTCTATACCACTTTGTTTCATACTCCCTCTCTCCCTTCAAGAGGTAGGCTTATTTGTTCCTTGAAGGGCCCAAGATTGATTCATGAAGCTAGAAATCAGATACTAAAACTTGCACAAATACAGATATTAAGGTCATTTGAAATACAAAATCCAGACTGTATGGTAGAGATTAAAAATGTGGCACAAATCCTGAAAGAGAAAGGCCTATGACTTTAGGAAAACTAAGAACACATAGCAGAGAGGGTGAATATAATAATATCTGGAGAAATTTTGGAGGTGGGATACCATGGCCTGCAATGAATTTAAAAAAAATCTTACTGTATTAACTTCTTGTATGAGTAGTGTGGAAACAGAATTTAGTTTTTAAAGGAGCTTCAGTTTCCTTATTTATGATGCTCTTATGTATTGAGTGAGAGGGCTCACATTCTGTACATCAGATTGTAAAGAAAGTCTCTAAAGCCCTATAGATGATGGGGCATCTCTGTACTAAGACTTTATTTTCTGGGCCTCAGTTCCTATTACAATTACCTGTCCATCTCCTTGGTTCCTCTTGGGCTGATCTTTTTATTGCTCTTGTTACTTGGCCTGCCTATTCTTCCTTTTCCACTGGGTTTCTGGGCTGATGTTTTGCTACTTCCTAATATTTATATCCTGCTGTATCAGAGGTATTACAGCATCATCTGTCCTAAATTCACTGTGATCAAGCTGGGTTTCTCTGTCAGAAAACTGAGTGTTTCACATTAGGGTTTATAATCTTGCCGCTACCTGAAATGGCACCTGCTGTATTTTCTCTCTCCCTCTGAAACTGAGTTGGTACTCTTAGAACATGGCTCTCCCAAATGGATGGCCTGATTCTGGGTGCTGACCATTCCTAATCAACCATGTGCTATTCCCTTCCAAGATAGGGAATTTTCATTTTGAAGACACATAGTCTGGCTGAGTCCTGAGCTATTAATATAAACTTTAATGCATTTGTTCTTGTTTTTCCTTTGGCTTCATAAAACAAATCATTTTTCCCCCACTAGGAATTTCTTCCTGGATTTGAAGAATCCATGAATAATCATGCATACTGCCATAAATCTTCTCCCATATAAGCTGAACACACTCAGTTCTCCAATCCCTCTCTCTCAATGTAATGTCCAAATCCTTCATACTTTTGGATGCTCTCCCATATATTCATCAGGCACTATTTTCAGGAGTGATTTGGATGGCTGAGAGGAGAGTCAAATGTAGGGAGAGCAGTTAAGAAGAACCAACATTGTTGAGTAATTTCACCAAGGCCAGATAATGTGTGGCTAGCTATACCGCCAGGACTCGGCCTAACATTGTACCTACCGTTTCAAGCCTAGGAGTGGAAAACCTTTGCCATTTTTCCTACCCTTATTCTCTGGCCAGGTTTGTTCTTCTTTTAAAGGTTTCCACTTATTAATTCACTCTTCCTGTCATGGTTGACACCTATCTCAGTGTGAGTCCTCTAGGTAATATTCTGTGCTGGTCCTAGGGGTGCCTTTCCTCATCTCCTTGCCTTCTTCCTCACCCTGCCTGGATCAGATATTCCTGGGCTATAAAGCCAGATGGTCCCATTCTGCATGACAGGAAGCTTCTTCTTGTTCCTGGCTGCAGGGGCTTGGCCCCCTCTTGGCAAGGCATCCTGGAATATGCTGTTCAAAATATTCCCTGCTGGGGCTGTTCCCTGGAGCCCCAATAAAAGAAGATATCTTGTTAGAACTTTGTTTGAAGAGGAGGTAGAAGTACTAATTGGTGTCTAGGTGGTGGGAGATTCACCTTGGATCCCTATGGGCAATGCTTGAAAAGATGCCTGTTAAATATCGTGTTCTTGAGACCTAACTGGTAGCTTAACTTCTTGTGCCCCTGTAGGTCAATCAATGCAGCTCTTTGGTGAGTAATGGCTAAGGGTAGGCCCAAGGAAGAGAGATACATAGAGGCTACATCCATGTATTAACTTACCCCTGATCCTCCCAGGTATGGACAATTTGATAGGCTGTCTGGGGTAGAATTGCATGCTCTCAGTATCACTAGGGGAAATCATAAATACAGGCAATACTGTGCGTATTGTCAGGAGCATGCCTGGATTTTTGGTATTGTACGAAACAGGCAAAGGTGGGATTGGGTATGAGAGAATTCCTCACTCCAAATCAGGGTAACATCCTTCTAGTCCTGGGTGAGCAGTAGGCTATTTGGGAGTCTACTCCTCTTTGAAGCCCACAGGTGAGTCATAGGGAAACATTTATGAAGGCACCTAAATCCTGAGTTCCTGGTTCTTCTGGTTTCTGGACCCATTGCCTCCTTTTATATACTTCCCCGATGCAAGCAGAACAGATGAACTTACTGGGTCAGACTTTTCCTTAGGGCACAAAGATATAACATAATGAGGGACATTTTCTGTGCCCTAAGGGGACAGTTGGGACATCAGGTGTAATTATTTCTTAGAGTTTTCTGAAGACAGAGGCTTAAGGATGGGCAGTTTGAGGATAATTTGAAGCAGATGCTCAGGTGATAAGAGCCACATTTCTTGACATTCCCCACCCTCCTCCCAACACCACACTCTGGGGTTGCTAAGGGAAATGATATGTATTGAGAAGAATGAGGTAGCAACATGGGGGAGGAGGTAGTGTCTTTGACTGGGTTGTTCCAGTTTACTATTACACATCATCCATCCACAGGACGTATCCATCTGGTCATTGTTGCCAAATCAAATGCATTGTCTCTCAATTTCAACAGTTTCTATTGTTCTCAGCTAGACTGCTTCCAACGCACCATTTATTACTTATAATTCAGTGAAAATAATAACGACAAAAACAATAATATTCTCAGTATTTGACAAAGAATTTTCACATATTCTATCTCATTCGATTTTCACAATGATGCTGTGAGGTAGAGTTTAGTATACTCATTTTACATGTGAGAAAACGAAGGCTCCAAAATGGTTAGATGCTTTGCTTAATTAAGGTCACACAGCAGACATGTGGCAGAAATAGTTCCCCAAACCAGACTCTTGGCTCCTGATCTAGAGTTTATTTGGTGACACCAGAACTATAGGTCCACTGATGTTTCCCGTCTTCCCAGCCCCTACACCTTCTGTTGTCATCACGTAGTCTCCTTAGCAGTTGGGGTTGAAGTTATGGGCAATAATTACATAGTCCTCTTGGAGAGAAAAAACAACACTTTCTTCACTGTTTTAACTCTATGTTGTTTCTTCTTTCTTGGACTGTTTCCCAGCTGACTTCTGCTTCTTTCCTTCATGTTTAGAGACCTCTTCTTGCTGTTATTAAGGCAGTAAGATCAACCTGGCTGCATCTTTTATGCCTTGAAAGGAATCACTCTCCTTACATTCTAAAGCCCTCTCAGGCCCTATACCCAGATATGTCTGTATACTTGTGTTCATCTTTCACAAGAGAGGATTAGGGTACTTGAGGTACTGGGGGTGTTGGGAAGACATATAATCTCTGAATCACTCCTTATCTGTCTTTTTTTGATCCCTCTGTACTGCCCACCCTTGGCCGATGGGCCCTGGAGTTTCTCCCCTGTCCCTGCAATAGCCACTGCTTAACTGAGAGATAGGATGGTATCTTTCCAGATTGGGGGTCAGTGGCCATGAGCTGTGGTCTGATTTTGTCACTATATAGAGCATTTACTTCTTTCCAGACCCCAGTTTTCTAAACTATAAAATGATGATATTAGACATGATACATGCTAGGGACATGAATAATGTTGTACACTCCTAATGTGATAACCTGAAAAGAAGAGCTGAGGGAATATCTGCCAAGTTTCTCTCCTAATGTGAGTAAGGCACAGAATTCTTTGATCTTCACATTATGGTTATTACTAAGACTTCTGTTTGCACCAGGTTACCACACCTCTGAACTTTTTGTCTGCCCTTGTATAATACCACCTTGAAGGAGAGGGAGAAATAGGAGGTGGTGAAGTCAGACAGCCATTGAGATATTGGGTGGAGAAACAAGTAAAATGGATGGGAATAGTGCAAAGAGCCTGATCAGTGTTGGAGTCATCAGGGACCCTACATTATTCTGTAACCTTGGCAGTCAAGTGAAATGTGGAAGAGTGGAATGTCTCCAAATTAAGGAAATTTCCAGATGTTAGGATTATTGGCAGCTTCAGAAGAGGGTTAATACGAAAAGACTAGAGGACTGAGATCAGTGTTGATTGAATCAAGCACCAGAATCTGGGAATATGAACTTGATGGGAATGATTTTTATTCAACAACAATTCCTGGGCATCTACTTAAATCTGGTTGTATGAATTGCCCCAAGTCACACATACTGTGCGATACCTAATGCTGGATCCTGGTATCTGAACTTCTTATTCAATGCACTTCCCACTGATTGCCTCTTCTGTGTTTGAAGATCTTGCAGAAATACTGACTAAACTGGAAATTATTTTTCACTTTTTTCCTGAGAACTATGGGAAGAGTGATGTGGTCGTGATGGGACTAGTGAGACCATATATCCTGGGCTACCTTGAGTTTCACCTGCCTGCCTTTCTTCCTTTCTTTGCAGCGCCTCTTTATTTTTCCATGTGAGATGATGACCATGATTCTTTCCAATAATTCTCATCTCTTCCCACATACTTTCTTCTTGGCTGGCATCCCAGGATTGACTGCTGCCCACGTTTGGATCTCACTTCCCTTTTGCTTTATGTTTTTCCTGGCACTGACTGGGAATAGTGTCCTGCTTTTTCTTATCCGGACAGAACGCAGCCTTCACCAGCCCATGTTTTTCTTTCTTGCCATGCTCTCCTTTGTTGACCTGGTCCTTTCCCTCTCCACACTGCCCAAGATGCTGGCCATTTTCTGGTTTGGTGCTACAGCCATCAGCTCTTACTCTTGTCTTTCCCAGATGTTCTTCATCCACGCATTCTCTGCCATGGAGTCAGGGGTGCTAGTGGCCATGGCTCTGGATCACTTTGTGGCCATCTGTAACCCACTGCGTTATGCAACCATCCTCACCCCTGTTGTTGTTGCCAAGATTGGGGGCCTGGTGGTGTTGCGAGCTGTGGGGTTGACTGTCTCCTTCCCAAGCCTGGCCCATCGGCTACCCTACTGTGGCTCACACACGATTGCCTATACCTACTGTGAGCAGATGGCAGTGGTGAAGCTGGCCTGTGGGGCCACCACTGTGGACAACCTCTATGCCTTTGCTGTGGCAGTCTTTCTTGGTGTGGGGGATATGACCTTTATTGGCTATTCCTACGGGCAGATTGTGAGGACTGTGACGCATTTTCCTTCACCTGAGGCACGTGCTAAAGCAGGCAGCACATGTATGGCCCATGTCTGTGTCCTCTTATTCTTCTACGGACCGGGCTTTCTTTCTGTGGTCATGCAGCGCTTTGGGCCACCTACAGCCTCTGCTGCCAAGGTCATCCTTGCCAATATCTACTTGCTCTTTCCCCCTGCACTGGATCCCCTTATCTATGGCATCAAGACTAAGCAGATCAGGGAGAGATTGCTTACAATTCTGAGCCCCAAGTGGATTGAGCCCACTTGAGTATAGTTCTTACCAGCTAGACCTCAGGGCCAGGTGGCCTTCCCCGTGGAATGGAAGCACCGCAGCCTAGGTTGTTTACCTGGTGAGGAGAGTGAAGAGAAAACAAATGAAGTTATCCTGAGTGTTGGGAAATCTCTTTTGAGGCCTATGGTGTTTTTAGATACTGGGATGGAAGACCAAGAAGGGCTGGGGTATCTCACTTGATCAATCAGCAAGTGATATTTTTGATATCTTTTTTTTCTTTTAAAAGTTTATGGTTTATTTGTGTTGATAAGATAAATATATGAGGTAATTAAGAAATAATTAGGACTTTGATGGACCTGGATTCAAGTGACTTAGGAGTTCAAGGAGAGATTAACTGGCTGCTTTTTTTGGATGCATGAAAAAATGGAGCACCTCCCACCAGCACGGAGCTGACGCACACCCAGCCCATGGGAGTGGGCGGGCCTCTCTACCAGAGAAACTTTGGCGACAGGGAAAGCTGGGTGGCAAACTATAGAGATAATTTAGAGTTCACGTTTATGAGAGAAATTCTTAAAAATTTTCATGCTCCATCTGACTCCAAAATTGTAAATAAAACTTGTTTTCTTTATTGTATATACTTTTTCAGTCTATTTTTGAGATGGATCACCCTCTATGACTCCTATAGTATTCTTTCTTCATTTTTATTCTCAGGTGCAGAGACTTGAGTTAATCATACTTGTAAGCTTATTACGCATAAAAATTTTTGTTCTAATAATTCTTCTTCTGTTTCTTTATTTTCTGTTTCTCTTGCCCTTTCCCTTCCCAGTTCCTACTGTGGGCACTCACTTTAATGTGTTTGTGGTATGTTCTTTTGTATTTACATATTCTTGAAATACACATATGTTGTTTGAGTATCATGTAATCCTATTACACATACATTTCCTTTAGGTCTTCAAATGTGTGTGCTCCCTCCAGCCAGGGTTGTCTGGGCTCCTCCTAAAGGGAGTGCATTTCCCTGTCCTTATCCTCACTGTTTCTACTCATATGGAACCTCAGTTCACACTTCACCTCCTTGGAGAAGATTCTTCTAACTACATCCAGTCACTTGTTTTCTGATTTCAGAGCGCTATGTGTGTTTCTTTCATTATTTGTCATAATTTATAATTACCTATATGTTTTTTGATTGGATGAATGATCTCTGTCCCCATCCCTACTAGATACTGATTTTTGTCTTATTCTTTGCATAGTGCCTGGCATATTATACACTCTCAATAAATGTTTGTTTAATAAACAGATATCATTTTTTTTGTGTCACCGGTAGCAAATTTCTTCATCAGTAACATTATCAGTGTGTATTTTTGAATAAATTAATACATAAATTTCTACTACAGTAAGCATTCAATGTATTTTCATTGAAAAAAATGAAATAAACCATTGCTGTAACAATCACTATTAACACTACTGTCCTTATTATCATCATCATGACCAATGTCACCTCCACTTAGTCTTTTCAAAGACTGTAATTTCAAATGGCAGCAGAGGCACTGGAAAGAGTGATTACTGTTATGAGGCAGATTCGCTGCTGGGAGGGCTGAGAGGTCTCTGAGTGCTCTGGGCAAACTAGTTTTGAAGAATCCTACTCTGAATATGTTGTATTAGTGACAAAGCCTGATAATGAGGGCAGCTCCTGTGTTCAGCTCTTACTCTGTGACACTGTGAGTCCTTGAGATAAAAACTTTGCACACACATTTTCTCATTTAATGCCTATAAAATGCAAATTAAACTGTCGCTATCCTTATTTCCATTTATGTCTGATGAAATAAATGTACTTCCTACTACGTGGGGGTTATTTATTTTCTCATACTTCTTCTACCTTTGGCTTTGTGTTGAGTTTAGTATCCTTTTTCCCCAAATAAAATTTTCAGTCTTTCCTGTATAAACAGACGAACAAACAAGCACAGACTGGTGCTTCTTTGGGGTTTCGGGCATTCACATTTATTATCCTCTACCACTCCCAGTTGCTGTTGTCTCCTCTTTATTCTCCTTCATTAAATGATGACATGGTCAAAATCTCTATTTTTTTTTAACTAACTATGATCCTGGTAGGAGACATCAGTGTTCATGTGGATGACCCATAGAACACTGTGACTTTTCATATTCTTGATTTCTTTATCCCCAAAGATCCTACCTCATCTTCCCATTCCCATGACATATCCTTGAACCTCTCTAGAGATCACTGCATCTGCTTCCCAACAAGTGTCCCACCCTTTATGCTTAACTCCTGTTTATCCAGTCTCCTAGGATAAAATTTTGTTAATGAGATTTTGATCATGTCTCAATCTTCTGATTAAAATCCTTCGTGGTTCTTCCATGATCCTTTGACATGGCCTAAAAGACCCTGCATGGTCAGGTTCCTGCTTACGTCAGTTCCTGAATACTATGACTCTGAATCTTAAAAATTCTTTCAGGTCTTTGAAAATGTCAGGTTCCCTTCCTTCCTGCCTCACGGCTTTAATGTGCCCTCAGTCTACCACCACACCTCCCTTCACTTCTAACCAGTTTTTCTGGTCACTAACTTGAATTAAGGAGGGCTTTCTAGAACTACCCACACAGGGAAAGTCCTTCTATCATCTGCTTTAAAGACATAGTTTTAATTTATAATACTTATAACTGTTAATTATTTCTGTGTCATGTACTTAATATACACCATATTGTTTGTTTTTTCCAAGATCTAGTGGAGTACTGGAAATTGGTAGATATTTAATATTTATAGAATAAATGAATAAATGGGACTTCCCACTGGCTGTGAATGAAATACTTGTTGACCACATGAATGAGAGGACCGTGTGCCTGAAGCATAGTTCCCAAGGAGACTGTGGACACTGGGTAGAGTGGTAGCTGCTTTAGCCAGAGACGGGACTGAGGGAAGCACCTGCTTATGATGGGAAACTATGATAGAGGAGGCCTCAGCCCACCTCATTGGGAACTTTCTGGGATGGACTGTCTGAGAAGCCCTGTTTACCTCACACTTGCCATGGGAATGGGGTTGATGTGCCTGGATCTTTCACAATCTTACAGAGGAGAAGCAAAGAGGGAGATACCATTTGCCTTAGATTAAGTTCCCCAGAACTCAGCTAGCCCAATGGGACCTCCTGAGCTGGGATGACCCTTCAGTGTTAAGATTGAAGAAAGGGGCCAGGTCTTTGTACTCTTATATCAGCAATCTTTGAGTGTGAGCTGCCCTAGAGAAGGACAAGTAACCTTGGATGAGGATTCTCTGTTGAGCTAAGGGACAGTGACTCCGTTTTGAACTTGCAATGCCAACACTCCTACTATCTGGGAGTATGCGCACATTGAACCAGAGAGTCCACTAAAGAATTTACATGGGAGTCCAAGATTGTTCTGTGAGAATGAGAAGTCTGAGCTCAGAGAACAATGTGAAGTTTCCCAGTCCACAGAGTATGAGGTTTCCTAGCATGTCATCAGGATGTATAGGCTCAGGGGTAATGACCGGCACTGGACAGATGTGGGCCACCTGCTTAGATGCAGGTGCCAATCTCTGCCTCTCCACCCAGCTACCCATCCCTGTGGACTGTTTCCTTGGCTCTGTGTGTCTCCAGCCAATCTGGAGGCCAGCTTTGGCTCTGTCCAGGTGTGTCTGTGAGTCCACTGGGACCTGCCAGTTGCTAATAACATCCTGCCTGCCCAGTGCCTTGCTCAGAGTCAGCATCCCTGCCTTGGGAAAGGGTCAGGAATGGACTTTCCCCTCAGGGTGAAGATGAAAGAACCAGCGGCACGTTGGTGCACAGGAATTCAGGTGTGCAAGATGAGGTCAGGTTTGGGGCTTATGGCTGGGGAGGACCATTGACAGCTGACTTCTGCCTTTCTCACTGCCCTTGTGACAGGAATTATTGTTTGGCTCGGCTAGTGTGTCTCTGAGTCTGGTCTGACATCTCTTAGTAGTCTTATGTTTATTACTCCCTGAGTTAGAGTAGTTTACTCTGGATCTGACTCCTCAAAACTAACCCTCTCCTCTCCTCCTAGCTTGTACCATTTAGATCTCATCAGGCAATGAGGATCCTCTATGGGCTGTGACTTGTCCCTCTCTCCTTAATCTCTTTCTTAACGGTGGCCTGGACTCCATGATAGTGTAGAAAAGGGAGAGATGAGAACATAGACTGAGAGAGATTAAGGGAGGGCACATTGCTGCAAGCTACCCTGTGAGTTTACAGATACCTACCAATCTCATTAAACCCTCCTGGTCAGCATGAGGCATTCACAGGGGCATTTAGCACGGCCCTAGCCTGGCATCCTCACTGTCATATATAGTGTATGTGGATACAGCTGATTTACCCCCTTCCCAAGTCTTGCCAGAACTAGTACTCATTTTTCATATCTTTGGAAAACTTTAGCTGCACAGACCTCGAGTGATGCATTTGATTTCCTCTTTGGCATTCAGAGAGTGCTATGCAGCTCTTCTGAATAAAAAAATCCTCTTCCTGAAGTTCTGACTGGGGGGGATGGGGTGAGGGGAGGGGATGGGTGCATACCTACATGATGAGTGCGATGTGCACTGTCTAGGGAATGGACACACTTGAAGCTCAGACTCGGGGGGATGGGGAGGCATGGGCAATATATATAACCTGAACTTTTGTACCCCCATAATGAGCTGAAATAAAAAAAAAAAAAATCCTCTTCCTTGCTGTTGTTCCCAAGCCAGGGCAGAAGGCCATCATGCAGACTGAACTAGGGGCTCAGGGTGTTCCTGGAGCTGAGCAGGGAGGGCTGTAGTGGAACCTTTCTGAGTCTGGGAATTTTCTCCTGGTCCATGTTTTCTCCATGTTTATATTTTCCCTCAGGGCTGACTCAAGACGTGAAAGGGTGCATTCTCAAAGGCAGCCCAGAGATCAGGAGAATGGTGTCCCCGGGCCAGGCTATTTTATTGATTATCTGTGTGTCTCACCTTTGTTCTCTGGTGCTGAACCTTTCAGTGCTTGATTTCTGTATCTTCCTCTCTTATTAGGTCATTGTCATGGACCTGTGCGTTCTGTGCCTTCCCCTAATCTCTCTCAGTCTAAGTTCTTGACTGTCCTTGCCCACTGCCTCCCCCATACTATCATAGAGTTCAGGCCACTGTTAAGGAGATTAAGGAGAGAGGAGCAGGTCACGTCCCCTTGAGGAGCCTCCCTGCCTGCTGAAGGCAGTGGCACAAGTGACTGCTAGTGACCACAGGAACCCCCTTATTTCTTTTTTTCTTTTCTTTCTTATTTACTTTTTTGAGACAGAGTGTCACTCTGTCACTCATGCTAGAGTGCTGTGGCATCAGCCTAGCTCACAGCAACCTCAAACTCCTGGGCTCAAGCAATCCTCCTGCCTCAGCCTCCGGAGTTGTGGGGACTATAGGCATACAGCACCACACCTGGCTAATTTTTTCTATTTTTCTTAGAGATGAGGTCTCACTATTGCTCAGGCTGGCCTCGAACTCCTGACCTCAAGCAATCCTCCCAACTCAGCCTTCCCGAGTGCTAGGATTACAGGTATGAGCCACCACTCCCGGCCGGAACCCCCTTATTTCTGACACACATCATTATCACATGATGGCACAGATAGAGGTTCAGTAGGGCTTTTTCTGCCATGAAACATCCGGAGCATCATTTAAGGTGAGCGACTTCTAAGCTCAGTCCATACACACCTCAAATAATGTCTGCTATATTATTCCTATCCCTTAAGTTCAGTCTCTGCCTTGTCAAGTTCCCACAATTCCCAGTCTTTAAGACACACATATACTTATTTATTATTTAATCTGGTCATATGGATGCTTATTTATTCAGCCAACATTACTGAGTACTAACTAGATTCCAGGTGCTTTTGGAGCTCTGGGGCTATCTCAATACACACATAGTCCCTTCTCTTCAAGGACTGATTTGCTGCTGGGTTTTAGAGCCTGAGATCATCAATGCAATTAGAAAGTGGAAAAGGGATTATATGACAGAGAGGAAAATCAGACATACCCTGCTGCCTTACAGAATTCCAGCACAACTTCACAGAAGATAGGTTGCTTGGATTGAATTTATATGAGTAAGCAGGAGTTGAAAAACAACAGTTCTTTGCTAATTGTTCTCTGGCTCCTGGTCAGACAGCTAAATACAACTTCACCTTTAAGTTTTGGGGAATAAAATTCCTTCTGCTTTTCCTTGAAGAATCACAGAGGGACCTCTTGTTTACCTTAATAATTAATGCTTAATAAGCAGCTCTGGCTTTTGCTGTAGGCTCACAAGCCATGCAGCAGGAAGAAGAGGCAGGCTGCCCTCAGGCACCTGTGTCTCTGCTGCTCTGCTTCACCCTCTGCAGTCTGGCTTCAGCCCCGCTGCTCCATTGACACTGCTGCTGTTATAGTCATGGTGCCTTCCACAATGCACAGCTGTTCTCTGACCTCTCAGCCAAAAAATGAGAAATGGGCAGAAGGGCAGTTGCTCAGGAAGAGAATCAACTTTCTCACTGTGTGGAATGTTAATCACTGAAGAGTTAATTTTTGTCAGATTTTGAGATTCCCCTGGAGGTCTCAGTAAAAACGTGACTGTTATTTCCAGTTGACTCTGGAAGAAAAACAAAGGCTAGGAGATATATTTGTATGTCCATCAGGCATTTCAGACTTCATAGCTGTCACATTCAGAATTGTGGGGCAATATTATTATCATTATTGATTTATAAAAAAGATACTCTGGTTTATTAGATGCATAATTTACAAAAATTGAGTTATCCTGGACTCTTTTTATCTTTACATAGACATGTGCACCACCACCGCAACAGAGAAAAATACAAGTATTTCAGATTGCATCTGTCTCTTAAGACAAACGTACAGACACAGACATACCCAGTTACAAGTTTTTTGTTTTGATGCTTGAGGGATGAATCTCTTGGAGGAGGTTAAACAGAGCACCTCTTTATTTGGTGCTTCATGTTAACATGACAGTTTCAGGGACACTGAATTGTTATAATGTCATGATGAGAGATAGATGTATCAAAAAGTTGAAACAAAGGAGCGGAATCCGGGAGACAAAGAAAAAAGGAAAAAGGCCTGTTGTCTCATACTCAGTCATCTTTAATTATTAATGTTAAAAATAATTGTAATTTATAGACTAACCTATATATCAATATTTTATATCCATTACTTAATATTTATAATTAACCTGTAAGATTGACATTATTTATTATACTACCAGATGAGGAAATCAAGACTGAGAGTTTAAGTAGCCTGCGAAGGTTTATTCCTAGAGTATGAAATGAACACAATTTAAATAAAGTCTGTCTGCCTCCAGAACTAGTATTTATACCACTACATTTTGAAACATCCACTTTGTTCCATTTTAGAAACATGTAGCATCCATGATTATATGCTAGCTTGTAATTATAAAGTTTAATGAGATATGGTGCTTTTTCTTAAAACAAACCATTAAGATGCTGAAAAATTTCTGCAATAGAGATAAACCAGAAAATTATGGGTAAACAAATTAAAATAAAGTGCTCCTAACATAATTGGTATTGGCCCAGCACAGTCAATAAGTCCTGTTGAGGGGCAAGAGACAGTGGACTCTGATTTTAAAGGAACAATTAAGACAGAAGAAGAGGAAAAAAGAATCCACAAAAAGCATATGTAAAATAGAATGGTGTACTCATATAACTTCAAGAATGTTGGAATGATTAAAGAAAAACATATACATAGGAATATGTTAACTGCAGGACAAAAGTAATACACAAAAAATAAACCTTGACAAAATTTTATGCCAGTCTTAAATAGTATAATTCTATTCCATGCATTAATTTCGGTGAAGGATTAACCATAGGAGTGCCATGAAAGCATCTACATTTTGGGAAAAACTCCTTGACTTTAGAGTTGAGAGTGGATTTATAGGGGGATTTATAGCAAAGGCAGAGAGATGTGATGACCAATCCAGGTGACAGCAGTTGGGAGTGTGAACTCAGGCAGTGACACTGGTGGTTGAGAGAAATGAGTGAATATAAGAAAGATTAAAAATAAAGTCATTACAAATTGGTGAATGGGTAAAAGGAATGAGAATTAATGAGTAAAGATGGCTTCCAAGTTTCTAGATTGAGCTGGGTAGGTAGATAGTGATGTAACTCACAAAAATTTTGCCAAAAAGTAAGTAGAGCAGATTTGGGAAGGATATGTGAATTAATTTAGTGTTCAATATGTTGAGTGCATGGTATACATATTCAGGAAACAAATGCAAAAATGGATTTGTATTTCAGAAAGATATTTGACTTAAAAACATAGATTTGGAAGAAATTAAAGTACATAAATATTTAAAACCATGGGAATGGATGGACTCAATTCAGAGATAATGTACAAAATTGGGAAGAGAGGAGAGGTTGGAACTCTGAAATTAACAGCATAATGAGATGGGGAAAATGGGGGCACTGGGGCTCCAGGAGGAACAACTGTAGAGTGCTATGTCGTGGAAACTGAGGGAGACTACTTTCAAAAATAACAGGTTGATTTATAGGATTCAGTAATGGCAAGAGGTTAATAAAGAGAATCCTTTGAAGTTGACATTTCCAAAATATAAGGTATTGAATGGTGGAGTTTAAGCATCTCTCCAAAGCAGCATGTTTATTCTTATCTCTAAATAAAACTAGACCTATCCTAATTCAGACATGTGGATGTCTCACCTGTAAAAAAATGATCTGCCAGAAAAGGAGATTTTTTTCCTTCTATCTAACTTTATTCCCTTGCTTGCAGTTTAAGTCTCTTTATTCGTCTCATGAAGATGGTAGCCAGATGTGGACAGTGTGGTAACATATCAGGAATGGAGAAATCATGACTTTGTTTCTCTTTCCCTCTTTCCTCTCTAAGTCATTTATGATGGCCCTTAGCAATTCCAGTTGGAGGCTACCTCGGCCTTCTTTCTTCCTGATAGGTATTCCAGGTTTAGAGGAAAGTCAGCACTGGATAGCATTGCTCCTGGGTGTCCTTTACGTCCTTGCTCTAGTGGGCAATATCACCATTCTCTTCATTATCTGGACTGACCCATCCTTGCACCAACCTATGTACCTCTTCCTGGCCATGCTAGCTGCCATAGACCTGGTTCTGGCCTCTTCCACTGCACCCAAAGCCTTTGCAGTGCTCCTGGTTCATGCCCATGAGATTGGATACATTGCCTGCCTGGTCCAGATGTTCTTCATCCATGCATTCTCCTCTATGGAGTCAGGAGTACTAGTGGCCATGGCCCTGGATCGCTATATAGCCATTTGTCACCCTCTGCACCATTCCATCATCCTGCATCCAGGGGTCATCAGGTGCATTGGAGTGGCAGTGCTGCTGCGGGGATTACTCCTCCTCCTCCCCTTCCCCCTCCTGTTGCGAAGACTTACGTTCTGCCGGGCCACTATGATAGGCCATGCCTATTGTGAACATATGGCTGTGGTGAAACTGGCCTGCTCAGAAACCACAGTGAACCGAGCCTATGGACTGGCTGTGGCACTGCTAGTGGTTGGGACAGACATCCTGGCCATTGGTATTTCCTATGCCCACATCCTCCAGGCAGTGCTGAAGGTACCAGGGGGTGAGGCCCGACTTAAGGCCTTTAGCACATGTGGATCCCATGTTTGTGTCATTCTGGTGTTTTATGTCCCTGGAATGTTCTCCTTCCTCACTCACCGCTTTGGCCACCATGTACCCCATCACATCCATGTTCTTCTGGCCACACTTTATCTCTTTTTGCCACCTGCACTTAATCCTCTTGTCTACGGGGTAAAGACTCAACAGATCCGCCAGAGAGTACTTAGGGTGTTCTACACAAAAGGATAGATCTGAACACATCCTCATTATTTTCTTCAGAGGCTCCTGCCAAGGACATAGCCAGAAGCAAATGGCTGGTCTAGTTTATGTGGATAGAGGCCATTGGACAGTGAGCAGTCCTTCTAGTGCCAGTAGTACCAGAGCCAAGAACACCCACAGGGACTTGGCTCCGCAGCGTCCTGGATGTGCCTGGATAGCTGGATTTGGAAATATTTTCTTCATTCTTTCTTTTGCTCCTAATCTCAACATTTCCCTACTTCTTGTATCAGAGGGACTTGGTGGTAGGAGAAAGAGAGGACAACTCTAGCTATGTCATCATTCCTCCTTTGCCCAGTGGTGGACCAGGCAACATCATCTGAAATGAGAAGGGAAAGTCCCAACTTTTGCCTGGTTGTAGGTTAGGGTATCTTCAAAACCTCTACGTTGCTTCTGTGAGCTGCAGATTCCTGGGCTCCTGTGCACTAATAGTTCTGTTAAAGAAATTGAAACGGTCACAGTATGAAAAAACACCTGTCATTATAATATGGTGTTACCTATTTATTTAAAATAAACATAAGTAGTACAAGTATTGTAATAGTCCCTAGGAATAATAAGATATGATTTGTTTTTTCAAGGAAAAAGTATCTATGTGGATTTCTTTTAAGAAAAGTCTGCTTGTATTTTTAAATTTATTTATATTTTATTTTATTTATATTTTGCTTAGGGTAAAGAGGAAATAAGACTAAGTATTGAATATATGTATGTATGTTTTATAAGTATGAATTTAAAAAAACAAAAGTAACCATGTAATTATTAGCAACTAAAAACCACAAACTGTACTAGATTCTGATGTTGGTAAATGTAGCTTTAATAAATGTAGAAGTAGTTACGCCACTTATAAATGAGTTTCTCTTTCTGAAATAGTGCATATGAAGTGACAACAATTAGATCTTGCCTTTCTGCTAATAGGAACTGGGTAAAAACTTACAAGACTGTAACAATTGATATATTGCATCCTGTTTGTTGGATGTTGGCCTAAGATCTGGCTTACCTCTTTTATGTTCCTAAAAAGTAACACATTTTGTTCAGTCCTGGAAGAAGTCAAGTCATTGCTCCCTTGAGGCAAGATGCACAGGTGATGAGAATATCCTATGTTTGGATTTCATAGTGGTGGAAGAAGTGGAGTGAATAGTTGGTCTTTCTACTTTCTCCTTTCTTTGTAAATTTTACTCCTAATAAATAGTTTTCTGTTCAAGAGACTGAGTACTATGCCTTTAAATTGGCTGACACAATATGGTGGGATTGTATGAGTTGTTGTTGTAGGAGGAAATGATACATTCTCATCTGCTTGGTTCCAGGTCCAGGACTTAAACTCTGGTAAGTTGTCCTGGGGGAGCCCAGGCTATGTCGCATCACATCTACTGGAATAAACTTCCTTTACCCTAGAGGTACTTGCATTTGGTAGGCTATCAAAGGAAGCAGTTTGCTCTGTCTTTTAATTTACACCACTTGCTGGCACTTGCACTGGGGATATGATGGTAGGATCTGAAGCAGCTTTCTTGGAGCTCAAGACGTAGAAGTGAGTTGAAGATCACAGAGCAATAATATGGAAGAGCCTGTGTTCCTGATTCTGTCTGGGCCAACAACCTTATCTTGAACCTGAACCAGAAATAAAATTGTGTTGGGATTAAGCCACTATATTTTGGGGAATTTTTCTTGTTTATAGATGAATCATAGCCTAAAAAGTATGTTTATCTTAGATCTTCCAAGTGGGATATGTATACTTCTGCCTGAAGTATATCTTTTAGAATTTCTTTTTATAAAGGTTTGCAGGTTTTGTTTGTCTAAAAATGTCTTTATTTTACTCTCATTTAAATATATTATCAGAATTTTTTTATCTTATTTTGTTATTGTATTTTATTTTCTATTGTGCCTGCAGTCTACTCCTATTTGATTCCTATCATTGTTTATTAGTGCCTTGTCTGTTTTCCTTGATCACCTATGCTAAACATTTACCAACATTATACCTTATTCCAATATTTACACCGCATAGCCATTCATCTAAATGTTAGCACTAGCTGTTTGCATTAACCTTTTCTTACCTTTAATGGTGACTTATATTCCTTTACTTCTGTGCAACCTCAAAGATGCATTAAAAAGGACATTTATAAAATACTTTATAAGCATTTTACGTATTTTATAAGCATTTTTTCTGTATTCTGAACTTAATATAAGATAATGTCAATTACTAAAATTTATATATATATGTTTATAATGTCATTTATATATAGAAAAACATAGATGAAAATGCTCAGTTGCTTATATTAGTCATTTGCTGGATTTTAAATGATATGTTATTACATGATTTGAATTTTAGAACATTGATATACTGTATTGTAATCAGAGGAACCAATTAAAAATTACTATCGATTGGGTTATATTGTTTGGAGTGAGAATTTGGAGGATGAGTATTAGATGGAGGAGAGAAATGCATCGGTGTTTATAAGCAAACGTATGTAAGAAGTCAGTGAATTCATAGATACATTTAAAGGTTTCTAGATAGTAACTCGTGGAGAAATAGAAAAATAAGGATGGGAGGACTGGGAAGTACAGAGCAGCCCTTTCACTTTTTATTGGCTTGGTGGTAGCATCCCTTTTGAGATTTCAGCTTTGGCTGTCAGTCTGTTCTGGCCCTGTCTTTGCATGGTCCTATTGTGGCCCAGATGCAAACCTCCCAGCAAATGTGAATAGGGTGTGCTACTAAGTTCTCAGCAGAAACCACTCATGCCCTGCTTGCCCACTGAGTTGCTATCTCTTAGTTTTCCTCCCCGTATCTATTGCGGATGGGCCTAGTCCTCCTGTGCATTAGAAAGGGACAAGGAGTTCCAACTAAGCAGCAAGCAGGCTGCTACAATTACACCAATCCCAAACAAAGTGACAAAGGGCACCAGGAGAATAAGTTTCTGTCAATTTTCTAGTTCAAGTGCCTTTCAGGCAATGATGTCTACAGGTGGAGCAGATAAGACAACAAGGTAATTAAATAAATCATTTATTATCTAAGTAAATTATTTCTGTAAAATCAGTGGGAGATACTACAAGCTAAACATTAAAACCAATCTCAAATGATTTCTGTCCTAAACATATTCTTTGTCTAAAGTCTAAACCTCTCCCAAACTACCCTCAGATTTGCCCTAAATGAAGTACTTATGTGATATGTAGCTCCTCATATAATTATGAAGCATTATTTTATAGGCATTTATTTTTCACCAGAATGTCCTTTGATGAGGCAAGAATGTGTTGGGAGTTGGGAAACTAGAAATGGTTATGTGCTTAGTTCAGCCTGTAACCAAAACTTAATCTTTCTTGTTTAAACTCCCAATTTTTGACTTATCTCATTTTTGTGGTTGATCCACCTCTAAAATTTAGATTTAAAATACCCTACTCTCTATCACCTTCTAACTTCAGGCTTAATTTTTCAAGTATCCTTAGTATAGTCACAATTGTTGGATATCAAGACCAGCCATAGACAGAATCCCTTTCATGTTATTACTCATTCCCTCTCTTGTCTCTTGCCTTGACTTTATTCCTTGCTTAGATGGCATGGCCCATCATCTAATGACTCCCTTGGAAATAACCTAAACTTTTTTCTCTCCCTCTATTGTGTTACTTGAAAAAACCCAAACTCTGTTTATGTACAAATACTTGTCTCCTCTATAGGTTTGAAACTTGATAGAAAAAAAAAAATTCCATAAATGAATATACTGGGTTCACATTAAATTTTAAATGTAAATTTGGCACTACCCAGAAATCATACTGTGTGATGCCATTACAGTATATGGGCCCATATTCACCAAGTTGCCCAAGATAGAACCCCAAGAATCATGTTTTATTTCTACATTGACTATTTCTACTTCATCAGTACATCCACTTGACTATTCTTCCCAAATGTGTCCACTCACATTCATTTCCTGTGCCACCAACCTGGTCCCGGCCATCTTTTGTGTGGACCATGTGACAGTCCTCATAGCTGGCGGCTCTGCCTCTGCTGTTGTTTTCCCTCCTATTTATACCTCCTTTCATTAAGGCCTTTTTGACCCACCTTGTGTAACTAATCCTCCCATGGTATGCTCAATGATGGCATAGGGCAGGGTTTTGTATGTTTTCTTTTTGTATAATTACCAAATGCTTTCTTCATTTATTTGTTTTATATTTTTATTTGTATCACTAAAGGAATAAAATTTTTAAAAATTTAATTTAAAAATAGGTAATATGTGCACATGGTTCATTTTAAAAATTTAAAATAGTATTTATTGAAAGTAATTTATTCTCTGTATCAGTATTATTTTTGATTACCTATAATAGAAAATCCATATAGTGATGGTTTAAATGAATTAGAAGTTTTTTTCCTTTCATGTAAGAGAAGTTCAGAGGTGACATCTAGAGCTGACACTAGGCGTCACAAAGAACTCAATGCCCAGTTCCTCTCTTTCTGCTTTATCACATTTAGCATCTGACTTTCATTCTCAACGTCACCAATAGTTCAAGGTGGTTGCTGGAAATCCAGGCATTACTCCTGTTCCATAAGGAAGGAGTGAGGGCTGGTGGGACGCGTACCTCCATTTCTTGACTGAGTTAGTTCACATCAACAAGTCTTCTTGGAAGCTCCACTGAATGACATCTACAAACATTTGGAATCTGGGAACTGTTGTATTATATTTTGGCAGCATATATGGGTACTCAAATAAAATCATAGTGTTTTTTTTTTTTACAAAGAAAGAATAGGGGATATTCCATAAGCAATTACCAGTTTCTAATATACCATTCTATTCCTGTCTTTCAAACACACATCTGTCCTTCCCAGAGGCAAACACTCCTGCAAGTTCCTTGTGTATCCTTTCAGAGGTAATTTGATCATACATAAGAATATATATACACACACACACACATACTCATGTGTTTATATGTATTGAATATATAAATATTTACATGTATTGGATATATTTATGTGTGTGGATAATATACACTTACATGTTTGTACAGCATTACAAAATTATTTTGTGCTGCATTTTAAGATGTTTTTGTCTCTTGCTTCTTTGCTGAACAATGTATCTTAGAAATTATCTAAAAAAGTACATTTAGAGATGTCTATTTTTTTTTAATGATCACATAATTAGAATAAAATCGTGTTGAAGGCAGGAACCATGCTTGTCTTAGTCATCATCGTATACATCGTATACAGTGTCTAACAGTTTGTGGAGCTTAGTACTTAATTTCAGAGTTGGGATTCAAATCTACATGTGATTTGAATGGTTTTAATTCCCATGCCCTTATCATATCCACAACCTCAATGTAATAAATTAGGTTGGCAGATTTGCCTATATTGAATTCTCTTTGCATTTTTTTCTTTTACAGACAGGGTCTTACTGTGTTGCCCAGGCTGGAGTAGAGTGGTGTGATCATAGCTCACTGCAACCTTGGACATCTGGGGTCAGGCGGTCCTCCCCCTTCAGCCTCCCTCGTGGCTGGGACTATAGGCATACACCACCGGGTCTCACTATGTTGCCCAGTCTGGTTTCAAACTCCTGGGCTCAAGTGGCTCAAGCAATCCTCCTACCTCAGCCTCCCAAAGAGCTACCACACCCCTTGTTTGCATTCTTTAGGAGATAAATATATTTGTCAGTTTAAAAAAATGTTAATAGTTTTCTGAACTTGATTTTCTAAAATTTTGTTTGAGATATTAGTACCTATAGCCACATTCATTTGTATAGTGGAGGCAGTAGAGGAGTCAGAACACAGACATTAGCTCACATAGACATGGCTATGAATGTGGGTTAGCTGTGTGATTTGGGGAATTCTCTCTATCTCCTACACAGTGGGGATAACAGTCCCCCAAAATTGCTCATTCATATCTGACAGAGGTGATTTAATGAGAAAAAATACATAAAACTTAAGTAATTTGGGTCACACTCAAAAAGCACTTAAAACATTGGAGTTATTATTATTATAAAGGAGATTGCTGTATAATATCTTTACCTGTATTTTCATTCATGTTTGTGTGTCAGACTTACGTACCAGATTTCTGGTTTCTGGATTCCAGACAATTTCTTATGTCAGTTTCAAACTGTTCCATCCTTCACATCCCGACTCCCTACCTGTAGGAGCACCATAAGACAGGTTTCCCAAAGGACTCAGTTCCTCTTCCTCCAAGTCTCTGCTTCCCAAGCCACCTTTTCCCAACTGGGTCTAACAAGGGGGGTAAGAGAGCAATAAAGAGCTCATAAAACTCTCAGGATTTATTCACCAGCGTCCCAGCATGGTAAGCACTATAGCAGATACAACATAAAGGACTCAGCCATTTGTATTCTCTGTAAGTTCAGGGCCACGCGAGGGGAGCATGGGCTATGTTGGACCTAGATAGGAAAACTGACCAGGAAGATACAAGGCAGGTAGGGATCTCTTTCTTATAGGCAACCTCCAGTAAACAGGAAGAAAAAGGCAGTGAGGAGGTGGGAAGTGTGGTAACTTTGGATGCATTGGCATCCAGGAACCCTGAACATCTCTGTAAGGAGCCTCTCAGATTCTCTTTCATCCCTCTGCCTTTGAACAAGAGGGTCCATTTCCCTGCTTGGTTAGGAGAGACAGTGCAAGTAGAGGATTGGGCTGCATCTTGTCTGAGCGGAACAGAGGAGGTCTATAAACCTACAATGGGACACAGGACATAGGGATGGGATAGGGCCAGGCATGCTAGGTTAAGTATGTCACTGGATACCTGGAACTTGAGTTCAGACAAAGTACTGATGAAGAAGCTGGTCAATATTCTCCCCAACTCTGTCTCAGAAGAGCAGTTTAAAATAGAGAGAGATAATTTTCCTTAGACTGTTAGAAAGTTCTCTTTTATATTTAATCAAGATCGGTTTCTCTGTGATTTCTCTCTGGCAGTCCTAGTTTTACTCTTTCCTCCAAGATGGCCATGCATGTATTTTGAAGTTATCACTGATATTCTTGTTTTCCACAGGCCACATACCTACAATTTGTAAAAATGACTCCTCCCTCCAAGTAGAGATTGATGCCTTTTATCATCCTGTAAACTCTCTACAGCTGTGTCTCAGTTTGACAAGGAGTTCCTCAATTCATAGTGTCCCGTAGCAGATAGTACACTCCAGATGGACTGGCCAGGACAGAGTCGAGAAAGATCCTCAACCACCTTGCTCCCAGCATTGTGATTCTGTGAGTTAAATCAATGAATATAAAACACTTAGAAGAATGCCTGGTACTTACTAGATACTTAATACATGTCAGCTAACATTGCTAATCCAGTTTTAGAATCCATAAATTAATTTTTACTCTGTGGACCACATGATTGACTTGTGTTCATGGGTGCACTTCCACCTGCCAGAGTATCTAGGAATCTGTTCCCTTTTCCTTCCTCTTGTTCCAGACTTGTCTCCTGTCCTCCTGTTCTCTCCTGTCCTCCCCCATGTTAAGCAGTGAAGCAACGGACTTTAACAGAGTTAGAGCCTAGGGACAACACCAGGTGGGCGGAGGCAAGTGTCCTGGGCTTGCTCAGGCAGCAGAGGTTTGGACTTTCCACGAGTACATGGCTCATGTGTGACGAATGGGAGCAGATACACAGGAGGACTGGTCAGCAAGTGGCAGCTGAGGAGCATGCACAGGTATGAAGGTTATGTCAGACAATGCCAGCGAAGGACAGAGTGTTAGGAGGGCATATATCAGGGATGAGAAAACTGGATATGGGGAGGTTAAGGCTCAAGGTTGGGGGAAGACTGGTGTAGGCAGATGGGATTTTGTATGAATAAACTGGTAATGATTTGGATTGCATAAAATTCAAGAAAATTTTTACCAATATATTAGGAGCGATAGGGTCATTTTATGTTTGTATTAGGACAAGGGAAAAAGATTAATTGAGTCAGAAACTTAGCCCAGGGTTTTTCCATCAACCAAGTGGCAGGCTCTTGGGGACCACCAGCAAGCAGTGGCGTGAATAAACCCTGCAAGTTCCATCATGTATTTCGTGCCACGCCTGCTCCCCTCCAGCCCGCCTCAGAACACACCATGGCTACCATTCACGGTATTGATCAGAGCCCTCCCTTTCCCCTCCTCGGCGCCCTCTCCTGCACACTGAAACTCTGGCTAATTCTCCCCTGTCACTCTCACTCTTCAAAATTTTCTATTAATTTAAAACATCAAGGCCCAGTAATTCAAAAATCTTTCTCAGCAGTCTTTTATTAAGAACCTATGTAGCATGTATAAATGGAAAAGTACACCTTATCTGCCCCAAATATTTCATAGTAGAGAGAAATAGTGAGGCACAAAAAATATGTGCTAAGGGTTACAGAGAAAATTCCAATAACAACAGAAGTTGCTTCCTCAATGAACTAGCTACTTCAATTATCTTACTTTCCTTCTGAATCTTTGATCTTTTCCTGAACATGTAAGTATGCTGCTGTATCTTTCATTCCTGTTTCACTTTTTCTTCAATTACAAGCTTTACATGGAGTTCTTCGGCTACACAGTCATGGTTCCCTGTCTACACTAGCTTTCCTGCTCCTTTCATTCCAGTTTCTGTTGCCACCAATCCGATGAATCTCTCTTTCCCAGGTCACCAATGACACTCATAAAATTTAGTGGGTACTCATTTATTCTCATGTTATTGAACTTCTGCTTAACTGACAAGTTGGTCATCCCCTTCTTGAAATTTTCCCCTTAATTTTTTCTAGGGCACCATATTCTTCTGATTTTCTTCATATTTTTCCAGCCCTTCAATTTATATCTCTCTTTTTTTCTTTTTTCCACCAATGTTTCCAAGGTTGCTATTTTCCAGGGTTCCAATATCAGCCTTATGCTATTCTGACTCTATAGGCTATGTGCTAATGCTTTCTGAATTTATGTCTTAAAGCATGATTCTTCTAACTTGTTCAAACTCCTTATTTGCAACAGCCTAAGACAAAACACCTCTGCCTTGATGTGTCCCAATACATTCTAACCTTACTCATTTGCCTGTGTTTCACATCTGGGTGATCCTACTTATTTACTAAAGCCAGAAAACAGGGGATCTTTCTGGGCCTCTGTCCTATTCTCTCTTTCACAGTGGTCTGTCCCCAAATTCTGTCTATATTCCCAGAAGGGAAAATGTCCCTTCTTCCCACCCTCAGAGCTTCAGTTGTACAGACATGCATCACTTCTCACCTGGGCTACTGCAGCTTCCGTTGTTTTCTTTTCTGCTGTCCCATCTTGCCCACATCCACGCATAGCAATGTGTCCAGAGTGAACTTCCTGTACCTCGGATCTAGGCATGTGTCTCTTCTAATGAAAATACTTCTTGTTTTCTCTTTATCTACATGATTAATTCTAAAATTCTTAGCACAGAAAAGGTCCTTAAGATCTGGCTTTCTCTTTTATCACTCCATATTTTGCTCTTTCTTTCAACTCCTCGTTCTCTTGGCTCCAATCAGATTAAATATTACATAGTTTCCTTCCAAAGTTTCTCTCAGACTCATCTCCATGTTTTCACATAATCCATTTCTTATCCCTGAAACACAACTACTGGCAGATTTAGTGCACGTAAATCCTCCACATCCATTGAAACTCAGCTAAGGCCTTAGCAATGTTAGGAAGACTCCTCTTTTACGCTCAGGTTGAGTTATGAAATTGCCCTTTTGTCTTCCTATTACTCTGCTCATAAGCCCAATAATTAATTCATTCTACAAATCTTTTGGGCACCCCTTCATGTCAAGCACTGAGCCTGGTTACTACTTTCATGGGGTGAAATATCTAATTGTGCCTGGTGAGAAGAAGTATTTAACCAAATTATTACACAAATATATAACTATGAACTGTGAGGATGGGACACAGTGTTATGAGAACACAAAATAGGATGCTTTGATCTTGTGTGGGGCAGGTTAGAGAGAATCTCCCATAGAAGAGAGTATTTGAATTGAGATGTAAAGAAAAGGGATGGAAAGTAAGTGGTTGATGTATGGAAGCATAGGATGCACAGCCTTCCAAGAGAAGTGGGAGCAGAAAGCACAGGTTGTATCTGTAGATCTGAAAGGACAGTGTGGCTGAGCCCAGGGAGCAAGGGAGATAGGGGTGTCAGATGAGATTGGAAAACGGGGAAGGAGGCAGATGATATGTGGCCTTGCCTGCCTGCCTTCCATCCTTTCTGAAATAATTTATTCAACTAACTATGAGGATCTATTAAGAAATCTATATACTGTGTATATAGTGATAAAAAATAGGCATTTTTTTTATAAACTTATAGTTTAATAAAGTTCAAATTAGGATTACATTTTATTCTATTAGCAATGAGAAGCCATTGAAATATCTTGAGCAGATGACTGACAAGATTTATATTTAATAATATTTCTCTGATTTCAATGTAGAGAATATTTGATAAGGAAACCTAGAATACATTGGGAGGCAATTTCATTTTTTAGCCCAAGAGATAATGGGACTTAAGTCTTGGGTGGTGACAGTGGGTATGCAGGAGTGGCTGGACCCAGGGCTAATTCAAAGGGACAACTGACTGGTCTCAGTGGTGGGTTGAAGTGGGTGAAATGTGTAAAGTAAATGTTCAAGATGGTTTCTGGGCTTTGGCTTTTGAAACTGCCAAGTATTTATACCATTTACTGAGACAGGAGATGCTAGCAAAAGACCAGGTTTGTTAATTTGGGACTTGGTGAGTTTCAAATATATTTGAGAGACCCAAGCTGAGCTGTCAAGTGGGCTGCTGGAGAGATCTAGGTAAGATATATAATTCATAATTGTTTAGTAATAGAGATGGTAATTGTCTAAGGGTATAGACAGGAGAAAATAAGTGGAAGAGAGAGGAAAACAATGACACAGAAGAGAGAAGAAAAGCAAGGGGCATCTAGGATGGAGCCTTGGCACTGATGTCAAGGCAGTGGATGATGAACATGTTAGAGAAAGTGAGAAGGAGAGACCAGGAGGTATGAAGTAAACCAGGAGGTTGTGATATAAATTAAACCATAGGGAGTATTTCAAGGAAGAGGATTTCATCAGCTGTTTCAATAAAATTTCATAGAAGACAGGCTATAGGTGACTTTTTTGAGAGCTATTTTGTGGAACTAAGGGAGATGGGAGCCAATTTTAGTGGGCTGTGAAATGGATGTGGGGTGAGGAAACAGAGACAATGAGTGTCACATGCTTGTGAGAAGTTTGGGCATGAAGGGAAGGGGAGAGTTGGAGAAATCGCTGGAGTAGAAGGCTAGGAGGGATGAGATCCGACATAGAGGTAAAAGGTTTGACATTTTTGAGGATGGACAGATTCTCTGTTTTAATGGAAGGAAACAAGGAATGGATGGGAGAACATACAAGTAGATTTGTAAATTTTATCTTGGGAAGTTGAAGAAAATTTTACTGGTCACCTTCCATTTTCTCCATGAGGTAGTAGTTGATGTCACCTTCTGAGAAAAGTAGAGTTCAAGATTTGAAAAAAAAAAAAAGGCTAGAGGAAAAAGTTGATTAGGGATGATACATAGGATGGAAAGGCAATACTGAGGGCCCATTTAAGGTTGGTGTTCATAACTTTATAGTAAAAGTAGACTTTTCTCTTGTTTTAGGCTTATTCCAGGAGTGTTAGGATGCTCAGGCAAAGGCCTTAGGAAATGAATAGTTATATTCATTTAAGATTGGGGTTTTAGCAAATGGCTGATTTAATTAACTTCATATGCTGTTTTCTTCTAGAATAGTGTAAATTTGTGAAGGGATTCAACAAAAACATTCACCTGAAATTGGTGTAGAGTAGGAAGCAAAGACAAAGTCTATCCCCAACAAAGAAACAATTTTTTCAAAAACACCTATTAAAGAAACTTCTTATTTACTATTTTTTTTTTTACACTGGTATCATACTTGCCTGATTTCTTACACATTTTCAACATATTTTAATGTACAGTGAGGTTACTGCCTATCATTACCCTTTTTGGAAAACTTCATAGTCTTTTTACATATTCATTTTTCTTCACAGATCACATGATTATTTGTCAAGTACCACTGTTCTATCTTTAGGATATTGACTGGAATCTGCCTTACTTAGCAAGAGTCTCCTACACATCATTAGCTCCCTAAAGAGTATGTGAAAGGGATACTTTTGAAAACAATTTAAAAAAATGACCTCTTGTATCTCCCTATACAAATAGTCACCAGAAGCCTGCTCAGCTCAAGATTCTGCCCATGGCATCACCCAGCAACTACTCCACTGCCCTGGTCTCTGAATTCCTCCTCATTTGCTTCCCCAACTTCCAGAGTTGGCAGCACTGGCTGTCCCTGCCCCTCAGCCTCCTCTTCCTCCTGGCCATGGGGGCCAATGCCACCCTCCTTATCACCATCCGGCTGGAGGCTGCTCTGCACCAGCCCATGGACTACCTGCTCAGCCTCCTCTCCCTGCTGGACATTGTGCTGTGCCTCACCGTCATCCCCAAGGTCCTGGCCATCTTCTGGTTCGACCTCAGGTCTATCAGCTTCTCTGCCTGCTTCCTCCAGATGTTCATCATGAACAGTTTTCTCCCCATGGAGTCCTGCACATTCATGGTCATGGCCTACGACCGCTATGTGGCCATCTGCCACCCCCTGCGGTACCCATCCATCATCACTAATCGATTTGTGGCCAAGGCTAGCGTCTTCATTGTGGCATGGAATGCCCTCCTTACTGCACCCATTCCTATCCTCACTGCCCAGCTCCATTACTGTGGGGAAAATGTCATTGAGAACTGCATCTGTGCCAACCTGTCTGTGTCCAGGCTCTCCTGTGATAATTTCACCCTCAATAGAATCTACCAATTTGTGGCTGGTTGGACCTTGCTGGGCTCAGATTTCATCCTCATCTTCCTCTCCTACGCTTTCATTCTAAGAGCTGTGCTGAGACTGAAGGCCGAGGGGGCTGCAGTCAAGGCTCTGAGCACGTGCGGCTCCCACTTCATCCTCATCCTCTTCTTCAGCACCATCCTGCTGGTGGTGGTGTTGACAAACGTGGCCAGAAAGAGGGTCCCCATGGACATCCTGATCTTGCTCAATGTCCTTCATCACCTAATTCCCCCTGCCTTGAACCCTATTGTATATGGGGTTCGGACCAAAGAGATAAAACAAGGAATTCAGAAATTGCTGCAGAGAGGTATGTGAATATGTAAAGCAGATTTCTAGTTCCTCCTCTGCTTTCTCTTCAGTGATTTTATATGGGCAGTGAGGTAGAGAAGTGTCCAGTGAGGGAGTGTTTCTTACGTGTGCTGAGGCTCACTTCACAGTGGAACCAGATTCCTTCCTTACTCTCCTCACCTGGTTCTGGCGGAGGTAGGCAAAAAGATGAAAGTTATATTTCTTGAGTAACTGCTTTGAGCCTAGGCCATTATACTTAAGTGATTTGATCTTCAAGACATTCCTGCAGGCATTGTTACTTCCATTTCACACAGTAGAAAAAGAGATGCTTTTAAGAAGGGAAGTTGCCAAAGATCACCTATCTGGGAAGTAAAAGAGTAGAGAGTAAAATCCAGGCTCTAGAACCTAGACTCCTTCTACAGAAATGGCTCTTCAACTATTAATGCAATTGAAGCTGAAGACCACAGCTCTACCCCACTCTCTTTTGGCCTGTGTTTTGTCTTTCTGGTTGACCACAGGTATTTCCTGCCTGTACTTCCTTCTTTGACAGCCAAGGGGTTCTCAGAGAAGGCATAGTCCTGCCTGACAAAGCTTCTGCAGGACACCAAGAAAAGAGAATCACAGCAACATAAAGCAATGCCAGCTTCCTGTTCTATCCACATAGCCTCACTTCCTTAGGGGGAGTCTTGAAAATGAGGATACAGGTGGGGAAAGGGGTAGAGACACCAGTGGGGTAGGAAACAAGGAAACTGACTGGGAGAATGGGTTGACCACTTCCCCTATATGTTTAAGCTGCACATGCAGTGAACTGAAAATCAAGTCTTATTTGAGCTACTGATTCTGCCCAAGTCCTATGGTTGAATGTGGGAAGACACGGCATAGTGTCAGGTGTTTGGATAATGGTGGGTCCAGTTAGGAGAAGAGAAACTGCACTGATTATTTATGGATAATTTAATGTAAACAATTGGTTAGATGGGTATTAGAGACTTAAAAACCAAAAAGAGGGATGCTGAAGTCACAGAGAGACAGTACCTGTGGGAAGAAACTTCCACTCAGAAAAAGGTTGGGTCATTAGAACCTAAAAGGTTGGGAGGTGGCCCATTGAACTGGGTCTTAGATGTCTGACGAAGGGTGCTGTCCCTACCTGGTACTGGTGCCACAGGAGCTCAGAGGTGGCCCTTAGAGTTGGGACTAAGACCTTTGAGGATGGGATGCTGGCCTGCTGGTGCTGGTACCCATGAGAAAGTTCAGTGAGGCTGATTCTGGGAGTTAAACCAAAACCAAAACCAACCAACCAGCAAATCTGGAGACTAGAGTCAACTCCACTGCCAGGGTGAGGAGCTGTTTATACTGACCAGACAGGAACAGTCAGGAAAGAGCAACTGTCCCCCCTCCTCCTCTGCTTCCACCTTCCAGCAGCCCTCTCGCTCTCTGTGGGTGGAAACTAAGAGGGATCCAGCTGACAAGGAAGCGTCCCAGACTCTCAGCCTCAGCATCAGAAAGCACAGTATGGATGGGCGGGTTTGGGGCTGAGAGGCAAGTGTTAATAACGGGCACAGCTCCAACCTGCTTGAGTCTGAAAGCTTATGACTACCGAGGGGCAGCTAGAGCATCACCTTGTAGCGTGCAGTTGCTTCCAGGGCATTAGAGACAGAATCAAGTCCCCAGTGCAGGTGGGTTAAGAGATATGACATAGTGTTACAGGGGCAGCATTCATAGCTGTGTAAGAACTTGGCACCAAGCTGGCAGCAGGAGTAGGTGGGCACTGTGGGGATTATATAGAGTAACTGCAACCCAGTGCTGGTGTGGGCTGCAGGGGCATAATTTCTCCCAGTCACTCAATAACAGCAGAAAAGAAAAATGACATCTACTGGCCTACAAGAAGGGGCTCTTAATTCCCTCAGGCTTGGTTCTCATGGTCTCAAGCCAGATCCACAGGTGTGACTCCGAAGAGAATTCCCTAATAGGGCTGCTCTCCATCTTATCATGGTTGCTGGAAGAGTTTTATCCACGACCACCTTCCTACTGTCCCTCAGGAGGTCAGGGCCAACTCCAGCACTGATTGCCTAAAATGGGACTAATAATCTCAATATCCTGATGTGCTGATACAAGTGGTAGTAATAATAATGAAAAATCAAAGCTCACATGTTTTGAGCACTTGTAATATACCACTGTCTACGCATGATATGTAATTTTCAAAAAAGCCTTTTGTAGATGATTATAAAAGTGTTTTTTTAAAGAAGAATCTAACCGGATATAATTCATAAAAATATGATACATCTGTAATCAGGTGATATTTTAAAAAATCAGGTGATATTTGGTCCACTCCACTGGCCTCTCCAGGAGTGCTGCTTTCTCTATGTCTCTCATGCTTCCTCCCCGGCACAAACCCAGAAGGAACTCCAAGAGGAGTTCCTGTTACTTGGTCAAAATTCAGATCTTAATTCCTGAACTAGGCTTCTATAGATCAACGCAAATGGCCAACATAATTGTGAGAAGCTTTGTTTACAGGGATAGAAATTACCAACTTGTTGTAGAGGATGTAGGGAACAAGACACCAGTGGTCACCCCTCACAGAAACTAGCATAACTTTTGCACACTGAGGGGCTCAGCAAACATTCCCTGACTTAGGATACTGAAGTGGCTAAGGATACTGAAGTGGCTAAGTGATGCATTGACAGTCCATGTCTACATTAAATCTCTAGTTCTATAGCAGTAAGGTCCTAAATATAAGAAACAGATAAGCCACATGCTTCGGGTTGGCTCTCCGCTCTAGTTCTAAAAAGAGAGGTTAAGAGGACCAGATTTCTCACAGAATTGTCAAGCCCAGGGCAAGTGGCAGAAGTAACTAGTCACAAAGGCCCTAGGTAGGCTTTGAGGTAAATTCATGCACAGGTAAAGATGGTAGGGAAGCAGGGTAACTCAAAGAGCCAGACCTTGAAGGGCAGACACAACTCTGCAGTGAAGTTCTCATAGCATAAAAAATGTTTTCTCAGTAGAATTTTTGAATACAGTCTCGGGTGAGTAGAATGAAGTATTATAGTATAAATGAAAGGCATTTTAAAGTGGTGAGTTATAGATGTTTTGCCAGTTTGTTTTAACTGAAGAAAACCTGTGAAGGGTCCCTTTGTTAACCCAGGCTGCCTATACTCCGATTGTGCTGGAAGAGGGTGGATTCAGAACATGAGAAGGCGCAGGGGCGTGGCTTTCCAAGGGCCATTCACCTCACCGCCTGGTTTGCAGGTCAGTTACATATGCATGAGGAATTTGCAAGAGGAACACAGAGTCTTTTTACAGGGAAGATCTGATACCACTGAACACTGCTATTCAGCCCTATAGCAGACTTAAATCAAGACCCAGTGGCAAGAAAGAGCAACAAGTCCTCTGGGATTAAATTGCACGGAGGAAAAAAGGAGTTCGTGTTGGTGGCCAATGCTCAAATCAAAGGCCTCAGTACTGTTGAGGGAACAATACTACATTTTCCATAAATCCTAGAAAGCTGTTTAGTACCTAGCCATCCTCATACCTTATTGTGCTTCGGGGTACATTCTAAGCATATGGGTGTTACCAAAGAGAGGTCTGAAACTTCAGAGGCCAAACTTGGAACATCAAGGCTGTGCAGCCCAAAAACCTAAACAGCAGTGCCTGCTTAAGTAAACTCTTCATTCTTGCCAAGTCAACAGTGCCGCCTTGTGGCTATCAGCGGGAATAACAACATTGGCGTCAACTCCAGTTCTGAACCTCAGGCGTTGAAAGAGGACTGACTGTGTTCGGAAAACTGGGCACTTAGGAGGGGTGGGTGTATACCTACATAATGAGTGCGATGCGCACTGTGTGGGGAATGGACACGCTTGAAGCTCTGAATCGGGGGTGGGTGGGGGGCATGGGCAATATACATAACCTTAACTTTTGTACCCCCATAATATGCTGAAATAAAAAAAAAAAAGAAAACTCCTGGGGACCTCTAATACTTAGGGAGTAGGATAGTAGGTATCTTGGAGAAGAAGATATTGTAATTTCTGCCCGTAGGGCACATGGGGATTTGGGTGATTAATTTAAAAAATAAAAGAGACATAATTTACACCCTGATTTTCTTTTCTCCAGTGACATTTAAAAGTCAACATCAAATCACTGACATGAGTCAGGTATTCATAAGGACAATAGATATCCTTGATATTTCATAATATCTTACACTATAAGTATTTGGCTAAGGACTATATGTAATAATATTTATTCGTTTCTTCACATACTCAACTAAAAGTTAGTTAATGGAGTTCTTTATGTGTGGTTAATACTCCAATAGTTACCTGCAGATAAACTAATTTCAGAAAGATTATGGTCAGAATAGCCCGTGAATTATTATTATTCCCATTTTTACAGATGAGGCAACTGAACAAAAAAGAAATTACAAATTGTCATTCAACTAATAGGGATCAGAGTCAGGAATGAGAAAATAGGCATACTTGCTTCCCAAATCTATTTTTCCTACTACGTTGTATAGGGATCAAGTTATATTTTTAGACTTTGGATAGATTTGTAGTTTTCTGGAGTTTTTCATGCTCCAGGTTATACATAGCAAGGGCAGAGCACACCAAAACCCATCATACATTGAATTAGTCAATGCAAGTAAAGTTAGTTACTATAACAAAGATAATCACAGTGGCTCAACATAATAATAATTTACTTCTCATCCAGATCCCATTCCAACGCCTGGGGGCTTTGCTCCATGTCAATATTTAGGGACTCGTGCTTCTTTTATTACAAGGATCCTCCATGTTCTAGGCCCTTAGAGACCTCCGCTGGTGCTTCTGAATCTAGCTGGTAAGCAAGCACAGAGAGAGAATGTACAGGAACTTATAGGGGGTTTTAGGGGCCCAAACTGGGAGAGACATCATTTTTTCTATCATTTCATTGGCTAGAATCCTTATACAGATCCAGCTGCTTTAAGAGAGGCTGGGTCACAAACATTCATTTCTCTTTCTCCCACATGTAAAATATACTTATTTGCTTCCCAAGGGAGACCATGCAAACTCTCATCTGGTTACTGTATGCCGCACCAAGTCCAAAATCTCCAGGGGTGTGTGGCCCTGTCCATCAGTTCCAGATGTGATTCCTCTTGGACCAGTGATATTCTGTCTCCTTCCACATATTTAAGGGTGGAGCAAAAATCGGATACAAGTCATACTATTCCCAATTGGAAGTGAAGCATGGAATTCATTTGGCAGTAACTTGTCAATGGTAATTCTGGAATATGTTGGGAGCAGGTATTGCAACATGTTTACATGCTGACAGTGGGGAAAGTTTCTTGACTAAACATTGTTTATATTTTCCAGGAGGAACTCTCCTGGCCATTGTTTCCATGTTCTAACCATTTTTTTAAATTGTTTTTTATGTTACTCTGCTTTGGGGGAGGTTGTGCCTTTAAAATGTTCCCCATGACCTTACAAGAAGCAGGCATTAGAGAGTGTGACTTCTTTTGGAGTGACACTGCATTTGAGCCTACTTCCTGTTTGTAAAATAATAGGAACAATAAGTTTTTAAATTCTGAATTAGAAACTTCCTTTAAAAACCAAGCTCATGTTTCTTTGGCAATAAACATCCTCAAAAACCTTACAGATTTTTGATCTATCCTGTTGGTCAGTTCCATGTGCTGCTAGTAATCACACTTAAAGTATTAGGCATAATTTCTGTTGCCCACTATCCCCACTTCTATTCAACATAGTGCTGAAAGCCTTTGCCAGAGCAATCAGACAAGAGAGGGGAATTAAGGGCGTCCAAATGGGGGCAGAAGAGATCAAACCCTCACTCTTTGCTGATGATATGCTATTATATCTAGAAAGCCCCAAGGATTCAACCAAGAGACTCCTGGAGTTGATAAATGAATTCAGTAAAGTCTCAGGATACAAAATTAATGCACACAAATCAGTAGCATTCACAGATGCCAGTAACAGTCAACCCGAAAATCAAATCAAAGATGCAACACCTTTCACAATAGCTTCAAAGAAAATTAAATACCTAGGAATACAGTTAATGAAGGAGGTGAGAAGCATATATAGGGAAAACTATGAAACACTGAGAAAAGAAATTGTAGAAGATGTAAACAGATGGAAAAATCTATCATGCTGATGGATTGGCAGAATCAATATTGTTAAACTGTCCATACTACCTAAAGTGATCTACATAATCAATGCAATCCCTATCAAAGTACCATCATCATTCTATACAGATCTAGAAAAAATAATTCTACTGTTCATATGGAACCAGAGAAGACCTTGTATAGCCAAAGCAATCTTCAGCAAAAAGAGAAAATTGGGAGGCATCAGTCTAACTGACTTCTCTAACAGTTGTGGGGAGCAAAGGGTGAGACCTAAAACAAGACTACACTTGTCTTTCTCTCTCCAATATCCTCATGCCCAAAGCCAAAAGGATCCCACATTTAAGCTGAATATTCCTCAGGAGAGGCTATTTTCTAGGTCCTATTGTGTATCAGTTTAGAGTGGTGACTCTACTAGTGACAATCGCATTTGTTTTCCCAAGGAAGCAGTGGCAGGTATTGCTTTGTGGAAGGTCAGCATTGTTAACAGTTACATTGTCTAAAACCATACTTTGGAAACAGAATTTAGACAAAGAATGGCTATGAAGGTAAAATCTTGGACATGAGACCCCGTGCATGAACAGGGCCACTCCCAGGGATATGTTGGGTTCAGACCACTGATGCTCCTATTGCACGAGAAGGGCTCACAGGAAAAGTACTCTCTGCTCACCTCAGTGGCTCATGGTCCATGCTCGTTTGAATGCTGGGCAAGTTCTTCTGTTACTTCCCTCTACAGAGTTACAGTGCAGAGGATGGTCTTATTCAGTTCCTTACCTACTGCTATATCCAGAGAAATTTTCCTGGAAAGATTCCCATCACTCAATTTCCTTACAATTTTTTCCTAGGAGTTCTTTTTCTTTATTTTTTTCTCCCTCCCTCCTTTACTCCCTCCTCCCTTTCTTTTTTTCTAACTTTTACAAATAAAATTATATATATTTAAGGTGTACAATTGATTTTCTTATATACATGTACATAATGTATCAAACTGAATGCTACAGTCAAGCTAAGTAATATATCCATCTCTTCATATAGTTACCAGTTTTATTTTTTTTGGTGAGAACACTTAAGATCAGCTTTCTTAGCAAATTTCAAGTATATGACACAATATTATTAACCATGGTTCCCATGTTGCACATTAGATCTCTAGAACTTACTCATTCTTTATAACTGAAATTTTGTACCCTTTAACCAATATCTCTCCATTTTCCCCACTCCCCACCCCTTGGTAACCATAATTCTACTGTTTCTATGAATTTGACTTTTTCAGATTCCACACATAAAGTGTGATCATGCAATATTTTTTTTTCTTTAGCATAATGTCTTTTTCTTTATTTGGACTCCTCAAGTGCCTTTGATCTTTTCCATACTTACACCTTTTATAATATACTCTCCTGGGAAATGGGCCACAGGGCTCCAGGCACCAGGTGCCTAACAAGGATGCTAACTCCTGTGAGCAGTGGGGAGGGAAGAGCATAGCAGAGCCAGGGCCCATAAAGTCAGCCTGCACAGCTCCTGCAGAGGTTTAGCTGCTGCATCCCACAGCCAGAAACAGCAGCAGGACAGCCTTCTGAAGCTGGTGAGTCTCAAGATGGGGACAGGAAAATGATGAGGAAGGTACTGAGGAATGGAGGGGAAGTTCAGGAGCCTGGTATGAGATGGAGATACAGCTCTTTCAATAGTGCCTTTTGCAGTAGATGTCTATCCTGCTATGGTACTTAGATCCTGGAACAGAGCTGAGGCTGAATCATTTTGTGGCCTATAGACCCAGCACTTGTGTAGGCTTGACTCCTACCTGTGTCATGGCTAGGAGGCCAAGGCATGGGTCAGAATCTTCCCTCTGCACTAGTCTAAATTCAACAATGAGCTGAGGTGACTGCTCCTTCTTCTAGACAATCATAGCTGGGCTCGAATCTTCCATCATCATTTTGGTTAGTTCAAGACCTGTTCGATCTTTCCACACTGTCAATAATTCATGGTCAAACACCATGTTTTGTTCAGTAACACCTAGACCAAAGAACCACTATGATCACCCCTTTGTGAATATCATTCTATTGGCAGGAACTAATGGAGTTGGAGTACTGAAGATGAAAGCAATGCCGTAGATGGCCAATGATTCCTCATTTCTCAGATTAGGAGGCCTCCAGTTTCACTAAGGAGCTTATAAGATATAGAAAAAATGGTCCCAGCCATGAAGGACTTGAAAAAGGACTATAAAACAAAGCTAAAAGTACATTATTACCCAGAAGAATCTATCAGTGCTGTAGGAAGTTTGAAAAGGACATATTTTTTCTCTGTATTATTAATAGTTAAAAGATCCTTGGAGGTATTCTTGATTCCAGTCTTTCTTTGCATCCTCAGTGCTTCTTACATTAAATTTTCTTGTAGTTCTCCCCATCCCTCAAAATTATTCTTTCTTCTCCATTTGTGTAGCTACTATTTTTGTTCAGATCTTATTCACTTTTCATTTGAACTACTCAAGATGCTCCAAAAAACCTCCCTAACTTCTGTGACTCCCCTTTGACCCTTCTGCTATAGCCTGAATGTTTGGGTCCCCACAAAATTCACATGCTGAAATCCTAACCCTCCTGGTGAAAGTATTAGGAGGCGGTACCTTTGGAAGGTGATTAATTTCGTCATGAGTGCTCAGGATTGGGGTTAGTGTCCTTATGAAATAGACTGCAGAAATCTAGCTAGCCACTTCCGCCATGTGAGACACCACCTATGAACCAGGCAACGAGCCCTTGCTGGACACTGAATCTCCCGGCACCTTGATCTTGGTCTTCTTAGCCTTCAGAACTGTGAGAAATAAAAGTTTTCTGTTTATAACCACCCAGTTTACGGTATTTTGTTGTAGTAGCCTGAATGGACTAAGACGCCATCTAATGCAGATCACTTCCCTTTTACAAATATTCTGTGATTCGCTGCAGTGTACATGGCAATGCCTGCTATCAGACGGACCTCTAGGGTCCTGGCAAGGCTGCCACTGCTGATCTTTAAACATTGTCTCCTGACACTCTCCTTTCTTACCTCCTACCCCCAAAGAACTTGTGAGCTAATAGCTTCTAATGTTTCATCATTAATAATTACTTAACATCGACCTAGGCAGGTCTTTATGCTCTATTGCCCAAAAGAATAGTCCTCATTTTTTCCCAAGGGAATGTTATCTCTTTTCTCTATCCTTGTCTGATGCTCTTAGCTTGCCGCATTTCTGGACCTAACAGAACTTCAGGAAATGATAGCCCCTTTCCCTTCCCACAATAATATCTAAAGTTAAATACCATTTATTCCATTTCATATGTGAGAAAACTGAATATCATAGAGTTTAAATAGCTTTCAGGGTTACAAAATGAGTATAAGAGCCAGAATTGGAATTTATATAATCTGAGGCCAACTTTTAAACCTTATTACACTGATTCATTCATCTGTAATTTTGTTTCTTTCTCACTGTTTTATGATTACCATTATTAGAGCTGTAACTCTACTGCGTTACAAATGTTTGCAAGTTACTTTTTTGTATTAAGTAAGTAAGCTCCTAGAAGATGGTGGTTTTTGCTTAATCCATTCTATGCACCAACATATTTATCATTAAGATCAGGAACAGAGAATGAACTATTTTCTTACTTGTTCAAATACCCATACTGGAAAGGAAAAGTCTTTTCAGAAAAGGTGGATGTATTTTCTATCTTTGTTTCTTAGATTTACACTGTGGGTCATTTTTCTAATTACATATAAAAATACAGGATAGAGCTAATACATGATTGTCCCACTCATTTTAACCTCTGAATTCTTGGTTAATTATAAAGCCCTCCAATGGGTAGAATTTTTTTTCTGGTGTGTATTGTATAATTTGTGTTTGGAAAGTCTGGGATATTTGAAGTGAAAATCCTTGGGTCAAATAAATATCTTCATTATCTTCTCTGGCAGCTGGAGTCTGATACCTTCTCATTTACACCTCAATGCTCCTAGAGGAGACTTTGTCAAATGGGACGAGTGGGCAGGGTCCGTAATTCCAGCTACACTGCTTATATGCCTCCTGGGATCCCTCTCTCACCCTGCCATGGCTCCTTAGCTATTTTCTGCTTCTTTAGCTGTGATAGCTATTGCTGTTGCCCTGAATACTTGGCTACTTGCTGTTTGTGTTGTAGTGAGGGAAAACAGATGGTGCTCCACAAAAGAAAAAACTGTAATCAAAGGAGATGAGTTTATAGAATATATATTCAATATGCTCAGATAATTGGATCCTGGTCACAAAGAAGCATAGATAATTTTACTTATCAGGTAAGTGCGTTCTAAATGTATTTGCCTAAAACTCACTCACTAACTAGTGTTGTCTATTCTACAGTTGGTGAATCTCAAGATTTTGATTAGAGTAGATAATCTAAAAATGCCATTTCATTCAAATTCATTTTATTATAATGTGGATGAGAAAAAAAAATCAATTTTCAGCCAGGGCCACTGTCTTTGTGGGGTTTGCATGTTCTCTGCTTATCAGTGTGGGTTTTCTCTGGGTACTTCAGTTTCCTTCCACATGCCACAGATGTGCATGTTAGGTCTAAACTGTCCCAGTGTGAGTATGGGTGTGTGTGTGAGCACGCCCTGCAATTTCATGGTGTCCTGTCCTGGGTTGGTTCCCACCCTGCTCTCTGATCTGCTGGGAGAGGTTCTGGCCAGCCATGACCCTGAAATAGAATAAATGGGTTGGAAAATGAATAAATGAGTAAATATTATGGTAAAACTTATGAAGTATATGGTAATAATACAAATGCACAACAATAAATGATGCAGTATGAAAGCACTCAGCAAGCCTGCTATATTTGTGATTGTTGATTTTTGAACTGTGTGGCAGTCAGAGGTGCTCTTTAGAATTTTTGCTCTGCAAACATTTATTCCTTGTTTAACCCACCACCACTGTGCCTTTTGTCACTCACTGATTCACCAAAAATTGGATAATTATTGTTTTTATTATTTTCATTAATAAAATTATTTTTTAAAATTATTATTTTATTCTTTTTAGTATTTTTTCTTAAATGTATGTATAGCTTACATTTATTTCAATGTTTAATATTAGAAGTATTTTAGGTCTTTACTTAGAAGTCTGGTAATGTTTTTGTGATCAAAAATATGTTGTAGGAACTTAACTGTTGTTTCTAACAATTAGCCTATGGTAAAATTATTTTTTCTACACATTGTTTCACTTAAAGTTGCAGTTTCCAAAAATCTATCAGTGACGTTAAGTGAGGACTTACTGCACTTTTCTTAAAGGTATCTAGTTTGAGTCTTCAAAGATATCTCTTGTGAGAGAGTTATGTTCTCTTTAGAATCTCTGAGATGCTCTATTTCTACTAGGAATCCTATACTATGTTGTAAAATTAATTCTAAAGAAAAGAATTTCACTCGCTCAAGATAGATAGTGGGGAAGAAAGGGAAGGGTTTGGCCTGAGGTAAGGAGATGGCCTCATAACTATTTGAGCTTCTAGCAGAGTCTTCTATTGGATAGCTAAGCTGGGAGCTCTATGTGTGTCAAATATCTTTGTTTTACAAAATGTATTCCCACCCTAAGTATGGAAACCAAATCCTTGGAAAATTTCTAAGATGAAACAAGTTTGGGGGGATAGTGTGAAATAGGAAAACTATCATTTTGGGTCATTGTTAAAAGGGAACAGAAAGAACTCATTTCCAGGATGTTGCCGGAGACCACTCACTGGCTGCCATGTTACCCAGAGGAAGACTGATTCCTGTTATGAGACAAAACAAAAAGAGACAATGTTCAGGTTTCTAAGGAGTAGGCTGTCTGGAAAGTAACTATATTTTGTGCAAAACAGAACAGAAAAAGTTTTTCTGTCACCTCTAAAAGTGTCCACGAATATAGGTAGTTTCCTCCTACCTCAGAGGAACAGGCATTTCTACTCCAGGCAACTGGACCTTGCTCTCATGCTGCAAATTGGAAATGATGCTATAGTCGGGGGCCCAAAATGGCCATTTATTTTTCCTGTGGGAGATCCAACTTCGTATTTTTTATTCTGTTTCACTCCACTACCAAAGTACTTACCCCAAGGCCCACAGTTTTATCCATGTGAGTAGTACTTACTCTTGGTTTCCAATATAGAAACTTTGTTTTGTTAAAAGAGGAACGGAGGGAAGCTAGATATCTGTTCATGTAACTGTTGTACCCAAGAGTCCTCATTGATAGTATTGAATTAGCCCCTCCATCCTCTCTAGAACTTTACTCCATCAAATATTTCCTTTTCCTCCTAAATCAGCAACTACCAGGACTACTAGAAATTCTTAGTCTAAACTGTAGACTTTAAAGCATGCTTAGGTTTTTTTTTCCAATTATTTTATGTGCTAACACCTCTTTACCTTATTTCTTTTTTTCTTCAAATAACAACAAATACATATTCATTTGCAGACTTGAGTTTTCTTCTGGCTTCTAGACATACTGTATTTTGAATGATTGCTGGAAAACTCTACCTGGATGTTTTACAAATAACTCAGGCCAAAAACTTCAAGTATAAATTCATTTTCTCATTCTTAAGACCCTCTCCTTTTCCCTGCTTCCCTCTTCAATTTCTTAGTAAAGGTTTCCTTCTTTCTGTGACATAAGCACCCAAATAGAAAGTCATTTCTAACACTGTGACTTGAGATTCAAGACCCTGTTTTCTTTATTTTTCTTCAGTTTGTTCCATATCGCCTTGCCCAATAGCAAGCAGTAAGTATGTGCTTGGGCAATTGTTATGTAATGAATCCTCAAATGCCTTTCCTTACTCATCCCCTACACATAATACTTACTGAATTTGGTTTTGAAATTTCTCCTCAACCCATTTCTTCATGTCCACACTGAAATAAAGAAATGGCTCTTGGCATAAAGAAGGTGATTGCTTAGCTAAGGAGCAGGCAGGGGGATGGTGCTGTTTCAGAGATATAGGACCATTCAGGGGACCCCACTGAGGACTCATCCAGAGAACAGAGAAAGAGTAGCCTCTGTAAAGGTCCAGAAGCACTCCTGACCCACTGTCTTTTTCATAGTAAACTAATAGTACATGGATCAAGGCCCCCATGACAAGAGTGGTGCACCTTTGGATAGTATTTCTGTGACAGATTAGCTGATAGCCTGACCATAGCAGGGGGATCCCAATGTCCTTCTAGAGCAATACATGTCAAGCCCAACGTGGGTGAACTGAAGACAGCCAAATTGCTTAATCCAACCCAAACCCTTGGTATTCCCGAAGCCTCCAGGCCTCTTTTAACTTTCTGCCCAAAGTGAACATAATATTTCTCCTGCTTGTTATGTTTCAAAATATAGTCATTTCTTGGATCCCTCCCCCCACTCCCAAAGATGTTTTTTGTTTGAAAAAGTCATTGCACTTACCATTGCCTCCTATCCCTGCTGTTGTACTCCTCATTCCTGACTGTCTCTGTCACCAGAACAGGACTTCCACAGTCCCTTCCAAAGGACCCAAACCAAAGAAAATGCTTTGAGCCTTCATAAAGAGAAACAACAGCAAATAATTCAGTAAGACAATATGGACACTATGTCTTCCAAGTGAAACCCTCTTTGGAGCAGGAAAGAATTATTGCTCTTGGGTGGAGTCAAAGGCTGCTCTCCCTCTAATCCAAAATTTCCTACAGAATGAAACTAATCCTGAGGTGAGGCCCTGTCCAATTCTATGGAGTGGAGGGCTGGGCTTTTTTTTTTTTTTTTTTTGGCCTACGTGATGTAGCTACTGCTCCTAAACACTGAAAGAAGGAAAGGCTCAATTAAGTAATTGTGCTTATGGAGGCTCAATAGTGCAGTGGCTGAAAACAGAGACTGTAGAGTCAGACTTGCTGCTTCACAGTCCTGGCCTCACCACGTACTGGTTCTCTGATCTTGATCACACTACTCAGCTCCCCTTTATCTCCCTTTCATTATCTGTAAAATTAGGATAATGATATTAATTATGCTGTAATATTTTTAAAAGGAATGAAATGAAATAATGAATATAAAACATTCAGCATAGTGGCTGGTACATGATACATGCTCGATTAAACATCAGTGGTGATGATCACGGTGATTGAAACACTTGATTGGAGCAAGTTTACTCCAGTGGAAACCCAAGCTCTACTACGTCCAGGACACATACTTTCTATGTTGATATATTAATACTTCTCTCCTACATTTTAGGGTACTCTGGATCTCCAGCTTGATCAGGATTCTTTACATGGCATCACCGAGAAACTACTCCACTGCCCCAGTCTTTGAATTCCTCCTCATCTGCTTCCCCAACTTCCAGAGTTGGCAGCACTGGCTGTCCCTGCCCCTCAGCCTCCTCTTCCTCCTGGCCATGGGGGCCAATGCCACCCTTCTGATCACCATCTGGATGGAGGCCGCTCTGCACCAGCCCATGTACTACCTGCTCAGCCTCCTCTCCCTGCTGGACATTGTGCTGTGCCTCACCGTCATCCCCAAGGTCCTGGCCATCTTCTGGTTTGACCTCAAGCCCATTAGTTTCTCTGCCTGCTTCCTCCAGATGTACATCATGAACAGCTTCCTGACCATGGAGTCCTGCACATTCATGATCATGGCCTATGACCGCTATGTGGCCATCTGCCAGCCACTGAGATACCCATCCATCATCACTGACCAATTTGTGGTTAGGGCTGCCATGTTTATTGTGGCCCGGAATGCCCTTGCTTCTCTTCCTGTTCCCATCCTTTCTGCCAGACTCAGCTACTGTGCAGGGAACGTCATCAAGAACTGCATCTGCACCAACCTGTCTGTGTCCAAACTCTCCTGTGAAGACATTACTTTTAATAGGCTCTACCAGTTTGTGGCAGGATGGACACTGCTGGGCTCTGACCTCATCCTTATTGTTCTCTCCTACTCCTTTATCTTGAAAGTTGTGCTAAGGATCAAGGCTGAGGGTGCCGTGGCCAAAGCCCTGAACACATGTGGTTCCCACTTCATCCTCATTCTCTTCTTCAGCACAGTCCTGCTGGTTCTGGTCATCACTAACCTGGCTAGGAAGAGAATCCCCCCAGATGTCCCCATCCTGCTCAACATCCTGCACCATCTCATCCCTCCAGCTCTGAACCCCGTTGTTTATGGTGTGAGAACCAAGGAGATCAAGCAGGGAATACAGAAACTGCTGAGAAGGATGTAAAAGATAAAAAGGATTATATGTACCTTTGGAAGTTGTTAATAAAAAATAGGGACATAGGGAATTATTTTTATGTTGGAAAGGAAATTTTCCCTTTTGATCCTGAAATGAGTTCTGATTGCACTTTTTCCCAATATCTCAGGCAACAATGAAAACATTCATTTGTCAATCTTTGTTTCTTGTTGCTTCAAAGAAAATCTTCCTTTCCTGTATTCTGTGGTTACTTGGGAATTATCCCTAATCTAATCCATAACTGAGGGTTTTGCCAAGCCTTGGCCAAATGGAACTGGATTAGAGTGGGAGCATTTGACCATTAGAGAAAAAGAACTTTATACAGTACCCTTAAAAAGGTCTACCTGTCTCTGGATTTGCAAATGACACAGATTCCTTTCCTGTCCCTGATTCAGCCTGGCAGAGCCCTGCCTAGCTTTTGTGCCATGAAGGCATCACTTGGGCTAAAGTGCAGATGTTGACCCAAGAACTTTGGCTCTTGGGTTTGAATGCTCCGCCCTGAACATCCCAACTCTGTTCTGTGGCTCCTGTGGCAGATGTGCCATCCACTGGCTCCTCAGATCCTCCTAGACAAGTAAAGTTTTTCAGTCTGTGCCAACCCTCTGGGTGCAGCATTTCCTATTCTTTTAATTCCTTTTTAAAATTTTTATTTGTATAAAAGTATGGGATATATGCTACTTTCTTTTGCATTAAAACTTACTTTTGCTGGATGACTTGTAGTAAAATTTAATATTTCTACAGTATTTAAATGTTTTTAATATTAATACATTACAACATTTTCTATCATAGACCCATGTTCTGGCCCTTACATACGTTTAAATTTATCTCAAACTAACTTTTTTTTCTCTGCCATGGTATCCCAAATGAACCACTCACTATTTCCTGAAAATTTCCTCTACCCATTTTGCTGTCTCTTTTTAATCATTTGATACTTACCATGTCAGCCTTCTTTTACTGGTATCATCATCTGAGAAAGCCCATCTTACTTGCTAGGTTTAATTCAAATGCACCTGTACAGGTCCTCCTTCTCTAATCCTCTCCAATGGAATTATTTCTCTTGCATTTTGAGTAGCTGCATGTCTTTCTCTGACACTCATATGCTTCTTTTAGGTTGAGATAATATTTTATTCATCTTTTTGATTTTGCAGGATTTTTTAAAACTGTTCCTTATATAGAGAAATTTAAAATAAAAAATGTGTTGAACAAGACAGAATATCTTAGTGCATCTCGTATTTCTCCCTTTCTTTGAAAACTTCTTGGAAACAACAGTCACATCTTACACTATTATGTGTCCTTATAACACAGAGCCTTATTTTAAGCCACCACTAAATGAAATTGTATACAGTACAGACCACTAGGATTGGGTTAGTCTGGATAATAGGAATCTGATTGTCAGATAAATCAATTTAGCTAAATTTGTCTACTCAGACTTTATGAACTTTGGCTAAACTTGTGGATCCTTGATTTCATTGCCTTGAAAAGGGTGAATAATAATCTTCTTTCTTTTTTTTTTTTTGGCCTGGATTTACTTTATTTATTTATTTATTTTTTTAATTTCAGCTTATTATGGGAGTACAAAAGTTCAGGTTACATACGTTGCCCATGTACCGCCCATCCCCCTAAGTCAGAGCTCCAGGCGTGTCCATTCCCCAGACAGTGCGCATTGCACTCATCATGTAGACATACACCCATCCCCTCCCCCCACCCCCCACCCCAGTCTGATATCCGATTGGTATCATTCCCAAATGTGCATTTAGGTGATGATCAGGGAAACCAATTTTCTGGTGAGTACATGTGATGCTTGTTTTTCCATTCTTGGGATACTTCACTTAATATAATGGGTTCCAACTCTCTCCAGGAGAACCAAAGAGATGTCGTATCACTGTTATTTCTTATAGCTGAGTAATACTCCATGGTATACATATACCATAATTTACTAATCCAATCATGAATTGATGGGCATTTGGGTTGTTTCCACATCTTTGAGATTGTGAATTGTGCTGCTATAAACATTTGGGTACATATGTCTTTGTCATAGAATGACTTATGTTCCTTTGGGTAGATGCCCAATAATGGGATTGCTGGATCGAATGGTAGATCTATTTGAATCTGGTTAAGGTATCTCCATAATGCTTTCCACAGGGGTTGCACTAGTTTGCAGTCCCACCAGCAGTGTATGAGTGTTCCTGTCTCTCCGCATCCACACCAACATGTGTTGTTTTGGGACGTTTTGATAAAGGCCATTCTCACTGCGGTTAAGTGATATCTCATTGTGGTTTTGATTTGCATTTCTCTGATGATTAGGGATGTTGAGCATTTTTTCATATGTTTGTTAGCCATTCTTACATCTTCTTTTGAAAAATTTCTATTCATGTCGTTTGCCCACTTTTTGATAGGGCTGTTTGATTTTTTCTTGCTGATTTTCGTGAGTTCTAAATAGATTCTTGTTATCAGTCCTTTATCTGATGTGTAGTATGCGAAAAAATTTTCCCATTCTGTAGGTGGTCTGTTTATTCTCGTGACTGTTTCTTTGGCTGTGCAGAAGCTTTTTAATTTAATCAGGTCCCATTCATTTGTTTTTGTTGTTGTTGTGGTTGCCTTAGGGGGTCTTCTTCATAAATTCTTTGCCTAGGCCAATGTCTGTAAGAGTCTTTCCTACATTTTCTTCTAGAATTCTAATCATTTCCCACCTAAGGTTTAAGTCTGTTATCCACTGTGATTTGATTTTTGTGAGAGGTGAAAGCTGTGGGTCCTGTTTCAGTCTTCTACATGTGGCTATCCAATTTTCCCAGCACCATTTATTGAATAGGGATTCTTGTCCCCAGAGTATGTTTTTGTCTGCTTTGTCAAAGATTAGATGTCTATATAAGGATGGTTTTATATTTGGATTTTCTGTTCTGTTCCACTGGTCTGTGTCCCTGCATTTGTGCCAATACCAGGCAGTTTTAAGAACCTTGTAGTATAGTTTGAAGTCTGGCAAATTAATACCTCCCATTTTGTTTTTATTGCTTAAAATTGCTTTTGCTATACGGGGTCTTCTCTGATTCCATACAAAGTGTATAATTATTTTTTCTATATCTGTGAAAAATGATGTTGGTAATTTAATAGGGATTGCATTGAATCTGTAGATCACTTTGGGTAGTATAGACATTTTAACAATGTTGATTCTTCTGATCCACGAGCATGGTATGGTTTTCCACCTATTTACAAGTTCTGCTATTTCCTTCCTCAGTGTTTCATAGTTTTCCCTATAGATGTCCTTTACCTCTTTAGTTAGATATATTCCTAGATATTTTATTTTCTTTGTTGCTATTTTGAAGGGTACTGAGTCTTTAATTTGGTTCTCCGATTGACTGTTATTGGCATATATGAATGCCTCTGATTTGTGTGTATTGATTTTGTAACCTGAGACTTTGCTGTATTCATTAATCAATTCCAGGAGTCTCTTGGTTGAATCCTTGGGGTTTTCCAGATATAACATCATATCATCAGCAAAGAGTGAGAGTTTTATCTCTTCTTTCCCTATTTGGACTCCCTTGATTTTGCTCTCTTGCCTGATAGCTCTCGCAAGGACTTCCAATGCTATGTTGAAAAGTAATGGGGACAGTGGGCAGCCTTGTCTGGTTCCAGTTCTAAGTGGGAATGCTTTCAATTTTTCCCCATTCAGTATGATGTTGGCTGTGGGTTTGTCATATATGGCTTGTATCATTTTTAGGTAGGTTCCATCTATGCCTATTTTGTTAAGCGTTCTTATCATAAAAGGGTGTTGAATTTTGTCAAATGCTTTTTCTGCATCTATTGAGAGGATCATATGATTTTTATTTTTGCTTCTATTTATGTGGTGAATTACATTTATAGATTTATGTATGTTGAACCACCCCTGCATCTCTGGGATGAAGCCCACTTGGTCGTGATGGATTATTTTTAAATAAATCTAATTAATATGATTTATGAATTTCAGAAGTTTCTCAAAGAATCTCATTCAATCCTTGTGTACTTTCCCTTAAGCAGACAGATTGAAGCATGTTTTGTACATGCTTTGAAACACAATAACCCCATCCATTGCATCCATTGATCCCAAAAATGTCTATCCAATTGTATTAGTGATCCTTCTTCCCATATAGAAGAGAGGAGAGAAGAGAGAAGTATTCACTCTCGTGTTTCCTTCTTGTGATGAGAGGAAGAAAAGCCCTTCTCTGTGGAAGTGTAAGTGGAAGACATGAGGTTCTTCCCTAATGGGAAGTGTATGGGCTTCTTTCTCATCCTTTGGGTAAGGGAACTAAGGACTGTTGACAATGTCACATGGGTGGCTGGGAAGCCATGGGGAGGGGAGAAGCACATTTTTTTGGTGGTAGATGAGAAAATATATTAATATCTCAATAAATTTCAAAGGAATAAAATGTTACAGAATACATTCTCTTACCAACACGGAATTAAATTGGAAAACAATAATACAAGATGCAATAAAATGCCCTAAATAGTTGAACACTAAACAAGGAACATCTAAATAACCCACAGATCAAATAAGAAATTACATGGAAAGTTAGAGTATATTTCAAATTGATTGATAATGACGTGTAGCAGAAGCTGTGGAATTTAGCTAAAGAGAAAATAAAGAAAAATTTATACCTTTACACGCTTATATTAGAAAAGAATACAGAGTTAAAGTCAATTATCTAAGCTGACAAGTTAAGAATTTAGAAAGATTACAGTAAGCCCAAGATAAATAAGAATAAGTAATTAGTGAAGACAAGAGCAGACTTAATAAAATAGAAAACTGAAACAAGAGAGAAAATCGACAAATCTTAAAATTATTTTTGGGGGAAAGTTTAACAAAAGTAATAAAGCCCTAGTAAGACCTATTGAGGAAAAAGGAAGAATCACCAAGAATCAAAATGATGATTGAAGAAGGAATTACTACTGCACGTCATGCTAGATATTAAAAGAATAATAAAAGGAATGTTACAAACAATTTTAGCCAATAAAAACAATTTACTTATTAGATTTTAGGACTTGCAAAGTTTCGTGAATTCCAGCCACCAAACACCCTAAGGGCAGTTGTGACTAGGAATTCTCAAGGCATAGTCTTCCCTCCTCCTCCCCTCTCCTTCCCTCCCTGTCTCTTTCCCTTCTCTTCTCTTCTCTTCCCTTGCTTGCAGTTTCCTTCCCTTTTCCTTTTTCTCTTCCCTCCCTCCCTCCCCCTCATCCCTCAATCCCCTCTCTCCTAGACCCAAGTCCAATACAGCAGGTGTCCCTATCATCTTCCTTTTCTGGAATCCCCCCCTTTTTCACCCGCTAAGAATGTCTTTCTTCTCAGGTCCTGGTTTTAAGGGGCTCTCTGATATGAACTCCCAGCAGGCTCAGGACCCAGGCTTTGCATTTTAGCTCCAGCAAAGGTGATCTGGAAAACCCTGTCTGTACTCTCTCTTTGTGCTAATGACACTATAATGAGGAAAACATACATATAGTGGAATAAATAGGCATTAGAGGCTGAGCTTTAGAGTTTTTAGTTGGTTACAACTTGGCGAAAAGTCTGAGGAATGTGTGAGGAATTTCTACCAAAAAGAAAAGCTAAGGACACAAAGGAATTAGTATGAGTTACATAAAAATAGTGCAATTATAACAGCTAACAACTATGTAGTGCTTACTACGAGTGCTATCTCTATATCGACATTTAATCTTCACAAGCGCCCTTCAAGATAGGTCACTATTATTATCTTCATGTTAAATAAGGCAAGTGAGAGCCACAGAGGTAAAGTGATCTGTCCAAAGTAACAGCTAGTCAGTGATGGTGCTGGGATTTTAACTCAAGCAACCCATACTATAGTCTTTCTCACCACAGCACCTCACCGTCTACCTGCCCGCCATCCCACACACTGGCTGTAATGTGTATTGATCAAGATGCCACTCCATGCTACATTTTAACAATGTTCCATTTTGCCCCGGAAAGTATGTTTTCCATGTGATCATCAAGTATGTGAGTAACCCAATCCTTGCATCCCATTTTGAGGGTCTGTTCTTGGGACCCCTTCTGATAACAATTACTGTATAACTTATGATGTAAGCAGAAAACAGAGAACACAAGAAAAGGGTTTCACTCAAAGGAGTTTAGTGAAGTGACTATTTATAGAGGTGTTGGGGTCAAGAGAACCAACAAGAAGCACCTGGCAGCCCACAATGGCAGGAAGCCACAACCCACACACCCTCCCCCCAGTCTACCCCACCCCAGCCTGAAGGGGCAAGAAGAGGCAGCCACATTATTCAAACCTAGTGAGCACTGGAGCTGCTTCCCAATAGGCTCTCTGGCTACAGAGAAACCCAGCCACTGACAGGATTGCATGAAACCAAAGAGTGGGGGGAGGGGTAGGAATAAGTACCCCACTCTCTTTCTCTTTCCATATTTTGATCTTCAGGTGGCTCCTATTGTCTGAACTGGAGGTCAGAGAGTCATGTCAGAAAGCCCAGCTGTAGCAGGCCATAGAGATCAGCCTCTCCAAGTACAGAGCAGGTCAGAGAAGAAAATGGGCATGTGGTCACTTAGAGAATAAACAACCCACTGGGTTGACCCCAACTGTTTGCCTTCCCCAACTGGTTGTCTGCCCAACCCCAATGTTAGGCCTAGGAGGTAAAGGAAAAAAAACACACACAATGAAACTGACTAGTTTCACTTTAACTTCATAATCACAAACCCCCAGGAGACATTCAACAGTGACTGTAACAGGAATAATCACTCACTGACAAAAGTGGTTTTTTACATATACTGGAGAGGTGTGAAGTATACAGATTATGTATGATCTTGAATTCGTTAATTAGGTAAAAATGTGTTGATTCTATTCCATTCTAAATACTGTACTAAACACCATGTTAATCAAGAACAAAATTGACATGTATCTGGTCCTCATGAAGCTTGCAGTCTAGTTCATGTGTGGTTTTGAGTAGTCCATATTAGGGGTGTTGGTTTTATTTTATGAACTATAAGAAGCTATTGATAATGTAATGCAATTACTATAATGGAATTTTTATGAGGTCAGGGAGCATAACAACTTTAGTTACTGTTTATATCTGCATCTAATCTCATTCTGGATGTGTAGTTGGTAATAATAAATAAATATTTTTTGAATAAATGAGATTTACATGGAATAAATTATCTGCTGAAATTCATGTAGGAGACTACAAAAAGAAGGAAATCCTGTACTTTTGTTAAGGAATTCTGAAATGTTTCAATGTAAGGAAATCTATCAGTATAACATTTCAGGTATTGGAAGTAGAACAAATGAATGTTTAAGAGGATGGTCAATGTAGTCAAGCAGATAGATATAGATGTGAATTTCAACTCAGTTTCAAATTCTTTTCCCCATATTTCAACTACTGGCACCCAGTAGCACTGTAACATTAGGTAAGAGGAAGGTCCTCATGAGATCCAGCCCATCAGCTGCTGGGTCTCAGTATCCCAAACTACTATTCCCAGATGGCTTGCAGAAGTGGGTGGCATAGTGTCAGGAATTGACTGTAGATCATAAAACCCTCTAGATTCTGAGGCAGCTCTAGTTACTGGATTCAGGCAGCTGACTTCTCTAGTGGGTCCTAATCTGTTGCATCCTCTGTGAGTTCCAGGGCTAAGGGAGGGGAGCAATGCTGTATTAGGTCAGTAGCCACTGGGTCACCGGAAGAGTCAGAACAGGAGAGTTTCTCTTCATTCTTATATTGGCTCCTATGAAAAAAGAAGTCCATGAACTATGGTACCGGATGCATGAATGTTTAGAAATCCTAGGTTCCTCCTGGAAGGGACTCTTCTATATTCTCAGCAATCCCATATCATTGAATACAAGGGATCCCATGTGTTCTGTGGCTGAGAACTTCAGGCAAGTGTGCCCTGAATAGCAGTCTAGGGATTTAAGAGAGGGAAAGTATAGTTCTGGGACAGAAACAGCATTTTGAGTTTAATATGACATGGGACACCCAGGTCCATGAGGCTCAGGGAAGAACGAGATGGTGGGGAACTGTGCTTATTGCTTTCTGTCAATGTGTTCTAGTGTTAACAGGGCAGAAAGCTTCCTCTGATTAATAGACAGGATTTATAGCCAACAGAAACAGACATCTTCCTCTAATGGCCCTACCTTTTTCCCTTTTCCCCTTGAATCATATATTCAGAAGTCATCACTTAGTTAAAATATCTACATATTCCTAAAATGTTTCTCATAATGAGTTTTTAATGTCATTTTTATCCTAGGTACCTTTTTATATGTGGTACAGTTTCAAAAATGTTCTTTAAATCAGGGTGCACTGAACTGCAAACAGTATTTTAAGCATGGTTGAACCAGAGCAAAGCAGAATAGAAATTATCAGTTTCATGCTGATCTCTGTTACTTCTATTAGTATAGTGTAAGTTTCTAATAGTTCTTATCAACTGTGTATTTCAAACATTTGACTCGTATTTATGTCTATGCCTCCATTTGACAATACTTCCAGGTATATAACCACTTTTTTATACATCTATTACTTTTTATACCCTTCTCTATTATGCTTTATAAAGTACACTGTTCTTAGTAAAATCTAGGTAGCAGAGAATGAGCCTAATCAGAATAGTTCTCCACAATGTGAGGAAGGAAAAAGGACAGGGAAGAGGGTGGATTAGAGACTGGGAATTGTGAAGCATGATCAAAGATGTGGACTATGCATAGAGGGAGGAATAAGAGCAAGGAGTCAGGGAGGGGATCTTTCAGAGATCCTGGAATCAGACAGGAAAGGAGAATTGCAGAGGTGAGGAATAAGGACAATTTAGGTGATGGGATATTCTTTGCAATGAGGGATTGTAACAGACCTAAGACATTTTCTTTCATAAAGAAGGAACCACTAGGGTCTTTGGTGGTGTTGTACATATGAAGGCAGAAGACCTAGTAGGTCAGAGGACTGAATGACAGTTTTCCTACCCACCAAGGGTTAGACTTTTGGGGCCAGAGGGCCCTTAATTGCAATTAGTTGGAATACCTTATTTAGAGTTCCTAAGCTTCAGCAAGAACTTTGTGCCATTGCTATCTCTACCTCTGGCCCACAGCTCTGTTATCAATTCCTATTCATGTCTTGAGCTTCTTCCTGTGGCTTGGCTCACTTCCTCCATCAGTTACCTTGGGACCCTTGGTTAATATTTTTCTATTTATTTATTTTTTTCTTTTTTGAATCATTAAACTAAAACTCAATACTGTAGAAATTGAAGCATTTATTGTACAAGCATTTATTAAGGACTTATTGAGTTTTAAACATAGCATGCGATAAAAGGGTGGAAAATACATTCTATTGTACTTCAGAGATTTTACAGTGGATTGGGAAAAGAGAGGTGAGAAAGTCAAACAGTGATGTGTTTTATACAGTATTTAAACAGTAATAGTCATTGTTCCCCCAAGGGCTGTTCCTTTAATTATTTTTTTCCTCTTTATCAGCAATATTTTTCTTTCAACAATCTTTTGCCCCTAGTTTAAATATATTCAAATTTCCTTTATTAAAAAATCCCTACTTTAACATATGCATTTCTGCCTCTGCATTCAGTTTTCCCTTCATGTAATGCTGTTTGCTGAAGTGAAGATTCTGCCAAGCTGAGCAGTCTTCCCTATGTCCATACACTATTGGCTCTTTGTTCTTCTGCATTCTATTTCTCTCTTCCTGCTGAACTTTTCTTGCTCTTCTCACAGTCATTGTCTAATTGCCAAATGCAAGGGACAACTTCTTTCCCCATATTACTGAAATTCTTTATGTGGACACATCTGGCCACTCCATTTGATTTTTGGTTATGTCTCTGGTCATTCATTTTAGGTCTCCTTTGACATTTCTTTACCTCTCCTGATCTCAGCTTAAGGGTCGATGTTTCTTAGGGCTCCATTGTTATACTTTTTTGTCTTTTAATCTACATATTCTCCTTAAGTAAATTTATAAGTCCTATGGTTTGAACCACACACCGTGGTGCTGATGACATCCAGTCCATTATCTCTAACTTTGAGCTTTCAAGTGAAGTCAAACTGCTTTCTCCAACATTTCATGTCATATATATTTTGATAGTTTACAGATCTCATAAATGCAGCATATCAAAATTGGTCTATAATCTCTGCCTCCATAATGTACATCAAGTCTTTTCAAAGACCATTGCTTGTCTTGTGAAATTTACTTAGTCATTTAAATCAGAACAGATGGTGCAATTTTAGAATTCCTACCCTCTCTTCTGTACAACTAGTCAGTCTAATCTCTGTTTACGTCATTGTATTTATACCTCTAAAAGATGCCCCATTTTTCATCCTTAAAGCCACCCCAGAGCCATTTATTGACAACAGCGATCACTTCTCAAATGGACTACTGAAGCTAACAGTCACTGGTTCCCTTTTAGAAGTCCTTTGCCTCTTTTTGTCTCTTAAGTTTGGGTGTAAAAGAGAAGAACAAGATTTAGTATATTCACCTCAAAATGAAATCATGGTCTTTACATTAAATGGGGATGTGGTATAGATGAAGACATTTATTTATTTGTTTGTTTGTTTGTTTATTTTTATTACAAAATATTAAGGGGGTATAAATGTTTTTGTTACACGGATATACCACATAATGCTGAAGGCAGGGCTATCAGTGTGCCCATCACCAGGACAGTGTTGATTATATCTGATAGGTTAGTTTTTATCCCGACACCCTCTTTTACCCTCCCACCTTCTTAGTTTCCAATGTCCTTTATGTCTCTTTGTGGCCATATATATCCATTGTTTAGCTCTCACCTATTAGTGAGAACACATGGTGTTTGTTTTTCCACTCCTGAGATACTTCACTTGGGATAATGGACTCCAGTTCCACTCAAGTTGCTGCAAAAGAAATAATTTCATCCCTTTTCTTTGACTTAGTGGTACTCCACGGTATATATATCCCATATTTTCTTTCCACTCATGAATTGATAGGCAATTAGGTTGATTCCATATATTTGCAATTGTGCTGTGATAAACATTCAAGTGAAGATATCTTTTTAATAAAATGATTTCTTTTCGTTTGGGTAGATACCCAGTAGTGGGATTGCTGGATTGAATGGTAGCTCTACTTTTAGTTCTTTGAGTAATCTCCACTGTTTTCCATCGGGGTCATACTAGTTTGCAGTCCCACCAACAGTGTATTCTGTATTCATGCTAGTATCTGTTGTTTTTTTTTACTTTTTAATAATGGCTATTCTGACAGGGGTATGGTGGTATCTCATGAAGAAATTTATTAAGATATGAGAGACTTGAACATTTTGAATATCCATCAGAAGGATCTAGGAAAGTTTGAATACACAAGGAATGGACTGGATAATTTCATCAGTCAAAGTTCCTAGGAAAGTTCAGGTAGAGAGAATCCAAATGCAGAGGCAGAGGGATTGCCATTAGGAGGAGGCATAGATCCTTGATTCTACTTCTCCAAAGAGGAGAACAAGGATATAGATATTGATAGGTTTATGAGTCTATCATGGGAAATTGAGGAACTTGCATCTGATGTTTCCTGCTCTCTTTGTGAATCAGTCAGAGAGGTTATCTGAGAGGGGAGGAGATTTAGCATTTGAAAAGAATATAGAAAATTTGAAAAATTGCTTGAAATGGGTGGAAGAATTAATTAACCAGAGAAAGTTATTGTGATGAACATGCATATTAAGTGCTCATTTGAGGTTGGTAGTTAAAAATTTTAATGAAAGCAGCCCGTCTTTGACTATAACTTTTTATAGGAACATTGAATTGAACTTGTGCAAGCTTGAATTAAGTATGTCCAATATGGGTGGTGCCAAAAGTAAAATAAATCCAGAATGATAGGAGGTTTGGGGGATCCTGTTTATATTTAGTCAATGTTTACTTTTATTTTCCTCTAGTTTATAATAGGATTTGGAGTATATAATAAATTTTCCTATGTCAAATTTATTTTGGTGTCTGATAAAAAATTGAGGAAAAACTAATTTCTTACTCCTGTCCAATAAATTAAGACAGCAATGCTTCCTGAAAGGACCCTATAGTTAAATATAATTTTATGACATGTTTATTAAGTATAGGTTAATCTGTAAACTAATGAGCATTTCTGGCCTATGGAATCTATAATTAGTCATTTTGATTTGTCAGTACTACTTGGAAAAATTTTTGGAACTTTGCAGAATGGTTTAATGAGGTAACTGTTCTCATCATTTTCCTTCTAAACCTTTATGTTCTAGTTTGTTTTATTTGTTTTTCTTAATTAACTTCAGATATCATTTGCTAAAACATCTTCCACTCATATTAATATTTACTGAAATTTGTCTTGATTTGGGATTGGTCTTCTATATCTTATCAATTTTCTGGATGAGAAAGCGTTAGCAAATATTTTGACAGTTTTGTTTTCTCTAGACCTAATTCCTATGTTTTTATCATACACAAACCCAGGTGGAATTCCTCAGTTTAGGATTTATTTCATGACATTACCCAGCAACTACTCCACTGCCCCAGTCTCTGAATTCCTCCTCATCTGCTTCCCCAACTTCCAGAGTTGGCAGCACTGGCTGTCCCTGCCCCTCAGCCTCCTCTTCCTCCTGGCCATGGGGGCCAACATCACCCTCCTGATCACCATCCGGCTGGAGGCCGCTCTGCACCAGCCCATGTACTACCTGCTCAGCCTCCTCTCCCTGCTGGACGTTGTACTCTGCCTCACCGTCATCCCCAAGGTCCTGGCCATCTTCTGGTTTGACCTCAGGTCTATCAGCTTCTCTGCCTGCTTCCTCCAGATGTTCATCATGAACAGTTTCCTGACCATGGAGTCCTGCACATTCATGATCATGGCCTATGACCGCTATGTGGCCATCTGCCACCCCCTACAGTATACCTCCATCATCACTGACCAGTTTGTGGTTAGGGCTGCCATCTTTATTGTGGCCCGGAATGGCCTTCTTACTATGCCTATCCCCATACTTTCCTCCAGACTCAGGTACTGTGCAGGAAACATGATCAAGAATTGCATCTGTACTAACATGTCTGTATCCAAACTGTCTTGTGATGACATTGCTTTCAATCAACTCTATCAGTTTGTTATAGGTTGGACTCTGCTGGGCTCTGATCTTGTCCTTATTGTTCTCTCTTATTCTTTTATCTTGAAAACTGTGCTAAGGATCAAGGCTGAGGGAGCTATGGCCAAAGCTCTTGGCACTTGTGGTTCCCATTTTATCCTCATACTATTCTTCAGCACAGTCCTGCTGGTTCTGGTCATCACTAACCTGGCCAGGAAAAGAATCCCTCCAGATGTCCCTATCCTGCTCAACATCCTGCACCACCTCATCCCTCCAGCTCTGAACCCCATTGTTTATGGTGTGAGAACCAAGGAGATCAAGCAGGGAATACAAAAAACTGCTGAGAAGGTTGTAAGAAGTATGATTGAGGTCTGACCTTGGAAACAGAAAGTGGTAATGGGTAATAATTTTTATGAGGCATAGAAAATTTAAATTGTTTCTGCAGGAATAAGTTTAAATTTTGTTCTCCTCAATATTTCAGTTGATTATGGGGAAATACGTATCTTGGCTCCTGCTTTTTATTGCACTGACTGGAACTTTAGATTTTTGCATTCTGGAATTACCTGGAAGTTTTTCCTGGTGTCACCTATGTGAGAGAAAATTGTCAAGCTATGATTACAGGAGCTTAGAGTGGTATGGTTTGTCAAATAAAGAACAAATGTTATTACAATTATTTTAAATGCTTCTCAATCTCCTAACTTGTCTAATACATGTGTATGTGTTAGATCTCTTGTTTCTACCTGACACAGCTCAACCTGGTTTTGTTCCATAAATGGATCTCTTGTGGGGATATATACACGACTGCAGAACTTTGATTCTTATGTAGAGTGAATGACATGTGGCATTCGGTGCCTTCCCTATCTCTGAGAAATATTATTAATATTCTTATCTAATGCTACTTCTCTGGAGTAAGAATTTCCTGTAGTTCTTTCCTTCTTTCTTATGATTTTTAAAAATTTTAAGGTGACTCATACTTATGTGTTTGTGTGTTTTGTTTTAAGTGAAACTCTGTGTCTTTTTTTTTTTTTTTGAGATGTACTTTATCAGCTTCTGACTTCATGCTATTTTACTTGACTTTTCCATCAGATTTCTGGCACTGTGTTCTTACCCTTTCCTGCTTGTCTTAGATATACAGTTAAATTGTCTTTCTCATCCTACTTTCAGTCCTGTTGTGTCAATCCTCACATTTTGTCCTGGTGCCAGCATAGCTTCCCATATGATTCAGGCATCTGAATTCGTGAGTTTGTTGAACAAGGATAAGTGTGTTTTACTCTTTGCATTTTTTATTCTGATCGTGCTCTGGAAATGGTGGGGACTAGATAGTGACTATTTCCTGGGATTGATTTACATTAGTAGCCAGGCCCCTTTTTGGATAGCAATTGAGAGCTTCATGGATATTATAGGAGTCATTTGAGGATGTCTCCTAGTATAGCTCATCTATAATTACCTAATTATTCCTGGAGGACTTATAAACTGATTTATCATTTCTATAGTATTGTCTTTCATCAAAATAATAGCTTTGATCTCTCTCTTCCCTGTTTCACAACACCAAAGACTGATTCTAACCAAAATACAAAATTTCTCAAATACTCTTCCATTCACCCATCATTCATGTCAGTTCCTAGCTCATTTTTTCCAGATTAGTCACTCCCCCAATTTTTTCTTAAGGTGTATGCTCAAGTATCCTCTACACATAGAAAACCTAACACCAGTCTTCTTGGTGCTGGGAAAACTGGATATCCATATGCAGAAGAATGAAACTAGACCATTATCTATTTCCATATACAAAACCCAAATCAAAATGGATTGACGACTTAACTCTAAGACCTGAAACTATGAAACCACTAAAAGAAAACTGGGGAAATGTTTCAGGACATTGGTTTAGGCAAGGACTTCTTGAGTAATACCCTCAAAGCACAGGCAACCAAAGCAAAATTGGACAAATGGGATCACATCAAGTAAAAAGCTTCTTCATAACAAAGGAAACAATCAGCAAAGGGAAGAGACAACCCACAGAATGGGAGAAAATATTTGCTAACTACTCATCTGACAAAGGATTAATAACTAGAATATATAAGGAGCTCTAACTACTCAATAGGAAAAAAATAAATAATCTGATTAAACAATGGACAAAGGATCTGAATAGACATTTCTCAAAAGAAGACATTCAAAGACCAACAGGTATATTAAAAAATGCTCAACATCATTAGTCATCAGAGAAACACAAATCAAAACCATAATGAGATATCATCTCACTTTGGTTAAAATAGCTTTTATCAAAAAGACAGGTGATGATAAATTCTGGCAAGGCTGTGAAGAAAAGGGAACCCTTGTACACTGTTGGTGGGAATGTAAATTAGTGCAACCACTTTGGAGAACAGTATGGAGGTTCCTCAAAAAACTAAAAACAGAACTACCATATGACCCAGTAATCCCACTGGTGGATATATATCCAAAAGACGGGAATTCAGTATATCGAAAAGATATCTGCACTTCCATGTTTATTGTAGCACTATTCACAATAGCCAAGATTTGAAATCAACCTCAGTGTCCATCAACAGATGAATACATATACACAATGGGATATTATATAGACACAAAAAGAATGAAAGCCTTTCATTTGCAACAACATGGATAGAACTGGAGAACATTATGTTAAGTGAGATAAGGCAAGCACAGAAAGACAAATCTCGAATGTTCTCACTCATATGTAGGAACTAAATATTAAAATAATTGATCTCATGGAGAGAGAGAATAATATGATGGTTACCAGAAGCTAGGAAGGGTAGTGGGAAGGGAGAGAAAAAGTGGGGATGGTTAATGGATACAAAAATACAGTTAGATAGTTAGAAAGAATGAGCAATATTTTATAGCACAACAGTGACTGTAATCAACAATAAGTTAGGGTATACTTTAAGATAACTCAATGAGTGGAATTTGAATGTTCCTAACACAAATAAACGATAAATGCCTGAGATGATGGCTACCCTAATTACCCTGATTTGATTAATTCACATTATATGCCTGTATCAAACCATCACACATACCTTATAAAGATACACAATTATTATGTACCTACAATAATTAAAAACAAATAAATAAATATATATAAACAGTAAAAAAAGTTAAAAAGTTGATATTATAGAAGTAAAGAGTAGAATCGTTGCTACCAGAGTCTGAGGTGATTAGGGAGAAGGAAGGCGGTGGCTTAATGTTGTTCAAAAGATACACAATTACAATTAGATAGCAGAGATAAATTCAAGAGATCTATTGTACAGCATGGTGACTATAGTTAATGATGATACATTGCATTCTTGAATAACCCAAAGAGAGTGTATGCTAAGTGTTCTCACCAAGAAATGATAATTATATCAAGTGAATACATTTGTTAATTAGTTAGATTTAAGCAATTCTGCAAGCATACTTCAAAACATCATGTTATCTGACAAAAAAGCAAAAACATTGCTTTTATTCTTTTTTAAATTTTTATTTTATTTATTTATTTTTATTTTTTTTATTTCAGCTTATTATGGGGGTACAAAAGTTCAGGTTGTGTATATTGTCCATGCCCCCCATACCCCAGAGTCAGAGCTTCAAGCATGTCCGTTCCCCAGACAGTGTGCATCGCACTCATTATGTAGGTATACGCCCATCCCCTCCCCCCACCCCCCACCTCTGTCTGATACCCAATTGATGTTATTCCCAAATGTGCACTTAGATGATGATCAGGGAAACCAATTTGCTGGTGAGTACATGTGGTGCTTATATATTTGTAGGTGTTAACATGACTTTCTTTCCACAACATCTTCTTGATTTATCAGGAATGCAACAATACTCCAAGTATTCTGATGCATATACATGAAATGCAATCTTCTATGCCTTTATTCTTATTATTTATAATAAATAAAAATTAAAAACAAAAAATAAAGGGTACTCTTCCTTATTTTATATACCATGCATTTCAGCGACTTAACAGCCCTGCACCATGTGTCATTCTTAGTCACCAGTGCAATTTCTTAGTTATTGCCCATCCTCTTTTATAAAATCTTTCCTGTCTGAGGCCCTTGGTGCTAGGCTGCTGCACCCTCAGTTGCTCCTTGTTTCACATTATCTGTTAAAATCTTAGTTCTGATGCCTCAATTCAGATATTGACAGTTGGCTCACAGTCTAGTTAAAATGGATTCAGACTAAAAGTACTATTCTTCACAATAAAAGGTTAGAGGTTGTCCATGAACAGAGAGTAGGAAAAATATGAGATCTCTAATCTGTTAGGTGTGAATTTACCCATCCCCTCCACCCTCCCAGCTGCTTGATTTCTGTTGAATTTTACTACTATATGTGCAGTTTCAAATTCTTTATAAATTCTCTTGAAATATGCACACAATAAACTTGGTAGATTATCCATATTGGCCATCACTTTTCTGATTCCTGGATACCCTGAATTTCATATCTACAGGGACTTTTTTTTTATTTCAGCATATTATGGGGGTACAAATGTTTAGGTTATGTATATTGCCCTTGGTCCCCCCTTTCCTCCCCCAGTCAGAGCTTCAAGAGTGTCTATCCCCCAGAAGGTGAGTATCACACTCATTATGTATGCATATACCCATCCCCTCCTCCCCCCTCCCATCTGCCTGACATCCGATGAAGTATCAAATTTAGAGTCCTCTTGAAATTTTCTCTAAGGAATCTTTGCTAAATAGGTATACAAGATTTTCTTAATCCCACTAATAACAAGGAAGAGAAAACCTCTACTTTTGTTTGGGATTTTTAAAAGAGTTTCTTTTAGTTGTTTGTAATTTTATATTTGGGCCCATGTGGAAATACTTTCTGTGAATTAAAATTCCAGTGGTAGTTTCAGTAATTTTTAGCAATATTTTAATTAGGATCTTTCAGGCTTGATAACTCTAAAAGAGGTATATTTCTCACTTCCCTGTCCAAATAATTTCCTCTTCTCCTATGTTGTGCTTTCTTCATTGTCTTATAAGTTTTATTAGGTCAGTATGTGTTTCACTCTTTTTTTTCATTTCCCATGTAGTCAAGCAGAATAACAAAACATAAAAGACATTTAATAAATGTTTATGGGATAGATTAATAAAATGTGAAATGTAGAATGGGAAAATGGAATGACATGTGGGATGATGTCTATAGTATAATAGAATGTGGTAGGAGTCTATATTATAAGAGGACACAGTCCTAAATATCTGACATCCCTCTCTATTACAAAAACACTCCAATTCGTGAAATTTTAAGATGCTCTGGGAGAAGTGCTATAAGCCCCTATTTTCTCTTTCTCTTTGTATTTAAATGCATACATCTCTCCTTCACCTTTGGAAGTGTGTAGGTTTGTGTAGATACATACGTAGGCTTAGGCAGGTAGGTATGTTTGTGCAGGTACATGACTACAGAGAATGGGGACATGAAGACAGGAAACCCAAAGCATCTTTGTATCTTTTGACCTCCAGGAGAGGCAATATTATGATTATGTCAATTTTGTAGTCCCCAGCCATGAGCTTAAGTCAGTGAGAAGTTGAGGCATCACATTCTAGTTGCAGACTATTGACTGAATAAGACAATAGCTTGGAGAAAACTTTACATAGGTACCTTTGTGAAACATCTATTTAAAAGCTTAATAGAAATAACACATTGTGTTAGGGCTTTTGTTCCATTGCTTATATAACAGAATGAGAATGTACTCCCTAGATACTGATTTTTGAAGACCCAAAGATACTGAGATCAGAAAGACATAATTGGAGTCCCCTTGCTTAAGGCTTCTTGGGCGTGGCTCTGGGTTAAAAAAAAAAGAAGAAGAAAAGAAAAAAAAAAGAAGAAGAAAAGAAAAAAAAAGAGAGAGAAGAAAGAAGCAGAAAGACATAATTATTTTACAATGTCTGTTGGTCAACCCAAAACATGTAATGTACAGCTCAGGTCTACGTCTGGAAAGGACACTGAATGGAAGGCCTGGGATAGGAGGATTATTATTCAATTTTGCCTGGAGATAGATATAAGTATCAGGATTTCTTTCTTTCTTTTTTTTACCTGTGATAGATGTGAGGGTTCAAAAATGGGTAAAACTTTGTCATTTTTTCTCATGAGCTCTGATATTACCAAAGGAGGTATCAGTTACTCTGAGATCTACAGCTTTAGGCACAAAGCTAAAACTGTGAGAATATCGCTGTAGCGCTTTAGGCCTTGATTGGAAGAAGAGTTTGTCCAGCTTCGGGAAACAAGGACAGGAAGAGGCCAGTGCTTAAGTGATAAGAACAGTGATCAATCTGATGTCTAAAGCTGAGTAGAGTTGTGTCTGGAGCTGGGCTAGTTGAGGCAGGATGAGGATTAGTCTAAAATCAGAGCCCATATGGAGACATTTGAGGAAAGGGCTAAGAAATTACTTCTCTAATATTTAGGACTCTGCTTCTCCTCCCACAGCTGTTTTGGTAATGGAACTATACACAGAAACACTCGTCCATAAGAGGTGACAGCCTTTGTTTTGGAGAAAACGTGGAATTAATGACTCAGGCTGATGGATGGTCAAGGAATAAACCACAGAGAACTACAGCTCAGTCCGGCTCTCAGCCATTCCACCAAGTGTCTTTTATAGTTAACTGGCCAGTTCTGCCCCCTCCTCAGGAAGCTTACTCCCTTATCCTGCATCTGCTACCCAGGGAGGTGACTCATTTGGGATAGCAGCTACCAAATGAACAAAAACATATGACACAGGTGAAATGAGTTCAGATTCCTCTTCACCACCACTCAGTTTTTCCCTTGTGCTCTGTTCTAATTCTCTGAGAGAACTGTAGAAGGTCCTGAGAATAGAGGTGAGGCAGAGGCTTAAAATGCTGGTTACTATTAGAAGATATAAAGAATTTAATAGTTTGTGCTCAAGCTATTGAATGGGTACAGAGGAGGAATGAGCAAGGAGAAGAATCTAATTTTGTCCAGGACTGTGACATCAGGGAATATGTAACAGTCAGGCAAAATAAGACAAAAGGGTTTGGGAAAGTGAAACAGGGGGAACATTTCTTGGTGGAGGGAAGAACGTGTGTAAATTACAAGGGTGAGACAAAGCATAACATTATATACTATTATGGCTGAGTTACTGTATGGAAACAATGAAAATTAAGTCTAATAGAGTTAGTTTTTAGCCATAAACCATGGGAATCATGGAAGGATATTTAAAGGGGAATGGCATGATCTAAATTGCATTTTATTTAAATTGTTCTGATAGAAGTATTGTGGAGGTATTTGAGGAGTTCGAATAGAGGCAGATTGATTACGGTAGGCTGTGAAAGGCCTCACATCAAGGAATGCATTAATGTCCGCTTTATTTCAGCCAGACCTAGCCCTTACCTCTCCTTACCAGCCCTGGTGTTTTCTGAAAACACATCTGTTTTTATCATATCTTTTGGATTGAGTATTGTTCTACTCTGTTTTATCTTCTATTTTGGTTTATTAATTATAACTTTTTAACAAATTTTATTTGTTGCTTTAGGGTTTACAGTATACATCATTAACTTATCATAGACCTTCAAGTGATATACCATTTCATATATTGTATAGCTACCTTATAATAGAATATTTGCATATTTACTATACATATAATTATTATTTCCCTGTTTATTCCTTTGGATGGTCCCAGATTGCCATTTCGTATCATTTTCTTTCAGCCCAAAGTAATTACTTTAATATTTTTTTTGCAACTCAGGCCTCCTGGTAATTAATAATTTCAGTTTTTCAGTGTGTCTGAAAATGGCTTTTTCTCTTCAATTTTCAAAAGATGTTTTCACTGAATATAGAATTCTAGGTTGACAATTTTTTTTGGTACTTTAAATATGTTGCTCCACTATACTCATGCTTGAATTGTTTCTGACAAGAAATCTGCTGTTATCTGTAAGATTTTTTTTTTTTTCCTCTGTAGGTAGTTTATCTTTTTTTCCTCTGGCTGCTTTGAAGATTTTTCCTTATTAGTGACTTTGAGCAATTTGATTATGATATGTCTTGGTGTAGTTTTTACTATTCAGGTTTTATTATTCAGGTTTCTTGTGCTTGGGGTTTGTTGAGCTCTCCTAAGACTATCTCTCTGATCTTACCTTAGTTATTGCTCTCCTGCTTTCTTGATTTGTCCTTTTTTAATAAAGATTGCATACTTAATTATTGATTTTTTTATCCTCTCTTCTTTTAATTTGTATATAACATATTTAATTTTATGGTATGTAATACATTAAATATTAATATGTTAAATGTTATATATAATATACATATATATGTATATGTACTTGACTATGCAGATGGTCCCTGACTTGCAATAGCTCAACTTATAACCTTTCAGCTTTACAATGGTGCAAAAGTGATATACGTTCAGTAGAAAGCGTACTTTGAGCACCATGCAATCATTCTGTTTTTCATTTTCAGTATAGTATTTAATAAATTACATGAGTTATTCAACATAATTATAAAATAGACTTTGTGTTAGGTGATTTTACCCATCTGTAGGTTAATGTAACTGTCCTGAGCACATTTAAGGTAGGTTAGGCTAACCTATGATGCTTTTTAGGTTAGGTTTAGTAAGTGCATTTTTGACTTAATGTTATTTTCAACTTACAATGGGTTTAGTGGGACATAATCTCATCATAAATCAAGGTACATCTGTGTATTTCTTTCTAGGCACTCCATTTTCCACAGCCTATAAAGTTGCTTATGTTGTATATTTGTTATCATCAGTTCAAAATATTTTATAATTTTCATTTATGTTTTCTTTGACCAATAGTTTACTTAGATATATATTTTTCAATTTTTCTGAAGTGTGGGTTTTTTAGAGACATTGTTATTATTGATTCATAGCTTAATTCCATTGTGGTCAGAAAACACATTCTGAATAATTTTAATAGCTTCAAATTTATTGAGACTTTTTTATATTTCAACATTTCGTTGGTTTTGGTGTTTTATATGCACTTGAAAAGCATATTAATTGTATTGCTATTGGGTGCTATGTTTTATACATGTCAATTGGGTTAAGTTTGTTAATTATGTTGTTGTGATCTTTTGCATCTATGTGAATTTTCTTTTTATTTTTTGATCTATCATCTTTCAGGAGAGATATGTTCAAGTCCCTCACCATGATTGTGAATTTAGTTCTCCTTTTGTTTCTGTCAATTTTGTTTTATATTAATGGAAACTGTGATATTATGTCTTCCAATTCATCATTATGATCACTTTATTAACTACAAAATATTTCTCTTTATCTCTAGTAATGTTTCTTACCTTAATGCTTCAATTAATCAGATTTGTCTAGTTACCTGAAATTCTCCTGGTTAGTGTTTTCATGATAGTTTTTTTCCTATTCTTTTGCTTTTAATGATTCTGGATGCTTATATTTAAGCTGTATCTTTTGTAAGCAATATGAATATATTCAATTTGACAATCTTAGCCTTTTACTTGGAATACATGGTCTATTTACATAAATGCAATCATAGATTATTTTATAGCTAGCATTTTATTATTTATATATTTACATTCCTCTTTCATACTTTCTTGTCTCATTTTGGATAATTCAAATTTTTATGCATTTTTTACTATTCTTTTGGTGATAATACTATAAATGAAACTCATATAACAGACTTGCAGTCTAATTAAATGGATACACTTTAAATAAAGGTTCAGGATTCTGTATAGTTGTTTTCCTTTAAGTGACATATTTTTCCCAATGTGAAGATATTTTTAAAACTTACTAAAAATTAATGAAAAAATAAATCCTCATAAACTACTAATTTTAAAAGTTTTTCAAGAACTCAGCTTATATGTAAGATGAAGTCAGTTCTATAAGTCTAATGACATTTGTCTTAAAGGATCTCTTAGATACAGCTTCCATGTCCTTAAGTGATCTCCCTTCCATTGCAAGTAACACATTTCAGTTTATGTAACTCTCAGTCACCTCAAGGGAGATTATAAGCTGATTACTACTCTTTCACTTCATCTGAATTTAAGTGCGTAAATCTCCCTTTTTATGTTGGAAATGTTTGGGCATCTTCAAGGAGGCAGGAGCTCCTGGGAACAGGAATCCCAACTCTGTCTTTCCAGCCACAGGAGAATGGCTACTATAGAGATGGCATTCTCATAAAGTCATCCAGGGGCCAAAACCACATGTAGTGCCAGTGAGAGGTTGAGGAGTCACACATTGCCACTGGATTGCCACTGGATGCAAAACTGATATTTTGAGCGGACCTTCCCTGTAACTATTTTTGAGAACAATATATTGGAAAGCCAAGCATGAGGGACACTTTGAGTTTGTTTTTTGACTTAATTCATTGTTTATTTCAGAGCACATTATTGCCCTCCCTAGATGTTAGTATGTGAAGCCCCTGGAGATCATTGATGTCAAAAGAATATGAGCACATTAGAATGTGAGTCAGCTGAGGACATGGAAGTTCTTCTCAGGTTTGTCTCTGGCAGGGAGGCTGACTGGAGAGGAGGATTCCTTCTTTGATTATTAGAGGCATAATGTTAGTGTCTCCATTTGTGCCAACTGCCACAAAGAAAAATAAAGGATATCTTGTCCTTGACTTTAATGAGCTTTGAGGTAGCTAAGAACTATAGACCCAGGAAGAGAAAGAAAACCATGCAAAAAGAATCCAAAGAATTTATTTATTTTTATTTCAGAATATTATGGAGGTACAAATGTTTAGGTTACATATATTGCCTTTGCCCTGCCTGGGTCAGAGCTACAAGCATGTCCATCCCCCGGACGGTGTCCACCTCACCCACTAGGTGTGAATATACCCATCCCTCCTCCTCCCCCACCTGCCCGACACCCGATGAATGTTACTACTATATATGCACATGTTGATCAATTAATACCTCCCAGACAGTCTACAGAAGGAAGATAGCTTTCACGTTGGGAGGCCCCAGAGATTGGTCAGAGTTGTGCTTAAATAACTGAAAATAATGGGAGAAGTGGCCAATTTGATATTTGAAGCTAAGCCAGCTGAGCCTAGCTGACCTGAGACAGCAGCCTTGGATTAGGGATAGTCTAAATCAGTAGCTGGGTCAGTTATCACAATCGTTTCTATCTCTGTCATTCTCAAGTGTTGTCCCTGGAAAGTAGTATCAGCATTACATGGGAATTTGTTAGAAAGGCAAATCATCCCAGACAGAACTAGGTTGTGCTCAGAAACCTGTCTTAACAAGCTCTCTAGGTGATTCTGATTTCTGAGAACTACTGGTCTAGATATAAGGAAAATCCTGATGAGAAGCCCACACTATATATTTGAGAAAAAAAAGAACCAAACCTTGATTGAGAGGCTTTTTTGTGCCTATATCCCAGGGGTGCCCCAACAACATGCCCAAAAATCCAACAATAAGAGGTGATGTTTTCTTTCCTTCAGGGGAGAGAACACAGCCAAACCTGGAGACTTCTTCACCAGCAGGTTCCTAGATAATTAAGAAGACACTTAAAGAGAACAGGCACTCCCTTCTGTGTAACCTCATATCCTGGAGCATATTTAAGTATTTCTTCAGTTCTTTCCTTGTCTTGGAGGCCTCATTTCCTCATTTCTTCTCCCTTTCCCAGGAAATGCAGTTTTTTCCCCTCGTAATTGCTTACGAAATACTCAAATCATCTACGACACAGGTGTTTTTGGTATTTATTTTTCTCACCAGTAAGTTGCTTTGTATTTCTTTTTTCACCACTAAATTATTTTTTCCCTTTTGTTTTTTTCCAGACTTTTTCTTAAGTGTTAAGTAAGAGTGCCAGTGGCTTAATTGTATTATAGTCAGAGAACATATGCTGTATTTTAATGCTTTGAAATGTATTGATAGTTTTCTTTTGGCACAGTATATTGAAAAAGTTCCTATGTACTTGAAAAGAATGTATCTTCTGCAGTTGTAGGGTGCAATACTCTGTATATAACTAGTAGGTAGAGAAAGTTCATTGTATGGGACTTACATTCTATATCCTTGCTTATTATTGTCTGCCGCTTGTTCTAGCAATTACTGAGAGGATGATGTATAAAAATATCTCTTATTATGATTAAAAAAAAAGATATGGAGATGCTAAATAATAGAGAGAAGCCATCAAGGGCATCATGGTGCTTTCAATAATCTACCAGTATTATACATCTGAACTGCACTATATGTCTGAACTGCACTTATTGACTGCCTATTATGTTGCCAGGTGTCTGGTGATTTTCTCTGTGCTATAAAGATAAGATTGCATCCCTGGTGGAGGGAGCACAGATTTTTTAAAAGACAAATAGGAAACATTGATGAATATGGGAAAATTTTATTAATGCTTTAATACCATTAATAGGTATTTAAGGATCATAGAGGAGCAGTGGAAAGGAGAGGCATCTAAAATGAGTAATAAGGAAAACATTTTCAAGAAGTGTAACTCTTGGTATGGATAGAATGGGATAAGCAGAAGTTAGTTATTTGAGGGAAAAGTAGATACTAGGAGAAGGATATGACACATGTAAACACACAGAGATGAGACGAGGCAAAGCATGTTCTATAGGTGTGGCTGGATCTGTTTGTGTGGAGGAACTGCGGAATCTGTCTAGAATTGGAACATACTCATGTGGAGGGAATTATTCTTTATCCAAAACATTATGAGCACTAAGGAAATTATTTTTCTAACAGGGAATGATGTGGCCCAATTTAAATTTTAGACAGAGTATAATGTGAATAGAATGGTGGATAAACCTGACTCCCTAGAGTGGAGGCAGCTAGATCAGTTAGGAGGTTATTAATGAAAGAGTCAAACCATGAATTCATGTCTCTTTCCTTTCAGCCAATTTTAGCCTCACCTGCCAGTCATGGTATTATCTCCCAACAACACAGGGACCCAGGTCACTGAATTCCTGATGATCTGCTTCCCAGGAATGCAAGACACACAGCACTGGCTATCTATTGTCCTGGCTCCTCTCCTGGTTTTGGCCCTTGGGGCCAACTTTGTGTTGTTACTTGCCATCTGGCAAGAGGCATCTCTGCACGAGCCCATGTACTACCTGCTTGCCATCCTCTCCGTGCTGGACGTCATCCTCTGCCTCACAGTCATCCCCAAGGTCAGACCCTCCCTGGACTTTCTTTCAGGCACTCAACCATCTTTCTCTAAACAGTACCTTGTTTTGCTACTATAAGTCATCCCCTCCCAGAAGGAAAATACTTAATGAGTCACCTAAACCAGCACACCAGTTCCATTGCAGCTCCCAGATATGCCTCCTCTCATTCTTAATGCCCAGTTCTTTTTAAATTTTCATTATTTCCCTACTGATAAGCCCTCTCTCAATGTCTGAGTTAGTGATATTCCAAGTTCCAAGCTTTTTAGTTTCAGGGAGATTCTCCTTGACCCTGAATTATCTCACTACTGTACCCAAAAGCTGTAGAATTTACTTTCTAAAATGTAATTGGATTTATGTTTATGTTGTGTACTAAGAGGAAGCATGGTTGAAAGAGGTTTCTTATGTTTACAAAAGGATTACAGGGTGTCCCAATATAAGTATTGGACTTACTGGTTTTGATGTTCCTGTGTTATAAACATCCTGTGTTGGGCAGATGTGCCCCTGAAGTGTGGGTTAGAACCGTGGAGCTCAGGAGAGGACGGGGCTAGAAATAAACATTTTTTAAAACTAAAGGTTGGTCTTTCACATAGAAGGTATTTGAAATCAGGATATGGTCCCACTAGGGATTATGGGGCTGTAGTTTGGGGAAATGGATGGTTGAACCTATTCAAGGGCTTTCCCAAGGGTTGAGTACTCTAAAATGAGAATAGATGTACAAGGTTTTTGAAAACAATGATTCCGGCAGGTCCTGCTCATCTTTTGGTTCAACATGAAGACCATCAGCTTTTCAGGCTGCTTTCTGCAGATGTTCATCATGAATACCTTCCTTCCCATGGAATCCTCCACCTTTCTGATCATGGCCTATGACCGCTATGTGGCCATTTGCCACCCACTGCGCTACCCATCCATCATCACTGAAAAGTTTGTCATTAATGCAGCCATCTTCATTGTCTTCCGCAATATGCTAGCTACACTGCCCACTCCAGTTCTAGCTGCCAGGCTCAACTACTGTGCCAGCAATGTGGTGGAGAACTGTATTTGTGCCAACATATCTGTAGCAAGGCTTTCCTGTGGGGATATTCGCCTAAATAAGCTCTATCAATTTGTGAGTGTTTGGTGCCTATTAGGTTCTGATCTGGTGCTCATTTTGCTATCTTACTGCTTCATTCTGAGGGCTGTTATGCATCTGCAGTCAGAGGGTGCCACTACCAAGGCTTTGAGTACTTGTGGTTCCCATCTCATCCTTATACTTTTCTTCTATACACTGCTGCTAGTCTTCATCTTCACAAACAAAGCAGGAAAAAGTGTACCCTCAGAGGTACCTATTCTTCTCAATGTCCTGCACCACCTAATCCCACCAGCCCTCAACCCCATCGTTTATGGAGTACGAACCCAGGAAATCAAGCAGGGGATTATGAAGCTACTCAGGTACCAGCACTGAGAGATTTGAGTCAAAGATCAGGGACTACAGAAGTCTGGGCATGTTTTATTGATGGTTTCATCTGCCACAAGGGACACAATATGACATCCATGCTGCCACCCTCATCTTGAAATTAAACCTTCCTGAACTATAATACTATCACAATATTTATCCTCACTCCTCCAACTATAAATATGTGCTGAACCCACCTTTAAGCATCCATTATCTTCTTTATTTATACTCTGTCCCACCATGATCCCTTAATTACTTATTTATTAAATATTTAACACTTTCTGTGCACTTCTCAGTCTTTACATTCTGAGTCAATCTCCTATTTAATTCATAGGGTGGGGATGGGGAAGCACTTTACATTGAACATGGTGGGTATGTTCTATCTATGTCATAGGGTCAGGGAAACTGGTAAGGACATTTTTTCAATAATCCAGGTGAAGCAGTTATGGATTGGACTAAGGTGGTGAGTAAAAAATTGAAGTTACAGGTCACAAGATTTTCTGAGTGTAGATGTAGGGTATAAAAGATGAAAGGGAGTGATGAATAACACCATGGCTTTTAACAAGAGCAACTGGAATAGAGAAATTATTGCTATACCCAATAGACTTCGTGAGCTCATAAATGTTAGAAACTATGTTTAATTCTTCTGTGTATCTACATCTAGCATTGTTCTTAGCATATGGTAGGTGCTTTTAAAATTACTTAATAAATGATTTTTTCTCTCAAGACTTTTGGTCCCAGAGCACTACTCAGCCACAAAAAACAATGGTGAACTAACACCTCTTGTATTACCTTGGATGGAGCTGAAGTCCATTTTCCAAAGTGAAGTATCACAAGAATGGAAAAACAAGCACAACATATATTCATCATCAAATTGGTACTAATTGATCAACACTTATGTGCACATATGGAAGTAACATTCACTGGGTGTCCGCAGGTGAGAGGGGGAGGAGGAGATGGATATATACACACCTGATGGGTGAGGTACGCACCGTCTGGGGGATGGACATGCGTGTAGCTCTGACTTGGGTGATGAAAAGGCAATATTTGTACCCCTGTAATATTTTGAAATTAAAAATAAAATAAAATAAAATGAGAACAATGACTTTGAAGAAAAAAAAAAAAAAAAAAAAGGACTTTTGGTCCCAGCATGTGACATCTGGATTACAGTGTCTTGATCCAAACCACAGTACTGCTTATTGATAAAATTTCATATGCTGTTTTTAGAAAACATTAAAATTATTCTGTTTTATAAAAATAAAAACATTAATTAGCAAAATTTAACAGAGCAATGGACTTCCTATAATCAAAATGAATGATATAATTTTAAACCAAGATTTAAAGAAATATCAACAGTGTTACTAAATACTTCCTTAATAGAAAGAAAGCTGGAAACTCTCATTGACAAGTCTGAATGTGTGCCCCGCCCCCCAATCTACAGCCTGGACTCCCTAGTAAATTGTGTGTTAATGAGGAATTGTTTTAGGTCTCCTTTATTTAGAGCTACCCAGCCAGATTAAATAATCTTCTAGTATTTGGCTGAGATTCACCTCCAGTGGCATCCAGTCTAGGATTAATAAGTATTAATCAACCAATATTTGTGGTGGATGCTTTAGTGTTGAGCACTATTACAATTAAACTTATCCAAGATATATGTTCCATGGTTTAAAGGGCCAGATTTCCTATTTGTGTTTCTTATTGAATGTTAGTCCAAACCCCCTCTAGTATCACGATAATGGGAGTTTGGACTTTAAGACCAAACCTCTCTTGTATGCCTCTGGTTTGTAGGGTTGGAATACTGCTTTGGTTCTGACCCAAGTTCCCATTCTAATATTCTGCATTGACCTCCAGTTCTCTCTCAGGCCTTGGCCGTGATAGTCACCTTCTCATGACCAGAGCTCCTTTGTTTGGAGAAAGAGGTCATGTTACCTGCAGTCAGATCTGCCCAGTGGCCACGGCCCTGGACTTCTGCCTTTGCTTCCCCATGGCTGTATCACACTCACCTGCTGAAACGTCCACTACTGCTTGGACTTCTGCTTGTTCTAGACTTAGACTCTGTATTTACTGTTCCATCTGATTGGAACAGACTTATCCCACATGTTCAAATGATTGACTTCTCCATGTTCATGATCTCAGTTCAAAAATTACCTCCACAGGGAGTACATCTTTAACAATCATATATAAAGTGGCCTTCTTCCACCATTTTAGGTCACTCTAACACATTATACAATCTTTTGCCTTATAGCACTTATCATTTTCTGAAATAATTAATTTTTTCCTCTATTTAATGTCTTGAATTTCCCTCCAGAGTATACATATATCTTGTCTTTCTTGTTCATGATCCTATTCTCAGAACCTAGAATGTCTGACACATACCATGTGTTAAATACATATTGATAAAGGAATAACTGGTCCAAAAATTCAGCCTTCAGGACAACTGCTGTGCCCTGTGGACTCTCTACAATACCTTCCTTGATCAATTGCTAGTGTCTCTTTGAATGTCTCTTTAGATATCTGTCTGATGCACCTAGTGGTGAGAGGGGAAGAGTCCTAATTCCTGGTAATGTTAAAGTTACTAACAAATCTCCGTTTTAACATTATCTAGACAGTTGTTCCATGGTTTAAAGGGCCAGATTTCCTATTTGTGTTTCTTACTGAATGTTAGATTATAAAGTATTCCACATGTCTTATGTCTTCTCCAAAAGATGTTGTTTAAAAAAGTTAAAAGCAGCCAATTTAAAATATTGATGTGTAAAATTGTGAAAATATGTTTAAGGCAAGTTTTAAACTTAAGAAATAAAAATTATGACATAATTGTTCCCTTTCTGATAAACTTTTAATATGAATAACCATTGCTTGCCCTAATGTTAATGTTTCTTATTATGCACCAATAAAAACTAATTAGGAATAATATTTTCCTGAATTTAAATATGGCTCATCTTCAACTCTGTCACTGCAGGTCTTTGGGCCTGTTTGACATGTAGAAAGCTAATAAAAAAGTCTTCTGCCATTTTAATCTTTTCACCCTGCTTTCTAATATTTTATAAGTTGCTCTCTCATTATTGTAGTGCAAAGAAATCATCATTTCCTATGTAACTCCCTGGCCTCCTTTTCTATGTGCTGCAAAGCAGAAACGAATGAGAGAAACCACAGTTCACAAAAATAAGTCATATTGTGGCCATTTTTTTATAGTGTAAGGTTTTTCCTCCAATCAACTTGCTTTTCCTAATTCATTTTCCTGAGTTTTTATATTAGTGGCTGGAGAAAAGCTTAATTTATATCACACCTTTTAAGTGGGATACAACTACTATTTTTCTCTAGTATCTGTTTTTCACATGGAAATTGGGCATAATTTTTTAAGTAAGCCAGAATTTCTCCTCCCACATTTAAAAAATTGTAAGAAGACAAAGCAACACAGAGTTTTTAATAACATAAAACAATTTCAAAACTCTGTTTTATTAATAATAAAAATAGCTTATGATAAATTCCTCAGTTCTGAGGAACAATTTTAATCTAAATTTCTTTCTACCAGTTTATTGCTTCAAGGTAAGTTGATTTGAGTCACTGTTAGAACTTATGATTTTTATAATATTGATGGAAAGATATTGGAAAATGTTATTTCAAGATTGTAAGTAATTATCTGCTTCATAATATTGGTGGCTTAAATTTGCTTTGGAAGTAGATTTGATTTCTATCTTGAGAAACCTTCTCAGTGGTATTTAGTTATAAATATGTCAAATTAAGACTTCTGAAATATAGTAGTCCCCCTTATCTGTGGGGGATACGTTCCAAGACCCCCAGTGGATGCCTGAAACCACAGATAGTACCAAATCCTATATACACTCTGTTTTTTCCCTGTACATACACACATACCCTTGCTAAAGATTAATTTATAAATTAGGCACAGTAAGAGATTCGCAACAATAACTACTAACGAAATGGAACAATTATATTAATAACAATATGCCATCATCACAACTCTTACTGCTTTGTGGCTAATATTAAGAAAAATAAGGGCCTCTTGAACACAAGCTCTGGGATAATGTGACAGCCAATCTGACAACTGAGACATCTACTAAATGATTAAGGGGCTACCAAATGAGTAAGGGGTGGGTAGCACATACAGTGTGGATATGTTGGACAAAGGGATGATGCCTGTTCCAGGCAGGGCAGAGCAAGGCTTTGTGAGATTTCATCACACTACTCAGAACAGTGGGCAATTTAAAACTTACAAATTGTTTATTTCCAGAATTTTTCATTTCATATTTCCAGAATGCAGTTGACTATGGGTAACTGACACCATGAAAAGTGAACTGTGGATAAGGGGGGACTCCTGTGGTAATATTTGTAAGAGTGAGAGTTTTGTTAGTTATACTGGTATATATAAACTAAAGAGTACATTGTGTGAACAGAATTTAGACCTAATTTTACCTGTAATTATTTCTTATTACCAAGGAAGAGTAAATGCGTTCTCATTTTCAAGCAGATGCTAACTAGGAGTCCAGCAGAAATAAAACCAAAGATTGTATGAAACAGTTCAAGACTTATTTCTTTTCATTACTAGATGGAGGATTAAAGATTGACAAAGCATGGAGGACTACACCTTAAATAGATCAGTAATTCATCAATATTTTATCTTAAGTTAAATGATCCAGACTTTGGGAACGCTTCTGATTGTGGACTTAGAGGCATTTTCATTCTGGAGTCAGAAGGTGGGAATGCATGATTTTGGGTTTAATGGGACTTTCCCTGAACGGAATTGATATTTCTCCCATCAGTAATCCTGGTAACACGTCAATACTAAACACAAGATGAAGACTCAAATAGCACTTCGAAGGGAACTGCTTTGTCTATCAAGGGCTGATAGCTATTGGGCCCAGAAGAAAATATACATGAAGTCTTGCCACCAAGGACCAGAAGCTTGCTGTGGGCAGGTAGATACAAGTGGATCTGTAAATGAGTAGATATATAAGTGGTCCTTTAGGCAGGCTTGACTATTGATTACTGAAAAAAATCATAAATTGTGGTATTTGGAAGTTATTCTTGATACAGTGTTCACGTTTCCCATTTGGTTTCGGTTGTCATTGAGGGAATGTGGAAAATGTCCCATGCCTATGTTGGAAGGGAAGAAATATGAAAGAGACTTGGTAGTGTGAGTGTTGCCTATCTTAAGATAGTAAGGATGCAGTCCCAAGACAGTGTGTTCTCACAATGGCACCCTGTTGCAGATGCTCATGTCTGGGGTGGGAGGTGAATGACCCAGTGCAAGTTCCCAGTCTGGTGAAATGCCTTCTAGGGGTGTCCAAATCACTGCCCATGCTACTGCCAGGGTTCACTTGGGTTGAGAAGAACATGTTCCTGGAAATTATATTTTTATTCTTTCCAGCCAAAATTTGAGCTCCTTAAAGCAACAACAATGGTCTATTCATTTTTGTTTTAATATTTAACAGAATTCACAGGACACAAGGTGTGCATAGAAACTAATACAATTAATGAGAAAATAATGTTCCTCTAGGCTATTTTATGTCAGTACTATTACTGAATTATATATTATAGTCCTAAGAATCTGTTGACTCATTAGCAGAGCTATGTTTGCGTACCATATATGATATCCTGGATCCAAAAGATAAGCGTCCTAAGCAAAAACATAATGAGGAGGAGGATTTAGGAATTTCTTATATCTAAGAAAAATCATTGATAATTGTCACATATGTAAGCAATCAAGGCAGAAACCCCTCCCTCTTGTAGTGCACATTACAAAATTTTACATTGTCTGACAGAGGAAAAGGGAAGAGAAAGAGACAGAGACAGAGAGACAGAGAAAGGCAATGATGTGGTTGAAGGATGAGAGAAAAAGACCTAACGAAAGACCAGTAGTAGCAAGCCTCCATCACTCAGGAGTGAAATCTCAACTGCTGTGTCTTTTTCTCATTCCCTTCTGTGAAAATGAAGATAAGAACACGTTACACACAACATGATCCACAAAATATCTGCATTTGTATTTTTAAGAATATAAAGTTCATGGGATGTTAACAGTTGCATTATTTGGAACATAAATTTCTCACTTTAGAACCTGCTTCAAGTAATGTCACTGTTTTAGACAAAATAAGATTGTAAACATAGGAAAAAAGGGAAAGGGCCAAGTATATTCTTGATGGAAGGATGAAAGAAAGGGAAACTTAAAATGAAATTGAAGTTTTAGAAAATAATGTGCAATATCTAGTTTACCCAGTATGAGAGTATAACTCATAGATACAAGTTTCAGCCCACTCGCTGATTAGTGATTCAAAAGACATCCGATTTTAGAAATTCAGAGATGCAGTTGCCATTAGTACCACCCTTTCTTCAGTAACCTCTGGATTCCTTGCTTGATCTCCTGGGTTCTCACCCCATAAACAATAGGGTTAAGGGCTGCAGGGATGACATGGTGGAGGACATTGAGCAAGACTGGCACATCAGGGGAGACCTTCTCCTTAGCCACATGAGTAAGGACGAAGACCAGAAGGATGGTGCTGAAGAAGAGGATAAGGATGAAGTGGGAGCCACATGTGCTTAGGGCCTTGACCACAGCACCCTCTGCCTTGAGTCTCAGCACAGCTCGCAGTATGAAGGTATAGGAGAGGAAGATGAGGATGAGGTCAGATCCTAGCAGAGTCCAGCCCCCAGCAAATTGGTAAAGGCGATTGATAGTGACATCATCACAGGAGAGCCTGGAGACAGACATATTGGCACAGATGCAGTTTTCAATGACATTTCTCCTGCAGTAATAAAGCCGTGCTGAAAGAATGGGAATGGGCATAGTTAAAACGACGTTCCTGGCCAAAATAAAGGTGGCAGCTTTGACTACAAACTGGTCAGTGATGATGGACGGGTATCTCAGTGGGTGGCAGATGGCTATATAACGATCATAGGCCATGACCATGAATGTGCATGACTCCATGGCTAGGAAGCAATTCATGATGTACATCTGGAGGAAGCAAGCAGAAAAACTGATGGGTCTGAGGTCGAACCAGAAGATGGCCAGGACCTTGGGGATGACGGTGAGGCAGAGCACAATGTCCAGCAGGGAGAGGAGGCTGAGCAGGTAGTACATGGGCTGGTGTAGAGCGGCCTCCAGCTGGATGGTGATCAGGAGGGTGGCGTTGGCCCCCATGGCCAGGAGGAAGAGGAGGCTGAGGGGCAGGGACAGCCAGCGTTGCCAAATGGGGCATCTGACAAAACAGTTCAGGAGGAAATTTGAAGCCTCAGTGGAGATGGTGCCATTTTGGTGTGCTCTCATTTTTTTGCTATATATTTCTACAACATTCTTTCAGTGTTCTGTAAAATTAGGATCAAAAATTAGCTACTGATTCTAGAGACAGGAGGGTAAAAATATTTGTTTTCCTAGGTACAAGTTGTGGATCCTAGCAGTTTATATAGAGCCAAATGAATTCATCTGTTTATCCTCCATGCTATGTTACTGAAGTTTACCTATTACTTTAAATAGTATAGAGGACTGAGGTAATACGATTTATCTATACATGTTTGATTTGTTTCATTTTATTTTGTAGAGAATTTTTTTTTTTTTTTTTTGGAGACAGAGTCTCGCTCTGTTTCCTGGGCTAGAGTGCTATGGCGTCAGCCTAGCTCACAGCAACCTCAAACTCCTGGGCTTAAGCAATCCTTCTGCCTCAGCCTCTCGAGTAGCTGGGACTACAGGCATGCGCCACCATGACCGGCTAATTTTTTCTATATGTTTTTAGTTGTCCTGCTAATTTCTTTCTATTTTTAGTAGATGCGGGGTCTCGCTCTTGCTCAGGCTGGGCTCGAGCTCCTGACCTCAAGCGATCCTCCCGCCTTGGCCTCCCAGAGTGCTAGGATTACAGGCGTGAGCCACTGCACCCAGCCTATTTTGCAGAGAATTGATATGTCTTTACAGAAACTAAAAAATATACATTAATTAGAAAAATACTTTAGTGTAACAGATGAGGCTCTCAATTGCTATTCCTAAGTTTCTTTTTTATTTTCTTTTTAATGATTACATAGACTACCATATCTACAATTTAACTATTGTACTATTCCCAAATAACTAGCAGAGCCTGGCACAATGGAGAGACTCAGGTAAATGTCCCAGGTTCTCACTGTGAACTTTTAACTGTATTGATTTTGCTTAATTAAATATTTGTACTTATACAATGAAAACAATGTTAATTTCCATTTTATCTAAATATTCATTTTTTGGTAGGTATGAAACCTACAAAATAATTGCTTTTTTTCTATTTTAGATAGGTCTTTATATTTGTAGAATTTCTGACTTCTGAAAAAAACAGCTTTAAAAGGAGCATGAGTGATTCCAAATAGCTATGAGGGAGCAACACTTGTCATTAAACTGGATGATAAGTTGATTCCTCTGATTGCAATAGTGTGGGGGTAATGAAGTTCATCCTTAAAGTTTTTTCAATTCCCTTTCCATTTTTCTTTTTCATCTTGAATATAATGAACCAAGTATATGTATCCCACCCTCCAGATAGTAGTTTAATGTTGCCAGTATTCTCTTATCATTTAACCTTTTCCCCTGGCAGTCTTTTAGGCAATAGGCTCACAAAATTGAAAAAGGAAATGTCCTTATCTCAAAGGAATAAAAATATAACCTCTCTGGCAGATGGGTAAAAATAAGAACAAATGATATATGAACAATAACAGAGTTATACACAAATTATTACAAAAGTGTAGGGAAGACCTGACTAACTCTGAATTGGGGGATAGGTTGGTGAAAAAGAATCATAAATGAGGCGATATGGTACCCTCATTTACTTGAAAGGTAAAGGATTCTAAGATTCTCCTTCCTCTGACTTATGAAAGAAAACCCAAAGAATGATACAGCTTTGGCAAAAGGTATAGGTCATGTCTTTCTGGGGTCCTTCAAATCATACAGTCTATTGTACCTAAATCTGTTTACCAGGAGAGAAGTCTCTGTTAAGGTGTTATTTTATTTGTTTAGAAAATCTTGTACATCAAATGTTTAAGAACTGTCCTGTTTCTTCCTCATTAGGTTCCCCAAAATAATATAAAATTATCTAGTTATGTTTGGAATCCATACTATTTGCTAGGAACTGCACTCAAATATTCTAAGGCTTTATCTCATGTTATTCAACTGTGAAATGAGTATGATTATCACCACTAACAAAGGAGGGAACTGATTATCTCAAAATCCAGGATCACCGACTCCTACTGTACTATCCTAATGCTATTCCTGCAAATACAGAAGGTTGGATTGGATTACTTTTTAGAGCTTTTCAGACCTAATAAATAATTCCATGATGCACCCCATCTATCATATAAAAAGGAAAACAAACTTCACCCATAAAACACTTAATAGTTTTTAAAATTGAATCTGTTAGAGGAGAAAGAGTTTTGGGGGGAAGTGAAGGTGGCAAGAAAGAAAGTTATAATAAAGCTGTGGACCCAGAACTGTATAATACTTTTAATGGCAGGAACATACACTTCTGAAGATGTTCAAATAGTATTTTTGGTATTTTGGTTTTTGTCTTTCCTGTTCCCCAAATGCACTTTCTATCCTTGCTCAGCTGGGTCCTTTCAGACTCTCCTCATCTGAAAGACCCTGAGGGTCACTGTGGCTGTGTCAGTGGGGGGTGAAGGCAGTTCCCTCCCAGGGCTTCTCTCTTCACTCCTTCAGGTCCTCTGATTCCCCACCCAGTCTGCCGGGCATGGCCCTCCCCCTGATATGCAGAAGAAACTGAGATAATCTCCTAATTGTTTTTCTCTTGTTCATAATTGCGTATATTAGTAATCATTTTGGCAAGTTCAAAATGAAATTTAAACATATTGTTTCATGTGTGACTCAAAATACTCTGAAGTCAGTAGGGCAAATTGACTATTTTAACAATTTGTCTTTCACATAGGCAAATTAAAATTCAGTGGTTTTCCATATCCTTACAGTAGTTTAACTTGTAGGGTTCAAACGCAAAAGAAATAAAAGATAAAATGATTTCTTTGGGTCCAAGGCATAGAAAATGTGAGTGCCTTTGTTCCCTGTGTTGCCATAGTGATCTAGAAAGGTATATACTACTTTGCAATTTGATTTTTTAAGTTTTTAGGCTTTTCTTCCCCAACCCCACTCCCCACACATACACAATCCTAAGGGCAGTTTTCCAGCACCGTGGAATCTCTTTTCCTTCCTCTAAGAACTCTGACTCCTGCTTCCCACCGCTCATAAGGTCCGATTCCCTCTGTAGTCCACTTTTGTATTGTGTCTCTTATAGTTTTCCTGGGTTTCAGTCCTAAGGGGCAACCCCTTAAGGATTCCATAAAGATTACAAAATCATTTCCATAAGCCGTATCCCTCTGATTTACTTTCCTCTTTCATAACTCCATACCTGCCACCCACCAATCTCAGTTTCCCTTGTTTAGTAGTTTCACACCTTGCCTTGATGGAGTGGCCCATTGACAGTGAGAACACTGGAATTGGAGGATGCACTTAAGACAGTAACCCATAGAACAAAATTGCCAGACTTGAGTTGGTGACTGGACAGCCTTCTCTATGGCCTGGGCACTATGTTCATTCAACTCTGCCTTTCCTTTTCTCTTTCTCTTTGAATACATTCACTTGTAAATTTGGGACACAAACTAAGAGGATCTGAAAAGCTCAGAACTTGTCACAATTGATTCAACCCTATTAACTTGTATTTGCTTTTATCCATAGTATGTACAACTTCAGGTTGTTAAATTCCTAATATCCCCTTTATATACTACCTTCCTCATTTATTTTTTTTTCATTTATTCTTTGCTTATTACATCCTTTAATCCTACTCTCTGTGAAATTTTACATTAAAAAGATCACAGCCCCAAATATCACCATCTCCAATAAGGGATTACAAAGTACTCATAGAAAGAATTAAGTGAAGCAGGGAGAATCTTGAAATGACCTTTGGAGGGTAGAGCCAAATGCAAGATCTGGAGATTCAGGCATGAGTATCCATGGGGGAGCCTAGAGCAAAAAGTACAATTTTGACTCCTGAAGAGCTTTGGGATAATTATTATATGTTTTGCACTAGGATGAAATTTCTCAGGATTACATAGGAGGATTATTTTATCTCTTCCCCTCACTCACTAATTCTTCCTTTTTTCCTTCTCTTTTTTTTATGAGATGTTCCTGCCTGTCTTTCATCACAATTTTTTCAACAAGCATTTGTAGAACAACCTACTGAGACCTAGAAGTAAAGCCTGTGAGAACACATTTGCTCTTTTTCTCCTCTCCTCTTCCAGTCTTGGTTTGCAATCAGAATGTGCCAATGCCAGCTGAGGATCCAGAGACCTAATGTTTTCTAGTTCCAGCCACTGACAGGATGAAGAAGCCAGAGAAGTGCAAGGTCAAAGACTGCCCACCGAAACCTATGGCCTAAGCCTTTTCCCAGTCTGGAGGACAGGCTCACAACATGGTACCAAAGAAGCTGTGTTTTAAAAAGTGGAAGCGTTGTTAGGTATCACCTAACTTTATATGTCTGAGACATGCCAGTGAGACATCTCTCCCGGGTGTAATTTCTGACATTATTGAGTGCATCCAGTGATAGGTAGCTCTATATTATGCTTTTGGGCATAGTTTTCTATTTTTGGTAGAAGTAGCTTTTAGCAATTTTTTAGACTGAACAGAAATCTTTTGAACTACTTCCTGACTCCCACTGGCCCCTAGCTGTGGTCTTTGTCCCAAACTTCTGAAGTTATATAAACTATATAAAAATTTAATTCTTATCCTATAATTCAGGCATTTGTAGGCAGATTCTTTGTTTTAAAGTCCCTAAATTCCATATTCATAGTAGAAATCTCCAAAATTTCTTAAGTGTTCTCCAGATCATGCGCTTTTCAGCTCTCTTACCACCCAGTAATCTCCTATGGCCAAGCTCCAGCCTCTCTGCATTTCTGGCACCACCAAACACCCAGAGCAGGGCAAAAGAGAGAAGATCCCGATGTACAGGCTCTCACATACGCCTCCTGACCTGAGATAGAATGCAATCTCTACTACCCGTCTTTCAGACTACTTCAGCAGTCCTGACCCAGGAATGAAAAGGAACACTGTTTAGTCATCTGACTAGTCTGGGAAGAGCCACCCCTCAGCACCCTCCACCCAGACTCACTTACAGAGAATGTGAAGCATGGGGTCCAGTTCTACTGATACTGTAGCTTTCCAGAGTGTCTGGGATAGTTATAAATCCAGAGCCTCAGGAACTCTGCCCTCTGGGAATGTCTTAATCCATCCTCCCTTGGGACCAAAACACTCTCCTGGTATAGACAGGCAGGCAAATGGGAGAAGAAATTTTTTCTTCTTTTGCTGAAAGAAAGGAGCCCTGGCAATTCAGCCCTATGTTGACTGTGTGTCCTGTAGGCAGTAAATCAGTCTCCTGGGTGCAGGGCTCTTCATGCATAATCATATATGCTTATGCTTATTTGCCTATGCACACTCAGTACCTCCCATGAATCCAATAACTCACTCAGAAATTCTTCAGGGCTTCCAGGACATGCTTGCTAGGTATGTACAGCCCAAAGCAGGCTGGTGAATGGGTCAGTGCTAACTTATCATGACTTTACTATGGTATGTAAAGGTAAACATTCAAGAAAAAACTGAAGACAAACTTACTAAGAAAATACAATGTGTTTTTCTGAGAGGAAACTCCTATGATAATTTTTGCGGTAGTGAGAGATATAAAAATGAGATTTACATGTAAGTGGATATTAGTTAAGAAACATGATTTATTTTTTATTAAACCTCACGTGAATTATTCACACTCCTCAAGTATCATCAGTTTCTTCAAGGCCCTTCTTTTGCTTTATTTTTATTTCTTTTTCTTCATATTCCAACATTTCTCCTGTTTCACTTACCTTTAGAAAAGTGGCAACTCTGGTGTACTTAAAATGTGTCTTTCTTATTAATACTGAGTATGCTTGTTTAGGTATATATTCCTTTATGGGCAAATTGTTTGGATATTAAATTCATATAAATGTTACTGTGTCACAAATCTGATGTTATTCTTCATATTCAGTCAATACCATATCTTAGAAATCTATACATGCTGCTATGTGTAAGTTGGCTTCAATATTTTTGACTGCTATTCACTGCTGAGGAGGGACTGTGATATTCTACCCAATGCCCTATGAATTATGATGATTTCCTTTCTGCTGTGGGAACAGATACTATTTCAGGCCATGCATGAGAGTTGCATACTGTTCTAATTCTTTAAGGTGCCTTCATTATTCCCCCACCTCTAGTAGTTTTGTCACTGGCATATATTCATTACTTGAGGAAGACCTATAGATTTTCAGGATTCTTTCTGTGTGCAGCTCTGTTTTGTGAGGTTTAGCTGCTTTGGTCTTTCTGCATTTCCAAATACATCTCCTCAATTCAGGGACACCTCTGATTTCCACTTGGGTCCATCCCAGCTCCTTGCACGGTAGCTTGTAAAGTCCTTCAAGGCAGCAAACCAGGCTAGTTGTAGGGCTCAACTCATTTGTTTCCCATATTTCAGGGATCACTGTCCTTACTTGCCTGATGTCTAGTGTCTTGAACCCATTATTTAATATATCTCATCCTGTGTTTGTTTTGTTTCAGTTAGGAAGGTAAATTCAGTCCTTTTATCTCATCTTGACTGGAAGCCGAAGAATATGGGGAATATTTAGATTTTAATTTACTTCACCTTTCATCACCATTGGTTGTAGATGATCTCGAAAGATGGCCCCCCAATGTAGCATGCTAGTCAGGATTCAACACCCTGTGTGACCCCCTTGTCTTGAATGTGGGATGACTCTTGATTCATTTTTAACTAACAGAGTGTGTTAGAAGTGAAATTGCTGGAATTCTGAGACAAGCTCATAAGAAGCCTTGCAGCTTCTACCTGGATCTCTTGGATAAGTTGCTCAGGAGGATGTCTGATGCTCTGAGACAGTTTTGCTGTGAGAAATCCCAAGCTAGTCATATGGAAAAGCCTCATAGAGAGAGGCCTGTGCCTGGCCATGCTCAGATAGATGTTCAAGCCATCTCAACCTAGAAGCCATACATGTGAGTAAAGACACTATATTGGACATCCCAGCTGCTGTGGATGTCACATGGAGAAGAACCAGGGAATTCTGATAGCCAGAAGACCTGAGCTATGGCTCAGTCTAGCTTCATAACCATGCCCAGTAATTCAATCTGTCTCAGCTGATGACTCAGTCATTGTTGTGCCAACCAGAGTTCAGCACTGTTCCCATCCTTAATTCATAATGCACAAATTAATTAGCATAATGAAATGGTCATTGATAGATGACAGCAGTAGAAAACCAGCAGTGGAAAACATAGTCAATCCCTCTTATATATGGGAAAGTGAGGCCCTGACATGCCTGACCCAGAAAAGATCAGGTCTCCTAGGGAGTGAACTGAAGACCAGGTGTATAAGGCTGTGAGCCAGGAGACTGAGAATCCCAAGAAGACCTGACCAGAGAAAGAATAGGATATAGAATTCTTACCATGACCATTTCACGCCCGATACTGAAGGGCCAAATGCTACTTACTGGTGTCCAGTGAAGTGCCAAGTTGTCTTGTCCTCCTAGGCCTTGGGACTAGGCCAAGACTGCCTCCCAGGAGAGGCAGGGCCATGTTCCTGCACTCTGGTCACATGAGATCTCAGGGACACTTGGGACTGTGTAGAAATTACGTCTGGAGAGGTGGGATCAGAAAGCCAGGTAATCTTAGCCTGACTTTCCAGTCTCATCATCCTCATTTTACATCTCCCCACCCTCATTCATCCTAGGACACTCAGTGTATTTCTCAAGCTGGCTCCCCACAACCTGCCTGCATGTGAGTGTCAGGGTCTGACCCAAGCCCTGTCTGGTTTCTTTCTTGTTATATACGTTGGACATGTTTCTTAACCTCAGTGTTTGTGCTGATAACATTTAATCAGAGACACTAGACCTCACAGGTGTGTTCTGTTCCTAGAAATATGCTATCAATCAGTACTCTTAATAATTATTAATCACAAGAAGAAAGAAATCCCTGGCCTGAGAAAGGACTCTGAGACTCTTCTGCTGTCTCTGTTGGACCCCAGTGCCATGTGCCTTTGGCCTGGGGAGAGGCCCACAACAACACTGCTGTGGCGGGTCTTGGTGCTGCGGTTTGGAGAGAGGACTCAGGTCTTAATGGAATGCCCGGCTGCACCTACGCAAGTCATGGGAACAAAAAATGGGGTGGGGAGGTGGGAGGAGAAGGAGAGAGGAGCAGAAATCTGAGATTGAGGAGGAAATCCAAGACAGCCAAAGAGGATGACTGTCACTGGACTTCGGGAGCATTCTTCACCTCAGCGTGGTAGATGCAAGAGCCCAAGAGTGACCAACCAGTCACCAGAACCCAGGTCAGGCACTGCCTTCTCTTTGGTCCCTAAGACTCCGCGATGTGGCACTGGTTACCATGAACAGGGGAGGAGTGCGATGCTGAGAGGCCGCCTGGAAAGCACCAGTCAGAGGACTAGGTTCCTCACTAATTTAAATACACCTAGTAGAACACAGCCTCCTACATTCTGCTGGGACACAACTGTGTATCCAAATTTCTATTGAGGATCTTACTCTGAGAAATTGGCGCTTCTGTAAACCTTGTCCTGCCAGATAAAGACTGAGTGAGAAGAGGAAGTGCCAACAGGACTCCTTTGCGCGGACCACCTCTCTCTGCCCCCTTTCCCTACAGGGTGGAAAAGTTGTGGATACTATTCTCTCTGAGAACACACTATTCTTCTCTCCAGAGAAGATGCCACATACCCAGCAGAGTCCCCAAGTGTCACTCTGGGCACCTTGTTTTAAGGGAAAGTGGGAAAACTGAGCAAAAGGAAGAAGCTGAAGGAATAGAATGGGAGAAACGTAGAGACTTGGATAAAGAGGGCATGAGGGAGAAATGGGGCAGAAGGTCACTCTGAGCCTTCACCATCCCCCCTGCAGCAGCAGAAGCTGGAAGAAGTTTGAGCTTTGGGAGTCCTGGACAAATCACAGTCTATGTTGCTTTGAAAGAACCTCCTGGATCCTGATATGGGGACCTAGTCCTCTTGGAAGAATGTGTGCAGAGCAACTGGCAGGTTTCAGAGTAGGACTCCACCCATTGAACATACAACCTTTCAATAAACCTGTTTTACTTACAAGACTCTCACTTTCCCTCCAGGTGCTCTTTCAGGATTCATACCTTTCCCATTCCAAATTGGGAAAAATTGAGCAACACACTGCTATTTTCAGTTTTCTGTACAAACTTGAAAATTTTGAACACATAAGAACATAAGAAATGAATTAAGGGATGAAAATAATCACAATTTAATTGGCAGTGCTTTTTTAATAAAATTAAAATACTCTGTGATACATTGTTGTATGCCACGCCATTTCAATGTTTAATCATGATATGTAAAATTCATGGGTTGTTTCCAAGTTATAGTAATTGGTTTAAGAATTCTATTGACAATTTTATTTTCTACTGCTTTAGCAGAATGAAGTTTCTCTAAATTTTAATAAAAAAAAAATCTACCTTGGGAAAGGTTTATTTAATTTGGTATTACTGTCAACAGACCATTTATTATGTAAAAATCTGGATTACACATAATTAATGACTTTGTTGCAATGAAAGTAAGAAAAATAATTTTTTGTGAGTAAACTTATAATTAATGAATTTCATATATCATTTTATATGTTATATCCACTAGTTTGTGAGTAGAATCTCTGGCATATAAAAGAAATATTCTGTTTCACAATTATAATTTAGTCTTAACCCCTTGTTTATTTCATATCATTGGGTTCATCTTCATATGATACTTTGCAACAAAGATTATTGCCAATGAAATTGAAAAATTTTTTATTTGTATTTCAAGAACAAATGAAAATGTTCTTCTTTTAGAATTTGTTTTATTGTGGAGTGTTATGGAAGATACCTGTGGGCATGCTATTATGTGAATCTCTAGAGAGACCATGGTAAACATTGAAAGATTTTACTGTAGGAATGCAGTGATTATGGCCAAAGAATTCCACAGAATATGTAGCTAGGTGAATTTACATTTAATATGATCAGAAAATGAATTATTGTTCACATTTTCCTGCATATTCTGGTCAACACTTGTGTTTGTGGTCATCATAAATAAAGAAGAATAACAACCTTTGAGAGGATCCATGGAAGACAGCATCTGTGGGTAGTGTAATGTCATGAGTACTGCTGTAGCTGGTATTAAATAAATGCTATTAGGCAATTGTAGAGGCAAGAAGATCTGTATAATTTCAACAAAACATGTTTAAAGGGTCATAATATTATGAGTAATAGTAGTATTGCTACAATTCTCTTGTGGTGGAAAATGTAGAATTAGCTAGAATGGCACATTTGACAATGAAGAGCATGAAGAAATGCTACCTGGATGAACAGGAAGAGATGGTGCCTTGAGAGTGCAAAAAGCCCTTATGTGTACTGATTGGACAATTTATACATATTGAAGAATTTTTTCTCTACTTATTATCTAAGTTTTCATTGATAAGCCTATACATTTTATAATAGACTCATAATTTGTTGCAATGCACTTCAATCATTAAATTATTTATGTAGACAAGGACTTCCCATGGCCTTGAGTGCAGTTGACCACACCCTCTTAATTGATCACAGTCCATTGTGAGGTGCTTTCTTCTGTGACCCTCTTGTTTTTGTTTCTATTCCTCTGACCACTACTTCTTTATTTTCTCTCCATGCTAATCTCCCTATACCCACCAGAAGTTAAAGATAATGTGGGGCTCTTCAGGGCTTTTTCATGGGGTTTTCTCTTGCTCTGAATTCCTTCCCTAGGCCATCTAATATGCTTCCATTGCTTCAATTACAATCTGCAGTGAATGCTACAGTTCATATCTTATTTGAGAGCCAAACCTATAGTCCAAGTGCTTACTATAAATCTCCACTTGTATGTCTCATGAGTACTCAGACTCAAAGTGTTTAAAAGTATACTTCTGATCTTATTCCAAAGCCCTCATCTTCTCCTATGGCATGCTCAGTACAGTTGCTCAGACCATGCCACGGGATCATGACTGAAATATGCTCTCTCTCTTACTCTTGATATCTAATGTAAGAATCCAGATGACAAGGACTATGTCTCAATTATATTCCTAGTAACTAGGATATGTTCAATCATTTATTAAATATTCATTAAAGCATTTATTTAACAAATGTTTATGGGTCTCTACCATATGTCAAACATAGTTCTGGGTGCTAGAGATAGAGTAATGAACATAACGGACAAAAATTCCTGCCTCAGCCTGCTTAGGTTTTAGTGGAGAGACACTGACTAAACAAATGAGCAACATTGTGATCATTGGATTGTAATAAACCCCATGAGGAACAGTGAAACGCGGAAGGCATTAGAAAATTATTTGTGTTTGGGGGGAATATTGTTGGACGCTAGTTTAAATGCTGTGGTCAAGGAGACACAATGGACCTGAGGGAAAGAGTTATATGGACAGAGGGAACAACAAACAAAACACCCAGAAGCAGGAATTTGGTTCATGGTTTTGAGAGATTGATAGATAGAGTGGACTAAAGGAGGAGGCCAGATAGGTAGCTGAGGGTCAGATTGTGCAGGGCCTTGCAATCTATTGTCAAGATTTTGCTTTGTATTTTCAGTGAGTTGTGAAGCCCTGCAGAGCTTTTGTGTATATATGGCAGTGACATGCTGGACTCCCATATTTAAAACGGTCCCTCTGGCTACTGTATTTGAGCTATAGGGAAATATGGACAGAATCAAGGTGTCCTCCTCCCCGCCCCCAGGAGGCCATTACAATTATCCAGAATGGAGATGGGGTAGCTTGGGCTTGTGTATAGCAAGTGGGGCAAAATGGTTGTATTCTAGGGCTGACAGGATAAGCTGATGGGTTTCTAATTGCTAATAAGAGAAAGCGGGTGGCAAGGACAACTCCAAGGTTTTTGGCTTAAAAAACTGTAAGTATGGAGTTGACATTAACTGAGATAGGGAAGCCACACTGCATTCTGTAAATGAACAAAGGATTTTTACACTTCTGTGTTTTGGTCCAGCTTCTTCCTGTATTCTTCCCTTATGATACTGCCTATTCTTCATCCTACTGTCTGCGTGTAATCTTCTGGTCCCACCTAGGGAAATGAATTTTGCTTTCTTATGGGTTTACAAAGTGCTCTATTTGTGTGTTTTAATCAATTCTTTTTAACTCTTATTACATTGCAGTATAGTTGATTTTACATATTTCTGCCTTATCCATTAGAATGTGCACTCTTTGAGTAACGGGACCAAGATTTATGTTAGACTTCCATTTCCTAGTACTATGATGGGCACAAAATAACTTTCAATAAATTACTTTGAATGCCTGAAGGAAAATGTTAAAATAAAATAGTTCAATATTTATAATAGTTGGTTTTCTGATATTACATATTATTCTAAAGCCTATACACTGTCTTCCAAACCTATGCTATGCACTGTCCACATCAGCCACACATCTTGGAATAATTTTCCATCTCCGCTGGTTCTACTCAGGATTTAATTAGTAGTAAACAATTAAGTTTAATGCTTAACTCATCAAAATTACAGCCTCTTGTCTGGGTAGCATGGTGAGAGAGCATACATCTATGTCCTTAGTCTCTTCTAAGAAGCCGTGGAATGGCAAAGTAGGATGTGCCTCTGCGTAACAGGGAAAGCATATAGTTTATACCGTTCGGCATGTTCAGAGAGAAGATTGGGACTGTATTTCTATCTCTCAATCTCTGCCTTTCAATTGTGATTTTTAGTATTTTTGATCCAGAAAAACAAAGTAAGAACACAATTACCTTCTCACGTTACGCATCCCTCCTCAGTAATTTCCAAATGCCTTGTTTAATCTCCTGGGTTCGTACTCCATAGACAATGGGGTTCAGAGCTGCAGGAATTACATGGTGTAGGACATTAAGCAAGACAGGGATATCAGGGGAAACCTTTTTTTTGGCCATATGGGTAAAAACAAAAACCAGCAAGATGGTGCTAAAGAAGAGGATGAGAATGAAGTGAGAGCCACAAGTGCTCAGAGCTTTGGCAGCTGCCCCTTTTGCCTTGAGTCTAAGAACAGCATGGAGGATGAAAATATAGGAGAGAAAGATGAGGATGAGATCAGATCCTATAAGAGTCCAGGCCACAATTAACTGGTAGATTCGGTTAAGGGCAACATTATCACAGGAGAGCTTGGATACAGAGAGGTTGGCACAGATACAGTTCTCAATTATATTTTTTCCACAATAGCGGAGATGGGCAGAGAGGATGGGGATAGGTGCACTTAAAAACGTGTTCCGGGCCAAGATGAAGATAATAGCCTTTGCCACAAATTGGTCCGTAATGACGGATGGGTAACGCAGAGGCTTGCAGATGGCCACATAGCGGTCATAGGCCATAGCCAGGAAGGTGCATGATTCCATAGGCAGGAAGTTATTCATAATGAACATTTGGAGGAAGCAGGCAGAGAAACTGATGGACCTGAGGTCAAACCAGAAGATGGCCAGGACCTTGGGGATGACCGTGAGGCAGAGCACAATGTCCAGCAGGGAGAGGAGGCTGAGCAGGTAGTACATGGGCTGGTGCAGAGTGGCCTCCATCCAGATGGTGATCAGGAGGGTGGCATTGGCCCCCATGGCCAGGAGGAAGAGGAGGCTGAGTGGTAGGGACAGCCAGCGCTGCCAGGTGGGAGACCTGGTAAAACAGTTGAGGAGGAATTCAGAGACTTCAATAGGGAGGGAGCTGTTGCTATAAAGTAGCATTGGCAGTGACCTTAGTCAGGTAGATGTCTTTAAGTAGCTGAAGAAGAGAGAAAGAGTTAATTCTACCATAGTCTCTGATGACTATGTACTTAAACTATAAGATTCACGGGGTTATGGACACAAACCACATCATTCACCCCATATCCCTTGTGCCTAACACATTTTTGACTCATAAGAGGTGGCCATAAAATATATAAAATGATATTTCACCATCTTTGTTCTTTCATCTGTGTTTCACCTGACATATTCTCTTGGATGAAGTTATCTTTTCAGTCTCTCTGCTTGATTAATATTTATGAATCACAAATTATTTAAATATCAAGCGTTACTTAAATGAAACAGTAAAAATAGAAAAAGTTGAGAAAACATTTCAGTTTAATGTATACACTGTAAATGCTAAACACTATCAAATTTTTTTTTTTTTTGAGACAGAGTCTCAGTCTGTTGCCCAGGCTAGATTGCCCTGGCATCAGCCTAGCTCACAGCAACCTGAAACTCCTGGGCTCCAGTGATCCTCCTGCCTCAGCCTCCCAAGTAGCTGGGACTACAGGTATGCGTCACCATCCCCAACTAAATTTTTCTACATATATTTTTAGTTGTCCATATAATTTCTTTCTATTTTTAGTAGAGACGGGGTCTCGCTCTCGCTCAGGTCTCGAACTCCTGAGCTCAAACGATCCACCCACCTCGGCCTCCCAGAGTGCTAGGATTACAGGTGTGAGCCACTGTGCTCGGCCCACTATCGAATTTTAAGGGAGTAAAAGCTTAAGAGTTTGCAGAAGCATGATGGACTGGGTGCAAAGAACAAATCTCCTGATCAAAATAAATAAAAATCATATCTATATCTATGTCTATATCTTCATGTTTTTTATTTTTAAAATTTTAATTTGAAGTACTTTCAACTTACAGAAAATTACATGCAAAAATAGGAAAAAGAATTTTCACATGCCCTTTATAAAGATTTGTCTTTTGTGAACATCTTGTTACTGTTGTTTTATCATTCTTCTCTCTCTACACACACATACACACACACACCATATCATCTATATTCATACCCACATCCATATCCACACCCACACCTGTGCCTATATTTATACCTGTACTTGTACCTCTAACTATACCTATACCTACAGCTTTATTTGAATGCCTTGAATACATTCATGAGCATGCAAATAAAAAATAATTCTCAGGCCAGGAATTGAGTGAAATCCAAACATTCAAATCAAATATTGAGGTTGGCTTCCAACCGAAGGGCACTTGTGGCATTAAATGAATTTAAGCATACTGTACAATAAATCTCTTGAACTTATTTCTCCTATCTAACTGAAACTTTTTATCCTTTAACCAACATCTCCTATCCCCTCACCCCAAACACCCCAGGCCCTGTTAACCACCATTCTATTCTCTACTGTTAATGCATATGTTAATTAGCTAGATTTAGTCTTTCCATGATGTATATATACTTCAACACAGCATGTTGTACATTAAATACATACAATTTTATCTGTCAATTAAAAAAATCCAGGTTCCGGCAGATAGGGAATCTATTAAATCCTACATAGGTAGAACCACATAGTCCTACACAGATAGGATCCTACAGCACCACACCTGGAGCGAAGGTGTGCACTAGAAATAAACCTCCTCATCCACCTCCACCCTCACGCCCACCTGGAACTTTTAAAAAAACTGGCTACCTCCAAGGCTATTATACTAGAGATAATGTCCTTGTAAATACCGAACTACAGGAAGGTCATCACGTGACTTTGTAGCCTAATTTTACACCAGTTGCTCAAAAGAAATTTAAAGTTATCTTGGATTGTCCAAGGCACCAGAAAATGACAGAATCAAGTCCAAATCTGTTCTTGAGGAACAAACTTTTATATTAGGCCTCAAAAAATTTTAATATATAACCTTCTGAAGAAATCAATCTATTTGTAGTAAAAAATAATTATTTGAAAAAGAAAAAATATCATACCCACAAAAAAACTGGTGTTATTTGATAAAGAATATTGAACAAATTTCCTGACTGGATTTTAAGAAATGAAAGATAAGCTTGAAAACATAAGAAAAGGATAAGCATACTTACAAGAAGATTGTCGTATCTCTTAGAAATGAAAAATTATAATAATAAACATTAAAATTTTATAAGATATGTTTAATAGTAATTAAGCCACAATTGATGAGATAATTAGTAAACTAGAAGACAGAAGTGTAGAATTTTTAGGATTAAGCTTCAATGAACACATAGAAAATGTGAAAGTGTGAACAAGAACATGGAATTCTGATTTGACTTAATTACTTCATCTTTTTATGTTTTACTGGGATTCAGAAGATAAAGTCTATAAATCAATGTTTTTCTCAGGGCACTGGAAGTTATCAAAAGTAACAAAGCAGATCTGAAACAAACCCAGATGTATTTAAAAAGACAATGGGAACAATAATAACTCAAAGAGTGAATTTAACAATAGATTAGACAGCTGAAGAGAGTCCGTAAATTGTCAGAAAGAAGGTCAGAAGAATCTGCCAGAATGAAGACAGAGATAGAATAAAAACAGATGGAAAATACTGAAGAAAGTGTAGGAGAAATAGGGGATAGAGTAAGAATGTCTAACACACATCTCATAAGAGCTCTAGACTGAAGAAGAGAGAGAATGAGGCAGGGGCTTTTGATCTTTTCAGAAGAAATGAAATACAGCAATAAATATCATTTGGGTTAAGTGAAAAAAAGTATACCATAATATATCTAGACTATTTTAAATGTACACCTAGATGTCATCTCATGGTCTAACTTCAGACACCAAAGACAGAAGGAATATTTTAATGATCAATATGACTAATACAATCGGAAGAATAAGTGTGTGCCAGGCACTGGTACTAGAATTCCAGGTTAAGAGTCACATATTAGCTATAGAATTCTTGGTCTCTTTTTTGAAGAGCATTTTACTCTCAAAGCATTCATGCTTCTCCTTCTAATCCCCTGAATTCGTATCATTCTTCCTTCTTTTTCTCAATTGTTAGCTTTCTTTCTCAGGTTAATAAGATTTCTCTGCCCATTTTATAGTTCTGAGTAGTCAGCAGACAGACTTCTAGGGCCAACACTTGAGATCTCTAAGGGGCTGTTGCACACAGGGATCCTATCCAGTGATTTGAAGATGTTGTTCTTGGTGTCTGGAGGAGCCATATCTGTGCAGAAGCTTTTCTCCATAATCTTTTTTTGGGTATCAAATTAGAGTAGATGGGATTTTCATTAATCTTAAAAAATATTGGGTGTGACATCAAACTTGTTCAGTAGGGCCTGGAAATGAGACAGGAGTAAGGAGTGATAAATAATGACAAAGGGAAGAGAGAGAGTCATTGAATAGAAAATGGTGCTATAAGTTTGCTTCCTCTGGCGGTCTTACTGGTCTGGAGGAAGCTGCGCATAGTGGGGGTAAATCTAGGCTAAATAAGTGGAAGAAAGACTGAGAGAGAGAGTAGAAGGAATGGAGAGAACAAAAGCATATATCCCCAGAAAATAGATGGTGTGTAAAAGATGGAAAAGGAGAAAATTGAATTAGAATAAAAGAGATTGCCCTGAGAATAGAGAGGACAAAGGAAGCAAAGAGGAGTAAAGAGCAAACAAAGGAGCAGGTACTTTTAAAAAATACAAAAAGGAAAAAAAAGGCAAACTAGTGAAGATTTCTAATTAATGATGATCAAGAGAGGGTGATGGGGGACCTCTTTTCCCTTCCAAATCTACATTCTCCTTCACGCCATAAACATTCAATGAACACTGCTCAAGATATTTCCCACCTGATACACTATTCAGACCTCTGAACTCCCTGTCCAGACTCCTTCCTAGGGAGCACAAGAGTCTGGGCTCAGGCTTGGAACAATCATCTCCATCTGGTCCCATGCCATTTCTCTGCTCAAATGCTTTCTGCCACTTCCCTTTAAGCCCCAATCCTCATACTTCAATCCTATAGCCTTTTCAGTTGCAAGCCCAGCTCTAGTCTCACCACAATTCCTGCTCTAGCCTGGTGTCTAATCTCATAATGGTGGCTTGGAGCCTTCATTTTCCCATGGGGCCAAACTCACTAGACGGAATCAGGGACCTCTCCCGGGGAGGGATATTCCTGGTGCCGTGTGTATGAATCTTCCACACCTGGGCTCTCAGAAAGGAGAGTTTATGTCTAATTTCAGCCACCTATGCTTCCCCAAGGAAAGACAGCCTTGCTGTCCCTGAAGGGGCTCGAGAATCTGGAGTCCAGCATTCTCTTATCCCCAATGGAGAGAGCTTTTCTCTCAGGTCTTCATGCCCCGTGACTCCATAAATGAGGTTGCTATTTCCCCTAAAGGCATAAGGAGAGTCTCAGAGTTGATCACCTAGCACCACCTGAATGTGTAGAATGTGATCCTTAGGACATACTTAGTATGACTCATTATATAATAGCAAAAGCTTTGGGTAAGGGGGTTAAGACAAAATGCTTGATGGTGTCAGGTTCTGATTTTCCAGAAATGTATTGATTAAAAATTACACATAATGTACATAAAAGCAATCACGTACACTCCTACACTGATAGTTTGTAGTAATTATAACATGCTCAGAGAAGCTCCCTAATTTTTTAGTGTCTGTGAACAATAGTTCTACTTGAGTGAAATGTGTCAGGAAGCCCTATTCTTGTGACACTTTCAATACAACAATCCAAGAAGACTGCATAAGCTTCATAATTTGCTTCATCATTTACTCCCTCACTCTTTTTATGGTCAATTTTGTACATGCCATATAGATAACTTTTTAATAAGACATTCCAAAATCCATCTAGATATTTTAATTTGGTTTGCTAATGAAGATAAACTTAATTTTATAATATTTAAGCTAGTTAAGCCTCTTTATATCTTGTAAGATTGATTCATATTTGGGCCGTTAGAAGATAGAGCAATTTTCATACCAGTGACCTTTATTAAGATCAGGCTCATGACAACAAATGAATACTTGGTTCCTTAGAATCTTTTTGTGATTCATCATTTTCTTTACTTCATCATTGTCCTAACAAAAATGCAGTTATAAATTTTCTGTGACCTAATCAACATTTATCCTTGATACTTACTTATAAAAAATAGTTCTGTTGAGTGTCTTCTGAGAGTTTATTTTCAGCCTAAGAACTGTTATATTGGCCTTGCCATACTTCATAGAAGGCCCTAATATTGGAAGCTGAGGCCCAGGAGGCTGTTGAGTGACTCATTCCTTGTTTATTGCTTCTGTAGTGATCAGTTCAATACCAAAGTCTTGTGTCCTGCACAAGGCCAGTGAAATTTCCAGGACAGGACCTGTTATTGGTTGAACAGTGTTGGATAAAACTCTAATGATAATCCAATGACTTATCTTCAAAAATAAAGGGTGGCTGGCCTTCACACAGCTCACAAATTACTTTAGAATTTAGATGCACAAATTCTTGGGTTCCCATTCAAGCCTTTCCAGCACTGTCGTAAATATTTATGTCTGTATATTGCAATGTAATACCCTTATTTTCCCAGGCTTCAAGAGCTGCAATTAGAGGCTGCAATTTTCACTGCTCTTACTGACATATCGGATCTCATTTCCACTAAAGAGTTGAGCAAATGAATTAAAGAGTTATTGAGTAATGGAGAATTGTGGATTGAGAAACAGCTGTTGCAGGTACAAGGCTAAAGCTGAAGTTATTGATAAGGCTAAGGACATTAACTGACAGAGATGTCTTCTTTTCTTTTCTTTTCTTTTCTTTTTTTTTTTTTTTGAGACAGAGACTCTGTTGTGAGCGGGCTAAAGTGCCGTGGCATCAGCCTAGCTCACAGCAACCTTAAACTCCTGGGCTCAAGCAATCCTGCTGCCTCAGCCTCCTGAGTAGCTGGGACTATAGGCATGCGCCAGCATGGCTGGCTGATTTTTTCTACATATTTTTTAGTTGTCCAGCTAATTTCTTTCTATGTTTTTTAGTACACATGGGCTCTTGCTTTTGCTCAGGCTGGTCTTGAGCTCTTGAGCTCAAATGATCCGCCCGCCTTGGTCTCCCAGAGTTAGGATTACAGGCGTGAGCCACTGTGCTCGGCCAGAGATGTCTTCTTGAATAACTTACAATATAGGGTTGGGGGACAGATAATAGCTATTAATGAACGATCAACCTATGAATGTAGAGAAGCATTACCTGTCATTAGAGATTGCAACATTCTGAGCCAATTTGACTATGGGACCAATGAGTGAACAGGTAACAAGAGGATTTCATCTTATGGCAATACCTCCCTTAACTCACAAATTGTTCGTTTGAGGTGTCTCTACTAGAGGTTCTCCTTTGCTATTGACACCAGGACAATACTAACCGACCGAGTTATATTATTTATCAAGGAGGGGCAAAAAAGGGTAGCATAATGAATGACTAATAAATAATAACATTTATTGAATATATTGTATATGCTTTGTATGACTTTTTTTCTTTCTTCTTTTCTTTTCCTCAGTAAAACCCTATGAGGTAAATTATATTATTTGACCCATTTTATAGATTGGAATATCAATGCTCAGAGAGATTAAGCAAATTGTCTATCATCAAAAAGCAATAATTGGAGAAGACAGAGTTAGAGAGCATATCAATGTGATTTCAGAGAAGAGCTCTCTGTAGTAATATTATATCTCAGTCTCAAGTAGTGCCTATGGAACAAGTAATCATTTGCAAGACAGTGTAGACTTCCATAATCTGTGGATACATAAACTATTAAGGACAGACTGAATAGATTTTGTCTGTCCTACTTTTTTGAAAGTAATTTTTTCAGTAATCATTTTATTAAAACACACTACAATGTATACTTTATTAAAATATGCTATGAAGAGTGCAGTGAGGATGGCTTCCATGATGCTTTTAATTGTAAATGTAACTTTATAGAGGTTTCTGAACACAATAAATCTTCAAAAATTACTACATTTATGACTAAATCATTTATTTTAACTGCCAAAACTTTAGATAATGATTAGTTTTCAAAATAGTCACTGTCTTATTACATATAACCGTCTGATCAGTGTTGTAAAACTGTCTGAAATAAATATGAAAGATCACTGTGAACCATGTTATTCAAAGTTCAGCAGTGGTTGCAGTAACACTTCAGCACAGAACTAGTTTTCTGGTCTAATTTTATAGAGGTTGCAGCTATTCCTTTGTGTTTTTAGTTTTGGGTTTTCTCAGTGATTCTGTAATTCATCATCTTTTCAGTAATCTCTTCTCTGCTTAAAACACCTAGAAATATTTCTTGTCAATTGATGTAAAAATCTTGATTGAAATAATAATTAAAGACGTGTGATGGATATTTCATGTAGTAAATAAAGGTTTTATTTAACAAAGATGAAAGACATGGTCCTGTGCTTTCATAAAAGAGGAAAAAGTGGTAGTTACACTAATGCTGGAGTTATACTTCCTGGGTTAGAATTTTAGCTTCACTACTTGTTATATGGGAAGCATTTATCAGGTTTTTTTTTTTTTTTTTTTTTTTTTATCTGTTTGTGTACCTTTCCTCCTCTGGAAAACAGTCATAATATTAGCATGTATTTCATGTTTATTGTGTATGTTAAATGATGTAACATAAACAGTACTAAGCATAGTGCCTGATATATGGTACTTTGCAAATATTATTTGTCACTATTAGTAGAAAGTGCAATATAGAGAGGAAAAGGCAGGCATTGAAACTTCCTTTAATACAGTTGTGGTCAGTTCCAAAGAAAGGGACTTTCTGGGTGTTATAGGATCCTCCAATAGTGGAACCTAATATAATCCTGAAGGTCAGGTAAATGCATTCTAAGTAAATCTAAGTAGGTTGAATGAGAAAGAGAAAGAGCATCACCTAAGCAAAGAAGAATAAAAGAATATCTTAGGCAGTGATCACTGCACATGCAGAGGTTTTGTACTAGGAGAGAAAGCACATAGTGTTTTAAAAGGACAAAGAAGGACAATATTACTTTGAATAAAAACTGAGGTGTTTTTCATGATTTAATAGAAATCAACTCAAATCTCAATTTGTGCCCTTATCCATCAGAAAACTTTATTAAATATGCATTTTTTCATTTTTAAAATCAATTTTTATTGCACAGTAAGTATAACATGCCTTGGAGAAAAACAGAAAATAGAGACAAGCTAAAATAAAAATAAAAACACTACATTCCCACCATCAATTTTAATACTTTAGTGCATATGCTTTTGCGTGTGTACATATTTTTTCAAAATGAAATCAGTTTAGTAATTTGCTTTTTTAAATTAACATTTACCTTATTTCAGTAAATCTCATCTAATTTCTAGATCACATTCAAATTTTGTCAACTTAATTAAAATATTTTTTATAGTTGGCTTTCCCAAATCAATAATATCCTTTCAGAAATATGTCCTCCCATCTAATACCTAACTACAATCAAGTATTCTGTTGATCAAAGGATATTTTTCTACAACTAGTGCTCCCAAATCAGTATCTAATCCGGAAGGACCACATATTGCATCTGGTTATGTCCCTTAAGTCTTTTTAAATATGATACTTAAGAAAAAAAAAATAAAAGATACCAGCTCATTGCATAAATCAGGCCACTTGAAGTGCAACATTTCTGGATTTGAATGGTTGCTTCTCAAGAAATCATTGAGGTTGCTCCCCTCAGCCTTGTGTTTCCTGCAAACTGGAATTTATATCTGAAGGCTCAATGGATTCAAGTCAAACGTTTTGGGCTAGTACACATCATATGTGATGTTGTATTATACTTTATGTTTCCTTATATTAGATATAATATTATGTATTGTATCTAATGTAGATATGTATTGTATCTAACGTAGTGATACTAATGTTGATCACTGGATTAGTGATGATATATATGCTGTTTTTATCAAGTTCATTTTTAAAATAGACTTTATATAGTCTATTCCAATGCCTACTAATGCCATACATTCTAATATTTTACCCCATTCACAGAAAACTAATTTTGGTTTCCAAATATGCTCAACTTTTTTCCAGTGGCTTTGTATCTTAGAATATATGGTTATAGTGTATGAGCAGAATATGAGGCTGGTATGAGAGAAAGCAATGTGGTAGGCTGGAGCCAGAATGGGAACATTTTGAATGCTAAAATAAGGAAAGTGAAGTTCACAAGTGTGCCTTGGATATTTTTAAGGACAGTGACAATATCAGATTTGGGTTTTTAAAAAGATCACTCTGGTAAGACTAGAGCAGGCAAAATAGGAGACAGAACCATTTGGAGGCTGCCTAAGATCAGGAAGGTTTGAACTAAGGAAGTAGAAAAAAAAAAGGAAACAGGGTTAGTGACGTATTTAAAGAAAATATCTTCAAGTTTGCTGATTCTTTCCTTTGCTTGCTCAAATCTGCATGTGAACTCCTCTAGTAAAATTTCCATTTGTTACTGTACTTTTCAGCTCCAGAATTTCATTTGATTCCTTTTTATAATTTCTCTCTTTAATGACATTCTAATTTTGTTCATGTTGTTTTCTTCACTTCATTCATGTCTTCCTTTAGCTCTTTGAACAACTTCAAAATGGTTTTAAGTCCTTTGTCCCTTAAGTCAGACATCTGGGCTTCTTCAGTGACAGTTTCAGTTGATTTATTTGGTTCTTTTGAATGGGTCATACTTTCCTGTTTCTTTGTATGCCTTGTGATATTTTTGTTGAACACTGAACATTTGAATCCTATAACGTGGTGACTCTGAAAATCAAATTTTCCTCCTGCCCCTAGGTTTGCTTTTTTTTTTTTTTTTCCAAATTGTCTCTGTGCTGGGGATCAGAATAAGCCTAAGGTGAAAGTGTAAGGTTTTCTCAGGTCTTTTCTGAGCCTGTGTATTTCCCTGGTTATAGGCAGTAGCTTTCTGCTTTCCCTTGGGTAAGTGTTTGCTTTTGAATATACTAATCCTTAAATGACTGATTCCCAAATGGGGTAAAAGAGAAAAGAGATTCTGTTCTTTGAAAACCCCTGAAGTACAAACAGTTTGGTTACATGTAATGCGTTTGCCTCGCCCAAGCCAAGGCTACAAGCATGTCCTTCTTTCATCAAAAAAATAAAATAAAATAAAATAAATAAAAATAAAATAAAATAAATAAAAACAAAATAAAATAGCCTCTGTGCTTACACCTGTGATCAAGAGCAGCAATCAGCGATCAGAACATAGCTGGTACTTGGAAGACAAAGTTCTTATTGCCCACCCTGGCTCCAGCAAGCCACACCAGCAATATGTGGACACAGCTGCCTGCCACAGGGTTGAGGGACTGTGAATGGGTGGCTGCTATTACATTAAAGGCTGACATTGAAATTTACCTCAATTTACCAGCTGAACTCTCCTAGAAGATGCAAACATTCAAAGGGAACCCAGGGTTCCAAAACAATTAGTTTAGAGAGTTTCTGACAGTACAACTGTTGTTTAGGTGGAGAGATGGCTTCCCTGTGAGTCCTGCTCCATCAAGGCTTAAGCGCAGAGGCCCCTTCAGGCCCACACAGGCAGCCGACCATGGAGACCCAGCTCCCGATGAGCGGCTCAGAAGACGACCCCGGACAGCAGCGGGTCTTTTTCTAGTTCACGCAGCCTGAGCTGCGGACGCTAATGAGCCAAGGCACCTCGGGGTAGCTGGCAGAGGCGCCAGCGCCAAGAGTCCTGGGCACTTTGTTCGCGCCCTGCCGGCAACCTGGAAAGTCCCTCTCAGGCCGCCGTTGTCCGCCGAGCCTTCCTGTTGGCAGAGAGGACCAGGGGATCTGGGAGGTGTCTGCGTTTCCCTGCTGTTCCAGCTCCATTGGGCCCCTCTTTGGTTTGGGTTTCCTAGAGGCAGGACCTCCTGGCGGTGCAGAATCCTGACAGCGGCCTTCCCCTGTGTTTGTAAGTCCCGAAGCGGCCGGGGTGCGGGCTGAGGCGCGGGGTGTCTCAAAATGGAGCCCCCTTGGGGCCCAGATCTGCCGGGTCCTGTGCGGGCTGGGGGCCGAGAGGCTGGCCTAGCCCCCAGGACGCCTGCGGAGCCCTTGGCCTAAATGTGTGTTATTATTGCTTCTCTGACTCAACCACGTCTCCTTCAATTCCAGATTTATTCAAATATTCCAGTATTTGGTGAAATGGTAGACATCTAGGAAGTTCCAACAGTCGAGAACTACTGTAGTTACTGAGCAGCATTTTTTCCCTTACAGTATTATAATTTCAAGTCAGCAAATCCATTTTTTCTCCTCTTTCTTTGGTTTTTTTGTTTGTGGAAAGTATGACCTCTCCTTTTCCAATTCAAAGGCACTACATTTTGTTACTTCTGTTCTCCACTTCGCATTAACTCTGCAAAGAACATAGGTTTTCCAAAAAGACAAGAAGAGATACTGACTTTCTGTTCTGTATCAACTCTGAAAGGCAATGAACAACTAAATTTCTGGCTGCTTGTTTGGAAACAAAATGGTGGTCAGAATGGTGACATTGGCCCCCTCAGGAGAAATAGGAAGTTGAAGACATTCTGTGCTGCCAGCTAGGGGACTTGACAAAACCGTTCTGGAGGAACTTGGAGACCGTAATACAGCAGATGTTGCTAAGCAATAACATTGCATTGATCCTGTCTCAAAAGATGTCATGAAATAACTGAAAAAAGAAAAAACTTTTCATAAACCATTAAAACATGGGAAATCATGTAAGAGGTTTTATGGAAAGTATTAACACATTAAGCTCATTAAAAATGTATGAAATAACACATTAATCTGTTCAATCAGATTAATTGACAATCACTGTGTTTAAATTTGAGAGAAAAGATCAAATATGATTCATCTCTGCTTTTGGTGAACTTATTGTATAAAGTAGGGCACAAAAACTTATAACAGAGTAATGCCAGCATAATGTGACTGCAGTGGTTTGAATGTGTCCCCCAATGTTCATGTGTTGGAAACTTAATCCCTAATGCAACAGTGTTGAGAGGTGGGTTCTTTAAGAGGTGATTAAGTTATGAGGGCTTTTTCTTTATGAATGGATTAGCGTTGTTATCATGGGAATGAGTTCATTATAAAAGTGAGTTTGGCCTACCTCTCCCCCTCCTCTTACCCCTCCTTCTCTCTGTTTCTCTTCACATTCTTGCTCTCTTGCCTGCCCTTCCACCTTCTTCCAAGGGATGACACAATAAAGGGCCCTCACCAGATGCAGGCTATTTGACCTGGAACATCCCAGACTCCAGAACTGTGAGCCAAATAAACTTCTGTTGTTTTTAAATTACCTTGTAGCGGCACAAAATGAACTAAGACAGAAAATTGGTACTGGGAGTGGGATTGTTGCTATAACAAATACCTGAAAATGTGAAAATGACTTTGAAACTGAGTAATAGGTAGAGGCTTGAAGAATTTGGAATAGGCTACACAAAGTCTAGATTGCTGTGAATGGAGCATTAAGGGCATTAATTATTTGTATTAGGAAAAAAAGGGGAGTCTCAAATCAATGATATAAGGTTCTGCCTTACAAAAGCGGGAAAGATGGACCAAACATATCCAGAGAAAGTAGGAGTAAATAATACAAAATAAGAGCAGAATCAATGAAATAAAAAATGAACAGGAAAAGGAAAAAAAATTAAACCAAAATGTGATACTTTGAAATAAATCACAGTATGATACATTTCCCTATATACTATCTAGTCAAAAAAGATGAAAGAAATACAAACACAAATAGATATGCATGCATGTAAGTATGTACACACCTATGCACATGTATATACATGTAAACATATGTATTCACACATGCATGTGTATATAGTACATATATATGTACACGTATATATATTATCATGACTTGAGGGGGCTGAGGATCAAATGTCTTTAGGGTTGAGAATTCTCATGACTTACTCTGGGATCTGTTTTGTCCTGATTCCATAGATAACAGGGTTGAGTACAGTGGAACAACTATATATAGATTGACCAGAAATGTACAAATGTACCCGGGGATGCTATGACCAAGCAGTGGGTCAGAAAAGAAAAAAACCTCTGGGATGTAGAAGATGAGCATGATACAGACATGTGAGACACAGGTATTGAGAACCTTGAATAGGGCATTACATGATGGTAAACTGAACACTGTAGAATGTCTTCATATAGCAGAAACTGATTGCAATAAGGTCAATGAATCCCACAAAAAAGGCAACCATCCCAAACAAATTATTGGACCTGATACTGGCACATGAAAATGGGCAGTGACCAGCACTCACCACGGGTGAGGCCACAAAATGATAAGAACAAGATTAGAAACACAAAATGGATGATGAAGACTAAAGATTTCACTATCATGGCTATACTTAGAACAGCTACCCCCTTGTTTGTGAGACTCATGGTATATCTCAGGGATTGAAAATGGAACATAGTGGTCTATGGCCAGGATTGTCAGTGCCCCAGACTCTGGGCCAGAGCACAGATAAATCATAAACATCTGTATCATAAACTAGGCAGGCACCAAAAAGTATTATTTCCCTGAAATTAAACTAGAAGATACCCAGCATCTTGGGGATAGTAGCAGTGGATGGGCTTAGGTCAGTGGAGACCAACATTGTCAGGAATTAAAACATGGGCTGATGGAGGCTAGCCTCAGCATTAATTATAAAGAGAATTAAAATGTTCTCCAGAAGGGCAATCAGATATAGAGCACATAAGGAAAAAATAATCCAGATATGAAACTTCCAGGCCTGGCATTCCCAGAAGGACAAAGGAGGAGGGATGGAATTGGGGGGTATTGTGAAAGATCATCTTCATGGTTTCTGGCCAGTTTTCTCATACTGTGTTAAGGCTTGAATTCCTTTCATATCATTTTTTCAGTTCATGGAGAGATGATGTCAATTCTCTGCGTTAATACTCAGCAGAAGACCTGGAATGGAAAGGGATAAAAGATTTAAAAGGCTCCCAAATGCGGAACTCACCAGTTTCTTGACATCTGGTTTTCGTGTCCAAGATACACCCCAAACTTGATGCTCTGCTACAGTTCTAGGTATGCTACGGTTTTACTTATATTTTAGAGGGCCTTCTATAATGTCACAATGGAGAGTGGATTGGAGGGGAAAGGTTAGAGTTTGAAGTAAGGTGAGTGAGAGATGATGCTCGCCTGGTCTAAGTAAATGGTGGTGGTGACAGAGAAGATGATATATAAAATAAATTGGCAGAGAACAGTGTTTGATGTGATTTGGGGGATAAAAAAGAGTGGTATCATATTTGACTTCCAGGATTCTGTGTTGGACAAATGAATGAATATTGGTACTATTAACTGAGATACAGAACATAATAGGAGACAGTTTTATTTATTTGAATTGGTGAGTGTAGATATTGACATCATTCTGAAATATGTAGTTATGAAGTTTATATTGAATCAAGTAGAGATTCTCAGTAGGCAGAATGTTGGTTAAGCTCCCATAGTTGTTGAAGGCCAATTTTTGGACATAAATGAGTTTATACAGTATCAAAAATTGTATGCACTTGACTCTAGGAACTGTAGGATCCCCACTGTGATTAAGTTGTGATATTAAGATATCATATTTTGTTCTTGTCCATGTTCCAAATATTTCAATCTTTTGAAAATTACATTGGGATGGATATCACAATAGTAAATGAAACTCTCTGGGGTCTTAAAGCCTCCTCAGGTAATGAAACAATCAAGAGATAAGGAAAGAGCCTATCTCAGAGAGGACAAATCAAATATATTCAGGGAAAAATAAGTCTCATAAATGTGCTATGCAGGGAGTCATGGAACCTCTCCATATATTTATGCTCCTGCCTATCCAGCTGTATTATCATAAAAATATTAAGTAGTTCAAACAATATAATTAAGCTGATGGAATGTTTTCTATGAGACTTGGACATATTTTGGGTGGGAATTATTCTGTCTAGCACACCTGATATATTCTTTTCCTTTCTAAGCTACCTTTATAGGCTGAGATCTGAATAAGCCATCCATAGTGGGCTTTTAAAAGAGACCAATTTTATTGGGCCTACATAGTACAAAAAAGGGTGTAGTGATGTCAACTACCCACAACTGCTCACGTCTTCCAAATCCCTCCTTTTATCTCAATGTCTGGGAGGTCTCCCATGGGATGGATATCATTACTGTGGAAATTACAGTTGTGTTTCCTCTTAGATGGTGACTTGGTTGCTATTCCTTATCCCACCAGGAGTTTGGTTGCCTTTTTGATGGAAAATCTGAGAAGTCAAACTCAGTCCCAAAGTGTCATCTAAACAAGCAGGACATAATATATGAGTGTCAAATTTTTTATAGTGCTTTTCCGGCCCTCCTGCTACTGTAGTTGGGAATTTGTTTCTCACTAGTTTGTTTCTATATTAGAAGCAGTTTATGTCTCATTGACATATATGTGTCATATGCCTAAAATCAGTTATTTCAAAGGACATCTAATTCTTATAGACTTAAATGCTTTGTTTTGTATGTTAAACTAAAATTTAATCTCACTAAAAGTTAAAACATTTAGATGATCATTAGTGATTATTTAAGACAAATTTGTTCATTTCACTTCCTTTTTGCAGTGTTTATTTGCTATCTATAAACAGATATTTCATCTTTTTTTTTTTTTTTTTTTTTTTTTTGAGACAGAGTCTCACTCTGTTGCCCGGGCTAGAGTGAGTGCCGTGGCGTCAGTCTAGCTCACAGCAACCTCAAACTCCTGGGCTTAAGCGATCCTACTGCCTCAGCCTCCCGAGTAGCTGGGACTACAGGCATGCGCCACCATGCCCGGCTAATTTTTTGTATATATATATATTTTAGTTGTCCATATAATTTCTTTCTATTTTTAGTAGAGACGGGGTCTCGCTCTTGCTCAGGCTGGTCTCGAACTCCTGACCTCGAGCGATCCACCCGCCTCGGCCTCCCAGAGTGCTAGGATTACAGGCGTGAGCCACCGCGCCCGGCCCATCTTTTTTTTTTTTTTTTTGACAAGAGTCTCACTTTGTTGCTCTGGCTAGAGTGCAACCTCAAACTCCTGGGCTTAAGTGATCCTCCTGCCTCAGCCTCCCTAGTAGCTGGGACTACAGGTGTGAGCCACCACGCCCGGCTAATTTTTTTGTTTTTATTTTTAGTTGACTGGCTAAGTTTTTTTCTATTTTTAGTAGAGATGGGGTCTCACTCTTGCTCAGGCTACTCTTGAACTCCTGACCTCAAGCAATCCTCCTGCCTTGGCCTCCCAGAGTTCTAGGATTATAGGCATGAGCCACTGCACCTGGCCAGATATTTCCTCTTATTTTCTTATTTTTACTATGAAGGAAATCCCAAACTAAGTTTAAGAAATCTTTTTTACAGGTGCACTCCCCTTCAAAGCACAATATTTGAAAAAGGAGAAATAAAGTTGCCATCTATGAGCTAAATAATCCAGTGAATGCCATGGTTAGAAAGAGATTTAAGGAAACCTAAAAGGGAATATAACAACCCTCAGGCAAATAGGGCTTATGTGTTACTTGATTGAATCTAGCTACAAAAATAACAAGAGAAAGCAAACAGATGGGTGAGGGTTGTTTAATCATATAAACACAGAAAAGAGGACAACATATATTAACCCATACCCAGATACTGAAAATATAGTTTCTTTGTCGTAAAGAAGCACTCCATTTAATGCAACCGTGGCGATGTGGATTTTGCTTGTTTAGCTGTGTTTTCAGGTGAAATTATTGAGAATCTTATTCTCATACATAATGATCAGTGAGTATCACAGTTGCTTCTGATGAAAAGCATTCAGCTAGCAAATCTGGTGACTGTAAAAACCCAGTTTTCAGTAGCCTTGGAATTTTGACATAGTAGCAAAGTTGAATCCTTTTAGATTGGCCAGAAGCATGCTAATGTTTCACAGACCTGGACTCAACCCAGGTGACCAATATCCAATGCTTAACACAGCATTTGACACAGAACAGCAGACCTACTCCTTTTGAATCTTGCAGTGTTGATGGCGTTGTACAAATCCATTTTATAAAAAGCTCTAGAGTGCACGTGTAGTAGTAACATTCATCGGGTGTCGGGCAGGTGGGAGGGGGAGGGGCAGATGGGTAAATTCACACCTAATGGGTGCAGTGCGCACTGTGTGGGGGATGGACATGCTTGAAGCTCTGACTCTGGTGGGGCAAAGGCAATATATGTAACATAAACATTTGTACCCCCATAATATGCTGAAATAAAAAAAAATTAAAAAATAAATAAATGAATAAAATAAAATAAAAAGCTCTAGAGATTGATGAACTTCATAAACAACTTTTCCTTCTTGGGATGTCTTTCAGCACACTCTGCTGTTTCAAGCATGCCCCATATGTTGTAGCCCTTGGAACATGTGCTTGGTGACGAATGGGGTTTTCTCTTAGATATTTTCTTCTATGCTGCTTAGAAATTACAGTCTTCTGTCACTCATTTCTATTTGGATTACTCACTTTCTGGGCCAAATGACATTTAGCAAAGCATCAGAAATGATGCAGGAAAGCTCTCAAATGGTAGAAGTTGTTAATGGATGATACCAAAATTAAGTAGTCTGGTGGTTAAACATATTTGAAAAGAGTAGAGTGAGCAAAATTGAATAGATGAGAGCCTTTAAATATACAAATGTAAATATTCATGCTCTAAAAAATAAGATTTTAATAATTAAAATATTAAATAATAAATTATAATTAAAAAGTGATATTTCATTTGGAAGATAATCTGCAATGAATTTTTGTCATCATTCAATATTAATTGATCCATTTAGTTTTATTCTTTTTTGTGCAAATTTCACAAATTCTGTTTAGGAAATGATCACTTCACCACTTTTTCTTTATACATTCATGCAAAGTATCATTTATTTAGTTTAATTCCTCCTGTCTCAGTTTATATTGCCTTCACCGTAGCCCTGTTCTCTGCATATTCCTGCTTTTCCTACCTTGACTTTCAACCAGGGTTCCATTTCCAATTAGGAGCCACATTCACATTTTTTGTAGCTGCTAGATTACCCAAATAAATTGATTGTCTTATTTAGCTTCTGTAGCCTAATGAGACTGACTTTATACTGTTTCAGCAGCCACGCTACTACAGTCTTCCCTAATGCTCACCCTAACAAGGACTGTGGGGAATAGGGGTTTCCCTGAGTTTTTAAGCCCAGATAGAGCCCTCTTATAGTGTCCTGACTGAAATGCTCTCTGACAAAGGTAAGGGCCAAGAGGTCCATAAAGGGCCCCTTGCATTGGGGTAATCTGGATTTGGAGACCTCATGTCAAACCATTTCAATTCTGTACACTAGAACTGGATTTAGTAAACTAAATCTATGTACACTGGAAGTCACAACCATACTATAACTACATTTAATAAGCACTCACTTTATTTATTCCCAAATCTTTTAATGTTTTAAAAGCTGCAAAGATTTTTCACAATAGTCTTTTTTTAATTCACAGTATCAAATTAATATTGATTTATAGCATTTTATGGGCAGGGGTATTAAAGTTCAAAGAGTTCTAAGTAAAATTCTCAGGTCAAACTTCCAGGTAAGGCCATAGCCTGTATTTAAATCTAGATCATGTGACTCCAAATTAATTTCTCTTGCCACTGTATCCTGTTTGGTTTTGATGAAATCCTGCATTCTTTGTACCGTTATGAACTTCAGCTTCTGACATGTAAATGAAGAGAATCTACATGTAGAAAAGTTATTCAAGGCAATTATTGGGGCATCAAGTTTTTGTAAAACCTTTTTCTCTTTTTAGGAATTTTGAAGTATTAGTGGGGTTTAAATGTGAGTATCTTTTGTACTTTTAATGGAGCAGAGTAGAGAGATTGTTTTGGAAACTTTGAGCTATACTTTCCAACATGTACTGAAATTATAAGAAATGGTAGGAAATATAATGTGATTGGCTTGTGTGGGAATACCAGAGGAATTTAACAAAAATATTTCCAATGTTTACTTCTGTTCTGATCTCATTATTGTCTTACGAAACTATTTGGAAGATTCACAATGGGGAATAAACATCAATAGCTTTTATGGTTAAGCATCCTAAGTACCCGTTCTCTTATCTGTTTTGTCCTGACCCCATAGATAACAGGGTTAAGGGCAGGGGGAACAACCACATAGAGATTGGCCAGAAGAATGTGGATGTAATGAGGAATGTTGTGGCCAAAGCGGTGTGTCATGAAGGAAAAGAGGGCTGGCAGGTAGAAGGCCAACATGACACAGACATGGGAACCACATGTGCTGAGTGCCTTGAGCCGGGCATCCCAGGATGGGAGATGGAAGACTGCTCGGAGGATTTGGACATAAGAAAATCCAATCACAGAAAGGTCAATGTATCCCACTGAGAAAGCAATCAAGCCATATATAACATTGACTCTAATATTGGCACAAGCTAACTTTGCCAAGCCCATATGTTCACAATAGGTATGGGGAATAATCCGGACACCACAGAAAGGCAATCTCAGGATAAGAAATATGAATGGAGTCACAAACACCAAAGTCCTGACTATGATGACTACACCCAGAATGGCTATTACCTTGTTGGTAAGGATCATGCTATATCTCAGAGGGTTACAGATGGCAATATAGCGATCTATGGCCATGACTGTTAGCACCACTGACTCTAGACCAGTACATATATGGATGGTGTACATCTGTGTGATGCAGGCACTAAACAAAATCTCTCCAAGATTAAACCAGAAAATGCCTAGCATCTTGGGGATGGTGGCTGTGGACAAGCCCAGATCAGTGCAGGCCAACATGGCCAAGAAATAAAACATAGGTTGATGGAGGCTGTGTTCAGTCTGTATCACAAATAGGATAGTGATGTTCCCTAGGAGGGCTATTAGATACACTGCAAAGAAGGGGAAGCCAATCCAGATGTGCACATCTTCCAGCCCTGGGATCCCTATTAGAAGGAAGGAGGAAGGGTGGAACTGTGTGTTGTTGGTATGAAGCATATCGGTGGGCATTCGTTACAGACACACTTCTTGCAGGAGTTTTCTTGCTTCCAGTGAGAAACCCTAATTTCTTTCATAGTATGTTGCCTATCTCTTGAAGAAATAGAAAATCCATTCTTTAATTCCATAATACAGCAGAGAAGACCTAGAAAGGGAATATGAGGCACAGTTAAAAAGATAATCTCTCTTTGAAATATTTGCCTCACCTACATAGAAAACCATGCAGAAAATTTCCAAATACAGCAATCATGCACTTCCCATGTCTTTTGTCCCTTCAGTCTCTAAGGAAGAACCTGTATATGACATTGAATTAACATATAATTATTACTAATTATACTTGTTAATCAGAATGTAAAGAATAACCAAGAGGAAGTGTATGTGTGTGTATGTGAAATATCACTGGACTGGGATTTAGGTGGAGATGATGACTCAGCCAGTCTGGTGGTTGAGGTACGGTATGATACCTTCTTGCAAAGTAGATGTGGAAAATTAATAAGAAGCTATGTGGGAGGGAACCCAGTAAAGGTGGAGGATTGGGTAGCTAGTGTTTGGATCTGAGCTAAGGAATGAAATTAAGAAATAAAACACATTGGGAGACTATTACATAATTCCAGGGAAACAATGCTCCCTCCTAGAATTGCAAAGTCCTTTCACTCACTGTGTTATATTATATTCCCTTTCCTGAACAGAAAACACTGGATAGTCCCAGATATTTCAGAGAGCCTTTTGTGATTTATGGTCTTCTTTTCTGCCTCCTTCAATGCTGTGTTATATTAATACAAATGAACAATCCCTTCATGCCACCTGGATAGTGGCAGTGCCAATGTCTCTATCCTCTTTAAAGATATCAAGGTCAGATACTTACCTTCCTGATACAGTGGTAGACGATATATGTTTAAGTTGGCAGTAGGATAGTCTACTGTCACAACTGAATCTATCTTGTGTGCCTTGGAGTGGAGTCTGGGTTGTAACTGACCCTGTGCTATAGATGCAGTCTATAACATGAGGAGCCTGTGAGGTGCTTGGATGTGTGCAAATGAGACTAGGACATGACTAGAAACTTTGCTGTTCCAGGCTGTATTATGTTGTAGGCTCAGGCCCTGGGTGAAATACATACAGTGATTAGATTTGTTGGATCCCTGACAGTGCTGTATCTAGGGCAATGGCATATGTTGTGTTGTTTTGATGCTCCCTTAGGTGCAATTAATTCTAAATATGGTGATACCAATCTTAAAGAAAAAAAATATCCCCGTGACTTGGCTATAACGCAGGCCCCAAGAACTGCTGTGGAAGTATAGTGGCATGTAGCATTTGGAATAGTATATGCCCAGATTGTGTCCAATTTTCGTTAATAATATAGTGTTGACACTTCCAAAGATGTGTCATGATTCTGCTGCAGAGAGGGAAGCTACTTTATAATTTGTTCACTCCCTGGGTTGTATTAGTCCGGTATTTTTCTCCTTATGGAAATTGATCATTTCAAAGTCAGTATCTATACTTTTCATCCACAATGACCATTAATTAGGTTCACCTTTCTATTTACCTTTACCCCTGCCCCAGCATCCAATACTAGAAAATTCTTTTAATTTCAATCCCTACTAAGAAAGAATAATGACTTGGATGGTGTTAGAAGAAAAAAAGTGTAATTGAAATTATGTGCCAGGAACTTTCTCAGTGCTTTACAAGTACTATTTTATTTAAAGATTAAAACAGGTCTGAGATTGGCACTTCTGTCCCCATTTACAGAAGAGGTAAATGAGGCTCAGGCCAAAGGATTAAAAACCATATCTTACTCAATAGCTATTGCAATTAATCTGTATGTAAACTGATTTTATATGTAAACTGGAGGTAATAATATTGATCTCATGATCAGTATATCACGTAGGGCTGTTCTGAAAATTAGAAGTTATAGACATATGATGTGCTTTCTCTACCTTGGAAATAGATATTAAGGAACTGTAATCATCATCATTATTATCACTGATGATAAGGTGGAGAAATATTTTCCCGGACCATATATTTTCATCCCATTGTCATTTACTATCTTTAAATTCTTATTATTTCTCATGAAATGTATTTCATATTTCTATTAAAGTATAACATCTTTCCAGCTACAATGATTTGAAAATTTTGAATAATTTTTCATTCATTCTAATTTTTTCTTCTTCTTCTCTAAATAATTATTATGCCCTGTTCTGTTTTTGAAATTTCTATTTCTATATTTATTTTATTTTTATATCTATTTTTTATTTTCACTGATATATTTGAACTGATTAACATTGTTAATTTGAACTATTACCAAATTGTAGCACTTGATTTTTCAGTTTTTTTATTTCCTCCAATCTAATGCTTCTAGAGGGGTCAATCATAAATGCCAATAAAATAATCACCACCCAGTGGTGGAATACAATTATTATTAGCTTGAAACATTTAATTTCTACATGGTTATTCACAAAGATTAAAAAATACACAAGGTTATATATCACAATAGTATTAATTGTTTTAATAAGTACTCTATAGAGAGAAATTTGTTGGCAGAAACATTAAAGTACAGAGCTAAATTATTTAATCTGTCAGTGAAATAAGGAAGAATAAGTAGTGCCTAAATATGGTAAAATTAAGAATTCAGTGGGAAAAATTCAGCTAAATGAGCAAAGTTTATGTTTAATTTTATATTTTCACTGTTTCCTGTGAGTGTAAATCCAGGTCCTCTACTGTGATATACAACTTCCAATGCAATGGCTGTTATTTTTAACCTTAAGGCTGTACTTGTTACAAGACTTATATTTTCTAAAATATTAGCTTTGGCAAATTGTATTGTTCACTTAAAGTTTTAAACTAATTTTGGTGTAGGAATTAGAAATTGCTCGCTAACTTTTTCACAATTAACCATTTAACTCACAATGACCTTTGTAATCTTGCCATAATTAAACTCAACAATTGAAAAAATGTATAATGATTCTCTTGTCAATGAAGAAAAACATTTCTAGACTCCCTCAGAGTCTAAGGTAACTTTTCCTCTTTATTAAATGTACAAATAAAATATAATTGTTTTTCTTATCAGATTCATTATCATAAGCAAGCAAAATCTCCATTTTTTTGGGACACAAACCATGGCCCATGGAACAAATCTGGCCTACCACTTGCTTTTATAAATAAAGTGTTGTTGGAACACAGTTGTTCCCATTCATTGATATATTGTCTATGGCTACTTTTACTCTATAGTGACTGAGTCGAGCAGTTGTAATTGAGACCTATGCCTGCCAAAGCTAATATTTACTCTTTCTCCCTTTATAGAAAAAGTTTGTCAACCCCCAATCCATGAGAATAAAACTTCAATAGTGTTCCACATCCTCATGAAAAAAGTCAGTTTCATAAAATGACACTGAAGATTCTTAAACACTAACTCTAACCTATATTTATAGTATTAAATTCTCCACACTGTGGTCAAATTTAACTTCAAACTTTCTGCATTCTTTTTTTGTATTTCCTTTCATGAAGAGACTTTGCCTTCTAGCTTCGATCACCAAAATAGTATTAATACCTAGCCTAGATTTAATAACATACAATTCACAGAGCCTTCTTTACTTTTCTTATTTCAGGATTATATATTCTTTTTGTTATTTTCCAAAGGTCTGTGTATCTCTCTGTTACATTAGTTATCACTGGTTATCAATGATTTTCAAAACATGTTTCCTGGACCAGCAGCATCAGCATCACCTGGTAACTTGTTTTAAATGCAACTTTCTGCATTTATAACATCTTAATCAGAAACTCTGGGGGTCGGGACAAATAATCTGTTAATAAGCCTCAGAGTGATTCTGATGCTCACTTCAGTTTGAGAACCACTGGTAGATATCTGCCATTAGATTATAATTTCCTTGAGGTCCAAACTAGTGTCATATTTATCTCCATGATAACATGATTTTTTATGCTGGAGTCAGCAATAATTAGCAAATGACTATTGAAAGTTGAGTGGAAAATAACAATCTTTCCTATTGTTATATATAGTATTTTAGATTAAGTTCCTAAAAATATATCTGAGATATAGAATGGTGGGCAGAAGGATTCTTGAGAAGTGCTTTTGGAAAATATACTTCTAAAGAAGTCAGTAAGATAGAATTGGGTCAAAGGAGAAGCTGCCCCACCATGTGGTTACATCTGAGGCCTCCATTGATACTATCAGAAGGTCGGAAGCTGGCATAATCCCTCTAAGTTGATCCACAATGAGGCAAGCAAACCGTAAGCCAGTTCTCTGTATTTCTGTTATGTAGCCATTGGCCATGGGCTACACCTTGTGATGAGACTTGACTTTGGGTGAAACAGTTCTTTGGATCTGAGGGCAATTCCAGGAGGGGTGCAAATGTAATTTCTCAGCATCTGATATTCCCAACAGTTAGTGATAGGTACACAGGTTCTGAAAAGCAGATCTGGGAGGTGTATCACACTATATACTACAGATGGCATTGTGCCTCTCTTCTCTCTTGCTCTTATCTTCTCCTTCAGTCTTGGGAAACCTTACTCCCTCCTTATTTATTTTTCTGCTTTTGAACCTTGTAATTCACTTTGTTCTCTTTCTCCACATGCAAATATTCTCTGCATTTCTTGTACCAGGAGTAAAACTTTAATTTGCTACTGAATGTGGCTTAAAATAAAATTCATATTTATTTCTAATTCAACAAAAAATATTCTTAAGTGCATCAAACACAATATCCATTCTCAACACACACGCACACACATGCACACACACACTTTGGTATATTGCAGAAAGGCTTATGAATCTCAGTTCACTCTGAGTAACTTTTGCTTAAGATCATATGCTCTCAGCTTTTGCTTTTTCTGAACTTGAGATAGAATCTCATGCAGTCCTCATAACACCAGCTTTTCTGTTATTTGGAAACCAAAAATAATTAAGGATTTCAAGTGTGGTATAGCTGCAACCAGGGAATGGTCTGTTAACATTCTTCTCATATGTATGAAAAGCTTATCTCTCTTGGATTTTAAAACACTCCTCCGTTCTTTTTTCTTCTAAGCATCTTAATGCTCCTTGAAGTTTGCTTACTCATTGTCTTCCTTCATTGTGCCCTTAGTAACGGTTTGTTCTTGACTACATTCTCTGCTTACCCAGTGTACCTCACAAAAGTGAATCCATTTATTTCCCTGACTGCAAATACCACATTTTTTCCTGGTGATTCTCACAAATATGTTTCTAGCAGACTTTTTCTCCAATGTTCTCTATGTGAATATCTCTAGCTTCTTACAAGATGTCTTCTGCAAGTACAACCAAGGCACATTTTATTAACAAGCATGGTTCCAAGTTGATTATCTCTACTCTGAAACCATTTCTTCTCACATTTTCTCAATCCTAGTTAATGGTGTTATATACACACTATCCCAGGAAGGCAACCTTGGAGACATCCTCAGTACTTTCCTCTTCTCTATATTCCCTCACTCCTCATATCCAAACACTTTAATTCCTGTCAATTCTCCATTCAAATTCACCTAAATTACCACTAGGTGCCTAGTACTAATACTAATTCAAGGCACTGCGTAGGAAAAATCAAACCCATGACCTGCTCTCATGGGTCATATAATCTAGTGAGGGAGACTAACATTAATCAAATCACTTAAATAAATGTAAAGTAACAACTGGGCTACAAGGAAGAGTTCTTTTACCTAAGAGCTCATCTCACCTGGTCAGGGACCATGGGAATGCTTTCCTGAGGAAGTGTTAACCAAATTGATAGCTGAAGGATAAGAATCTCTGATAAGTGGGAGAGGGGAATCGGGAGAGAAAAATATTTCTAGTTAACAGGAAGAGGATGTGCAAAGAATGAGTGGTGGGAAATGGCATGACAAATATGAGAGTGTGAAAGGTCAGTGTGACTAGGGCTTAGAAAGAAAACACAGGTAAATGAGATGAGAGAGAAGCAGGAAAAAATCATGCAGGGCCTTTGATAATTTTAAGGAGTTTTATCTTTATCTTAGAAAAAATGGGAGAAAACTGTAGGATTTTAAGCTTTAGTGTAATATGATCCAATTTGCAATTCAAAAATATCACTCTGGTTGCACTGTCAAAAAAGTATTAATGTCAGCAAGCACATTTGTAGTTAGATCAGTTAGAAGCTTATCACAGATGTGCAGAGTGAACATGATGTTATCTTGTACTGTGCCATTAATGATGCAGATTGACTGAAGTAGGTCAATTTTAAAATTGTTTGATAAGGCTAATCCTCAGAAATAGCACATCAATAGGATAATTCACCATAATCAAGTGGGTTTCATCCCAGGGGTGCAAGGATAGTTCAGAAAAAAAAATCTGAGGGATCAATATAATCACATTAATAAAATGAAATTGAGACACAGTGATTCACACCTTAAGGGAAGGGAACAGGGGGCTCTGTGTGGTAGTAGGGGAGAGAGTTTGAGGAGTTATATATGGTTTGAAAAATCCTCCGTTGACTTCTTATGGTAGCAAGTAGCATGAGAAGGAAGGTCAAAGTTATTTCACCTGGTTGGATTTGTTATATTATTTTTTCAATAAACAATATAAGCTAGGTATCAACATGCTAAAATTTCATAGATCATTACATGTTCTAACTGCTTCCAGTGACTTAAATTTTTGACTGTCTATATTTAAAATCATCTGCAAAGTTACCACTACTACTGCTCTTTGTCCTCATCTGTTATAATATAGAAGTTTCCAGTTATCAATGCTTTAATTCATTTAACAAGTATTTATAAAGTGCTTATTATGTAGCAGGTACTGCTCCAAATGCAGGCATACATCAGGGATTGAGTCAGATAAAGATGGGGCTTAAATTCTAGCAGTGCAGTCTTTTGCTTCCTTGCCTTAAACTAGATTTCTATTATCATAGTAATCCTTCCATGTTTTAGTAGTCTTAGTAGAGAAACTTTCCAAAAGACCTTTTGGTGTTCTAAATATATTATGAATTCAGAGTGTTCCTGGTCAATAATCTTATTGTTATCAACAGAAATTATTGTCTGTCTATATCACTGCTTCTACTACAAACCGCTGCCATTACTGTGACCCACTATTGATATAGTAATCTTCATGTTTTATGTACTTAATATTTTTTTCTGTGTAATAAGCATTTTCTGTATGTATTAGATCTAAGTTTTTCTCTGAGGCTCTCTATTCCTTTCCTTTCCTGAACTTGTCTTTTCCCTTTAAGAAACTCAATTACTTGGGTAGGCTATGATGACCTTCTGCCAGGGACTGCTTTCCATCCTTTGAAGCAGAATTGCATAACCTCTCTACCTGGGCGCCCAGGCTTTCCATTGTTCAACCTATCTGTTTTCCATTTTCAAATGTGCTGTAACCTCTTTCTACCAGGGTGACTGATTACTGAGTGTAAGAAGTTCTCGTTTGTGATGACAAAATGGAAGGATATAGGGAAGGAAAGACATCATTTGTGCCATATGTTTGTGTCCATATATATGTTCCTGTATTTGCTGATATCAGTTAAATTTATCACAGTGCATGTTTTGCTGTGTGCTTTTGTTTCAGTGTCTGATTTGCGGCTATGAATTCAGGTTATTGTCAACACAATTCGTATCTCTGTCTCTTGCTATGTCTCTTGGAGATGGCCCTATCCACAGAGACTCTGGCTGAGTCACTGGAGCTTCTTCATCTCATGAATCATTTTATTTATTGTCATTGGGGACTCTCTTCCAGCATAACCAGGAGCTGACTCACCTACCTCTGCGCAGCATCTGCAAAATCGTTTGTGAAGGACTGGATGCCACAGACTGCAACCTGTGTGTGACTGAATTCTCAATAGCCACTGCCCAGGAGTTATATAAAACTCTACTCCCCTGGGAAGAGCTTCCACGCAGTGGGCTGTGTCCTGGGACCTGGGGAGAAAGCAGAAAATTTCTATATCCCCAAGAATAGAGCTCTGTTTTTTACTTAGTGATGATCTGTAATCTGTGTATCCTCTAGTAGGTACACTCTCCTGAACAGGTCCCAGGAGTCTAGTCAGTCAGAGGCAAAATGGCCTCATACCATCACTTTAAATCTCACTGTGGTACCAGGTAAACAGTTATTTTTGGCATAGGTGGTAAAGGCAGGAAAAGAGCACTGTAGGAAAAAAAAAAAAACCAGCATTTCCTTAAGTCAGCTCAGAAATTGATGTACATTAATAAATGGCAGAAATGGAATTCTAAATTAAGTTTCCAAACCATGAACTACATCAGTTATAAGAATTATATGATTTGGGGGAATATATAGTGCCTCTAACACTATACATAATATTGATAAATGGAAACATCAACATAAATTTTAAATATATATTTATATAAAGGAAAGCAGTTTAACTTATAGATTAAGAACAATGGACTTTTGATCCACCTGTCTGTTCTATGACCTTTGTCAATTAAATTTGTCATTCTAAACCTTGTTTATCTCAAATGGAAAATGGGAACAAATTATATACACTTGTAGCGTTTTTGTAATGATAAAATAATACCTAGAAAGCAATTATTTGTTAGAAATTAATTGATAAATTAACACTGGCTATTATTATAAATCTTTTACAACATTATCTCTAGAGTTAACTCTTTGAAGTTAGGCAACTTGAATTTAATTCTTTTTTCTGTGATTTGATAACTGAGAAAACATTTCTTAACTTATCTGAGCCTCATGTTCCTTCTTACAGATTCACAAGGGGGATGAAAATGACAAATCACATTTCATGTGGTTTTTCTCAAAATTACGTGAGATAATGCATTTGACCAGAATAGCAGAGTGTTTCCCAGTAGATCCAACTATTATTAAAATGGACATTATCCTTATTACTTATTTGAAATAGAATTTTTTGGTATTCAATAACATAAATAAAATATTGAATTTAAAAAGTGTAGTTTTTTTAGTTCACTAGATTGCTTATATAAAAGATTGTCACTTATTTGTTCAAGAAATATGTTGTTTGACCACTAGATGTTAGTAATGCTCACATGACAAGCAAATGTTCCTTGATTCAACCTGCATTTATTGAGCTCCTGCTATGAGCTAGACAACATAGTAATAACCAGATGCTTTACAAATATAAACTAAATAATAAAAGTTTGCTTGCTATTTGAACATTAGGTATATGTAATGATCAAATCAGCTACATTTCTTGAATATGTGAGCTATCGTGATAACTGAAAATTTTCAAGATATTTTAGTTATATCTTTATTTGTATAGCTCCAAGATTAAAACCATTTTCTCTTCAGGAACTTTGAGTTATTTTATGATAAAAGAGTGTAAAGTATAAAAAGTTAGTGACTCTTATTGGTCATTTATAAATTTTCTATAAAGTTTGCTATATCTTACTATGCATTATTGTGTTGGTATTTTTGAATTACAATATCGGTTAATGCTTTAGAAAGCTCAGTGTTTTCCTTAATGTCCATGAATCTTCAAAAATATACAAATAGCATCTCAGTTGTTCCTTCATTCCACTTTGGGCCTTAGGGAGGGAATACTCTAAAATTATGTGAGAAACCTAGGAATACATAAAATATGCATGGCAATTACATGATTATTCCATTCCCTACCCTTTTTATCATCTTAATCCTCAGCGCCAACATACTACATTTGGTTTCAAAGTGTATTAGACCAAATGATTTTTTTCTTGGAATTATTTTAGATAACTCTTGGGATGTCTAAAGGAATACAAAAAATTCAAAATGATTCTAAGAGAACTCTGAGAACAAAAAAGGGAGACAGTATCTAATATTACAGATATAATCTTGAAGTAATATAGAATAGTAACTGAAAGGAGAATATATAGAAATACTGGCCTACAAGTTTTTGTTCAGAATTTTTTTTCAGTTCTTCATTTATGTGGGCCAGTGTGCTGGAGATCTCTTTGCCTCTCCAGGTTCATTTTATATTCAGTGTCCTAGTGGACTCATGAGTATGTACTACATTGATAGCCTTCTTTGACCTATGGCATCTGGTTGGGTTCAGAAAACAGAAATCATAAGCAGGAGGGTAGAAGGAGAGTGAGGTCAGGATATTTGTTTCAGTTCCCACCTGCTCCTATATTGTAGGTGACCTGTAGGTCACCATGGGCTCTGTGAGTCCCTCAAAGTAAATCTCAACTCCTGACAGGTAGATTTCTCTAGAATGCTCTCTGGGTCTCTAGATTCCAGGAACACCCTCTCTTTGGGACTGGGAGTTGTAAATATCCCCACATTTACTATCCCTGGGGTCCCTGTGGTTTCCCTAAACTGTGAGTATATGTTTGTCTTAGTTTAAGGGGCCCAGCTTGAGCCTGCCAATTATGTTTTTTCATAACCTTAACTAATATTGCAATAAGCAGGCTTACCTTTTCCTATAAATTTCTCTATTTAAGCTTAATTTTATATTATATAATAATATATGGTACATAATATATGATAGTATATACAGATGCTCCTTGACTTATGATGGGGTTATGCCCCAATAAACCCATTGTAAGTTGAAAATTTTGTCTGATATTTTAAAGCCATTATGCATGGGCAGCACAATGTATGAGGCATCATCCTAAATAATGATGAAATTAGCATTAAATAAATGGAATTGGAAATGCAAGAGGCAAAAAGATCTATATTGTTCTGAAAAACCATGGCTTTTCAATTTACAATGGGTTTATCTGGACATAACCCCATCATAAGTTGAGGAGAATACCAAATGGGTATGCTTCTGAACCATTGTGAAGTCAAAAATATTGTTAAGTCAAACCATTGTAAATTGGGGATTCTGTGTGTGTGTGTGTGTATACATATGTGTGTGTGTATATACATATATATATATAAATGCATACATACATATGCATATATAAATGTACTTGTATTTTTTATTTTGTCACAGGCGATTTTATCTTTGAATTCTAATTTCTTAAGGTTTTTGAACTACATTCAAATATATTTCAAAGTAGCTAATTTTGTAGTTGTTAGATAAGAATAATATATACTTCAAAAAAGAATATTTTAAAATGGCCAATAAGTACTGAAAAATATGATCAACATTATTATTAGTCTTTCTGGAAACAAAAATTAAAACAAGATACTGATCCTTACTAGAATAACTAAATTTGAAAGACTGAAAATACCAAATGTTGGTGAGAATGTGGAGCAATTGGGATTCTCATACTTTATTGGTAGGAGTGTCAAACAATGACATCACTTTGGAAAACTGGAGAATTTTTTTCAAACTTGGAAAATGGAAAGGTCTCCAAGTATCTGGTATTTTTATAAGTTTTTTGGGAACCAGGAAAATAGCAAGGCTCTGACCGGGTATTATGAGTCATGGATCGATAAACCAGTTGAATGGATTGATGTTGGAACATATTTGAGAAGATAGTGTATCTGAATTGAATTTCATGGAATTTTACTTTAAGTTGTACTGAATTATATCTGTTCCCAAGGTGCTGGTAGGTACCATAAAGTTAGAGAGAAACAGCACTAATATTCTATGAGATAGATTGGTTTCTATATTCTGTAAAGTATCCTGTGATACATAATGGGTTCTCAAGGAGAAGAGTGTCTGGCAGGGTAAGGGAGGTTTATGGAAAATGGCATTATCTTGGAACATTTAATACCAATAAAATATAATTAACTTTGACATAAATGCATTTTTTGTGAAAATAAGTAATTCAAGATCAAAGCTGTTGGAATTTTAAATTATGTTGAGCCCTAAATGAGTATGATTTTTATGGGAGTAAGTTCAATAACAGGCAACTGTAACCTACAAAGCTGTAACCTTTGTTTCCCCAAATATATATTGGCCTTTTCCCCTTTACCTACATTATTTTGTAAAATGTTATAAAAGACTAAAGGATGCCAGAAGAGACCCTTTCCCTCTCTACTTTTGATCCATATTTTAGATTAACTTCTCCTTTCTTCTCTTACACAAAGACCTCATGACAGCTATCACATTGTCTAAGATAGAATGTTAAAAATACTTTTTTTTAAACTGGAAAAAGGAAACAATAAAGCTGTAACTAATCAAAGTGCTGTAAGTCATAAACCAACACTGTATAGTAAATGGTGTAATTCTGCTAAATTTCTTTGTTTTTTGTTTATATAAGTAAGACTTTAACCTTTCAACTTTGGAGCACTGACCTCCTTTCTTTGGAGTCTATGTTTTCCGTATGACTGTCCTCAGCTTTGTGCTTGTTGCTTGAGAACACTCTTTTAAACTGGATTCTGATCTTTTTGATTATTTCAGGTTGACATAATCTTGTCACCATTTCCTCAATTGTTGTTATTTTTTGTGTCTTTTTTTCTTCTTATAGCACATGTATTTGTTATTGAGCCTGTATAAATGCATTTAATATTTTCATATGCTGGCAAGTTCAGGTCATATTTAACACATAAACATAAGCAAGTGTGCAAACATACACATATACAAAACTCCGTACACAAATCATTACTCAAACTGCAATCAGATTATTCAAAGAACACTGGGGCCATGATCCAGGTCAAGGGAGTAATACTTTGATACGAACCATAAGAGATAAGTGGAAAGTTAGAAATTGGGCATACAGAGGCTGAATGTAAAACTGTATGCAGGATCTTCCCTAGGGTGTGTAGTGCCCAGGGCCATTGTGGGGGGCACTGATTGTTTGAACACTTTGGCTAAGAAATGTGTTACAAAGTTCGTTGACCTCTGTGATATACAATGATTTATCAATGAAGATTTGGGGTTATGAGTAAAGAATTATATATTTAGTTGTTATATAGTCACTGCACATAAAGATTCTTTATAGTGTCCAGGCAACTTGCTTTTTCTGTTCAGTTCCATAAACTATTCATGCTTTTTTATTGTCAAAACAGGCCACTTATTGTCATTTCATTTCTCCTGCTACAAACAGAAGGGACCACCATTGTTATTATTAACAATCCCATGGCTTTTCAGAACAATATAGATCTTACTGCCTCTTGCATTTTCAAATTCCACTTATTTAATTCTAACTGCATCATCCATTGAGTTGCCTATGCATAATGGCTTCAACAGCTCTCTCAAAGGTTTTTTTTGTGCTTCATTGGTGATGACCACAAATACTAGGCTTACCAGCATGTTCTTGAAAATGTGAATGATATTTTTTTGTTTATGTTAAATTTATTGTTTGTAACTTTATAGCAGAAATGTGGAAAAAATATCTTCCAACCACTTGAACGTTATAGACACTAATGACTGCATTTCTAGAAGGTGATGTCTTTCAATGTTGATTGCATCAGCTTCCTTTCACAAAGCACCACCAGCTTGAAGTATGGGTGATGCCCATGTGGGCAGAGTGAGAAGAACATTTCTATTCATACCCCTACCTCATCTGGAATTATTTAACACTGACAAAGAAGGCATGATATAGCTATATCAATTGGAGGAAAAACAGGACATAGATTGAAAGTGCTTGGTGGCATTGGAGAGCTATGGTCTTAAAAGCTTTTGAAGTATATAGGTATAACCACTTCTGTGGGAATGCCTGACAGGTTGTGTGGAACCTTCACAGGGTTGGGATGATCACTCTGGGGACCATTGTCAGGGTTGTGGGGTAATTAGGTAAAGGGTGTCTGCTGCTCCCACAAACACCCTTGGGTATTATAGGTAGAAGGCAGCATGAGGGTTTGAACAAAGATGAGTGAGGAGCCAGTTTACAGCCGTAACACATGGCTGGAGCCCAAGGTTCACCAATGGACCAGTGGTAGGCCAGAGTCCTGAATCTATCCTGTGTCTGACATGAGAATTATAATAAATCAGCATGTCATCACCCTTCTGGTGGCCTCATCTTGTGTGATTTTGTGAAAGAAAACTATGCTTTCCAAAATGAGTTTTATCTACTCACCCAGCCACTCTCTTGAAACCAGATCCCAGCCATGGGATTTCAGGACAACCCCATAGACATGGATCACAGAGTTCCTTAGGACAAATGGCTGACTTCACAAGCTGGTGAGTGTAGAAAGAAGAAAGCCACAGAGTTCTCTGAAGAAGAGAATCGGAACTACATATATTTTGTCCAGGGTCAAGACACCTTGCCCAGATAGCATTGCTGTCCCCAGCTGGTCTCATGCAACAGAAGTAGACCTAGAAAATTTTGAGGAAGCTACTCCAAAGCACATAGGTCCCCTGAGAAGGGAGCCCAAGACCTGGACTCAACTCAGCCAGATCTAAATGTGATATTGCAGTTTGGTTATGAATCATTTCAGGGCAAGCATTACAGTAACTCCAGCCTACACTGTGCACACTATTATGCTTATATTTAATTTTCCCCACTCCTTTAAATATATTTAACCAGAAAATTTCTTTATACATGTCACAGACTCCTTCATATCACTGAGAGAAGAAAAAGCTTTATCTTTATTTAACATGTTTATGTGTGGTGCAGACATTGATCAGGATGCTGGTTAGTGCTTAGCACTCAGTGCTGTGGACCATAGTGATGAATGCTGTCACAATTTCAGTCACTGTTCATTACTATTCTACCAACACTTGCACTCAGAGTTTCTGTAGTTTTCCTTTTCTTGTTACGAGCACCAACCCTAGGCTACTCACTCTATCTCCCACTTTTCTATTAATAGATATCCCCACTTTGGATCCATGGTGAAGCTTCACATATATACATAAAATATTTTCTACTCAAATATCCTTCAAGAGTTAAGAATTTGTGGTCAAAAGATTTTTTCCGAGTGATCTTCCTTCTCTTGTTACATGAAAATGATGGTAAAGATGAGTACATTTTATACATTTTATGCATGCAAGTACCTGCGTTTCTTTGGACCTCAGGTTTTTTTTTTTATTTGTAAGATAAAGGGGATAGATCAGGTTTCAATGTATTTCCACCTTTAAAATTCTTTTCCCATAAAATTTTAAATGTATGAAGCAGTGGCTATAAAAAACAAATTATAACCCATGTACACAGACCTAAAGAAATTCCACAAAGTACTCTAGGATGCAGGAATTATGCTTAGCCAGTGTCAAGTTTCAGACCAAGAGCTTCCCAGATTCACAGAAATTGAACAGGTAGTGTTGCTGTCCTTTTCTTCTTTGTTATATATACTCCCATTTAAAATATCTTTCTCTGTGTACTTTTGACTATTTTGCATATTGTCATCCAGATTTACACAGTGGTTCCAAATTGTAGGGTATGACGGAGAGTTCTCCTGATTTCTAAGCATAAGTTCTCTGGTTAGTCACAAATTTCAGTTCAGTGCACCTTTGACTTATTTTAAAGCAAACCACATTCTCTAGCCATATCTGGAGTTTGGAAATGGGACTAAATATTGGAAATCTACAAGATTAATAAATTATACTGAGATTATTTTGAGGCTGATATCAAGCCTGGATTTGTGCTTAAATGAATGAACCTGATTTCTAAGTTTTATGAAGTCCTGCATATCTGAAGGAAAACTGTAAGACAGAATTCAATTGGAATTAAACACAGAACACATACAAGTATTCACATCTAAAATGACTTTGTTTCAAGTAAGAAAGCAGTACCATGTCTCCTTAATGCCTACACTGTAGTCTCTCATATTACTCATTTCATAGACTTAGTTTAGGGAAAAGAATGAAGAAGAAAAGGGAGAGAGAAAGAACAGGAATCTGAAAGAAGAATGGGAGAAAAAGTGACAGTAAGAATGAGGCTGAAAGAACATTAAACTAATGATCAAAGATTCCAGAGAAGGAAGACAAAATTTGGGATTACTGCAAAGAATAGAAGCCATGGAACAGGAGATGTTCTAATTCAGACACTGCCACTGGACTATACATTATTTTTTCATCTATAAAATAAGATTATTTGATCAGTGTCCTTCAGAATCTAAACTTACCTAAAGAGAAGACATATGGAGAAGTGGGTACAGTTCTCACCCTTTGCAAGCGATTCTACTGCAAAGCCACTGCCACGTTCAGCATAGTTGCTTTCTCTGTTGGTCTCTAACCTTTGTCCAGATACAGGGAAGGAGGTGGGGGAAATGGACAGCAAAGGTAGCTTTACATTTTCTGTCAACCTTAAGCCACTTCCAGTCAAAAGGAAAAATCAGGCAAGCATAACCTAGTGTCACAGAAGATTAAAAAGAGAGCTCAGATGGTTATAATTTGGGTTGTATATAAACATATTTATCCAAACTTTGCACAGAATTATTCTTTCTGTACAAATATCTTTGCAACCTTCTCTCGGATCTGCTTGGTCCTGACTCCATAGATGACAGGGTTAAGAGCAGGTGGGACAACGACATATAGATTGGCCAAAAGAATATGGATGTAGTGGGGAATGTTTTGGCCAAAACGGTGTGTCATAAAAGAAAAAAATGCTGGTGTGTAAAAGCACAGCATGACACAGACGTGGGAACCACAGGTATTGAAAGCCTTTAGTCGAGCATCTTGGGAGGGAAGATGAAAAACAGTTCGAAGGATAAGCACATAGGAAGAGGCAATCAGGATCACATCCACAATGATATTAGAAATCACCATGAGCCCATAGAATATGTTGACTTTGATGGGTGCACAGGCCAACCGGGCAAGACCCATGTGCTCACAGTATGTGTGAGGGATGATGTTATGCCCACAGAAAGGCAGCCGCAGAATGAGAAACACAAATGGGGTTACAAGAATTAAATTTCTTCCAACAACAACAGAAGCTAGGATACTGATGGTTTTATTGGTAAGGATCATGGTATATTGGAGAGGATTGCAGATGGCAACAAAGCGGTCATAAGCCATGGCCACCAGTAGAACAGTCTCCATGCCTGTAAACATGTGAATGAAGAACATCTGAACAAGGCAGCCCCCAAAGCTGATCTCCTGGAGTTTGAACCAGAAGATGCCCAGCATTTTGGGGATAGTGGATGTGGACAGACCCAGATCAATTATAGACAACATGGCCAGGAAGTAGAACATGGGCTGGTGGAGATTGTGTTCAGTCTTGATCACATAGAGAATGGCGATATTCCCTACAAGGGCAATCAGGTACACAATACAGAATGGGATAGCAATCCAGATATGTAAAGTTTCCAGTCCTGGTACTCCTAGCAAGAGAAAGAAGGGGGGATGGAACTGGGTGTCATTGATTGAAGACATTCTCCTAGCAGGCATCATTGAATTCCTGTTAAGTAAGAAGGATCTCACTTTCTTTAAGATCTTCTCTTATCAAGGCCCTGGAGAAATGGAAAGACCCTAATCAGCATTCTGGATCAGGGATCCCCAACCTTTTTGGCTCCAGGGACTAGTTTCATGGAAGACAATTTTTTCACAGACGGCGGGGTTGGGAGGAAGCAGAGCTCAGGCAGTACTAACCATTAGGAACCAGGCCATGGTCTCGTACTGGCCACCCCAGGTGTTGGGGACTACAGATGTAAGTGGTTACTTAAATATTAAAGATTCTCTTCTTTCCAGAGGGTAATTGAGGAAGTCTTTTGACACAGGATATTGTTCTGAGATCCATCACAGACAATATGGTTCATGGATTTATTTTTTTTAGTTTATGAAATTTTGAAAGAACTGAAAATATTTCACAACACAATGCATATTTACATCATGGCATTCTCTTCCATTACTTTCCAAAGTAGACCTTGTTTACTGTGGAGAAATTACCATATCTCGTGTTCTTCAAAGTGTGGTCTTGGGATCTTGGGATTCCTGAGTACCTTTCTGGAAATACACAAGTTCAAAACTGTTTTTATGATAATAGAAAATATTAGCCATTTTCAGTCTCATTCTCTCAGGAGTACACAGTGGAATTTTCCATAGACTATATGAGGTGTTATCACAGTAGATTAAATGCATTTGTAAATGATGTAAATATGAGATTCCAGCTGCATTATCCTAAACCAGACATTAAAGATGTTTGCAAAATAAAACAATGCCATTCTTATAAGTAATTTTTAAAAAATAGTTATTCTAACAAACAGTATCTAATTTACATTTTTATATAATGGGCTTATTAATATTTTAAAATAAAATTTTAAAAATTGGATTTAATAGCTAATATTGTAAATATTATGGCTACAATTCACAGATACCTAAGCTCTCTGACTATCTTAATAATTTTTAAAAGTGATAAAGATTCCTAGTCCAAATGAAAACTGCTACCTTCTACAGTTTTCTATGTTTTGTTATGATATAAATGTAGGGATTTGTCTCATGGATCTTGTACCATAACATCATATAAGGATGGTTAATCAGATGGCATTTCTTAGAATTTTCCTTGTTCTAACTCACCTAACCTAATAGTGTGTTTCTATTAATAGTATGGGTGATTGCTATTTTTGATGCTTCTGAATCTTCATGAACCACCTTAGTTTCCAATCCCATTTTTTCCAAGATTCTGTTTATCCTGTGATTCCCTAATGTTCTTCCAGTAAAATGCTTTTTGCTTATCAGTCAAATTATGTTTATCTTGCTTATAACCTATCACATCAGTGATTAACACACAAAAGTATTCAGATGTCCTAAAATTGTGCATAGCTTTGGGTATAAACAGATCAAATATCTAGCAAATTTTAATTATACTGAAATTAAAATGTTAAATAATCTTCACTGATTCCTTGAAAATAACAAAATTACCTTATTTTATCTTTTTGTGTCCCTAAGGACACTGTGTAACTCTGTAGCAACTAACATAACCTGAATTAGATAATATTCATGCATGTATTGGCCTTATTTCTACCAAGAGAATAGCTGCAACTAGGAGCAAAGAACCAGGGGCAATCATTTTAATATCCTCAACACTGCCACATGAGTGTTGGTTCCCAGTTTTTCAGCATTTAATTGAATCAGGGTTTGGGGGATTATATTAGGTGTACTTTGTGTGTGTGTGGGGGGGTGTGTAGGGGAGGGAGAAGAGGGTTGGAGAGAGGCGTAGGGAGAAAAAGCATGTTTTATTACATATGTGGTTGCATATATCAGTTGTCCTGTAACTTTGCCAGGTAGTTATTACACAGTAGAAATACACTGGCAAAGAAAGGGGTTAATAATCCCCTATTCTATACAAAAAGAAAGTGAGAATATTTTGTTTTCAGAGAATCTGGAGAGAAAATTGAAAGAAGAGCAGAGTTTGCCAGTGTTGAGGGGAAGATGTCATGCTGAAAAATCAGAGGGCAGTGGTTTTTGTGACTTGACTTGGAGGAAATAGTTAGGATGATGTGTTGTGAGATTGACAACCAAGACTCAGCCCAATCTTCAGGGAAGCTGTTTCTCAACATGACACTTTGCCACCTGAGGGAAAAGTGCTCAGGTATGTGGCAGAGGGGACGCTTCTCTGATAGTATAGTTCAAAACTATCAGGACATCCACTCTCTCACAATTTTGGACTGAATCCTTGCTTTCTTTTTGCTGCAGCTATGTGCCACAAATGATAGCAGATAGTGTATAGTGAATAATCTCAAGATCATTTCTGTAGGGAAAATATTAAATTGATCCTTTCTAGATATTCACATTGAAAAAGATCCTTGCCCAAGAGTTCATTTCAAAATATAAATTGAAATAGTGATCTTTCCCTTATTGTGCCCACCAAAGCTCAAATTTTGGACTTGTGATTTTTTTTTTTTTACTTTGTTGGATCTTTTTTTCTGCTGACTCTAGTAGAATATTATAAATGATTTTTATAGACTTTAAAACCATTCATACATAGCTTGAAATCCTGCTAAACCATTTACTAGCTTGAGACCTTTGGACAAATTCCTTAACTATGTAGATCAGTTTTTTTCTCCTGTAAAAACGAGATGACAAATGTTGCTAACATGGTTTATTTAAGGCTAAATAAGACCAATGTATGTATAGGTGCTAGTACATAGTGTATTCTCAATAAATTGTAGTTATTTATTTTATTAATGCCTCATGACATTTTATTTTTCTTTTAGCCCCAGACAGCTAAAATAATTTACCTGTTAGCAGAAATAAGTTATTTTATTGTAAAAAGCCCATTATTTATAATTAAGTCATAGCTAGATATAAGATCAGATTATAGAGGGATGGCTCCAAAGAGGCCACAGTGAAGGAGTGGCATAGGGCGGACATTTCTACTTATCTCTAGATTTTTATGGATACAAACATAACTCAATACTGTTCAGTTAAAAAGGAAGTTTTCTGTCCTCATTCTTACAGGTTTCCCTAGCTTGTAGGGCCAAAGGAGTTGCTATGAGTGGATAATTACCTTCATCCAGGTTCTTTCATAACTATGCCATACAGGAGGAAGCCAGAGGAGCAGGTTGAGTCTGGTTGATCTAGCATGGGTATTGTGCTTACAGTAAAACTGGCTTGGATATGGTTCCATAAAGTAGTAGGGACCCAGGGGACCAAGTTACAACTGGCAACATCTGAATTTATGTGGACAATGATGGAGAGAGAGAATAAAATTGTACATGTGTACTACCTCTGTAATTTTATTTGGATACTGACATGTCACAGCTCCCTTCACCTCAAGCACACAGACATAAAACTGTGGTCTGCAATAGCATCTTTCTGTCTCAGATGAGCTCCAATAAGCTTAGTCAATGGGCCTGGTTCTCTCCCAACAAATCAATTTGGTAGCCAGAATAATCTTCACTCTTACTGACAACAGATGCGGCCATGCTGCTGTAAGACTTTATTTGTGGCACTCTGGCTTTGAACAGTGTACTCTATGACTGTGTGTGTGTGTGTGTGTGTGTGTGTGTGTTTGAGAGAGAGAGAGAGAGGAAGAGAGAGAGAGCATGTGCCAAAGAAAGAGACAGAAATTCTGCATATAACTCATTGGTATGCCACTGTTCTCACCTATGGATGTCTGTTCTAATCCCACGTGCTCTCTTGTGTTCCTCTGTGAAGAGAATGGTGCTTGGGATAATTTCACAGCAAAGCAGAAGCTTCTGACCCCTTCCGTCTTCATTTACTCTCTTCCTCTCCTTTCTGTAGCATCTCACCTCTCCTGTCCAAAAATTCTTACTTCTCTAATAATTCCTCTCCCAGGCCCCACTTGGAGCAGAGTGCAGCATGAGCCCAGGTTCTTAAAGATGGTGATTGGGTGCCCTTTCAATCCTCTGAGCCCCAAGCCTGTCTGGTCATGTGGAGAAAAACTTTATATTGAGTGAGGGCATCCCCATGACTAAGCATGTCCCAGAATCCCTGATCTGAGTCTTCAGAGTCCTCTGGGCATAAACATGGGCTTGAGGGTCATTAAGTCCTTGTAAGTATTCCTCTTTACTACATCTGTAGAGAAACACCATTCTAGATATAACTCCTTAGCTCAGGGGAGGAGGTGTGGCATGAAATGATAGGAAGGGAAATATCCTGAAGAGAGAGGAATCTGTTTGGGGGATGATATTGAATCAGTTTCCCTGAAGAGTTATGAAAGCATGTATTTTATACCATTAAGTCTTCAAAGTATGATTTCTTGGGAACCTGTCTTTAAGAACTCTTCTGTTTTGTAAAATATAATTGTGTAAATACTGATTCAGTTGGCAGTTGTTATGACTGGAGCTTCAAAAGATGAAGAAGAAGACCTTTAAAATAGACAAATTACACTCTGTGGCAGCCACTCTGTTTATTGGCAGCATGCATGCCTGCCGATAATGGCATAAACTTCCTTCCAACACAGCAAGATTCTCCTTCCCAGGCTATAACTAAAGGTGAACAGATAATGTCTCTGAAGAAGCGCTTGTATGTGTTTCAACTCTTTTGGCAGAAGCTGAAGAAAATTCCACATTTTCCTAAGAAAACATATTCTATTGTCCCTTCCACCCAGAGAATAAGCAGTGTTTCCTGAGAGTCTCCCTAACTGAATGATGGTGGAATAGAACTACTAGTACTATCAGGACATGCTACATGGTCCTGGTTTTCCTGAATATAGTTAGAAATAGGCTGAGGAACAATTGAATACATTAGATTACTCGTTGGTATTTTTTTGGTCTTCTGACTAGTTTGAATTGTTAGCACAGAAAAGGTAGCGTTGTAGGTGTTCAAAGTGCTGATCAGGCTTTCTGGGTTCCTCTTGCTTACCTCCTCATCACAGGGAGAAGTTCTACCTGGTTCCCAGATGATCCTGACTAGGGGATGGATTGGTAGAGGCCTGGCATTTTCTTCCATTTTTTATGAAGCCATCATGAGTTTCTGTGCTCACCAGAATTTCTGTTGCTTCTCTGATGCACTCCAGTGCTCTCCATCAGTTATTTTTATTAAAATGTAGTTTTTTTACTCATTGTTCTGGCTGTCTTTGTGAGGGAGCTGAGTGCTAGGAGCTTCTAGTCTGTCCATTTTGCTTGCATTGTCAAGCTTCATCCCGTGATAAGAGGATATTAAATATCACATTGAAAGGGCAGTGATACAGGAGTAAGGATTACTTTTTAGTAGCCAGCTGATCTACATTGGCTATTCATTTGACCCTGCCCAATTTATCAAAAAGTCTATGCAGTCTCTAGTGCTCTACAGTGCTGTTTGTCATAAATCATACATTCTTGCGTGTGTGGTTCTGTTTCTAGACTCTATCATTCTGCCAATTTGTCTACTTTTCTACAAGCATCCCAAATTTTAATTAGTGAAGCTATATAATGAATTGGGGAATATGATAGTATAAATTCTAAAATTTTGTTCTTCAAGATTGGCCAATTACTTTTAAAATATAGCAGTTTGAAAACAAAAACAAATGGACACATAAGCAAACAAAGTCATAGAAATATTTATTGCATTGAATACATAGCTCAATTATAAAGAACATTTTTTAAAAAAAATATCGATTAGTCCAAATCATGTACCTGGTATATCTTTTCATGTATTTATATATTTAAAAAATACTTTCAGTATTTTTATGCTTTTATTATAGAAATCTTGCATGCCAAAGTACTTGTTAGATTTAGCTCAAAGTATGTGATGTTTTCAGATGCCATTTAAAACTATATAATTTTCAAAATTTTATTTTCTTGTTTATTATTAGTATACAGAAATGTAATTAATTTTTGTATATTGGCTTTACATCAAATATCTTTGATAAATTCACCTGTGAATTCTAAGAATTTTTCCATGAATATTTTATATTTTATGTACGTACAATCATGCTATCTGCAAATACTAACAGTTTTATTTTTTTCCCTTCTACCTTATTTTGTGTTTTTCTTTTTCTTATCTTATGCACTACATAGAGTCTCCAGTTCTATGATGAGTAGAAATGGTGGTAATGGCATCCTCATCTTGTTTCTGATCTTATGTGAAATATTTAATTATATTACCATAATATGCATGCTCTTCCATCCTTTAGGTCTACATATTCTTATCAGATTAAGGGAGACCCTTTCATGCTTAAAGAGATTTTAAAACTTATTAATAGACATTATACTTTATCAGTTATTCTTCGCTACCTATTGAGCTGATCACATTACTTTTTCCACATTGTTATTTTGATATTATAATGTTAATTAATAGGTTGCCAAATGTTAATTCAATGATGCATTTTTAGGATAATTCTAACTTGACCGTTATATATTGTTCTTTTTATACACCACTGTATTAATTTTGTAATATTTTCTTTAGGGATATTTCGTTACACAGATATTTTTCATTTCTTCTGCTTCTCTGTGCTTTTATCTTGATTTATATTATTTTTTCTTGAATAATCCCTTTTAGTGTTCCTGTTATAGCAAGTCTATTGGTAACAACTTCTCTCAGCTTTTGTTTATTGGCAATGTACTTTTTAATCCTTTAAGAAGATATTTTTCAGTGGGTATAGAAATCTAGGTTGGCAGTTTATTTTTTCCACTATATTTTTAAAAACACCATTTTGTTGTCTACTTGATTCTATAGTTTCTTTTGAGATATTTGCTATTAATCTTATTATTGATTCTTTTAAGATAATTTCTTCTTTCTAACTACCTTAAAGATTTTCTCTTTATTTCTGTTTTCCAGTGGTTTTACTTTGGCATTCCTGTGTGAACCTGTTGTTTTGATGGTCCTGGTTAAAATTTTTGGATTTTTGGCTTGATTTCTTTCGTCTGCTTTGCAATTTTTTATCCTTTTACTATTGCTTATGATCCACATTTTAATTCCTCTTTGTATAATCCAATTATATGTCTGTGTAACTTTTAACTATTTTCCAAATATTGTATATTCTTTTTTGTATTTTTATTAACTTATTTCTCCATGCTTCACTGTGGATATTGCCTTCTGATTAATCTTTCAGTTATAGGTATAATCTTCTGTTATCTCACCTATTGAATACTTATTTTAAATTAATGAAATTTTTAAAAATAAAATTTTCAACTGATCATTATTACTTTTCAGTTCATGGCTAAAGTTCTCCCATCTTTTCATTGAATTTAGTGTATATAATAATTACAGTTATTTTATAATCTCATTGCCTGGTTCTCTGTGAATATTTTAATCTTATCTTTTTTTGTTTGCTTATTTATTTGGGTAATTATTATCTTTTCACACTTAAAAAAATTCAGTGCTGGACATTATGAAGGAAAACTTTTCAGGATATTTAAGGCTATCAATAATATTACCCACCATAGCATTTTACTTTGGTTCTGCCAGGCAGTTGGGGTAAGAGCACATCACCTCATTCATATTAAGAATTGAGCTAATTCTAAACTAGGCTACATACTTTGTAATGGCTGATTTTTTTTTTTCTAATTTATCTTCTCTCCTTGAGTACTCTGTTGGTGATCTATTTTCTCTATTCCTTGCCAAACTCTGAAAACCAATGCTTAATCCTATGCAATCCCATGATACTCTCATAATATCAGTCTCTGAGAGTTCTTCCAAATTATAAAATGCAAAGTACATGGTAAGGAAAAGCAGCGCAAAAGGCAGGCTTTATTTCTCTTAGCTCTCCATTATTTTCTGGGATCCTGACCTTTTTATCTTTGCTAACTTGTTAGCTCTGCAATCTCTTAAATATTTGTTCTAAACATTCTGTCCAGTATTTCTAGTTTTTTTCCCACTTGACAGAAGCATTAATCAGAAACAAACTAGTTTATTATTAGTGGAAGTGGAAATCCACCAAATACACTTACCTAAAAATCATGTTATCACAATCAAGTTATCAATAATTGTTTTGATGTAATTATACCTTTTTCTGTTTTCCTTTGAGCATAAATCATGTTTTTCATACCATATGATACTCTTTTTTGACATTTCTATTGTTTATGTTTTGTTAGACTGTATCTTAAACCTCTTTTTCCTCCTTTGGAAAAAATGCACTTAAAATTTTCATTATATTTCTGAAAATGTCTTCATTTCACTCTTGAATATGAATAATGGATTGAATGAGCATTGAATCCCAAGTGCAAAATTATTTTTCTTAGGACATGAAGACTGTTTTTAAGCATCCACTTTTGCATTTGAGAATTTTGATACCAGTCAGATTATGTTTACCTTTAATCTATGCTATTTTCTACGCTATTTTCTTTACCTGTCTTATTTGAACTTTCCTTCTCTTTCTCTCTCTTTTTTTTATATTTCAGAACATTATGAGGATACAAATGCTTTAGTTACATATATTGCCTTTGCAGCACACAAGTCAGAGCTACAAGCGTGCTCAACCCCCAGACATCATTCATTGTACCCATTAGGTATGAATTTACCCATCCCCGTCTTCCCCTCCCACCTTCCCTACACCCTATGAATGTTACTTCCATATGTGCACATAAGTGTTGATAAATTAGTACCAATTTAATGGTGAACACATGTGGTGCTTGTTTATCCATTCCTGTGATACTTCACTTAGAAGAATGGGCTCCAGCTCCATCCAGGATAGTATAAGGGATATTTGTTCATCATTTTCTTTATGGCTGAGTAGTACTCCATGGTATACATATACCACATTTTATTAATTCACTCATGTATTGATGGGCACTTGGGTTGTTTCCACATCTTTGCAATAATGAGTTGTGCTGCTATGAACATCTGAGTGTAGATGTCTTCTTTACAGAATGTCTTTTTTTTCCTTTGGGTAAATACCCAGTACTAGAATTGCTGGATCAAATGGTAATTCTACTTTGAGTTCTTTGATTTATCACCATATTAATTTCCTTCTCTTTCACTTGACACTTTTTTCCTGGAATGATTTAAGATTTTCTTTTTACCTTTTACGTTTATAATTTCCACCAAATAATACCTGTGTCCCCACTGGGCACCTATTGAAACTGTTAATATTAAGTCTTGAATAATTTTTCAGCTGTAGAAATTTTCTTTGTTATTCTCCCCTTCTTTATTTTTATTTCACCTTATGAAAATTCTATTATATCTATGTCAGAAATAAATACTTGTACCCCCAAAAAATATTGACATAGAAATTTAGGCAGAATTTTACAACAAATAGTCATAAAATGGCTGTATCTGGTGGGTAGTTGACACCTCATTACTTTAAGAGGTAAAAAAAAATGAAACTAGATAATATATATGGAATTAAATTGATGATTATAAAAACTTGGGAGCATGTTAGTTCTTATTGGTTTTTTTGGTTACCTTAATATTAATTCTTCTCACTGAGATTATATGATTATAATTAATAATGTATTTTCAAAATATTTATTTTATATGTTAAATTAGTAAAAATCACTAGGAATGTCATAGAATTGGGTGAAATGATTGCTGTGGTAATTTTCAAAGTCAAGTTTGACCTTAACTCTGCTTAAATGATATTCTACTCAGGTCATTCAATTCTTTAAATGTCCTTTACTTTAAATTACCATTCTTTCTTTTCTATTGCCATTTTTGAAAACCATTTTGAAGTTTCTTTATAATCTGATTTCTGTTTCCGCTCTGTTTTCTCTGTTTGTGTTTTTTGAAATTCATGAGTAATTTTCTTTTTTTTCCTTTTCACATATTTTAATGCTAAAAGTCATCCAGATAAGAAAAAATAATAAACAAAATAAATAAACGTTCTTGTTTTCTCTTTCTAGTGTGTGGCTAAATCTTATCTTATGTCTCTCCCCTATATCTCACACTTGATATCTCCTCTCCATTTGCATTATCGCTACCCACATGCCAGTACTCCTGTCAGTGGCCATATGACCTCTATTTGAATATCTCTATGAAAGGAATATTATTACTACCTGAAAGATATCTAAAACATCAGACAGTTCTAACAAAAAGTTCTTTCTTTAGTGAATTAAAGTGCTCCTTCATTTTTAGCTCCTTGAGATATCCATAATATTCTGAAATACTAAATAAATAAATATAAATAAAATGCTCCTCTTTAATACTTACTTTTGTATGGCATATTCTGTATGAGGGGTCAACAGATAATATCACTGCAAGTATATACTCAGACACAAACACATGCCTCCAACAATTGCTGCCAATATTTCTTATATATGTTCAAATACATGTTCATATATATCATAATGATCAATTTTAGTGAAAGCAATTTCTTTATTTTTTTATCACAATTTTAGTCCTTTTGGGACTTATATTTTTATAACCTGAATAAATTACCTCTCATTCAATCTTTGTTTAGCAAAGAGACTCTTCACCCGCTCCTGAATCTGCTTGGTCCTGATCCCATAAATGACTGGGTTGAGGGCAGGGGGGATGACTAAATAGAGATTAGCCAGGAGGATATGGATATATTGGGGAATGCCATGACCAAAGCGATGAGTGAGGAAAGAGAAGAGAGCTGGGCCAAAGAAGGCCAAGATGACACAGATGTGGGAGCTACAGGTATTAAGAGCCTTCAGGCGAGCATCTTGGGAAGGGAGGCGGAAGACAGTGAATAAAATCTTAGCATAGGAGATAATGATAAGAAGCACATCCATAAACAAGATAGAAATATTCCCAAGACCATAATAGACATTGGCACTGATGCTGGCACAAGCCAGACGTGCCACTCCCATGTGCTCACAATAGGTATGAGGGATAATTCTATGTCCACAGTAGGGCAGCCTCAGGAGGAGAAAAATGATAGGGGCAATCATGCATAAACTTCTTAGAACTACAGCCACAGAAATCACACCAATAACTTTGTTGGTGAGGATCATGGTGTACCTGAGGGGGTTGCAAATAGCCACATACCGATCAAAGCCCATGGCAAGAAGTACAATGCTCTCCATGACTGTAAAAAAATGGATAAAAAATACTTGAGAAACACAGCACCCAAAGCACAGCTCCTGAAGGCTGAACCAGAAAATGCCCAGCATTTTGGGGATGGTAGCAGTAGAGAGACTTAGGTCAATCACTGACAGCATGGCCAGAAAGTAGAACATGGGTTGGCGAAGGTTATTGTCAGTGAAGATCACAAACAGAATGGTAAGATTTCCAATGAGAGCAATCAGATACACAACACAGAAGGGAAAGCCAAGCCAAATTTGTGCAGTTTCCAGTCCTGGAATCCCTAACAACAGGAATGAAGAGGGGTGCAGCTCAGTGATATTGGGAGAAAACATTCTTCTGCAGGCTGATGGTGGCCATGGTTTTAAAGGTTGTTGCCAGTTTTCATTTGGCATTCCATCCAGACTTAATTGAGATCTAAAACAATTAAAAATAAAAAATACTCAAATAAAGAATTTGTGTTATGGAAATGTTTCTGTGAAGGTCTTTGATTCTTTTTCCTTCTTTCAGCTCTCTGTAAGTAATCCTAGGATCACTCCTCACCTGCACTCTAAGTGTCAATGGCTGAGATGCCAAATAGAAGCTAATGATATCTCTTCTAAAGTTGTTAAGTTCAGAGTACATAGATGAACTTACTCCCCTCTTTCTCAAGAAATAGACACTATGAGGTAATAATAAATCAATAATAATATCAACCACCACAATAATGATAGCTATCATTAATTAGATAACTATTTTTTAAAACATTGTGCCTACCATTATTTGAATATATTGTCTCATTTAGTTCTCCCTACAATTCTGTCACACAAGTTCTGCTGGTATCTGGTTTTATGTAAGAGAAAGATTTTGATAAGTTAATTGTTTATGTTGTTTACAAAGCAAATAAGCAAAAGAGTCAAGATTTGAAACCAGTTTGAAATTCAGCTATGTGACATTAATCTGGATCTGTCTTTGCAATATTGTTAATGGAAGTAATAAGAGAGAGAGAAAAGTAAGATTTGGGGAAGAGTAAAATGATTGAAAAATAGTTAAAATTTCCTCAAAGAAGAGTAAATCTGCAGGATTTACACTATCAGATATTGAGATTTCCTATAAAGCTGTGATGACCATAACAGTGTGTTAGTGGCAAAACAAAAAGTAGAAAAAGAGTGGAACAGAATTGAAACTCCAAGAGCAGATCCAGATATTTCTCAGAGTCTAGGTATCTGGAAGTAAGGTATCTCCAAGTGGGAATAGAAGAGAAATTTTCAAGGGAAACTGATGACCTGTAAATTTTCATCCCCATATGAAGTTGTTTTTCAAAAGCCTGTTGAATTCTATAACAGTTTTAAAAAATGTAACATCAGATCAGATCTGCTGCTTGGAGTTAGCTACACTGCAATGTTTGAGGGAACAGTTCCCAAGACTGACCTCACTTCTGACATTAACTGCAATTTCAGGGATTTTCCAAAACTACTCCCAGGTACAGTAATTCCCTAGAAGGACTCATAGAACTTACTGAAAGCTATTATGCTCATGGCTACAGTTTATTACAGGAAAAGGATACAGACCAAAATGAGACAAAGGAAGAGATGGTTAGGGAAGAGTCTGTGAAGTTTCCAAATGTGAAGCAAATGTTGTCCTCTCATGGAGTCAGGATGTATTACCCTCCTGGCATTAATGTGTGACAATATGCGAAGAGTCACATTGCCAACCAGGGAAACTCATGCAAAGCTTTGGTGTCCAGAATTTTTCTTATGATTTCATTACAGAGGCATGATTGCTTGCTTGGTTGATTGCAAATGTGGTTGAACTCAGTCTCCAGGTCAATTGATGTCACATGACCCAAAGCCCCAACCCTAAGTCATATTGTTGGCATTTATGGCATGGCCAGCCCCTACCCTGTGATCTGATATGGCTAGTCCCTATTATAAACATAGACACTCCTGTCAGATATGTTGTAGATTACCTCCCATAAGGCAAAAGAAAATGCCAGACCTCTCTTTGGGCAAAGCCAAATTCTTTACTATATCTGTTTATTTCATCCCAAAGTTATTCTTTACTACTACTGTACCTAAATTTTTACCTCATACTTCATCTTGGGCCCTGCCCTAAATTATAAATCTAGGTCTCCCAATAATTAAATTTGAATTTATTTCAATCCCTGTGAAGCCTGAAGACCAACAGCTGATCACCATATTGTATCCTTTTTTCTATCAGGGTACATGTGCAGTCATTCTACGTGTAAAGGAGTTCAAGCTCATTATTCTATCTTTCTTTGCCCACTGTGGCTTTCACATAACTGTGTATCACTTGCTGTATCACTGTAAGGGAGCGATTTGTAGGAAAAAGAAGCAAAAGCACCGAGTATTTAATAGTATTGGCACTGTGGCATGGGATAGAGTTCTGATTCCATTCTGACTGCCTTTGTGACCTTAGATAAGTTATATCAGGTTCTGAGTTTGAGTTTCATTAGAAATAAACATAGTACTATCTACCTCATATTATTAAGGGTGGTATAAATGAGGTCATATATGCCTGAAATATTGTAGGTGTCCAGCAAATATTTTTCTCTCCAATTTCCTCCCATTTTATTCATCTTTCTACCTCTTCCTAGAGCACTGATACATGCCATTTTATTCCCTACCCCAATTCTCTAGATCTTAACTCAATTTCTGTGAATTCAAATTCCAGTCTTAAGCACACGTTTCGCAGACTTATCACAAACACTTACCAACATTCCTTCCTCTTTCTCGAGTCATGTAACAATTATGCATTCACTTTTTGAAATATATATAAATGGTTTAGAATAGAGCCTCAATACACTCTGAAAGATGTTAACAAAATGTCTTTGCGTGTGTGTGCTGGGATGGTAGATTTGCAATAAAGTCTCCAGGTGCCAGAGTCTGGGGCATTGAGATTACTGTGAATAGAAATTCCCCCGTGTCATTGCATCAACTGCGAAGGAGCTCTAAGGAAAGCTCAGTGAATATCCACTCACTATTTGTCAATTGGTCAATAGCCAGTTCTTGCTTTTCACATAATATTTGTGACAGGTTCCATTTTATCTTTTTTCCTCCTTTCTTCTTTCTTATCCTTCTATCAGTCTAGGAATTTCTTGGACTAATCCTCTGGGTTCTGTTGGGCATTTATATAACCATCAACTTTTTTTTATTGTGGCAAAATACATATGACATAAAATTTACAATTTAAAAATTTTAAACATGTTAAAATTTACAATTTAGTGGCACTTTTTACATTACCAGTATTGTGCAGCTATCACCATTATCTAGTTTGTTTTTTTTTTTTGAGACAGAGTCTCACTCTGTTGCCCCAGGTAGAGTGCCATGGTGTCAGCCTAGCTCACAGCAACCTGGAACTTCTGGTCTCAAGCAATCCTTCTGCCTCAGCCTCCCAAGTAGCTGGGACTACAGGCATGTGCCACCATGCCTGGCTAATTTTTTCTATATATTTTTAGTTGTCTGGCTAATTTCTTTCTATTTTTTAGTAGAGATGGGGTCTTGCTCTTGCTTAGGCTGGTCTCAAACTCTTGACCTCGAGCGATCCTCCCGCCTTGGCGTCCCAGAGTGCTAGGATTATAGGCGTGAGCTAACGCACCTGGCCCAGTTTTATTTCTTAACTCTCAATTCTATTTCATTGATTTGTATGTTTATTCTTATGCCAGCACCACTACTGTAGCTTTGTAGTAAGTTTTAAAATAAGGAAGTGAGTCCTCTAACTTTGTTGTTTTATTTTCACATTGTTGTGGCTATTCTAGGGCTTTTGATAGTCTATGTGAATTTTAGGATCAGCTTTCTCTTTTCCGTAAAAAAAAGACATTTAGATTTTAATAGGGATTATACATAATATATAGATCACTTTGGGGAGAATTGCCATCTTAACAGTATTAAGTCTCTCAATCCATGAACACAAAACATTTTACCATTTATTTAGACCTTCTTTAAATTTTTTCAGCAATATTTGGCAAAATACAACTGACGTCTCTATGTCATTTTTGTATTGTAAAAATTTAGTTTGTTTATTAGCTGTAATAGATTTTTTTGTCAATTTATAATTTTCTTTTTTATTTATTTATTTTTTAATTTCAAAATATTAAGGGGGTGCAAAAGTTTTTGTTACATGGATATACTCTATAATGTTGAAGTCAGTGCTTTCAGCGTGCCCGCCACCAGGACAATAATGTTCATTGTACCCAAGAGGTAAGTGTTTTATCCCTCATCTCCCTCCCACCCTCCCTGCTTCTTAGTTTCCAATGCCCTTTACATCTTTTTGTGCCCATTTACACCCATCATTTAGCTCCTGTATATATTTTCTATGTATTAGAGATGATGTCATCTACAAATAGATAGCTAAAAATTTAAATGGCTTTTATTTCTTTTTCTTGCCCAATTGCTCTGGCTAGAACTTCCAGTATAATGTTAAACAACAGTGGTAAAAGCAAGCATCCTTGTCTTGCTCATGATCTTAGGGGGAAAGTTTACTTTCTCCTTTGAGTATTCACCATTGAGTATGATAGGAGCTGTGGATTTTTCATAAATGCCCTGTGTATGAGGAAGTTTCCTTTTATTCCTAGTTCTCTGAGTGTTTTTATCATGAAAGTGTATTGAATTTTGTCATATGCTTTTGGTGCATCAATTGAGATGATCATTTTTTCCTTCATTCTATTAACGTGGTTTATTGCCTTGATTGATTGTTCTTTATCATAACGCTCTTACATTGCTGAAATAAATCACATTTGATCATGGAGTATAATTCTTTAACATGCTGGTGGATATGGTTTGCTAGTATTTTATTGAGTATTTTCCATCTATATTCATAAGGAGTATTTTGTTTTTTTGTTATTGAAAAATATGTATATTCTGCAACATAATATTAAAACCCCACTATGTTTATGTCTCTCTTTGTGTATATATGTATGTATGTGAAAATGATTTCTTGAATGTACCATTTTCTTGTATAATGAACTGCATTCTATATTTTAATGACATTTCCTCAAGTTCATACAGAGGGGACCGATTAGGGCCTTTTTAGGTCTTTCCAGACATTTTCATAGTCACATACTTGTGTGGGTCTTTTTAGCTTCTCAGGAACATTTCAGAGCTTTGAGAAATCTTCTGTGATCAATTCATTCCCTGATTTTTCCCTTTGAATTTTTTAGTCATCTTTTTGTTAGCTCCAGCTGCTATTCCTGCTTCTGGGAGCTGTGATGTTAAACATTTTTTGCTTATTATTTTTGACTAATAGTTTGACAAAAATCTTGTTCACAATGAGTGAGCTTTGAGTCAGGTCAAATAAATATTAACTCTATGAGAAGGGATTTCCAGGAAGTTGCCATCAAGTGTCCATTAATGGATAGATGAATTAAAAATGTTCTATTTATATACAATGGAATAGATAACTGGAGGTTGAATCCCTGAGAAACTCTATCAAGGATGTTTTTAAATGGGAAAAATTAAATATTTTTTTTAGGACTAGGGAGAGGAGTTTGGAGAGAAAGAGAGAGAGAAAATGTACATGTGAGAGGGAGAGAAATAAAGAAGATGGGATAAAAGGATAAGGACAAAATCCCAGGTATTTATCAGGAGCTTAGCAATTTAATTTGGAAGTGAGAAAGTAAATATACTCTATCAGTGTAAATAAAGGAGCAGAAAGTTTGGGGAAAGAAAGAGAACAGCAATAAACTCTTGCTCCATTATCTCAGTATAAGGAGAAAGAAATTGAGAAGCATTCTCCAGAGTCTATTAATTGATCTACATCAAAGTCTCCAAGAGGGTGGTAAATTCTCTGTTGTCTCAGTATAAGGAGAAAGATTGAAAAGAATTCTCCAGAGCCTATTAACCAAACTATATCAAAGTCTCCAAGATATTATGGTCCCCATTCCAGGGGAAGTGAGGCTACAAGGAAAATATATGCATTTTCTATTTGGCATAATAAATGATGTTCCTTAAGAATGTGACAAGGGACGTTTTTTAGAGATTTGAGATCAAGGTAAGTTATATAGTGGCTATGCTGTGACAAATAGCAGGAGAGATGGAGAAAGAGTTTATGCCAAGCTAGGACAGAGAGATGGAGGAAAGGTGAAAGTATAATAACAAGATGAAGAAAGAATGCACAGTCATACTTACAAATTCCTGAGGCTAGACTTTTATCTACATTTACCTATGGCCACCCAAAAGAGTGAAAGCTAATGAGAAAGGAATTGTACCAATATATCTTGTATCAATTTAGCTATTGTTTCTGGCCCAGCATACACATGCACACATATGAATAGCAAGAGAGAAAGGACTAATTTTTCTATTTTCTAGGACTGTTCTAAGTGTGGTAAAGGTGATTAAAAATGTATTTTTGAATCAATGAATTCATGAATAAATGAATCATGAAGTATAGCCCTGAGGAATAGGATCTAGGGCTAGAGTGATGAAGCATCTGAGAAGGGGAATAACGTTGCATGATAGCAGAATGGCCACGAGACTGTGACATAGAAAAAAGGTGTACGTTATCCTTTGTTATGCTCACCAGTTCCAGGATATGGGAATGTGGATATGTGGAGTGTGGTGGAGGTTGATGGAATAGGATAGCGTAAGAAGATGACACATTGAAGAAATGGCTGCCAAATAGCTGAATATAATCCCATATAGCAACTTCCTATTATGGGGTCAAATGAGGGGCTGGGACACAGTCTTATTTTTGGAACCCAGTAGAGATTGGAAGCTATATGAATGTATGTTGAAATAATAGTCAGTATACTTTTATAGAATAATTAAGTGATTGATTGCTTTGACCAATGTTTACAGATTTGGATATGATGTCTCAGAAAGGAGGGAAGCACTAATTTTCAAGCCCTACTATAAAATCCACAGAGATGAGTGGGATAAGTTGATTTCCCTGGGACATAGGCATATTTTATTTTCTTGGTTTTTGCTGTATGGACCCTCTCAGCATTACCAAAGCACCAGGGAATTAAGAGTCTGTCTGGTTATCAATCTACTGAATCTCTGGATATGGTCATTGATCATTGAGAGGATGACTGATTCCTTTTTTTTTTGTCTTGACTGGTCACTATGTTTCCTTTTTTCCCCACTTTGTCCCTTATCTTTATTCCATCTAGAATAAAATTTCCTTTCTATGAGTGTTAGCATAAGCATAACCTCCACAGAATTTTTCTTGACTCACCTCTACACTTAAAACACCCTGTGCATACTTCTACCATAGCACTTGCTGCACAATTTTTAAATTTCATCTTTAGAATTTTATCTTTTTTATTACACAGTGGTCTCCTTGGGGGTATATGACCAGTTTTATTGAAAGTTCTATTCAAATTTCCTGATCAACACTGGTACAGAGAGAACCTCTAAAATATTTGATGAAATAAATTGTGAAAGGTATTTCTCTACCTACCTTGTGTATTCTCCATTAATGAAAAAAAAATTTACACCTTTATCTCTGATAGTTTCACATGGAAAAATTCAACTTTTTCCTCCCCAGCCCAGCATTGCAAGTTTACACACTCACACACATGCAAACACACACACACCCACTCTCTCTCTCGCTTCCTGTAATGATTCCTCAAATTATCAAATTATCTTTCATTTTTGCTATTCTTCATAGGCTTCAAATGGGCACTGTTAGCAAGGCATTTATAGGTTTAAAGTATTAATAGAAACTGCTAACATTCATATACATTTATCCTTTCTGGATGCATGTCAACCCTGACTTCCTCCAACACTCAAGTATTTTTAAGTTTGAGTCAAAGCTTTCTGTGCAATTGCCACATCACATTCAACCAATTCCACATTATTTTTAAAACTAGCTTTTCCCAAATAAGTTGCACAGTAATGCACTTCTCCCGTATTTGTTTCAGATTTTTAATTTACTATAAGTAAGTTCAGAATTTACTATAATGGAGTCATCCATAAAAACATAAGAGCTGGGACAGAATCTATGTAGCGACTAAACTATAGTGTATCTAAAATGATTCTGCTTTCTCCCATGGATATATTTGGAAATTGTGCAGCCCAGAATATTTAGTCTCCCCCACAAAATTTGACCTCTCTCTGGTCAGATTTTTTACTGCATGTGTTTATTTATGTACTCTCCAAATGATAGGCTTATCTAGATTAAAACAATCTCTTAATTCATATTTCATTATAACTGCAAAATACTGTCAAGTTCTGCCTCTCTTTGTTTTTATCCATTTTCTAAGTCCAGTGGGTGCTTCTTTTCTCAAAAGCAAATAGGATGGGAACAAAATTATTTATTTTATAAACTATAAAATTTAAATTACTCTCTGTTCTTTCACTTCTAAATCAATTGGTCTATTTGTCAAAATTTTAAATTGAGATCTATCATGTGACAGATCTTTTTCATGCGTATGAAGAAAGATAAATTGTTTCTTGTACTCTCAGAAGTAGATCATCTAGTATTCATGAACACTCATAAAATGTATAACTATACATAAACAGGATTATGCACAATACATTTCAGGTTTCTTAGTTTTTTAAATAGAGGAATAGTTGAAATTGCAAATACCAAAGAAATTACCATGACTATTAAGCAAAATGAGTGTAACACTACCATATACACAGGCCCTGGAACTTTGTTTTCCCCATTTATTCCTGGCTACATTCCAGATTTTGAATTTACATTAGGCAGATGACATTGTGCTGCCATCTCTTCTTTATATAAGACTTTGTTTTTAGGTAAAGGGGGAGTAGAGTAAGGCTGGTTCTATTCCTGGTACCATATGATGCTCAGGAGAGGCTTACAGAAAATGAAGAGAGTATTTTACCTTCGTCATGAATAGGAATAAATGAAGATTAAAATGTTATTTGCATTTGAATAGGAATCTGGACAATAGGAGAAGTGGAGCAAGAATCACTAGTAGAAAGTCAATAATTGCTTCTGGTACGCACAGTGATATTTGTGACAGAAAGAATGTCTATGCCTAATGACACCCAGTTCCATCCTTCTTCATTCCTACTGCTGGGCATCCCAGGGCTAGAAGATGTGCACGTCTGGATTGGATTCCCCTTTTTCTTTGTGTATCTTGTTGCAGTCCTGGGAAATACTGCTATCTTGTTTGTGATCCAGACTGAGCACAGTCTCCATGAACCCATGTACTACTTCTTGGCCATGTTGGATTCCATTGACCTGGGCTTGTCCACGGCCACCATCCCCAAAATGCTGGGCATCTTCTGGTTCAGCCTTAGGGAAATATCTTTTGGAAGCTGCCTCTCTCAGGTGTTCTTCATTCACTTTTTCACTGCCATGGAGAGCATTGTGTTGGTGGCCATGGCCTTTGATCGCTACATTGCCATTTGCAAACCCCTTCGGTACACCATGATCCTCACCAGCAAAATCATCAGCCTCATTGCAGGCATTGCCATCCTGCGGAGCCTGTACATGGTGGTTCCACTGGTGTTTCTGCTCCTGAGGCTGCCCTTCTGTGGGCACCATATCATCCCTCACACTTACTGTGAGCACATGGGCAATGCCCGTCTAGCCTGTGCCAGCATCAAAGTGAACATTATGTTTGGCCTTGGCAACATTTCTCTCTTATTATTGGATGTGTTCCTTATTATTCTTTCCTATGTTAGAATCCTCCATGCAGTTTTCTGCCTGCCTTCCTGGGAAGCTCGACTCAAAGCTCTCAATACCTGTGGCTCCCACATAGGTGTTATCTTAGCCTTTTTCACACCAGCATTTTTTTCTTTCTTGACACATCGTTTTGGACATAATATCCCCCAATATATTCACATTTTCTTAGCCAACTTATATGTGGTTGTTCCACCAGCTCTCAATCCTGTAATCTATGGGGTCAGGACCAAGCAGATTCGGGAGCGAGTGCTGAGGATTTTCCTCAAGATAGATCGCTAACCATTTGGAGATTGGAAGGTCATGCTTAGAATTCATGTTTCTTCCATTATTAAAAATAGAGTTATCTAATCCAGTAGAAAGAACAAAGGCAGACGGGAATGTTGCAATCAATGACATTATTTATCTGTGAATTGAAGCTTTTGTCTTTAAGGGTAATAATGAGAATATTGGAATTTGTATAAAAATCTACTATTCCAAGTTCTTTTATTTCTATGCTAGATCCTTAAGACAGTCCTATGAAGTATATATTACTTTTTTCACTTTTGCAATGAACACATTGATGTTTCAAAATGTGTAATAAGTAATTTAGTCATATTTCATGTTTAGTAAGAAGTAGTAATTGAAGACAAATATTTTGTTAAATTTTAATCATTTTCTCTCATTCTGTGGTGGTCAAGAATACAAAATAATACTGCTACTTAAAAAAAAATATAAAAAGAATAAGTGTCGGGCGCTGAAGAGAGCGGTTACCGCCATGATAGAACAGCAGAAGCCTAAGGGCCCAGAGTTGCCACTGGTCCCGGTTAAGCGGCAGCGGCATGAGTTGCTGTTGGGAGAGGTGGGATCGGCCCGGGAGCAGGGCAGCAGCAGGAGACGCTGGGAGCTTTGCTGCAAGCGGGACCTCCAAGGTGTTCCTCCCTTCAAGCCCCAATCATGCTGCTGTCAGGACATGAAGGAGAAGTATACTGCTGCAAGTTTCACCCCAATGGATCCACCTTAGCATCTGCAGGATTTGACCAACTGATACTGTTGTGGAATGTCTATGGTGACTGTGATAACTATGCCACATTGAAGGGACACAGTGGAGCAGTGATGTAACTGCATTATAACACGGACGGCAGTATGCTCTTCTCAGCATCCACAGATAAAACTGTGGCAGTGTGGGATCATGAAACAGGCGAGAGGGTTAAAAGACTAAAGGGACATACTTCCTTCGTGAATTCCTGTTATCCAGCCAGGAGGGGCCCCCAGCTTGTCTGCACTGGCAGTGATGATGGTACAGTTAAGCTTTGGGACATCTGGAAGAAAGCAGCCATTCAGACATTTCAGAACACATACCAGGTGTTAGCTGTGACCTTCAATGATACAAGTGATCAGATTATTTCTGGCGGAATAGACAATGATATCAAGGTTTGGGACCTGCACCAAAACAAGCTGACTTATACCATGAGAGGCCATGCAGATTCTGTGACTGGCCTGAGTTTAAGTTCTGAAGGCTCTTATCTCTTGTCCAATGCAATGGACAATACAGTTCGTGTCTGGGATGTCCGGCCATTTGCCCCCAAGGAGAGGTGTGTGAAGATATTTCAGGGAAATGTGCACAACTTTGAAAAGAATATTCTGAGATGTTCTTGGTCACCTGATGGAAGCAAAATAGCAGCTGGCTCAGCTGACAGGTTTGTGTATGTCTGGGATACCACCAGTAGGAGAATATTGTATAAGCTGCCTGGCCATGCTGGCTCCATCAATGAAGTGGCTTTCCACCCCAAAGAGCCGATCATTCTCTCAGCATCCAGTGACAAGAGACTATACATGGGTGAGATTCAGTGAAGATATGGGGTGCAAGACTACAAGGCTGCTTGACTTTGAGACCTCAGACTTCATAAGTGGCGTCACGTGTTGCCCAGGCCAGCATCCTCCCTTGAGATGACCATCACTAACAAGAAACAGGAGGCAATGGCCATATTCAAAAAACACTTCTATCCCATTTCACCAGGATGATTAAAGCAAGCTCCCAGTGGCCTCTAAAATCCACCTGCCAGATTTCAGGGACTTTTTTTTTTTTAATATGTTTTCTTCAAAGGGACAGATATTGATTGGTTGGTAGTTTCCTGATTTCTAATCTGGGCCGAAGACAGAATATGACAAATTTGTTGGTTGGGATTTTTTTTTTTTTTTATTCAGCAGTTGGCTTGTATGATATGTTCTTTCTGTGTTTCTTTGAGTCATTTTATATTAAAAGCCAAATAGATGCCTTTTTTTAAAAAAAAAAAATAAGTGTCTTCCAGGATTCTTAATAATAATAGCTTAACCTATCATATGATTATATCAATGCACTATAAATACATTATTTGCATATTAATATGTGTGTGAGAGAGAGTTTTACTTTAAACACACTGATTGTTCTTACCATGATCCTACTCAGTTGTCAATATAATTTCCCCTGTGCATGTAGAAAAGCAGGCATACTCATGAATTTAGAAATTAATATAAAGGAAAGGGGAAGTAATGGAGTCTACATGAAACATGTGCATGCATAAATAAACATACATTTATTTGCTCATTTATTTATATTATGTAGTACATTCATTATATATATGCATATATATAAACTTCTATTATATTCTATTGGTTTTGAACAACAGAAAGACGTAAAGACACAGTCTATTGTCTTTAAGTACTTATACTGGGAAAGAAGAAATGATAATAAATCAATCCTAAAGTATTGCCAAAAATACACTTTTCCTCTGGGGATTTGAAAGATGTGTGGTTATTAGCAGTTTCATTCATAGATGACTCAGAAAGAATTTGGAAGAAGATGGTTTTAGGAAGAAGACCATGGATACATGCTCTTTTTGCTGCTTTTTCTGCAATTTACACAGTTAAGATACAATATTAGGCAGTAGGCCACACAGCTGGCATGTTGAGAACTATAAAGTAAAGATACTTAAATTTAACTGTGACTCAATGATCTCCTAGAGAAAGTACCCATTAGGTTCCTTACCGGGGGACCAGATAGTAACAGAATGTACTGTGCAGGAATGGCCTTTGCCATCTATCCATAGATACTATGAAATAATTGAGCATTCTCTATTCTTGGAAGTAGGGAATCTACCAAGGATTTTTCCAAGAATGAGGAGTTGAGCTGACAGTTTGTCCCTTTGCTTTTGGGCTTCCTCAAAAGGGAAATGTGTTAAAACCAGACCTGGTGCAGTTACTAAGAATCCTACGTGGTACAGTGGTTATCTTGGCAGGAAAAAAGATAAAGATGCCAATCAAGTTGACAAAGGCCAATGCTGAGGTATAACAGAGAAACTAGAAGGCATTTGTGCACTGTTGCATTCTGACCTGTCTACAAAAACTCCAGAGTACAAGGGTCTAGGCTCAATTTCTATCGTTTTCCTATGGTAGATAATAGGACGTGCTTACATGGCAGATCTCCCTCTCTTGGTCCAGAGAACCTTCTAGTTGTCATATAAATCTTTTTTCTTCAGGAACAGATTAGGCAATTACTTGCAAAATTTAGGCTGGAAGGCTGTAGAACTACTCATAGTTCCCTTCTAGAGAAAATTCTCAGACCATGGTAAAGCAGTTGAGTACATTCTAGAGGAAGCTTAGTGGACAAGGCAGGGCCAGGGGAATTTGGAGACATAAAAATTTCAGGCCTAAGGGAGTAGCAGAAAATAGGGAAGAGCAAAGAGATACCAAGGAATATGGGTAGAGAGAAAATAAGACAACCTGCATGGAATGTAGAGGGATTATAAGAGTGAATTGTTGGGTACATACTCTTTCACAATCACATTTAGAGAAATATGTCAGACAAACATAAAATATATCCATTTTTGTTTCTGTTTTAACATCTTCTCTTAGTTTTGCTTTGTGTTTCTGTCTCTGAATAAATAGTTTTAGTAGTTTAACAAACGTATTTGTGTGTGTGTGTGTGTGTGTGTGTGTGTGTATGTATGTGTGTTCATATGCTCTTGGAGGGGAAAGGGTAAATGGCAATTAAATTGATCGGTGTGGATTGAATGCTTAGTATATATTAGTTTAAATGCATTGTCTGAACCCACACTTTCTACATAGTGATAGGCAAGACATTTTCTCCTGCCACCCTCTATGTTCAAAAAATCTTGATATCTGGTATGGGAGAGATAGGCATATAGCATATATTAAATACTATTGCAGAGTTACAAACCAAAAGATAGACTTATGTTCAGGTAAGATGTGGTACACAGGGTTTATTTGGGGGATAGCAGATAACTTCTTTAAGATATGACCTGTCTAATGAAATATGAATAAAAATAAGTTACTAAGTATTAAAATGGTGATTATGAGAAACAGAGGAAGTTGGACAGTTGGAGGGTGCATACCAGGCCCAGGAAATGTGAAACAGCACATTAAATTCAAAGAGTTTCCATTTTTGATGGTGCCTTGGATGTGAGGATGAGTGATTTCTGGTGAGTATTTAGATGTTGATATTGGTCTGAAGATAGACACCTTTATGTACAAAGCTGAGAAGTTTGAACTGTAGATGATAGAGATCTAAAGACCCCTTTTTACAGAGATAAGACAGAGTGGGACTTGCATTTTAGAAAACTATTTTGGCAGCTTAGAGGATGAGCTAGAGTGAGATTTTTCTCTTAGCAGCTTTACTTAGGGTTAACTATTTTTGTCAGTTGCAGAATTCTGGCAACCTACTCACTTAGAGAAGCCCCTGACAAAAGAGAAACCTAATCCATTGTTTTATCTCTTTTATAGGAGACCAGGTGCCTTATCTTTTGTATTTTGTGCTTCCATCAAAATAGTCACCCATCACCTAAATACAAAGTCTCTGTAGGTGAACATAAAGCTCCTTTTCCTCAGACCTTGATGAGGAGCACCTTAGAAGTTGGATGACCTGCATTGTTGCGAACACTTACTGGTGATGTATCTTTAGCCAAGGAATCTGAGAAGTATGAGGATTAATTTCTTCTGAATGAATAACCCAGTCCTTGAGGCTCTTGAAGGATTAACTCTCTAAAATGACAGTCTAGAGCTCTGTTGGCTTTAAAGCTCCAAGGTGGCTTTCAGAGGAGATATCAGGCTCAGGTCTGGGACTCAGATGAGAAAAAAAATTGTGAGGAACAGATATTATAGATCAAAAAGTGAATTTTAGAACGTGGGAACAGATTAGTCATATAAAATTGAGTGGAAGGAAGCAAGAAAAGAAACATTTCTGAGATCTTAGTTTTTTATACATACCTTACATATATTATCACCTTTGATCCCAGATTTACTATTTTGTGTTTTGTATTTTATTAAAGTGATATTTTTTAAAAAATAAAGTCATATTTTTGTTTTTCTCTTATTTAATTTTTAATTTTTTGTTATTTAATGAATTGAAAATATACTTCATCCTTTTTATCTCATAATATGTATATTGAAGTCTCTACATCTCCCCCTAAGTACTGATTTGGGTGAAAATCAGTAGGTTTTCTATGTTGAGCTTTTGTTTTTGTTTAAATTAAAATGTATTCTAATTTCTGTTTGAGTGCTTATGTTAAGCCATCACTTATTTTAAACTGTGCATTAATTTGCAGATTAATAAGTTTGTAGGGTTGTATTTCATTATTGATTTCAAATGATATTTATATTTATAATTTGGTGTCTGTGTCATTAAAATGGTAATTTAACTATATTCTTGATCTATTTAAAAGGAATTTACATTCACCAATTATTTTTTAAATGTACATTTTCTTTACTTTTATTTACTTTTGTGTACTTAGTTTCTAAAAGAATTGAGTTAAAAATCTCCCTATATGGATTTTGATATATCAGTTACCTTTTTATTTCCATTATCTGTTGTTGTAATCATGTAGAAGTTGTATTTCAAGGTGGATAAATATTCTGGCTTCCCATGTGTCATTCTGTCTCTAATAATTGTTACTTTATTCTATTTTTTCATAACAAGTCTAGTGATGTACCACCTTTTTTATATATTCAATTTGCTCAGTAACTTTTAAAACTATGTATATAATTAACAGTTATTTTTCATTTAAAAACTTTTCATAGAATTTGTCATACTCACAAAAAATAGAAAATAATAGAACAGAGAACCAACAAAACCACATTCAACAATTATAAATATTTTCTCATATTTTTCACACATAAACACACATACACATAATTTCTTATTGAAACATTTTAAGGTAAATTACAGATGTCAGAACAGTTCACTCTCCATAGTTCAGTGTGCTTTCCAAAAAATATAAATTTTTGCAATATAACCACTAATCTCCATGGTATATGTCCCTGTATGTGTATATCTCTTTTTATGTCTGTGTGAAATTATTGAAGTAACTGCATAGTTTTCTCTACTGTAATCTCCATTCTATTCTATGATATCTTGTTATATAGTATTATATACTCTATTTTATTATATATGAATTTAGCAAATTTTGTCAAGGCTACTTTATAAGTGATCTGAACTTTACTTGGAATCACATTAGAATATACAGAATGTTAAGTTGTTCCCTGATGAATGATGCTAGTTTGGATTAATGACAAAGGAAGTGACAGCATGATTTCTCCTTTGTAAAGTCCATTTTGGCTGTGCCTACTTCCTAATATGGTTACTGGTTTCTTGTGAGAGGCCAACTTTATTTCATACTGTCAGAGAAAATTTATCTAGGGATAAAATAGAGAGAGGAAAGAGAAGATATATTCTTATAATTCCTAACTTTAGGTAAAGACAGAGTAAATACAAAAAACATTCAAAACACAAGTATTCAGTTCAATAAATTTCCAAAAAGTGATAAAATCCATGCAACCACAATAAAAATCTAGAGAAAGAACCCTTGGCTGGGTGCGGTGGCTCATGCCTGTATTCCTAGCACTCTGGGAGGCTGAGGTGGAAGGATCGTTTGAGCTCAGGAGTTCAAGACCCTGAGCAAGAGTGAGACCTCGTCTCTACTAAAAATAGAAAAAATTAGCTGCGCATGGTGACGAGTGCCTGTAGTCCCAGCTACTTGGGAGGCTGAGGCAGGAGGATCACTTCAGCCCAGGAGTTTGAGGTTGCTGTCAGCTAGGCTGACGCCACTGCACTCTACCGAGGGCGACAAAGTGAGACTCGGTCTCAAAAAAAAAAAAAAAAAAAAAAGGAAAAAGAACCCTAAACCCCATTGCCATGGTTAGTTTTAGGTAACAATTTGACTGGGCCACAGGTTGCCCAGATATTTGAATAAACATTATTTTTGGGTGTTTATGAGGATGTTTTGGGTGAGTTTAACATTTGCATTATAGATCTAGTAAATCTGATTGTCTTTCCTACTGTGGGTAGGCCTCATCCAATCCATTGAAGGATGGAATATAATAAAAGTTTGAGTATGTAAAAATTATGTTTTTTTTCTGCCTAACTTTCTTTGAGCTGAGCTATCAGTTGTCTGCTTTTGGACTCAGACTTTGACTGGAATTTACATCATTGGCTCTCCTGGTGTTCAGGCCCTTGGACTCAAACTGGAACTTGCTTCATTGTCTCTACTAGTTGTGTGTGTGTGTGTGTGTGTGTCTATCTATTTATATTCTATTGGTTTTGTTGCTATGAAGAACTCAGACTGAAACATCTATTATGCCCCTTTGCAGACTCTACATACCAAAAAATAACCACTATCTGAATTTCCATCCCTATCAGATAGTTTTACTTTGTTTTAACTTTGTATAAATGGAATCATTGTAGCATGATCACATTTATATCTGGCTTCTTAAAATTCAAATGTATGTTTGAATGTAGTCATTGCATGTAGCAGTGGTTTGCTTATTTTCATAGCTGTATGTTATTCTCCTGTGTGAATGCACCAGAGTTTATTTATCTGTTCTATTGTTGACATTAGTGTTATTTCTGCTTTTGGCCTGTGATGGGCAGCCTCTAAAATGGCACCCACTAATTCCTACCTGCTGGTTTTGAATCAGGAGGAGTAGAAAATAAACATAAAATAAAAAGATGCAACACAGTAGTGCAACATTGATTTTTAGAAAAACTACTAAAATTTTAAAACCCTTATGAATTTCAATTTTGAAAAAAATAGAGTAAATTCAAAACACACATTCTAACCTTAATTTTGTGTTATCCACTCCCTTTGGGGGTGGGTTTAATTAGGTATTTTAGCAAATTGAATGAAGTACAGGTGATGAGATGACTATTTATTTTTTTTCAGCATCATCTTTTGCTATCTCAAGCTTACTCCCTCTGAGGGGAGCTAAATGTGAGCTATTTTATGGAGAGTACCATAAGGCAAGGAAATTACATACCACAGAACAACAACCAGAGAGGATTTGAGGCCTTTCAATGGCTATGCAATTGAGTTGGAAGTGCATGCCTGCAGATGAGCCATGATATGACTGCAGCCTTGGCTGCCTCATACCTCTTACTTTTTACTGATTCATTTTTGTCTTTTTAAATGAACAAAGACCTCTATTATAATTAGAAATAGAAATGGTAATAATTACTATGTCTATTTTATTCTTGATCTGTGGGGAACATATTTCAAAATATTTTGAATATGATGCTTGCTGTGGTATCTTAGGAGCATAGGCATTATTGGAAGATTCTCTGTTTATTCCTGTGTCTTTTTGTTATGATTTTTTCCCAAGTAATTTGTAGTTTGATGTCAAGTGGCAAATTCATTCAAATAAAGTTATTCATAACATTTTATTGAGGCTATAATATGTATTTTGAATTTACTCTTTTTTTATTCAGGATTGACATTGGTAAGGGCTTTAAAATTTTAGTAGGTTTTCTGAAAACCAATGTTGTACCTCATTGAGTCTCCTTATTTCATGTTTGTTTTTTACTTCATTATTTTATTCATTTCTATTTTTTTAATCTCTTTGTATTTGGTTTGCCATTTCATTCTTTTCTTTTTATTTCAGGAAATTATGGGGGTACAAACATTCTGGTTACATGTTATGACTGCCACATTACAACCATGATTTGAGACGTGCCCTTACCCTGCTACAATGCTCACTGCAACCATTAGTTGTGAGTTTACCCACCCCAACCCCCTAACCCCCAAAGAATATTACTACTGTGAGAGAACCTTAGTGTTGATCAGTCAGTGCCAGCTTGATGGTGAGTACATGTGGTGCCTATTCTTCCATTCTTGTGATACCTCACTTCAGAGGATGGGCTCAAGCTCTATCCAGGAAAATATAATAGGTGCTAGATCACCATTGTTTTTTATAATTGAGTAGTATTCTATTGTATACATATACCATATTTTATTAATCCACTAATGGATTGATGGGCACTTGGGTTGTTTCTACATCTTTGCTATAGTGAATTGTGCTGCCATAAACATTCAAGTGCAGATGTCTTTATTATGGAATGACTTTTATTCCTTTGGGTAGATGCCTAATAGTGCTATTGCTGGATCAAATGGTAGTTCTTCTTGCACCTTTTTTTTTTTTTTTTTTTTGAGACAGAGTGTCGCTTTGTTGCCCAGGCTAGAGTGAGTGCCGTGGCGTCAGCCTAGCTCACAGCAACCTCAAACGCCTGGGCTTAAGCAATCCTACTGCCTCAGCCTCCCGAGTAGCTGGGACTACAGGCATGCGCCACCATGCCCGGCTAATTTTTTTTTTTTCTATATATATTTTAGTTGGCCAGATAATTTCTTTCTATTTTTAGTAGAGACGAGGTCTCGCTCATTGCTCAGGCTGGTCTCGAACTCCTGACCTTGAGCGATCCACCCGCCTCGGCCTCCCAGAGTGCTAGGATTACAGGCGTGAGCCACCGCGCCCGGCCTTCTTGCACCTCTTTAAGGTATCTCCAAATTCTTTTCCACAGAGGTTACACTAATTTGCAGTCCCACCAGCAGTGTAAGAGTGTTCCTATCTGTCCACATCCTTTCCAGCATTTATTGCTTTGGGATTTTTTGAAAAAGGCCAATCTTACTGGAGTTAGGTGATATCTCATTGTGGTTTTGATTTGCATTTCCCTAATTATTAGAGATGTTGAGCATTTTTTTTTCATTTTAGATCGCTCTTTACTATGATTTAAAAAATCTCCTTATTATCACATTTGTATTCATTGATTACATAACATGCAAATGTATTCAATGGAATAGCCTTTGAAATAGATGGGTGCTTCCCAGCCAAGCTTTTGTGTTGAAAAACTGTATGTATTAGGACAAATCCCTACATTACAACAACAACAGTAATAATAATAACTTTTATTACACAGTTCCCAGATATTGGTTATTGTGCTAAGCTCTTTATGTTCCCTATGAAGAAAATATTATTATTTATCCCCATTTTATTTATTTATTTATTATTTCAGGATATTATGAGGGTACAAACGTTTTGGTTAGATTTTATGTCTTTGCCTCACCCAAGCGAGGATTAGAGGCATGCCCTTTCCCTCTACAATGCTCACCGTGTCCATTAGTTGTGAGTTTACCCTCTCCCACCCCCTAATCCCTGGAGAATATTACTACCGTGTGAGCACCATAGTGTTGATCAATTAGTGCCAATTTGATGGCAAGTACATGTGGAGGCTATTCCTCAGATCTTATGATACCTCACTGTGGATAATGGGCTCAAGCTCAATCCAGGAAAATATAATTTCTGAATAGACCAATCTCAAGCTTGGAAATTGGAGCAGTAATTAAAAACCTCCCCAAATGGAAAAGTCCCAGACCAGATGGCTACACTTCAGAGTTTTACCAAACATACGAAGAAGAACTCATACCTATACTACAGAAATTATTCCACAACATTGAGAAGGATGGTATCTTTCCTAACTCATTCTACGAAGCCAATATCACCTTGATACCAAAGCCAGGAAAGGACACACAAAAAAGGAAAACTAGAGATCAATATCCCATATCGATATAGATGCAAAAATCCTCAACACAATTTTAGCAAATCAAATTCAGCAGCACATCAAAAAAATAATTCACCATGACCAGGTGGGCTTTATTCCAGGGATGCAAGGCTGGTTCAACATACACAAATCTATTAATGCTATTTGCCTCATAAATTGAGCATTTTTTTTATATGTTTGCTGGCCATTATTCTGTCTTCTTTTGAAAAGTTTCTGTTCATGTCCTTTGCCCATTTATTGATGGGGTTGTTTGATTTTTTCTTGTTGATTTTTTTGAGTTCTAGATAGATTCTTATTATCAGACCTTTATTAGATGTGTAGAGAGCACATATTTTCTCCCATTCTGTAAATTGTCTATTTGTTCTAATGATAGTTTCCTTGGCTGTCCAAAAGCTTTTTAATTTGATCAGATCCCATTTATTTATTTTTGTAGCTGCTGTGATTGCTTTGGGGGTCTTCTTCATAAATTCTTTGCCTAGGCCAATGTCTGAAAGAGACTTCCGTACATTTTCTTCTAGGATTCTTAAGGTTTCATGCCTTAGGTTTAAGTCTGTTATCCATCTTGAATTGATTTTTGTAAGAGATGAGAGGTGGGGATCCAGTTTCAATCTTCTGCATGTAGCTATCCAGTTTTCCCAGCACCATTTATTGAAAAGGGATTCTTTTCCCCAGTGTATATTTTTGTCTGCTTTGTCAAAGATTAGATGACAATATGTGGATGGTTTCATCTCTGGATTCTCAGTCCTGTTCCAGAAGTCTATGTCTTTATTCTTGTGCCAGTACCATGCTGTTTTAGTTACTCTTGCCTTGTAGTACAGTTTGAAGTCTGGTAGACTGATACCTCCCAGTTTGTTCTTTTTGCTTAAGATTGCTTTGGCTATACGAGGTCTTCTCTGATTCCATACAAAGCATAGAATTCTGATTAGTTAGAATGGATATTAAATCACTTATTATCAGCATTACCTGTTTCTAAATGTATGTATTTATAAGCTTGTTCTTTCTTTTATATGGAACTATGGTCTCTCACCAAGGTTTTAGAACCAGCACTATTTGAATATCTAATGTGCACTTGGACTTTTACCAGTGAGATATGTGAAGAAATAAAAGACTTGTTTTTCATAGAAATCTTGTGAGGACACTAAGTTTTGAAGGAGTGACTGACTGATATTCTGATGTGTGAGAGAAGTTGTAAAAGATAATGAGAAAAGTGTATTCAAAGGGTCAGTTTACATTGAGCTATGACACAGGTGGTCTATTAAGGCAATGAGAGAAGATCATGTAATAAGAATGTTTTCCAATGTGTTTAGACTCTTCCTTTTGGATTTTCTTTATTATTTATTCATTAAAGAAATATTAATTATGCAATCACTATATTCCAAGCACTGCTCTAATGACTTGGGGCACAACCATGAAAGAGTGACATGGTCTCTGCCCTTATGGGACTAATATAACTAATATAATTGTAAAATGAGAGAAAAACAAATAAATAAAATATAATTTTAGGTAGATATGAATGTTATGAAGCAAAATAAAACAGGCTAAAGAAATAGAGTTGAGAGGATTAGCATTTTAAATACAATGACCAGGGAAGAATCCTTTGAGGCATAGGTATTTGAGGTGGGATGAATGAAGTGAGGAAACAAGACTTTTGAAGGTATCAGAGAAAAGTGTTCTAGGTTTTGTGAACAGAAAAAGCAAAATCCCTGGGATAAAAATGATCATATAATTGAGGAATGGCACAAAATACATGCCTGGAGTGGAGTGAAGAAGGGAATGAGTGGCAAGAGATGGTGTTGAAGAGTAATTCAAGGTCAACACACCATCTTAAGAAGTTTCTATTGAGTAGTGTTAATAAAGAAGGAAAAGGGATGAATGGATTAGTAGAATTTCATTCCATGAAGTACATATATCAGAGAGATAGTTAAAATTGTAAATTTGAATATTTTATAGGGATTATAGAAAGAGGCTTATAGATAAACATTTCAAGATATGTAGAATGCAAGTGGGAGAGGCAAGGTAGGAGAGAGAGAGAGAGAGAAAGAGAGAGAGAGAATTGATTTACAAGGTTATAAGGTAATGAAGAAGGTTGAATAGTATCTGAGCCAATAAACCAAGTATTCATCAGGGACTTTGAAATTTAATTTGAAAAGAAGAAGTTATACAAATTCTTCTTGGTAAAAGAATAGATCATTTGGGAATATAAAGAAGCAATGAAGGATTTTTGTCTTGTAGTCTCAGTGTAGGGAGAAAGAGATTCGAAACAAATTCCCAGTGCCTATTAATTAAGCTATGTAAATGTCTCATAGATATGATAGTTTCATCTCAGGGGTATATGGGCTTTAGTAATGACATAAATACCTTCTCTTTAGCAGATTAAATTGTATATGTCAGCATATGGCAAGTGGTGTTTCAAAATATTGCTTCTTAGAGATTTAGTGATCAAGGTAAGTCATATCAAGGTTTAACTGCAAGGTACAGGAGGAGAGATGGGGAAAGGCTTATGTCAAACTTATATGGCAAGACTAAAGACAATAAACATATGGAGGAAGAAACCACAATCATTCTTAAGACCTCCCAAGACTATACATGTTTTCCTACGTACATATATCTTATGACAATACAAATTTTCACACACAAAACTAACAGGATTGCAAAGGTGATGAGGAAGGAGAAATAGTCATATATCCTGCATTAGTTTAGCTGTTGTTTCTGAACCAGCATACAGGTGCCAAATTATGATAGCAAGAGGGTGAAGACCTCCTTTCCCTATTTTTATAGAACAGTATCAGGTATAGTAAAGGTGAACTGTAAATATGTTATTAATGAATGAGTTTGTGAAAAAATGATTTATAAAGCATGGCCCTGAGGAATAGAGTTTTGTAAAAATAGGTCCCAGGGCTAAGGTGATGAAGAAGCTGATAAAGTAAATGAGATTTTCTGCTAGAATGATGGGCATGAGACTGGGTGATTAAGCAGATATAAAATGAGAACATGTCCATTATATCTTCTCCTTACTGTCATTTGACATGGGGCATGGAATTAGGTGTGTATGTAGATTTGATGATGGTGATTAGAGTAAGCTGGAGTAGTAAAAAAATGTAAGATTTGAGATCATGGCTGCTGGATATAATGTAGGGTCTCAGCCTTAGGAGGTCAAAAATAAAGTGGCTAGAACCTAGTCTTATTTCTGAATCAAGCACAGATTGGAGAATATACAAATGAATGTTGATATATTAGGTCAGTATTCAGTTGTAGAATAATTGACTGGATGTTTCCAGAAATGTTTATAGATTTGGAAATGATGTTTTCCCAGACTAAAGGGAAGTCCCACTTTTAAAATTCATTTGGAAAATTCATGAGGATAAGTGTGATAAATTGATTTTCTTGGGAAGTAGTCGTTTTTTATATTTCTGATTTTCTGTTTTACCTTTAAGAGTGACTGATATACCAGTTATATTTATTTTTTCCTCCTTTGGAAATGGAATCTCCCTCTATCACCTAGCTTGGAGTGAAGTGGCACAATCATAGTTCACTGTAACCCCGAACTCCTGGGCTCAAGTGATCCTCCTGCCTCACCCTCCCAGGTAGCTGGGACTACAGCATGTGCCATCATGTCCAGCTAATAACACCAGATATTTTTTAAGATTTAAGAGTTCATAGACAATTAGAGTTCAGCAGACTTTAAGTATCTACTGAATCTCTGTAAAAGGCAATACAAAGAACTGAGATTCCAGCATTCTGTCCTGGCTGGCCAATATATTTCTTTTCCTCACTTTGTCCTTGTTAATCTTTCCATCTGGAATAAAGTCTTTTCTCTTCTTATTTTTTGGAGGAATTTCTCTATAAGTTGTGGCATAAGGCTAACCACCTTCATGGAATTTATATTTAACGCATTTCTACACCTACAGCACTGAATGCATATTTCTCCCATAGTACTTGAAATGCAGTTTTCAGATTTCTTCTTTGGAATTGAATCTCCCTGATACACCACGGTCTTCCTTAGAGTATGTGATAGGCATGATTCAAATTATTCAAATCAATACTGGAAAATATAAGACGTCTTAGATATTTGATGGAATAAATTGTGAAGGGTTGTCCTCTATATCCTCTGTGTATTATCCACTAATGAATGACAGAATTGTATCTTTATCTTTGACATTCTCATTACTAACTCGAGAACTTTAAAGATATCCTTCCCAGGCTCCCATGTTTACATATAGATTCTCCTTCCAGAGAGAATTTCCCAAATTATCTCCCATTTCTACTAGCTATCATTAGCTTCAAATGGGTACAATTTTTTGTTTCAGACACTTTTCTTGTCATGAGTTTAGAATGTACAGAACATATTTATCTCTAATGGGGATGCCTCAACCTTGACTTCTCCCAGCATCAAAGAGTTCTCAAATTTGAATCAAAATTTTCTGTGCAATTGTGCAAATCACAATCACTTCCACATTATCTGTAAAATCAGTTTTACAAAAGAAGTTGGCCAGTAATTACATCTTTCATGTTGATTGCTTGACATTTTTAATTCATTAGGAATGAGTTCAGAATTTTCCCATAGTCAGGAAGAGTGCTGAAAAACAAAATCATTTTATTCTTTTTCCTGTGCTGTAGAAAAGACTATATCCATAAAAACACTAATACTCCCAGAGAGAGAACTGCTATGATAGGAAATATTGTATGGCAAAATTCTCCCTGTCCTCCCTGTCCATGCAAGTCTGAGATAATATTTTAAATTGTCTAGCAGAAAAAATTACCCTCTCTTCTAGAAGCACATCAGTAGGTTTTTTTTTTAATGGATGTGTTTCTTTGTGAGCTCTACATGTGATATACTTATTTAAAGGAATCTTTCATTGCATATGCAATTATAAATACAAAATAACCTTTAATAAGTACCATAATATCCTTTTCTTTACCCATTTTCCAAACATGAACAATGCAATTTTCTCTTTGCAAAAGCAGTTATGATATAAAGGGAGTTGTTCATTGTCTGAAACACCACATTGAAATTAGTTGTCCTGCTTCTCAATTAATGCACTTATTTAATATTTAAGATTGAGAACTTTTGGCCGGGCGCAGTGGCTCATGCCTGTAATCCTAGCACTCTGGGAGGCCGAGGTGGGTGGATTGTTTGAGCTCAGGAGTTTGAGACCAGCCTGAGCAAGAGCGAGACCCCATCTCTACTAAAAATAGAAATTATCTGGCCAACTAAAAATATATATATAGAAAAAATTAGCCGGGCATGGTGGCACATGCCTGTAGTCCCAGCTAATCGGGAGGCTGAGGCAGTAGGATCGTTTAAGCCTAGGAGTTTGAGGTTGCTGTGAGCTAGGCTGACGCCATGGCACTCACTCTAGCCCAGGCAACAAAGCGAGACTCTGTCTCAAAAATAAATAAATAAATAAAATAAAATAAAATAAAATTGAGAACTTTTAAGTGGCAGGCCATTTTTAATGCATGTCAATAAAAAATATGTTTTTTTTTCTTGGTTCTAAAATCAAACTCAGTAGTAAAAATGCATACACATACACACAGAGTTCACAAATCCAAGCTTTATTGTTAGGGGGATCCCTAATAAAGAAATAGCAGAGATTATAAATATCTAAAAATCAGTGTGCACATTAAGAAAAAATGAGTATAAAATTACCAGATAAACAGACTCTGGACCTTTACTTTCTTTTCAGTTTCTCTCCATTATTAATTTCTATAAGGAGCATAGAGGTTTTTCTCCCCTTCCCTCTTCATGTGTGGTAAGTGCCACACAGTGAGGCTGATTTTATTCCTGGTTCTGTTTTATGCTCAAATGAGGCTAGCAGAAAGATGAAAGTATTTTACAGTTTTTCTGAAAAGATCAAAAAATGATTACAATGTTGTTTTTTATTTTATCAGAAATTGGGATAAAGTGAGCAATGGAACAAGATCACTAATGGGTAGTCGATAATCATTTCTGGTGTGCACAACAGCTTTTTGTGACAGAAAGAATGTCTATACCTAATGACACCCAATTCCATCCTTCTTCATTCCTACTGCTGGGCATCCCAGGGCTAGAAGATGTGCACGTCTGGATTGGATTCCCCTTTTTCTTTGTGTATCTTGTTGCAGTCCTGGGAAATACTGCTATCTTGTTTGTGATCCAGACTGAGCACAGTCTCCATGAACCCATGTACGACTTCTTGGCCATGTTGGATTCCATTGACCTGGGCTTGTCCACGGCCACCATCCCCAAAATGCTAGGCATCTTCTGGTTCAGCCTTAGGGAAATATCTTTTGGAGGCTGCCTCTCTCAGATGTTCTTCATCCACTTCTTCACCGTCATGGAGAGCATTGTGTTGGTGGCCATGGCCTTTGATCGCTACATTGCCATTTGCAAACCCCTTCGGTACACCATGATCCTCACCAGCAAAATCATCAGCCTCATTGCAGGCATTGCTATTCTGCGGAGCCTGTACATGGTGGTTCCACTGGTGTTTCTGCTCCTGAGGCTGCCCTTCTGTGGGCACCATATCATCCCTCACACTTACTGTGAGCACATGGGCATTGCCCATCTAGCCTGTGCCAGCATCAAAGTGAACATTATGTTTGGCCTTGGCAACATTTCTCTCTTATTATTGGATGTGTTCCTTATTATTCTTTCCTATGTTAGAATCCTCCATGCAGTTTTCTGCCTGCCTTCCTGGGAAGCTCGACTCAAAGCTCTCAACACCTGTGGCTCCCACATAGGTGTTATCTTAGCCTTTTTCACACCAGCATTTTTCTCTTTCTTGACACATCGTTTTGGTCATAATATCCCTCAATATATACACATTTTCTTAGCCAACTTATATGTGGTTGTTCCACCAGCTCTCAATCCTGTAATCTATGGGGTCAGGACCAAGCAGATTCAGGAGCGAGTGCTGAAGATTTTCCTCAAGACAGATCACTAACCATTTGGAGTTTGGAAGGTCTGACTTAGAATTCATGTTTTTTCCACTGTTAAAAAATAAAGTTACATTATGCCTAATCCAGTAGAAAGAACGAAGGCAGCTGGGAATGTTGCAACCAATGACATTATTTACCTGTGAACTGAAGCTTTTGTCTTTAAATGTAATAGTAAGAATATTAGAATTTGCATAAAATTTTACTCTTCCAAGTTCTTTTATGTCTATATTGTATCTTTAAGTTAGTCCTATAAAGAGTGTATTACTTTTGTCACTTTTTCAATGAACATATTGATGTTTGGGAAAGTTAAATGTTTTATTCATATTCTATGTTTAGTAAGAAGTACTGATTTTAGCCAAATAGCTTATCTGCAAGTTTTCATGAGTTTCTCTTATTCCAGGGTGGTCAAGAGTTGAACAGATACCGAATAACATTGCTATTTTTACAAACAGCATAAATGGCTTCCAGGATTTTTAAAAATAAAAATAACAACTTACCCAAATAAAGGATTATATAAATGCACTATATATAGAAAGTATACTTTTACACACCTACACTCATTTTGTGGTCATCATAATCCTACTCAGTGGTTACTATAATTCCCCCCATGAACATAGAGAAGAAGATATAGTCATGAAATAAGAAGTTGATATAAAGGAAAAGGGAAATAATAAATACACATGGCATATGCATTCATAACCATATGATTAATTTATTTTGCTTACTTATATTAATATTACTTATATAGTCCATTAATTTTATATGTGTGTATATATACATATATACTTCTATGTTCTATGTATGGATTTTTGAATAATAGAAAGGTATATAGTCAATTGTCTTTAAATTATTTACATTGGGAAAGAAGAAATTATACTAAGTTGGTCCTAAAGTGGTGCTGAGAAATATATTTTTCCCTCTGTGGATTTCAAAGTTGTTCCATTCATAGAGGACTCAGAAAGAATTTGGAGGCATATGGTTTTAGGAAGATTTTGAACATATGCTCTTTATTCTTGCTCTGTCATTTACAGAGTTAAGATACAATATTAGGCAGTAGATCACATAGCTGGCATGTTGAGAACTATAAAGCAAAGATACTTAAATTTAGCTGTGATTCAGGGATGTCCTAGAGAAAGCAGTCATTAGGTCACTCACTGGATGAGTGGATAAGAGCAGAATATACTGTTCAGGAATGGCTTTTGCCTGCTACCCATAGACACCATGAAATAACAGAGCACTCTCTATTCTTGGAAGCAGGGAATGTACCAAGAATTATTCCAAGAATGAGAAGTTGAGCTGACGGTTTAATTTATGTCATTTGCTTTTGGGCTCCCTCAAAAGGGAAATGTGTTAAAACCAGACCTGGTGTAGTTACTAAGAATCTGAAGTGGTATAGTGGTTATCTTGGGAGGAAAAAGGATAAAGTTGCCAATCAAATTAATAGAGGCCAATGCCGAAGCTCATGTTATGGAACAGGGAAACAGGATGGCATTTCTGGACTGTCTCCAAATACTCCGATGTACAAGGATCTAGGCTCAATTTCTATTTTTATGGTAGATTCCAGGGAATGAATACATGGAGGCTCTCCCTTCTCTTGGCTCCGAGTGAAGTTCTATAATAGTTGTCATAGTAATCTTTCTTTCTCAGGACCACAGCAATGACACAGGGCAGGTAATTACTGGCAGAATTTAGGCTGGAAGGCTTTGGAAGTACTTGATGGTTCCTTTCCTAGAGAAAATTCTCAGACTATGGTAAGGCAGGTGAGTGTATTGTAAAGAATGCTAAATGGACAAGGATGGATGGGGGATTTAGACACATAAAAAGCTCAGACCTGAGGGAACAGCAGGAAATAGAGAAAAGAAAAGGGACACCAAGTAATATGGGTAGAGAGAAACCTGGATGAATGTGGATAAGAACCTGTATGGAATTTAGAAGGATTATAAGAGTGAATTGTTAGATACATATTCTTTCACAAACACATTCAGAGAATTATCCCAGACAAACCTAAAATATATCCATTTTTGTTTTTGTTTCAATATCTTCTAGTTTTGCTTTGTGTTTCTGTCTCCAAATAAATAGTTTTAATAGTTAAAAAAATCTGGGTTTTGTGTGTGTGTGTGTGTGTGTGTGTGTGTATACTCACAGAGGGGAAAGTGTAAATGACAATTTAATTGGCAAGTATGGATTGAATGCATTGTATGTATCAGTTTGAATGCACTTTCTTTTATTTTTATTTGTATAAATTTACAGGGTACAAGTATAATTTTGTTACATGCATGGATTGCCTATTGGTTGATTCAGGGCTTCTAGAGTATCCATTACTCAAGTAATGTACATTTTACTCATTAAGTAATTTCTCATCATCCACCTCCCTCCCACACTCCTACTCTTTCCAGTCTCCATTGTCTATCATTCCACACTCTACCCCCACATGCACACGTTATTTAGCTCCCACTTATAAGTGAGAACATGTGATATTTGTTTTTCTGTGTCTGACTAGTTTCACTTAAGACAATGGACTCCACCTCCATCCATGTTGCAAAAGACATGATTTCATTTTTTATGGTTGAATAGTATTCCATTGTGTATATATACCATAACTTTTGAATCCAATCATCTGTTGATAGCCACTTACGTTGATTTCACATTTTTGCTATTGCGAATAATGTAGCAGTAAACATACAAGTTCAGGTATCTTTTGATATAATGATTCCTTTTTCCTTTAGGTATACCCAGTAGTGGAATTACTGTATTGAATGGTAGTTCTATTTTTAGTTATTTGAGAAATCTCCATACCGCTTTCTATAGAGGTTGTACTAATTTACATTTCCACTAACCATACATAAGAGTTCCCTTTATCTTTTTACTTAGGATTGCTTTGGCTATTCAGGCTCTTTTTTTTTTTTTTGTTCCATATGAATTTTAGGATTTTTTTTCTGTGAAAAACGATAATGGTATTTTGTTAGGGATTGCATTGAATCTGTAGATTGCTTTGGGCAGAGTGGTCATTTTAATGATTTTAATTCTTTTGAATCATGAGCATGGGATATTTTTTCATTTGTATCATCTGCAATTTCATTCATCAAGGAAGTGAAGGAATAAGACTTTTGAAGATATCAGAGAAGAGTGTATTAGGTTGTGTGAGTAGAAAAAGCAAAATTTCTGTGATAAAAATGAGCTTAGAATTGAGGAATAGCACAAAGTACATGCCTGGAGTGGAGTGAAGGAAAGAATGAGTAGCAAGAGATGGTGTCGAAGAGTAATTCAAGGGCAACATATCATCCTAAGAAGTTTATTTATTTATTTTTTATTCATTTTTTAAATTTCAGAATATTATAGGGGTACAAACCCTTTGGTTACATAAATTGCCTTTGCTCCACCCAAGTCAGAGCTACAAGTATGCCTATCCCCAGACAGCATGCATTGCACCTGTTAGGTGTGAGTTACCTATCCTCTCCTCCCCCCTCACACCTGCCTGACACCTGATGAAATGTTACTTCCATATGTGCATATAAATTTTAATTGATTAGTACCAATTTAATGGTGAGTGCATGTGGTGTTTGTTTTTCCATTCCTGTAATACTTCACTTAGAAGAATGGGCTCCAGCTCCATCCAGGATAATACAAGAGGTAGTTTGCCATTTTTTATGGCTGAGTAGTACTCGATGTACCACATTGTATTAATCCACTCATGTATTGATGGGCACTTGGGTTGTTTCCACATCTTTGCAATTATGAATTGTGTTGCTATGAACATTCAAGTGCAGATATTTTTATTATAGAATGTCTTTTTTTCCTTTGGGTAAATACCCAGTAGCGGGATTGCTGGGTCAAATGCTAGTTCTACTTTTACTTCTTTGAGGTATCACCATACTACTTTCCATAGAGGTAGCACTAGTTTGCAGACCCACCAGCAGTGTATGAGTATTCCTATCTATCTGCATCCATGCCAACATTTGTTGTTTTGTGACTTTTTGATAAAAGCCATTCTCATAGGAGTTAAGTGATATCTCATTGTGATTTTGATTTGTATTTCTCTGATGATTAGAGATGTTGAGCATTTTTTGGACAAGATTTATTGTATCTTCTATTGAAAAGTTTCTGTTCATGTACTTTGCTCACATTTTAATGGGGTTATTTGATTTTCGCTTGTTGATTTTTCTGAGTTCCATATAGATTCTAGTTATCAGCCCTTTATCAGATGTATAGCATGGGAATATTTTCTCCCATTCTGTAGGTTGTCTGTTTGCTCTAATGATAGTTTCTTTGGCTGTGCAGAAGCTTTTTAATTTGATCAGGTACCATTTATTTATTTTTGTTGCTGTGATGGCTTTAGGAGTCTTCCATATGAAGCATAGAATTATTTTTTCTAGATCTGGGAAAATGATGTTGGTATTTTAATAGGGATAGCATTGAATCTATAGATCACTTTGGGTAGTATAAACATTTTAACAATGTTGACTCTGCTGATCCATGAGCATGGTATGGTTTTTCATCTGCTATGCTTCGTATGGAACCAGAGAAGACTGTGTATAGTGAAAGAAATCTTAAGCAAAAAGAACAGATTGGGAGGCATCAATCTATCAGATTTCAAGATATACTACAAGGTTATAGTAACCAAAATAGCATGATACTGGCACAAGAGCACAGACATAGACCAATGGAACAGGACAGAGAACCTAGATATAAAATCATCCTCATATTGTCATCTGATATTTGACAAAGCAGATAAAAACATACACTGGGGAAAAGAATCCCTATTCAATAAATGGTACTGGGAAATTGGATAGCCACGTGTAGAAGACTGAAACAGGATCTGCACCTCTCACCTCAGAAAAATCAACTCATGATGGATAACATACTTAAACTTAAGGCTATGAAACCATAATAATTGTAGAAGAAAGTGTTGGAAAAACTTTTATAGACATTGGCCTAGGTAAAGAATTTATGAAGAGGACACCAAAAGCAATTACAGCATCAAAAAAATAAATAAATGGGACATGATCAAATTAAAAAGAAACTATCATGAGAGCAAATAGACACTCTACAGAATGGGAGAAAATATATGCATGCTACACATCCAATAAAGAGTTGATAACTAGAATCTATACAGAAATCAGGGAAATCAGCAATTATTTTTATTTAATAAAAATTCAAAATGAAGACCTTTTTTAATGCATTCTATTGCATGTGAATCAACAAATCAGATTTTTTGTTTTACTGTCAGACTTACACCCTCTAGTATTCACCAATGCATATAAAAATGAATACCCTCTCTCTTGCTCTCTCTCTCTCACACACATACACACACACACACACACACACACACACAATCTTTATTGTCCATAGAATCCCTCATAAGGGAATGGTTGAGATCACAAATACCAAATAAACCACCATATGCATTATGAAAAAAATGAGTATAAAATTACCAGATACAAAGATCCTGGAATTTTATTTTCTCATCTGTTTCTGCCTAGACTCCTCATTATTAATTTCTATAAGGAAGGTAGAGATTTTTCTCCCCTCTCTTCTTCGTGTGTAATAAGTTCTAGTAGGAAAAGTGACGGCACAGTGAGGCTAATTTTATGCTTAAATGAAGCTAGCAGAATAAGAGTATTTTACTTTTTTTGAAAAAAAGAATAAAAAAAATACAATATTATTTTACATTTTACCTGGAATCAGAATAAAGTGAAAAGCGGAGCAAGAATCACTAATGGGAAGTAAATAATTATCTTTGAGATGCACAACAGCTATTCCTGGCAGAATAAAATGTCTATGCCTAATGATACTTAATTTCATCCTTTTTCATTCCTACTGCTGGGCAACCCAGCACTAGATGATGTGCATATATGGATTGGATTCCCCTTTTTCTTTGTGTTTCTTGTTGTACTCCTGGAGAATTCTGCTATCTTATTTGTGATCCAGACTGAGCACAGTCTCCATGAACCCATGTACTACTTCTTGGCCATGTTGGATTCCATTGACTTGGGCTTATTCATGACCACACAAATCCTGGGCCTCTTCTGGTTCAGTCTTAGGGAAATATATTTTGGAGGCTGCCTTTATAAAAAACAAACAGAGAAAAAAAAAACTATGAGTTAAGAAGGAAATTCAGCAAAGTTGCTGGGGACATGAAAAACATGCAAAAATCAATTGTATCTCTATATACTATCAGTAAATAATCTAAAAGTAAAATAAGAAAATAATTTCCTTACAATAGCTTGAAAGGAAAAAACATACTCAGGAATGCATTTAACTAGGGAAAGTCTAGATTTGCATAATGGAAACTCAGAATATTGCTGAGGAAATAAAATAACTAAATAAGTGTAAAGATATCCTGTGTTTATGGGTTGAAGATTCAATATTGTTAAATTGTTAATATTCCCCAAAGCAATCTAAGGATTCTACAGAATCCCTGTTGAAATCCTATCCTTTTTTGCACAAATGTAAAATGATATTTTAAAATTCATATTGAATTGCAAGAAATTCCAAATAGTTAAAATCTTGAAAAAGAACAAAGGTGAAGGACTCACACTTTCTAATTTCAAAACTATCTATAAAGTTACAGTAATTAATACAGGATAATATTAGCATAAGGATTGACATATAGATGAATGGAATGTAGTTAAGAGTCCAGAAATAAATTTGATTATCTATGGTCAAATACCTATGGCCATGGTAATTAATGCAGGAAAGAAAAGTCTCCTTAAAAAATGGTCAGTTGGGGGGTTGGGAGTGGGTAAACTCACAACTAATGGAGACGGATTGCACTGTATCAGGGAAGGGCATGCTTCTAGCCTTGGCTTGGGCGAAGCAAAGCCATTACATGTAACCAAAATGTTTGTACCCCCATAATATTCTGAAATTTAAAAAAAAAATGGCCCTGGAAGAACTGGATATCCACATGTAAAAGGATGAAGTTGGACACTTTCTCACATCATACACAAAAATGAATTAAAGACTCAAACATAAGAACCATAACTAAAAATATCTTAGAAGAAAACCTAGGGATAAACTTTCATGACCTTTGATTTGGCAGTGGTTTTCTAGATATGACACAAATGCAAGCAGCAAAAGAATAAATTGATAAATTGGAAACTAACTAAATCTTTCCAAGATCTTAACAAAGGTTTTACAGTCACACATTTAATTTGTTCTTTGGTCATCTCTTATTTTGAGGAATTTTTTGTAGTTAGGAGAAGCTAAGAATGAAAATTGGCTTGGTTTTTGAAACCAGAAAGTAATGGCTCCTTTATATTACTTTTAGATTTTGGTTGAAACTGGGATAATCTTATTTTTAACTAATTTTTTTCTATCCAAATTTTGTTACACTAACTAAAAGAAATCACTTGGCACTTTCAACATTCTGCCTGGAATCTCTTTAGCCAAATCCACCAGTGTATTTTGAAAATTTTCTATTTTCCGTGTTACTAAAGAAAACAGTTTGGCCAGCCTTTCTGTCTTTATATAATAAAGAATTCCTTCCTTTTAGCTTGCAATTTTGTCTTTCTCACTTTTCTTCCTGCCCTCACTACGGTCTCCTTAAGGTCCATCAGTCTTCCACTCAAGGCACGGCTTCCAAACCTATGACATATATTTTGGATTTGTGTGTGTGTTTAAATTTTTTTGCTTTCTGTGTTTTGTCCTGGCATTTTGACCTCACTAATCTAAATCAGGAGTTGGCATACTTTTTTTGCAAAAGGACAGGAAGTAAATATTTTAGGCTTTGTGGGCCACATGTGGTATCTGTCACATATTCTCCTCTCCTTCGCCTTCTCGACTTCTCCTTTTCCTCCTTCATTAACCTTTACTGAATGCAAAAAAATGATTCTTAGCTTGCTAGCTGAAAAAGAGCAGACCATGAGATGGATTTGGCCCACAGTTCATAGTTTTCTAACCTCTGTTTTAAGATTTCTTAAGAATCACCTATATGCTGTTATAATCATTGATCAAGTTCGTATTTTGTTATTGTTTCTTTCTAGAATTTCCTTTTGATTCTTCTTACTGACTCCAGTTCCCTCGTGAAAATCTCAGTCTTGTCATCTATTTTCTTGAACATATTAATCACAGTAATCCTAAAATCTCTGTATGATATTTCCAGTATATGGTTGCCTTGTGAATCTGTTTTCTGTTTTATTTTCTTTGCCTGCTTTCTTGGTTTGCTTGATAGCTTTTTACTGAAGATGAGATAACTTGTTTGAAAAGCTGTAGAAGCTTTTGAATGCATTATTTTGCTGCAGAAAATATTTATTTTGTTCTTTGGTAGATTTCATCACCCTTGTAAGACTCAATCTACTTTCAGGATATAGCTCTCCAGAGGTTTTTACTATGCCTCGTCCTTCTTGGTGTGTCCTGAATGCTAATTTTTGTCCCCGTAGCACTATAAGACCGCCAACATTATGTTGTGCTTTACATCTGTTTTCTCCATTTGCCTTATGCAGATTTAAATGAAAGAAATGGCACTGCAAGAAGAGTGGTGTAGATTTTTGGGCTTGCTTTTTTGCGCTTCTTTCCACTGTGAGATCTTGTTTCCTCACATTCTGGCTGCTTTTGAATCCCCAGATGCATTTTTTTCCTCCTAGCAGTAATAATTTGGCAAAGCTCTGCAAGTTTCCTTGTGTTTGAATGGCTTACCTCTTCCCTGCTCCTACAGTCATTAAAAAACTAGTGGAAATATGGTGAGTAGGAAGTTATGCTCACCTTAGTGAGCTTTCTTCTCGCCAGGATCTTTGTCCTGCATATCTCTGTTGTCTTATCCAGCCTTTCACCTGCATAATTCATGAGGAGTAGGGCAAAAGGATTATAGACATACTAAGAGGTAAGCTATAACAGTGAGGATGTAGACAGAACAACAATGGAAAACTAAGGAAATATGCCATTGAAGTAGGTGGCAAAAACTCATACTGTCTGCCCAGTTGTTAAGCAGGAGCTTTGACTTCTAACTTGGAAAGCAGAAAAGATACAGAATGTATCATTGGAAAATAAAGAGTAGATGACTCTTGGCCCATAGTTCCAGTATAGGGAGGGAGGTTTCTTAGGTGAACTCTCCAGTGAATATCACTTAGTTTATGCCAAGAACCTCAGGAGACTACAGTCCCCATTCCAGTAGAAGCAGGGCTACTGTATGAGTATAAATACCTATCCTTGCTTAGGAAGGTGTGGGTCCAGAGAGATATCAGGTTATGCTTTCAAAATTCAGCTTCTCACAGATATTTGGAAAGCATGGTAAGGCTGTAGTATACTGGTTAGGCCTATAGGAAATAGTGTGGGAGATGGGGAATGAGTTCATGCTAAAAAGATAAAGATGGGGAGGGAAAATAAGTATATGATACAGAGATCTGGTAAAGGATGAAGAAAGAATACACAGGCAAGTGTTGGGCATTTCAAATTTTATACCCATAAACTATCATGGTTACACGTTACCCTACATGCACATCTATCTCTTTGCATTTTACACATGCAACTGCTGATGAGACACTGACAAAAACTTTGTATTAGATCAGCTACTTTGTCTCACCTTATGTTCTACGAACCAAATGTGAATATCAAGAGGTCAAGGATTATGTTTTCCTGGTACCTAGTGCATTGCCAGGCCTAGAAAGTGAGATCAACAAGTATGATTTTGAACAAAGGAATTCATGAATGAATAAATTATAACCATGAATGATGGTAGAATTAATTTATTTTGTTTTCTTTTGTTTTTAATAGGACTTAAGATGAAAGTAGGAAGGCAGCTGAGAAATGGAATAACATGTGGATAGTTCAGGTCATTTTATAGTAGCCCATGCCAGGGGACTGGAAATTAGGTAGAGATAAGATTAAAAAGGTGTACAGCAGGGCTTTTCAACCTTTATGCTACTGACATTTTGGACCAGATAATTCTGTTCTGGGGAGAGATGTGCATTTCAGGACATTTAGCCACATCCCTGGCATCTATCCACTAGATACCAGTAGCACTTGCCTCAAGTTGTGATAATCACAATCTCCAGACATTGTCATATATCCCCTAGGGGCAAAATCACCCCTGGTTGCAAACCACTGGTGTAGAGAATCTATTCTGTTTATCCTTGTCAGTTTCAGGACATGAAATAGTGTTTGGGTACGTGGGCCAAGGTAGGTGGGTGGGTGGAGGCTGTGGAATATGGTAGAGTAATAATTAACATGATGCAGAATTGAGAAAATTGCTTTTTGATAAGTTCATGTCAGGATGTTAGAAATAATGTTCTCAGAGGAGAGACTGGGGCCCATTCTTGCCACTCTATCTGGCAAAGATTTGAGAATCTATGAATATGTGTTGGTAAAATAGAATAGTATATGCTTATGGGGAATGCATAAGTGACTAGGTGGTTTGCTCATTGTTTATTGATTTGAAAATGTGGCTATTTCAGCTCTTAGGAGGCACCAATTCCAGAAATACTCCTGGAAAATCAGGGTTGAGAATAAAATAGGCATTTCTCATTGTATAAAACCATAATAATCCTACAAACTCGTTCTCTAGGCAGTATTCAAGAGTGACCCAGACACCATGGACTTAAAGGTAGAGTCATGAAGCTACAGAATCTGGAGATGATCACATAGATGACCACAGAGACCAAGTCCTAGATGGGAATTCACCTTACAAAGTAGGGCCACTGATAATTTTGATTTTTGTTTTCAATTTTTACTCGATTTTCTCTCCACCTTGAATAATTTGCTATATTCTTTGTACAAATACAGTTCACTTTGATCCATTTTACCTCTTCTGTGGAGCTTATTTTGTCATAATCCATGCTGACAGCATTTTCTATATTTTTCTACCATAATGCAACATTTTATTCTGATTTCATCTTTTCATTTATGTCTCCCTCACTACATCATGAGAACATTGACCAAATCTCATTCAAATTTTAACTAAACTTATATCTAATGCCCCAACTTCTAACAGGTCCTGGATGGACAACATTTTTTGCTAGATGCTGGTCTTATCCTGGGTAAAGGAGGCTATGACACTTTTTTTATATATCCATCTCTGATGTGTACCACTGAAATATGAACTCCCACAATTACCATACATCCATTCCCAGAGTCTATCATTTCCACACTATTTTCAAAATTGTTTCATCTTAGGAAGTTACCAAATAATAAACTTCTCCTTTCTTGATTGTTTTAAAATATTAATTCAGGATAAATAAATCTAACATTTTGACACTCAAGCTACTTGCTATATAACAAATCACTTAATAAATTCTTTTTTATTTAGTAATTAAAAGAGGACATACAGAAAAACATCAAGATCTGTGATAGAGGACAGGTTTGTTGAACTCGAATCTCAAGGGTATCTAAAATAATATGCCTTTTTCCATGCATTAGCAGGGTTAGATAGGATTTAAACAGAGTAGACTTAAGAAATTAGAAACTCTTTAAGTACCCCTGATTGGCATTCCCAAGACAGCTTCATTAATAAATTTGAATTTTTGTATATTTGGTGGATAATAAGACCATTTCAATTTAAAATATTTTATAAACCCAAGTTTTACTCTAAATTTAAAAGTCCCTTTGCAAAATGTTTTCACCATGTCTTTATTCATGATCCAAATATTCTAGATGAAGATGGCTTTTGAAAGACTAAGTTGAGATGGAAGTTATGTTACTAATGGTACGCATGCTGAACAAACATGTGTTCTGAGAATTTATACGTGTGAGAAAGTTTTAGGTGCTTAAATAAAAGTAAGTTTGTGACCTCTGTTTTCAGAATCAGATAGCAGTATATGCATGCATTAAACAATATATAAAATGATCTATATGTAAATATATATTAATATTTATTTACATATATATTTATGATCCTTAAGTTCCCTAATAGGAGACTAGATTAGATTATATATGCTAAAGCATTTTTCATGTACCTTAGCTGCAATATGTATACCACCACCAGATGCAAAGAACAAAGGCCTTTATTGTTCTTATTTATTACCCTGAATATTCACCTAATGGATATTCTACTCATCTCTCTTATTATTCAACCTTTTATGGATGAAAGGATCTGGATAAGAGTAAGTCTACTCCTGGAATCATATGCTATTCAGGTAAGCATAGTAGAAAATGTTGATAACATTGAATGGGAGAAAAGGAATATTAAAATGTTATTTTACCTTTTACCAGGAGTACGGAAAAAGAAAGAAATGAGGAATGAATCACTGGTGGGAAGTCAATATTTGACTATGATATGCACAGTCACCAAGAGTGACAGGGAGAATGTCCATTCCTAATAACACCCAGTTCCATCCTTCTTCCTTCCTATTGCTTGGCATCCCAGGGCTAGAAGATGTACACATATGGATTGGATTTCCTTTTTTCTTTGTGTATCTTGTTGCACTCCTGGGGAATGCTACTGTCCTGTTTGTGATCCAGACTGAGCACAGTCTCCATGAACCCATGTACTATTTCCTGGCCATGCTGGATTCCATTGACCTGGGATTGTCTACAGCCACCATCCCCAAAATGCTGGGCATTTTCTGGTTCAGTCTCAGGGAAATATCTTTTGAAAATTGCCTTTCCCAGATGTTCTTTATTCATTTCTTCACTGCCATGGAGAGCATTGTGTTAGTGGCCATGGCCTTTGACCGCTACATTGCCATTTGCAAGCCTCTTCAATATACTGTGATCCTCACCAGCAAAATCATCAGCCTCATCGCAGGCATTGCCATCCTGCGGAGTCTGTGCATGGTGGTTCCACTGGTGTTTCTCCTCCTAAGATTGCCCTTCTGTGGGCACCATATCATCCCTCATACTTACTGTGAGCACATGGGTATTGCCTGTCTGGCCTGTGGCAGTATCAAAGTCAACATAATATTTGGCCTTGGGGATATGTTTATTTTATTATTAGATGTGATTTTCATTATTCTTTCCTATGTTTGGATACTCTATGCTGTCTTCTGCCTGCCCTCCTGGGAGGCCCGGCTCAAAGCTCTCAATACCTGTGGCTCTCACATTGGTGTTATCTTAGCTTTTTTTACACCAGCATTTTTCTCTTTCTTGACACATCGTTTTGGCCACAATATCCCTCGATATATCCACATTCTCTTAGCCAATTTATATGTGGTTGTTCCACCAGCTCTCAATCCTGTAATCTATGGGGTCAGGACCAAGCAGATTTGGGAGCGAATATTGAGAATTTTTTTCATAAAAGATGGTTAACCATCAGCAGTCTTAGAATGTCCTACAGTTCACATTTCTTCCATATGTTCATTAGAAGGGATTTAATTCCTAAAAAGATAGAAGTCAGGGAGCAAAGAGGAATACGAACAGTAATGACATTCGTTTCTCTACAACCTCTTGAGTTTAAGGATACTAATGAGTTTATTGATGATAATACTATAATCTGTATGAATTAGATCTTTCACAAAGTGATTATATTCATATATTGTTTGATCATCAAGGTAACCCTATAAAGAAGTTATTCTTTAGTTTTCAGATTAATAACTTGATTTTCAAGTCTATAAAATGTTTCATCTGAAAATCCAACTATTAGTGGAAGGTGGATAATTAAGCCATATGATTTTTAAATTGTAGCAGTTTCTGAATCACCCAAGGGAATGTCACAACAATGGAATAAAATTTGTTCAGGCATTGTACATAACTTTGGTGACAGGGTTCACAAAATAATAATGGCATTATCATTACTGTTTACTATTCTAAATAATTTACTTTACTTATGTTGATACACTTGTTTCTTATGTGAATTTCTATGTGGCTGTTTGGTGAGAGACAGATAAACTGACAGAATTTTATTTCCTGAGAAATCAATGGTGGGAGGCTGTTTAGGCTAAGAATTTTATGCTGTAGATTTATGTGTTAATTTGTATGTGGGAGAGGCTTTTTAGACTTTGTATTAGTAATAATATACAATAAATATTTGAGATATTAAGCCAATATATTGAAGACAGCCACAAAAAACTGGAAATATATCTGACTTCTTTTTACTTTTACTGCCCTATCATAGGGAAAATTATTGACCTAGTTCATAAAAAAGGTGTCATTCGAAACTACATTCAAGTGAATCTACCAAAGTTATGTTCTCTGTCTTACTTCAATTAAATCTTTTGATTCTTTGTCAATTTATGAGCATGGAAATTCTACTGCATAATCAGAAAAGGTCATAGATAAAGGATTTTAGGTAGTATCTTCTAAATCTTGTCATAATTCTAGGAAAAATATTGTGAATAGGACACCATAGATGTTCACGTGTAATACTTGTTAAAAATTCCATAAGCTATAGTTAAATTTTTTTTTTGTATTTAGAAAACCTAATTGATCAAGAGAACATACTGGGTCAATTGAATAAACAGACATCAGACAAATTAAGTCAAGCTAGCCTTTATATTTAAAGCTTTCTGTCTCTAGCTAGATAAGGTAAGAAAGTTTTAATCCGCCAGACAAAAAACATAGGAACTTATCTATTGGTACACTATGAGCAAAAATAGTATTGGACATCCATGTATAAATAAATGCAAATATTAAAAACATTATGTATAGCCACTTGGCCTTTGGATAAAATAATAATGGGAAGAAAATAAATTTCTGAAGATTTCGTAAAGAAGTAATATATAGATTGGGTTTTTTAATAATCAGAGGATGAAAATTAAAAATATCTGCTTGGGGTACTTACATTGTCTAATGTAAGTACTGGTGTTCATCAACATTTTCAGTTTTTGTTTTCTTTCAGAAACGTGGAATGATTACCCATACCCAGTCCCTTGCAGTTAGACTTGGCCATGTGACTTGCTGTGGCAAATAAAAATATTTGTAGAAGGGACTTGTGTCAATTCTTATAGGAAACACTTAAGTGTGATTATGTGTTTTTGTTCTCCTATCATACAAAGAATTCTCTCCAAGTGTATTGTAGATGTAAACTTGAAAGGCAAAATAGTACAGCTTCTAGAAGCAAAGAGACTATCTTCATGACCTTACAATAAGGAAAAATTCAAAAATAGAACACAATTACACATGCTAACAATATTGGAAACATATTACTTAATCAGTGTATGTTATAATTAACAGCATCTTTAACCAAATACACTATTAACAGAGAAAATGGGCAAACCATGTATACAAAATATATAGATAATTCCTACAAATTGATAAGAAGAAAAACACATAAAAATGAACAAAAGATTTACATGGGTTTTTTTTACAGGAGGATATCCAGATTTCTAGTGAATATGAAAAGTTGCTCTACTTAATAAAAAGAAATATAATATTTAAAACCACTAGACAGTTCCACTATACGCTGACCAGAATGTCTAAAATATACAAAGATGTGGAGTAACTGGAATCCTCAGACATTGATGGTGAGAAGGTAAATTGGCAAACTAACTTTTTAAAACTGGCAGTATTTCTACAAGCTAATCATATGCATATTCTATGATGCCAAAATTCCTCTCCTGGGTATACAGCCATCAAAAACACTGAACATTTTCACCTATATGTGGCTCAATTATCACAAATATACCATAAATAACAGCCAGTAATTGTTACAGCTCAAATGTACATTAATAGTAGAATGCATAAATATAGTGTGATATATTTATATAATGTAATAGCAAGTGGCATTGAGAATGAACAAGTACAGGGTGTCCCAAAATTTGCTATACATAGGAAAATGGGAGATTCTAGCTAACTGTACCTTTACTTACAAAATATTCATGACAAAATTTTACAAAATTCTTCTTTTGAATGGAGACTTTTGGGATATCCTCTATAATTACAAATAGCTTATTGAGTGAAATGAACCAGATGAAAAAAAATTCATTATATGTGAAGTAATGCACTGCAGAGACATTTCAATCAAGGACAGATCACTTATACAATGGTGGTCCCATAAGATTATAATGGAGCATATATAGAAACCTGATGCATGGCACTTGATATTGGTATTGCAGATCAAGTAGAGGAAATGATTGATATTCAGTAATGGTACTGAGACATTTATTCTACTAAGTGAAGTATCTCAAGAATGGAAAACAAGCACCACATGTACTCACCGTCAAATTGGTATTAACTGATCAACGCTTATGTGCACATATAGTAGTAACATTCATCAGGTGTTGGGCAGACGGGAGCGGGGAGGAGGAGATGGGTATATTCACACCTAATGGATGCAGTGCATACTGTCTGTGGGATGGACATGCTTGAAGCTCTGACATGGGTGGGGCAAAGGCAATTTATGTAACCTAAACATTTGTACCCCCATAATATGCTGAAATAAATATATATATAAACAAAAATATATATACCATCTAGGTTTGTGTAACATTGACTGTAGATACAATATTGTATAGGAGACCTCTAGAACTTATTCATCTTGCTTAACTGAGACTTCATGCCCTTTGAATAGAAACTCCTTATTCCCCTCAACCCCCATACTCTAGCAACCGTCTTTCACTATTTGATTCTACAAATTTGACTATATTATATACTTCATGTAAGTAGAATCACAATAGTCTTTGTCTTTCTGTGATGGCTTATTTCACTTAGCATAATGTTCTGAAGGTTCATCCACATTGTCACATATTGTAGAATTTTCCTCTTTTTAAAGGCTAAATAATATTCTATTTTATGTATAAACCACAATTTCTTTATCTATTTGTCTGTCAGTGGTCATTTAGGTTGTTTCCATATTTTGGCTATTGTGAATAGTGCGGAAATGAACATGGAAGTGCTAATATCTCTTTGAGATCCCAATTTAAAATCTTTTGAATAAATACTCAGAAGTAGAGTTGCTGGACCATATGGTAGTTCAATTTATGCTTTTTTGAGGAACTGACCTCTATACCGTTTTCCATAAAGGCTGCAACATTTTGCATTCTGATGAACAATGTACAAACATTCCAATTTTTCTACATCCTTGCCAACACTTTTTGTCTTTTGTTTTTTAGTAATAGCTATCCTGACATGTGTGAGGTGATATCTCATTGTGGGTTTAATTTACATTTCCCTGATGATTCATGATCTTGAGCTCCTTTTAATATATCTGTTGGCCATTTTAATGTCTTCTTTGGAGAAATATCTATTCAAGTCTTTAGGCCAATTTTTTAGTTGGGTTATTTGTTTTTCCCTATTGAGCTGTAGGAGTGCTTTATATGTTTTGGAGACTAACCCATTATCAGATATATGGTTTGCAAGTATACTCCTCCATTCTATAGGTCACCTTTTATGCTATTGATTGTTAACTTTGCTGTGCAGAAGCTTTTTTAATTTGATGCAGTTCCACAAGAGTAATGTCATGAAGCTTTCTTCTAGAAATATTCTATGGTTTTACAGTTTCAGGTCTTACATTTATTTATGTATCTCCTCCATTTTTGTTTGATTTTTGTTCACGGTGTAAGATAAGGGTCCAATTTCATTCTTTGGCATGTAAATTAACCCAAGAGCCTTCTGATTATTTGATTTTTTTATATGAGGTTTGTTTTGTTTGAGCAACATATGTGTAGAAATTGATTGCATAGAGTGAGCTGTTTTATTTGTGGTATATCCTCATCTTAATCATTTATGAAATTATTGATTACCTTCCATTATCTATCAAGCTAAGATCCCATAAATCCATAATGTCTATTTTTTCAAAAAATAACCTATATGAACCATGTACCCCCTAATTAGAGCATTCATATTTACTATCTGCTAGTAAGCAGAATTAATATGCTTACCAGGATGACTAGTTATTAGTAGATTTACAAGTGGAGTTAACTGGAGTAGTTGATTTTCTTGAGCCTCACAAAGAGGGAGAGAAAAATGTTTTCAAACCTGCTGCTAATCTTTTGCTTCCTAGTAGGCAAACAGTCTTTGGTGTTAAAGGTCAGGATTGTGGTTGCTTTTGGGGAGTAGTAGTAACTAGGAGCTGATCTGAGATGGCTTCTGTATTATGAATAATATTCCATTTCTTGATCTGTTTTATACTAATACTTTGTGAAAATTTACCAACCGTACTCTTAATGTTTCCTGCATTTTCCTAGTAAGTCTGTAATACTTCAATGTAAATTATACTAAAATATATCTCAAGAAATAATGAGCACAAATTTTAAAGGTAACATCTAAAAATACAAAACTTTTAGAAGACCACATAAGAGAAAAATCTTTGTAACCTTGGCTAACATAAAGCTTTCTTAGATATGGTACCAAAGACACTATTCATAAAAGGAAAAAATTAGCATTCATTAAAAAAACAAGAATTTCTACTTGTAAGACACTGTTTAGGGAATGAAAAGACAAACCATAGACTGGGAAAAGTATTTGTAAAATACATATATGATGAAACATTTTCATCCAGAAAATATATACAATTATTATTTGTAAATTAAAATAAAATTAAAATTAAAAATAAAAATTCTCAAAATTCAATAATTTAAAAAAAAAACAATCACAAAGAAATGGGTAAAGGATCTGAACAGGCACTTCACCAAAGAAAATGATATGAATGGCAAATAAACATATGAAAAGAGGCTTAGCATCATTTGACTTCAGGGAAATGCAAACTAAAAATCCAATGAGGTATGATTAAAACCTATTAGAATGGTTTAAAAACATCCCCCAGAATGCTAATTTCTGGCAACCAGGTGAAGCAACTGATACTCTCATATATGGGCAATATCAATGCCTTCTAGCCAACAACCATCAGGAATACACTTATTTTCAAAAAAGTAGGTTTTATTACTTGGTGCAACAAAGGAGACCACAGGTAGTGTTGAAATGTTGGTGGTCTCAGTAAGCGTGTTTTCGGGATGGTTTTCAGAAACAGGTGGCTTGAAGAAGAGGAGCTAAGTCTATTATTGAGTATTTTAATAATTTTTATATAGAAGGTGGGGGGAAAGAAGTAAGGCTAAAACTACATTTGATAAGATAGCCATTGTCACTCATAGTAGTCAGGAGGACATTTTTTTTTTTTTTTTTGACAGTGCTGTTGTTTTCGTCTCTACATGTACATAATGGAAGGGTTTTGTTTTTATTTCAATCTATTATCATGGAAATAAAGTGAATTTGTTGGATGTTCATATTTTGTAAAACTGTTTATTAAGTGGGTATCACCATGGCCAAGATGTTTGTGCCAGGTCAGCTACCAGCTGTTAGAGCTACTTTTTAATTTTTTCTCAGAAGAAAGTCATCTTCCATGATTCTATACTTATCTAGGCTAGACAATCTTTCTGTGTATATAATCATCTGTGATGTCCTCAAATAATATTTGTTCCCATATTACATTGCAGTTTTTGTTATGCCACCTTCCAACTCCATTTCAAAGGAAATTGAGTTGGAAAGCCTAGAAAACTTACTGGTTCTCTGAATTGCTATAACTCTAAACTTAGCATATAATTTAAAACTTAATTATTTTCATATTTATAGATGGTTAGCGTTATCTATACACCCAGCATATAAGTTTCTTGAGGGAATGAATTACAGATGTGAAACGTATCTGAACATATAATCTTAAATAAGTGCTCAATGGTTTACCTGACTTCTAGAAGGAGTAAATGGTAGCTGCTGAGAAAAAATGGCCTTGTCATTAGAGAATATAACAGCTCTGGGCAATAAGATGGGGAATTACAGATTGGTTCAAATATTATTCTTGTGGGAATAATGATAACAGAGTAATTAGAAAGTGAGTAGTTAGAAAATGAGAAGTTATTATAAGTTGGGAACCTATGGGGAGAAACTTGAAGTCCCAAGGGGTTCCTTTGTGCATGTGCTTTTTTTATGCCAATAAATTTGTGGTGAGAATTTCTGGATTCTCTGTCTTTTGTGCTGACATCCCATGGAGCCCCAGAAGAGCAGCTATTCCTGGTCAGAGAGAGGATTTTTAATTCCAGTATAAACTTTTCTCCTTGAACCACAGTTATGAAGCTGAGACACACTTGGAGAAGTTATCAGTCAGGATTGCTGATTATTTCAATGTTGGCTATAGCTAAGGTTGGTGAGGTCGGTATAGGATTGGCTATCATACATGTTTGATCATATAGATTGAGAGGGTTTAGACTTGGATCTGTTAATTTAATCCCCTCATTAACTTTGTATGTGATATAAATATTAATTTGGAGGAGATAAACGAAAATATTTTGTATGCTTATGTCTAACTGGTAGAATTTCAGGTGACTTTGCATATTTTAATGTTTTATCTTTTTTTAATAATAAATATATCTACTTTTAACAATAAGGAGAAGAAAAAGAAAAAATAAACAGGCAACAAGCAACTGGTTTTGTCAAAGTATTGTTGAATTTCTCTCTCTTCCTCTTTCTCTTCTCTCCTGTCATTTCTCTTCTACCTTCTGTTTTCTGTCTTCTGTCTTCTCTCTCTTTCTCTCTCACTCTTCTCTCCCTCTCTTTTCCCAGCTCTCTTTTAGTCTAATTTTACTGAATTTTATCATGTTACTGGCTATTTCAGAATTTGTTTGTATTTAATATCCAAAAATGGCATTCTCAAATTTTTCCCAATCAATACATTTTCTACCTTTATTTCTTTATAGTGTTCTTCACCAACAATAATGGTGAAGAACAGCAATACTTTAATACCTCCTGAATCCAAATAATTGTATGTATTTTCTGAAAAGCATACAATGGATTTCTTCTAGTCTGACATGTGCATTTATGGCTATATGTTAACATACATATTCACTCTTGCTTTACACTCTTTCATATTATCAAACTATTTTGACATTAAATATATAACCTGTAGATCAAAACACAGTCAAAAAGTTGTTTTTAAAAATATCACTTTTTTCCCATAAAGATGATAATTGGCAGAACTCACTCAGATCCTCCTTTTCTATCCCAGATCATTAAAATGTATTTATTTAGCTATTATTCTATGTATCTATTTGGTATGGGTTGAGAGGATGGATCTTTTTGAGTTGATATATATCTGGTTTATGGCTCTTACAAGGAAAACGCTCTGGAGTTGCATATAACCTGGGCATTTTTAACATTACCCTGTCTCCAAATTTTCCCCAGATGCAGACAGACTCCTGAGAGGTAAGCAGCTGTTCCTGAACTAGGCATACTCAGTATTGTGTGGAGGAAAAATTCTGGTCTCAGAAAAGTTTTCCTTTACCTAGCATGGCAGAATACTAAATGGAACATATTTCTGGTTGTAACACAGTTCCTGAGCTTTTGCTGTTCATTCTGTCTAGGGGTAAAGATCTCCTACATAGTGAAAATGAAGAACTAAATACCTAGCATGCAGAATAAAGCTATTTTGCGGCAATTCCTCTCTTACTTCTAGTGTATTTCTCTCCTACATAAAGGCATGAATTGCCTCACAAGTTTAAGTCTTTTGTTACAGATTTTGCAAGTCTCTAGCATTATCTTTTTGCTCCTTGAGCAATTCTATTTGTTTAGATACTCTATATCTGTAGGTTCCAACCCCCAGGTGGGTACCTGTGTGTGGCCTGTTAGGAACCAGTCCGGGCATCACCACCTGAGCCCTGCCTCTACCCCATCTCCCACCCCATCCCATGGAAAAATTGTCTTCCATGAAACTTAGAAACTGGGCTCACAGCAGGAGGTGAGCGGCTGGCAAGTGAGAGAAGCTTCATCTGTATTTACAGCCACTGCCCATTGGGGGCATCACTGCCTGAGTTCTGCCCCCGCAATCCCCTTTCATGGAAAAATTGTTTTCCATGAAACCGGTCCCTAGTGCCAAAAAGGTTGGGGACTGATGCTCTATATGGAATAGATAATGATTTATGCTGACAACAAGTTGATATCATAAGAGCTTTAAAAGTTCAGATTTTGGAGATGTACCACCAGAAAACTATTTTACTGATGTTTCACTGATGCCATAGAGCATCACAACAGGCAGGATTTTCCATAAAAAGAATAAATTATACATAAGTCCATTAATTATATTTTCCTTTTCATTTCTGGTTTATTGTCATGATCACCTGCTTTGACTAAACTCTCCCTAGAATGTCTTCCCCATAGTCCCCCTTTACTATATCACAGTCCCATTGATGGCTCTCCTTTGTCAGGAAAGCCTCTGATAGAAGAGTCATCTTCCTTTTATACCCACAGTATCCCCTTATGAGGATTACAGTTTTCCTTCTCATTTCTCTATCCTTAGCTTCCAGATACATTGTGTGATTTCTGTCATATCCTTCTAACATGAGGACTTTTGACCAAGATTCAAAATTAGTAATTACCTGATTATTCAATCTTTCATTAACGAATATGTTTTGAATGTCAGCTATATTCCAGATGGTGTGCTAGAGAAATAATGATGAATGAAACTACTCTCTGCCTTCTCCCTCAGTTCTTCAGGAAACTTGCAATTAAATGGGAACTCAGACATTGATTAGTCATACAGTGTGCTATGTGGTAGAATAAGAGGGTTCTGGGAGGGAATATTATAAGCCACTGCACTGAGTCCAGTAAAGGCCTTTTTGAGAATGGGTCACTGAAGTATAGGCATAGAGGATTAATAGGAGGATGATATTGGTTCCTCGTTCCTTTTCCCCACACTTGTCTTAAGAAGCTTCCATCAGGTACATTTCCATATTTAGAGATGTCATCTTCCTCTCTTTCCATCACAGGGTCATGCCTCTTTTATTCTTAAAATCTTACACTTTTATTTCCCAAAATCTCAAGTGCATTATATATTGTGCCCATGTCCTGACTTCCTTGGTGTCTAGAAAGATATCATGTTTCCCATTATTAATACTATTTCACCCTCCTTAAAGGACTATTCCTTATGGATTATAATTAAGGTCCTACTCATCTTTGGCTCCCCCACTTTTAGAAATGTGAATTTAGACCAACTACATTAGTAAAATATACAAGAGATAGCAGAGAATAAGGAGGAGTAAATTGGGAGGAAACCTGGAAGCAACTGATCATGAAGGACAATTTAGCTCAAAAAAACTGAATAATGGACTAAATGCTTGAGAGTAAGCAAAAGTCCAGGGTATAAATACATTTAAGAACAGCCTTAGTAATACCAAGAGGTCAGAGAGCCGGGTGACTGACAGAGAAGCTTCATTTTGAGTGTGGAGGAACACACCTGTGATCCAGACATAAAAGAAATCAACTTATTTAGGAATTAGGATCTGTCCTGTTTTTCTCATGTAACTAGTATGAGTAAAAATTATATGTCTGAAAATTTCTTGTAAAATAAATAATGTTAAATGGTTATATGACACCATCATTTTAATAATTGTTCTCTTCTAATATAATGGCAATGATGATAATAATAAGCATTATCATCATAGTATCCATGATTCCCCATTTAGGAATAAAGTTGGATATGATATGCATTATTTAGAAATGAAGTGAGCCCATGTTGTCTTCTGTGAGGAATAGGGGAACTAAAGCAGGAGCCTGAAGAGTTCAGTCAGTGCTTTAAACCCGGATCAATCTCTCTAAAAAATGGTGGTTTTATGTCTAAGATCAATTATGTTGCCTTGAATTCTGTGACATTGGTGGCCTCATAAGGCAAGTTCCTTGTTTCAGAGAACAAAGCTTATATCTTTATCTATTGATGACAAAATAAAAATTAATAACACAAATTTAGAAGAAGCAAAAAAAAAGTTTGATGCTGATGAAAAGTTATTTATAAGCAGATTGAGGTAGAAAGATAGTCCATATAAGGAGCAGAAATCAAGATCTGTTGGTTATTAGTGGAAATCCTAGAGGCATATATTGAACACATATATCAAGTTAAATAAATGACCTTTAAAGTGTGCTTTTTAAACCTATAATATTACCTTTATTCCCAGTTTGTAATCATTTATCAGTGGTATATCAAATTGTACATCTTCTCCCAATTTATAATTATTTCAAAAAGTTAGAGTCTAATATAGAATCCCATATCAAATGGATTGGTTTATGTTCTCACTAAAATAATTTAGATTATCTAGTCCAACACCCAAATATCCATTCATTTCCTGAGGAATATTTTCTTTCATTTGTCGTATATATTAATGAAAAGTAAAAGCGGAGGGAAGTATGAGGGAAAACATGACTTTCTTCTGCTCTCTGACAGAAAATGTACTAATTGCATCTTTTTTGTTTTTATTCAGTATTAGCAGTATTAATGAGGTGTTGAGAATTCTTATATAAAACTAAAGATTTCTTCAAGTGAATGTGACCATCAGAGGCCCTTGACAGTATGTCCTCAGCCAATAGCTCATATTTTCACCCCTCATCCTTCCTGCTGTTGGGAATCCCAGGACTGGAAAATATGCAGCTCTGGCTTGGCTTTCCATTTGGTGCAGTGTATCTGGTTGCCCTCCTGGGGAATGTCATCATCCTCTTTGTGATCCACATTGAGCACAGCCTTCACCAACCTATGTTCTACTTATTGGCCATGTTGGCTCTGACTGACTTGGGCTTGTCCACTGCAACCATCCCCAAAATGCTGGGCATATTCTGGTTTGGCTTCAGCAAGATTGCCTTTGGGGGCTGCTTAGCTCAAATGTTCTTCATACATCTGTTTACAGGCATTGAAACGTTCATGCTTGTAGCCATGGCTTTTGATCGCTATGTTGCCATTTGCCACCCTCTCCGATACAACACAATTCTCACCAGCAGAACAATTTGTATTATTGCTGGAGTAGGAATGTTGAAAAATTTTGTTTTGGTTTTTCCATTAGTATTTCTCCTTCTACGGCTTTCATTCTGTGGACAAAATATTATACCCCATACCTACTGTGAACACATGGGCATTGCTCGTCTGTCCTGTGTCAGCATAAAGGTCAATATATTATTTGGGTTAATTCTTATCTCTATGATACTTTTGGATGTTATATTGATTGGTATCTCCTATGTGAAGATTCTCCATGCTGTCTTCAAACTCCCATCCTGGGAGGCCAGGCTCAAAGCTCTTAATACCTGTGGTTCCCATGTGTGTGTCATCTTAGCTTTCTTCACTCCAGCCTTTTTCTCTTTTATGACTCATCGATTTGGCCACAATATTCCACGTTATAGTCATATCCTTCTAGCTAATTTATATGTGATTATCCCCCCTGCTCTAAACCCCCTCATTTATGGGGTAAGAACCAAGCAGATCCGAGATCGGGTGGTAATGATCTTCCTTTCTAAGGAAGTTTGACTCTGAACATTTGATTTGGAGATAGTTTTCAAATCTTTTTTTTAATGCATTCTTTAAAAAGGGAAATTTAAGTGTTATGAAGCTTCAGTGGAGTAAATGCTTTACAGAATTTGATGTTAAACAGGAAATGGTTTCTTACATGCAATATCAGATTGGAGATAAGTTTACACAGCAGATATTTATCCCTGCACTAAATATAAATTTTATTGTTACATAAATAGGTATCATTTATTTCTGTAATAGATATTAAGATCATGTTTCAGGGATAAAGTCCTGATGCAGCTCAAGTACTAATATATAGTCTTTTATACAGAATTCATTTATTATAGTAGAGTGGTTCTGTGCTGCCAAGAACTATCATAGCTGCAATAGGACTGAGTAGACAATGCTGCAGGATATAGGTGCCCTTATCAAAGAAATTAAATGCAACTCTTATTTCTTCCTTGACAGAGTTGGCTTCTATAACCAAGTAACCACAGAGAACAAAATAATAAAACACCATAGGCATCATTTTATACTTTATTTTCATAAATTTTGAAATAGCAACTGCAGCAATTACATAGGATCAAATACCTGAAGGGACCTTAGGACTTAACTAAAGTCAAAGCAAGGTACAAAAGGAGAAAGAAACAGATACAGCATGTAAACATGGAGAAATTTAAAAATGTTCAGGTGCATCTTCTAGGACATCTTCTCAGTTGCACAGAATAAAGTTTGTTGTGAAAGCCAAAAAAATGTGCAAAGATAATTTTGTTTCAGATAAACCAAGGCACAAGTTTATTGAGAACCTTTTAAACTTTACTGGTTGTATAACAAAAACGTCCATAATACAGGTAGGCCTCATACAATCAGTTGAAGGCCTGACTAGAACAAAAACTGAAGGCCTCCCCCAAGCAGGAGGGAATTCTGCCAGTTGCTAAGTATGTTTAACCCAATTGTGCATCTATAACTGGAGAAATAACCATAGGATGGGCTTGTGAACTACTGGTCCAACTGTTAGGCAAACCTGAGCTAAAACTCCACTGAGCACCTGACCACCCTAAACCCCTACTCTCATTGTATGGACTTCATCAAAGTTTGTAAAATATTGCTTTTCAAAATACACTCTTAGGGAAATAAGAAATGCAAGCCCCAGACTGGGAGAAAATACTTGCAACACATATATCAGACAATGAATTTGTTGCCAAACTACAAAAAAACTTTTGCAAGTCAATAATAAAAAGAAAGATTAAATGCAATCTCTATTAAAATATCAACATCATTTTTCACAGATCTAGAAAAAGTAATTCTATGCTTTGTATGACCAGAGGAGACCCTATATAGCTAAAGCAATCTAAAGCAAAAAGAACAAATTGGGAGTCATTAATTTACCAGACTTCAAGCTATACTGCAAGGCTATAATAACAAAACAGCATGATACTGGCACAAGAACAGACTTATAGACATAGACCAATGAAACAGGACTGGGAACCCATATATAAAATCATCATCATATTGTCATCTGATATTTGACAAAGCAGACAAAACCATACACTGGGGAAAAGAATCCCTATTCATAAATGGTCTGGGAAAATTAGCTACCCACATGTAGAAGACTGAAACAGGATCTGCACCTCTCACCTCTCAGAAAAATCAACTGACAATGGATAACAGACTTAAACCTAAGGCATGAAATCATAAGAATTGTGGAAGAAAATGTTGGAAAAACTCTTATAAACATCAGCCTAGGCAAAGAATTTATGAAGAAGACCCCCAAAACAATCATAGCAACACACACAAAAAAATAAATAAATGGACCTGATCAAATTAAAAAACTTTTGCACAAAGAAATTATCTCTACAGTGAATAGCAAAACCTACAGAATGGGAGAAAATATTCACATGCTATATATCCTATAACGGGCTAGTAACTAGAATATATAGAGAGCTCAGGAAAATCAGCAAGAAAAAAATCAAACATTAGTGAAGGGTGGGCAAAGGACATGAATAGAAACTTTTCAAAAGAAGATAGACTAATGGCCAAGAAACATATGAAAAAATGATCAGCAGTTCTAATCATCAGGGAAGTGCAGATCAAAACTACAATGAGATATCACTTAACTCCAGTGAGAATGGCCTCTATGAAAAAGTTCCAAAATAATAAATGTTGGCATGGATGCGGACATAGAGGAAGACACCTACACTGTTGGTGGGACTGCAGACTAGTACAACCTCTGTGGAAAGCAATATGGAGATGCCTCAAAGAGATACAAGTAGAACTACCATTTGATCCAGCAATCCCATTACTGGGCATCTACCCAAAAGAACAAAAGATATTCTATAAAAAAGACATCTGCACTAGAATGTTTATAGCAGCACAATTCACAATTGCAAAGATGTAGAAACAACTCAAGTGTCCATCAATACATGAGTGGATTAGGAAAATGTGCTATATGTATACCATTGAGTTATACTCAGCCACATAAAACAATGGTGATATAGCACCTCCTGTATTATCCTGGAGAGGGCTGGAGCCCATTGTACTAAGTGAAGTATCACAAGAATGGAAAAACAAGCACCACATGTACTCACCATCAAATTGTTTTTAACTGATTAACACTTAAGTGCACATACAGTAATAACATTCATCAGGTGTCAGGCAGATAGGAGGGGGAAGGGATGGGTATATACACACCTAATTTGTATGGTGTGCACCGTCTGGGGGATGGACAGGTTTGAAGCTCTGACTGGGGTGGAGCAAAGGCAATATATATAACCTAAACATTTGTACCCTCCTAATATGCTGAAATAAAAAAAATAACAAAAAAATGCTAAGTGGAGAACAGAAGTAACAAAATGTAGTGCCTTTGAATTGGAAAAGGAGGGCATACTTCCTCCCCACAAACAAAAAGACCGAAGAAAGAGGAGAAGAAATGGATTTGCTGACTTGAAATTATAATACTGTAAGGGAAAAAATGCTGCTCAGTAACTACAGTAGTTCTCGACTGTTGGAACTTCCTAGATGTCTACCATTTCACCAAATACTGGAATATTTGAATAAATCTGGAATTGAAGGAGGCGTGGTTGAGTCAGAGAAGCAATAATAACACACATTTAGGCCAAGGGCTCCGCAGGCGTCCTGGGGCCTAGGCCAGCCTCTCGGCCCCCAGCCCACACAGGACCCGGCAGATCTGGGCCCCAAGGGGGCTCCATTTTGAGACACCCCGCGCCTCAGCCTGCACCCCGGCCGCTTCGGGACTTACAAACACAGGGGAAGGCCGCTGCCAGGATTCTGCACCGCCAGGAGGTCCTGCCCTAGGAAACCCAAACCAAAGAGGGGCCCACTGGAGCTGGAACAGCAGGGAAACGCAGACACCTCCCAGATCCCCTGGTCCTCTCTGCCAACAGGAAGGCTCGGCGGACAACGGCGGCCTGAGAGGGACTTTCCAGGTTGCCGGCAGGGCGCGAACAAAGTGCCCAGGACTCTTGGCGCTGGCGCCTCTGCCAGCTACCCCGAGGTGCCTTGGCTCATTAGCGTCCGCAGCTCAGGCTGCGTGAACTAGAAAAAGACCCGCTGCTGTCCGGGGTCGTCTTCTGAGCCGCTCATGAGCCGCTCATCGGGAGCTGGTGAAGAACAGGAATTGATAGTAGGAAAATGTGTGCTCTCTTTGATTCTAACTGATGCTATTCACTTCTGTGACTATGCTTGCTTTTAGTTGTTTAATAAATATAGTTAATCAGAATGAAAAACAGAGATAAGAACAAAGGTAACTCCATGATAGGCTAGGCTTCCTGGATGTGAGAAGCCTAGTTCTGCTTCTGTATATATGGCTTGCTGGCTTGGTGCTTAGCGTAAGTGGAGCCATGGCAGGCTTCACTAAAGTAAAGGAAAACAAAGCCCCGGGGAGGTAACTGCAAGTTGCTTTCTGATAAAGGACTGGAGAATCCAGGTGCCCTCCAACCAACTAAGTAAATAAGAAGAGCAAGACATGATCAGCGCATGAATAGCTTGTGCAGGGCGTGTGTTCCCAGTATCGCTTGTAACCAAAAACTAAAAGGTATGCAACAACAGCTCCCCCTCCCGCGTCGGAGACCCTCCTCTTCCCCTGGATGATGTTAACTACAACTGGCGCCAGTGCAAAAAGTCCGAAACTTAGAGTCAACAAACCTAAAGCCAACGCGATCAGCCACTTCTAAACAAAAAGAACAAATAAACTGAAGGGGGATAAAGTGCAGACTAGTGTGTCGTGTGCAGACTAGTGTGTCGTGTACAGACTGGTATGTCATGTGCAGACTAACGTGTTATGTGCAGAATAACGTGTCGTGTGAAAACTAGCATACAAAAAAAGTATAAAAGCCTAATCTTTACCCCAGGGCGGGGTCCTAGTTCCTGGAGAGGCCACTGCGTTGGTGCTCTGGAATTTGGACCCTGGCCCGGGGCTAGTTAATAAACTCCTTTGCCTTTTTGCAGCCTCAGTGACTCTGCCTCTCTGTTCCTGGGGCCAAGGGGAACCGGATCTAACACTGGGTTTCCATGGTCGGCTGCCTGTGTGGGCCTGAAGGGGCCTCTGCGCTTAAGCCTTGATGGAGCAGGACTCACAGGGAAGCCATCTCTCCACCTAAACAACAGTTGTACTGTCAGAAACTCTCTGAACTAATTGTTTTGGAACCCTGGGTTCTCTTTGAATGTTTGCGTCTTCCAGGAGAGTTCAGTGTTCAACAAAAAAAACATTCAAATGTTCAGTGTTCAACAAAAAAAATCACAAGGCATACAAAGAAACACGCAAGTATGACCGATTCAAAAGAACACAATAAATCAACTGAAACTGTCCCTGAAGATGCCCAGATGTCTGACTTAATGGACAAAGGCTTTAAAACTGTTTTGAAGTTGTTCAAAGAGCTAAAGTAAGACATGAATGAAGTGAAGAAAACAATGTATGAACAAAATTAGAGTATCATTAAAGAGAGAAATTATAAAAAGGAATTAAATGAAATTCTGGAGCTGAAAAGTACAGTAACGAATGAAAATTTTACTAGAGGAGTTCAAATGCAGATTTGAGCAAGCAGAGGAAAGAATCAGGAAACTTGAAGATATTTTCTTTAAATACCTCACTAATCTGGTTTCCTTTTCTTTCTACTTCCTTAGTTCAAATCTTCCTGATCTTAGGCAGCCTCCAAATGGTTCTGTCTCCTATTTTGCCTGCTCTAGTCTTACCAGAGTGATCTTTTTAAAAACCCAAATCTGATATTGTCATTATCCTTGAAAATATCCAACGCACCCTTGTGAACTTCACTTTCCTCATTTTAGCATTCAAAATTTTCCCATTCTGGCTCCAGCCCACCACATTGCTTTATCTGACATCAACCTCATATTCTGCTCATACACTATAACCATATATTCTAAGGTACAAAGCCACTGGAAAAAAGTTGAGCATATTTGGAAACCAAAATTAGTTTTCTGTGAATGGGATAAAATATTAGAATGTATGGCACTGGTAGGCATTGGAATAGACTATATAAAGTCTATTTTAAAAATGAACTTGATAAAAACAGCATGTATATCATCACTAATCCAGTGATCAACATTAGTATCATTATGTTAGATACAATACATATCTACATTAGATATAATACTCACGCCTGTAATCCTAGCACTCTGGGAGGCCGAGGTGGGCGGATCGTTTGAGCTCAGGAGTTCGAGACCAGCCTGAGCAAGAGCGAGACCCCACCTCTACTAAAAATACAAAGAAATTATATGGACAGCTAAAAATATATATAGAAAAAATTAGCCGGGCATGGTGGTGCATGCCTGTAGTCCCAGCTACTCGGGAGGCTGAGACAGGAGGATCGCTTGAGCTCAGGAGTTTGAGGTTGCTGTGAGCTAGGCTGACGCCACGGCACTCACTCTAGCCTGGGCAACAGAGTGAGACTCTGTCTCAAAAAAAAAAAAAAAAAAAAAAAAAAAATACATAATATTATATCTAATATCAGGAAACATAAAGTATAATACAATATCACATATGATGTGTACTAGCCCAAAATGTTTGACTTGAATCCATTGAGCCTTCAGATATAAATTCCAGTTTGCAGGAAACACAAGGCTGAGGGAAGCAACCTCAATGATTTCTTGAGAAGCAACCATTCAAATCCAGAAATATTGCACTTCAAGTGGCCTGATTTATGCAATGAGCTGGTATCTTTTATTTTTTTTTCTTAAGTATCATATTTAAAACAACTTAAGGGACATAACCAGATGCAATATGTGGTCCTTCTGGATTAGATACTGATTTGGGAGCACTAGTTGTAGAAAAATATCCTTTGGTCAACAGAATACTTGTTTGGAAGTAGGTATTAGATGGGAGGAAATGTTTCTGAAAGGATATTACTGATTTGGGAAAGCCAACTATAAAAAATATTTTAATTAGGTTGACAGAAAATTTGAATGTGATCTAGGAATTAGATGAGATTTACTGAAATAAGGTAATATTGTTAATTGAAAAAAGCAAAAAAAATGTGTACACGCACAAAAGCATATATACTAAAGTATTAAAATTGGTGGTATTGTCTTCAGAAACCACTATAAAGTTAAATTTATAATTAAAAGCACCATGAAAACCATCCTCACTGCACTCTTCATAGTATATTTTAACAAAGTATACATTGTAGTATGTTTTAACAAAATTATTACTGAAAAAATGTCTTTTGAAAAGTAAGACAGAGAAATCTATTAGGTCTGTTCTTGATAGTTTATGTATTTACGGATTATGGAAGTCTACACTCTCTTGCAAATGACTACTTGTTCCATAGGCACTACTTGAGACTGAGATATAATATTACTACAGAGAATTCTTCTCTGAAATCACATTGATATACTCTCTAACCCTGTCTCCTCCAATTATTGCTTTTTGATGATAGACAATTTGCTTAATCTCTCTGAGCACTGATATTCCATCTATAAAATGGATCAAATAATACAATTTACCTAGTAGTGTTTTAGTGATGATTAAGAAAAGCATGTAAAGTACATAAACTATATTCAATAAATATTGTTATTTGTTAGCCATTCATTATGCTACCCTTCTTTGCCCCTCCTTGATAAATAATATAACTGGGTCTGTTAGTGTTTATCTGATGTTATATAGCCAAGGAGAACCTCTAGTGGAAATGCCTCAAAGGAACAATTTGTGAGTTATGGAAGGTATTGCCATAAGAAGAAATCCTCTTGTTACCTGTTTACTCACTGGTCCCATAGCCAAATTGGCTCAGAGTGTTGCAATCTCTAGGTGGCAAGCAATGCTTCTCTACATCTGTAGGTTGACCATTCACTTGTAGCTACTATCTGTTCCCCCAACCCTATATTGTAAGTTATTTAAGAAGACATCTATGTTAGTTAATGAATGTCCTTAGCCTTATCAATAACTTCAGCTTTAGCCTTGTCCCTGAAACAGCTTTTTCTTAATCCACAGTTCTCCATTACTCAATAACTCCTAATTTATTTTCTCAACTCTTTAGTAGAGATGAGATCCAATGTGTGAGTAAGAGCAGGGAAAATGGCAGCCTCTAATTGGAGTTCTTGAAGCTTGGGAAAATAAAAGTATTACATTGCAGGATACACACATAAATATTCAGGACAGTGCTAGCAAGGCTTGAATGGAAACTCAAGAATTTGTGCATGCGAATTCTAAAGTAATTTGTGAGCTGTGTGAAGGCTAGCCACCCGTTATTTTTGAAGATAAGTCATTGGATTATCATTAGAGTTTTATCCAAAACTGTTCAACCAATAACAGGTCCTGTCCTGGAAATTTCACTGGCCTTGTGCAGGACACAAGACTTTGGTATTGAACTGATCACTATAGAAGCAATAAACAAAGAATGAATCACTCAACAGCCTCCTGGGCCTCAGCTTCCAATATTAGGGCCTTCTATGAAGTATGGCAAGGCCAATATAGCAGTTCTTATGCTGAAAATAAACTTGCAAAAGACACTCAACAGAACTATTTTTTCTAAGTACCAATGATAAATGATTAGGTCACAGAAAATTGTAACTGCATTTTTGTTAGAACAATAATGAAATAAAGAAAATGATGAATCACAAAAATATCCTAAATAACCAAGCATTCATTTGTTGACATGAGACTGACCTTAATAAAGGTCATTGGTATGAAAATTGCTCAATCTTCCAACTGCCCCAGTATGAATCAATCTTACAGGATAAAAAGATTGGTTTAACTAGCTTAGATATTATTAAATTATTAAATTAAGTTTATCTTCATTAACAAACCAAATTAAAATATCTCGACCAATTTTGGAATGTCTTACTTAAAAAGTTATCTATACGGCATGTACAAAATTGACTATGAAGGGAGTGAGGGAGTAAATGATGATGTAAATTATGAAGCTTATGCAATCTTCTTGGATTTTTGTATTAAAAGTGTCACAAGAATAGGGCTTCCTGAAACATTTCACTCAAGTAGAAGTATTGTTCACAGACATTAAATAATTAGGGAGCTTCTCTGAGCATGTTATAATTAGTGCAAACTATCAGTATAGGAGTGCTCATGATTGGTTTTATGTAAATTATGTGTACTTTTTAATCAATACATTTCTGGAAATCAGAACCTGACACCATCAAGCATTTCATCTAAACCTCCTTGCCCAAAGGTTTTGCTTTTGTATAATGAATCATACTAGGTATGTCCTAAGTATCACATTCTACACATTCAACTGGTGCTAAGTGATCAACTCTGAGACTCTCCCTGTGCCTTTAGGGGAAATAGCAACCTCATTTATGGAGTCACAAGGGCATGAAGAGCTGAGAGAAAAGCTCTCTCCATTGGGGATAAGAGAAAGCTGGACTCTGGATTCTCGAGCCCCTTCAGGGACAGCGAGGCTGTCTTTCCTTGGGGGAGCATAGATGGCTGAAATTAGACATAAACTCTCCTTTCTGAGAGTCCAGGTGTAGAAGATTCATACACAGGACACCAGGAATATCCCTCCCCGGGAGAGGTCCCTGATTCCGTCTAGTAAGTTTGGCCCCATGGGAAAATGAAGGCTCCAAGCCACCACTATGAGATTAGACACCTGGCTAGAGCAGGAATTGTGGTGAGACTAGAGCTGGGCTTGCAACTGAAAAGGCTGTAGGATTGAAGTATGAGGATTGGGGCTTAAAGGGAAGTGGCAGAAAGCATTTGAGCAGAGAAATGGCATGGGACCAGATGGAAATGATTGTTCCAAGCCTGAGCCTAGACTCTTGTGCTCCCAAGGAAGGAGTTTGGACAGGGAGTTCAGAGCCTGAATAGTGTATCAGGTGGGAAATATCTTGAGCAGCGTTCATTGAACCCTTATGGCGTGAAGGAGAATGCAGACTTGGAAGGGAAAAGAGGACCCCAATCACCCTCTCTTGATCATCATTAATTAGAAATCTTCACTAGTTTGCCTTTTCCTTCCTTTTTGTATTTTTTAGAAGTACCTGCTCCTTTGTCTGCTCTTTACTCCTCTTTGCTTCCTTTGTCCTCTCTATTCTCAGGGCAATCTCTTTTGTTCTAATTCAGTTTTCTCCTTTTCCATCTTTTATACACCATCTATTTTCTGGGGATATATACTTTTGTTCTCTCCATTCCTTCTACTCTCTCTCTCAGTCTTTCTTCCACTTATTTAGCCTAGATTTACCCCCACTATGCGCAGCTTCCTTCAGACCAGTAAGACCCCCAGAGGAAGCAAACTTATAGCACCATTTTCTATTTAATGACTTTCTCTCTTCCCTTTGTCATTATTTATCACTCCTTACTCCTGTCTCATTTCCAGGCCCTACTGAACAAGTTTGATGTCACACCCAATATTTTTTCAAGATTAATGAAAATCCCATCTACTCTAATTTGATACCCAAAAAAGATTATGGAGAAAAGCTTCTGCACAGATCGGACTCCTCCAGACACCAAGAACAACATCTTCAAATCACTGGATAGGATCCCTGTGTGCAACAGCCCCTTAGAGATCTCAAGTGTTGGCCCTAGAAGTCTGTCTGTAGACTACTGGGAGCTCTAAAATGGGAAGAGAAATCTTACTAACCTGAGCAAAGAAAGCTAACAATTGGGAAAAAGAAGGAAGAATGATATAAATTCAGGGGATTAGAAGGAGAAGCATGAATGCTTTGAGAGTAAAACGCTCTTCAAAAAAGAGACCAAGAATTCTATAGCTAATATGTGACTCTTAACCTGGAATTCTAGTACCAGTGCCTGGCACACACTTATTCTTCCGATTGTTTTAGTCATACTGATCATTAAAATCTTCCCCCTGTCTTTGATGTCTGAAGTTAGACCATGAGATGACAGCTAGGTGTACATTTAGAATAATCTAGATATATTTAGGTATACTTTTTTTTTTTTTTTTTTTTGACCCAGCCAGCACCACCTCTCCTGGTGGCAACTGGCTGGAGTAGGTATACTTTTTTTTATTTATCCCAAATAATAGTATTAGAATTCTTAAATCTGATGACTGCTGCATTTCATTTCTTCTAAAAAGATCAAAAGCCCCTGCCTCATTCTCTCTCTTGTTTAGTCTGGAGCTCTTATGCGATGTGTGTTAGACATTCTTACTCTATCCCCTATTTCTCCTACAGTTTCTTCAGTATTTTCCATCTGTTTTTATTTTATCTCCATCTTCACTCTGGCAGATTCTTCTGACCTTCTTTCTTACAATTTACTGACTCTCTTTAGCTGTCTCTAATATATTGTTAAATTCACTCTTTGAGTTATTATTATTCCCATTGTATTTTTAAATACATTTAGTTTTCTTTCAAATCTGCTTTGTTACTTTTGATAACTTCCAGTGCCCTGAGAAAAATATTGATTTATAGACTTTATCTTCTGAATCCCAGTAAAACAAAAAGATGGAGTAATTAAGTCAAATCAGAATTACATGTCCTTGTTCACACTTTCACATTTTCACATTTTCTATGTGTTCATTGAAACTTAATTCTAAAAATTCTCTAGTTCTGTCTTCTAATTTATTAAGTATCTTATCAATTGTGGCTTAATTACTATTAAACATCTCTCATGAAATTTTAATGTTTTTACAAATTTTCATTTCTAATAGATATGAGAATCTTCTTTTAAGTATGCTTATCCTTTTCTTATGTTTTCAAGCTTATCTTTCATTTCTTAAAATCCATTCAGGAAATTTGTTCAATATTCTTTATCAAATAACACCAATTTTTTTGTGGGTATGATTTTTTTTCCTTTTTCAATTAATTATTGTGTACTGCAAATAGATTGATTTCTTCAGGAGGTTATATATTAAAATTCTTTGAGGCCTAATATAAAAGTTGGTTCCTCAAGAATGGATTTGGACTTGATTCTGTCATTTTCTGGTGCCTTGGACAATCCAATATAACTTTAAATTCCTTTTGAGCAACTGGTGTGAAATCAGGCTACAAAGTCACATGAGGACCTGCCTGTGGTTTGATATTTACAAGGACATTATCTCTACTATAACAACCTTGGAGGTAGCCAGTTTTTTTAAAAGTTCCAGGTGGGCGTGAGGGTGGAGGTGGACGAGGAGGTTTATTTCCAGTGCACACCTTTGCTCCAGGTGTGGTGCTGTAGGATTCTATGTATGTAGGACTATGTGGTTCTATCTATGTGGGATTTAATAGATTCCCCATCTGCCAGAGCCTGGATTTTTTTAATTGACAGATAAAATTGTAAGTATTTAATGTACAACATGCTGTATACATCATGGAAAGACTAAATCTAGCTAATTAACATATGCATTAAAAGTAGAAAATAGAATGGTGGTTAACAGGGCCTGAGGTGTTTGGGATAAGGGGATAGGAGATGTTGGTCAAAGGATAAAAAGTTTCAGTTAGATAGGAGAAATAAGTTCAAGAGATTTATTGTACAGTGTGCTTAAATTAATTTAATGCCACAAGTGCCCTTCGGTTGGAAGCCAACCTCAATATTTGATTTTAATGTCTGGATTTCACTTAGTCCTCAGCCTGAGAATTATTTTTTGTTTGCCTGCTCATGAATGTATTCAAGGCATTCAAGTATGGCTATAGGTATAGGTATAGTTAGAGGTAGAGGTATAGGTATAGGTACAGATATAAATACAGGCATGGGTGTGGGTGTGGGTATGGATGTGGGTATGAGTATAGATAAGATTGTGTGTGTGCGTGTGTGTGTGTGTGTGTGTGTGCGCGCGCGTAGTGAGAGAAGAATGATAAAGCAACTGAGACAAGATGTTCACAAAAGATGAATGTTGATAAAGGGCATGTGAAAATTCTTTTAACTGTGCATACTATTTTCGATAAGTTGAAAGTACTTCAAATTAAAATTTTAAAAATAAAAAAACATAGAATTATAGACATAGATAGATATGATTTTTATTTATTTTGATCAGGGGATTTGTTCTTTGTACCCAGTCCATCATGCTTCTGGATACTCTTAAGCTTTACTCCCTTAAAAAAAAAAAAACTTTTTAGTGTTTAGCATTTAGAATGTATTTCTATACATTAAATTGAAATGTTTTCTCAGCTTTATCTATTTTTACTATTTCATTTAAGTGATGTTTGATGTTTAAATAATTGTGATTCATTAAATATTAATCAAGGAAAGACATCGAAAAGATAAATTCGTCTAGGAGAATATGTCAGATGAAACACAGATGATAGAAAAAAGATGGTAAAACATCATTTTATATGCTTTATGGCCACCTCTTTTGTGTCAGAAATGTGTTAGGCACAAGGGCTATGGGGTGAATGACGTGGGTTGTGTCCATAACCCCATGAATTTTATAGTTTAAATACATAGTCATCAGAGACTATGGCAGAATTAACTCTTTCTGTCTTCTTCAGCTACTTGAAGGCATCTACCTCACTAAAGTCACTGGCAATGCTGCTTTATAACAACAGCTCCCTCCCTATTGAAGTCTCTGAATTCTTCCTCAACTGTTTTACCAGGTCTCCCACCTGGCAGCGCTGGCTGTCCCTGCCCCTCAGCCTCCTCTTCTTCCTGGCCATGGGGGCCAATGCCACCCTCCTGATCACCATCTGGATGGAGGCCGCTCTGCACCAGCCCATGTACTACCTGCTCAGCCTCCTCTCCCTGCTGGATGTTGTGCTCTGCCTCACCGTCATCCCCAAGGTCCTGGCCATCTTCTGGTTCGACCTCAGACCCATCAGTTTTTCTGCTTGCTTCCTCCAGATGTACATCATGAATTGCTTCCTAGCCATGGAGTCCTGCACATTCATGGTCATGGCCTATGATTGTTATATAGCCATCTGCCACCCACTGAGATACCCATCCATCATCACTGACCAGTTTGTAGTCAAAGCTGCCACCTTTATTTTGGCCAGGAATGTCATTTTAACTATGCCCATTCCCATTCTTTCAGCCCAACTTTATTACTGCAGGAGAAATGTCATTGAAAACTGCATCTGTGCCAATATGTCTGTCTCCAGGCTCTCCTGTGATGATGTCACTATCAATCACCTTTACCAATTTGCTGGGGGCTGGACAATGCTAGGATTTGACCTCACCCTTATCTTCCTCTCCTATACCTTCATACTGTGAGCTGTGCTGAGACTCAAGGCAGAGGGTGCTGTGGCCAAGGCCCTACGCACATGTGGCTCCCACTTCATCCTTATCCTTTTCTTCAGCACCATCCTTCTGGTCTTCGTCCTTACACATGTGGCTAAGGAGAAGGTCTCCCCTGATGTGCCAGTCTTGCTCAATGTCCTCCACCATGTCATCCCTGCAGCCCTTAACCCTATTGTTTATGGGGTGAGAACCCAGGAGATCAAGCAAGGAATCCAGAGGTTACTGAAGAAAGGGTGGTACTAATGGCAACTGCATCTCTGAATTTCTAAAATCGGATGTCTTTTGAATCACTAATCAGCGAGTGGGCTGAAACTTGTATCTATGAGTTATACTCTCATACTGGGTAAACTAGATATTGCACATTATTTTCTAAAACTTTAATTTCATTTTAAGTTTCCCTTTCTTTCATCCTTCCATCAAGAATATACTTGGCCCTTTCCCCTTTTTTCCTATGCTTACAATCTTATTTTGTCTAAAACAGTGACATTCCTTGAAGCAGGTTCTAAAGTGAGAAATTTATGTTCCAGAGAATGCAACTGTTAACATCCCATGAACTTTATATTCTTAAAAATACAAATGCAGGTATTTTGTGGATCATGTTGTGTGTAACGTGTTCTTATCTTCATTTTCACAGAAGGGAATGAGAAAAAGACACAGCAGTTGAGATTTCACTCCTGAGTGATGGAGGCTTGCTACTACTGGTCTTTCATTAGGTCTTTTTCTCTCATCCTTCAACCACATCATTGCCTTTCTCTGTCTCTCTGTCTCTGTCTCTTTCTCTTCCCTTTTCCTCTGTTAGACAATGTAAAATTTTGTAATGTGCACTGCAGGGGGGGGGGAGTCTGCCTTGATTGCTTACATATGTGACAATTATCAATGATTTTTCTTAGATATAAGAAATTCCTAAATCCTCCTCCTCATTATGTCTTTGCTTAGGACGCTCATCTTTTGGATCCAGCATATCATATGCAGTATGCAAACATAGCTCTGCTAATGAGTCAACAGATTGTTAGGTCTACGATATATAATTCAGTAATAGCACTAACATAAAATAGCCTAGCTGAGCATTATTTTCTCATTAATTGGATTAGTTTCTAAGCACACTTTGTGTCCTGTGAATTCTGTTAAATATTAAAACAGAAATGAATAGACCATTGTTGTTGCTTTAAGGAGCTCAAATTTTGGTTGGAAAGAATACAAATATAATTTCCAGGAACATGTTCTTCTCAACTAGAGAGCAGTGAGGATTGAACAAGGTACATGTATGGGAAGTAAGATACTTGGCAACTTAAGAAATCACTGGAAAGAGAGGTAGAAGGTCTGGGTAGTAGGTCTTGTGCAACCACACAAGGAAAAAGTTGGGTTCCTGCCTGGGAAGAAGTCAGGTCATCTCACTGTCTTTTATGTTTTACATCTATTGCTTGAGAATAATGAAGAATTTGTTTTAGAATATTCTTTCTAGATCAAAGATATTGTGCCTCAGTAATAACTTGTAATATGTATTACTATTTTTGACCATGAAAGAAAAATCTCTCAGTAGTCCAACACGAAGACTGTCCCCAAAGTCTTGCTGTTTCAAGTTTAACTGAAAGCACATGGGATTAAACTTGGGGCTACTCAAGTTTACATTCTGCAAAACTCTGTGTATTTATTTTACTTCCTTATACTGCAGTTAAAAACAATAAATTATTACTTAATTTCTTAGCTTCTGGATATCCTCTGAGCTACCAGTTGAAATATAAGTATTCACTAACATATAGAAAGCAATTATTACGCCAGGCCCAATGGCTCACACCTATAATCCCAGCACTTTGTGGGGCAAAGCAGGAGGATTGCTTGAGGTCAAGAGTTTGAATCCAGCCTGGGCATCAGAGTGAGAGACTATCTCTAAAATTAAATAAATAAAGAAATAAAATTAAGAGCATATAATTGATAATGAACATTTTAGTCTAGAATTTCTCAATAGTGAAAAGGATTCTGTTAAGATCCAACAATGTACACCTCTTTCTTTATTACTCACAGATGAACTCCCTAACCTCTCATTCTCCAAAACATTTCAACAGTAGAAAAATGGCTTGCCTTAAAATGTGCAGAACCGAATACCAATGGGAGAGGTTTGCAAATACAAAGATTTAATATGCTTCTAAGGTAAATTTAAGCTGTCACTTCTTGGGAAATATTAAAGACCTTAATTTTTAACAATATGCTGTATTAACATCCATTCATCAAGGGACCAAAACTTTGGGGAGTAATCTTTTCCAAGATTGCATTGTTTGTATAACAAATCCAGATATCTACAATAAGCTGTTAGAAAATATCCTTGGATGCAAGAAAAAGGCTACCTAGGGGGATTTAGAGTACCTACCATTCAGGTACTGAGAAAATTTACCATAAGACTTGTCTTCCAAAATAGCAGGGTAAAATGTTTATACTTAGAAAATATGTGCTTAAAAACTCTTTTTTTCTTTTATATGTAACTTTTAGGTATTTATTGCCAATATCAAAGTAATATGGCCGTATATTTACTTGAATAAAAAGCTAACAGATTAACAGTGTTTTTTATCCCACTAGAGCAGTTGATATTAATGAGAATTTCCTCCAGAACAGTGCTGTTTAATGTGTGCCACATATTTAATTTTGAACTGTTTAGTAGACACATTGAAAAAGTAGAAACAGGTGAAATTAATTTTGACAATGTTTCACTAATTCAATATATCCAAAATAGTATCATTATAATACATAATATATGTAAGAGAATTATTAATAAGATAATGTACATTTGGTTTTATTGTAATAAGTCTTTGAAATACACTGTGTAATTTATGCTAAAAACATATTTCAACTCAAACTACACACATTCCAAGTGCTCAACAACCACATGTCGCTAGTGGCTACTGCATTAGTCACTACTGCTCTAGACGTTGTGTTTTAAGAGACAGATATGGTCAGGAAATAAAGTTAACTGGAAAAAAAAGGAACACAGATTATATTCACAATATAACACAATCATATTTATATTATTATTTTTGGCTGTAATTTTTCTTTTATATATGTTTTCCCATGGAAATCAGAGTTTTAGAGGATAAATGAAGCCTTTTTTTTCTTTTCTTTTCCTTGCATTTTTTTTTTTTTTTAATTTCAGAATGTTATGAGGGTAAACACATCTTGGTTGCATGTAATGCCTTTGCCTCACCAAAGCCAGGACTACAAGTGTGCCCTTCCCCCATACAGTGCGCTCTGTCTCCATTAGTTGTGAATTTACCCCCCCCCCATCTCCCCATGCTGTGACTGGCACCCAATGAATATTATTACCATGTGAGCACCTTAGTGTTAATCAGTTAGTACCAATTTGATGGCAAGTACATGTGGTGCGTTTTTTTCCATTCTTCTGATACCTCACTAAGACCCCAAACGCAAATACAATGAAAACAAAAATAAATATTTTCTTCTGGAAGTCTTATGGTTTCATACCTTACACTTAAGTTCTATATCGATCTTGGGTTTGATTGTTTTAGATTTCACATATAAGTGAGTACATGTGTTATTTGTCTTTCCATGCCTGGCTTATTTAACTTAGTACAATATTTTTTTAATTCTATTCATGTTATTGCTGTCAGGTTATGGGATTCTTCCAGCTTTGTTCTTTTTGCTCAGGATGGATGGTTTTGGCTACTCTGGTTCTTCTGTGGTTCCACATAAATTTTAGAATTGTTTTTCCTATTTCTGTGAAGAATGCCATTGATATTTTAGTACAGATTGCATTGAATCTATAGATTGCTTGGGTAGTATGGACATTTTAATAATATCGATTCTTTCCATCCATGAACATGGCATATCTTTCCATTTTTGTGTGTCCTCTTCAATTTCTTTCATCAATGTTTTATTGTTTCCATTGTAGAGATCTTTCACTTCTTTGGTTAAGTTTATTCCTAGTTATTTTATTTTATTCATAGCTATTATAAATATGATTAGAAATTCAAAGAATCATGAGAGATCATTATGAGCAGCTATATGCCAATAAATTGGAAAACCTAAAAGAAATGAATAAATTCCTATACATAAACAGCCTACCAAGATTGAACCATGAAGAAATCCAAAACTTGAATAGACCAATAACAAATAATGAGATAGAAGCAATAATAAGAAGTTTCCCATCAAAGGAAAGCCCAGAGCTTGATGACTTCACTGGTGAATTCTACCAATTATTTAAAGACCTAATACTAATCTTAGTCAAACTATTCTAAAAAATCTAGAAGGAAAGAATACTTACAAACTCATTGTATGAGGCCAGTATAACCCATATACCACTCGTTCAGCATTTTTAAAGAATAGAAGATATTGTCATTAACTATAGTTACCATGCTGTACAATACAGCTCTTGAACTTATTTCTCCTATCTAACTGTAAATATGTATTCTTGGGTAGACAAATATCTACCCATAGTGGTCTCTTATGATCCTTTCTATTTCTATGGTATCAGTAATAATGTCTTCTCTTTATATATTATTTTACTTATTTGAGTCTTCTCTTATTTTTCTCAGTCTAGTTAAAGATTTGTCGATTTTGTCTTTAAGAAACTCAGTTTCATTGATTTTTTTTAATATTATTTTTCTAGTCTCAACAAAAAAGAACACTACAGGCCAATATCTTTGATAAACATAGATGCAAAAATTCTCGGCAAAATACTAGCAAACCAAATTCCACAACACATTAAAAAGATCATTTGTCATGATCAAGTGAAATTCATGCCAAAGATGCAAGGATAGTTCAACATACACAAATCAATAAATGTGATACATCATATCAACAAATGAAGGAAAATGATATGATCATTTCTATGTCTCTAGGAAGACATAAGACATCTCCACAGGAATGCCTTGGGTTCTCAGGAGCATCTGTGTTAGTGCACTGAGGAAGTGAGTGAAAACTGAGAAAATGGAGTTTCTATGGAAGAAAAGAAGAAAGTTGGAGAAGGAACAAGGAGAATGAGAAAGGACTTAAGAGACAGAGGTTATGGCGGAGATCTGAGCAATCCAGGAAAATGACAAATGGGGCAGCAGCTGCTTAAGGGTTAAAAGTAATTCTAGTATGCAATCAGATAAAGGACTGATAACAAGAATCTATTTAGAACTCAGGAAAATCAGCAAGAAAAAATCAAACAACCCTATCAAAAAGTGGGCAAATGACATGAATAGAAACTTCTCATAAGAAGATATAAGAATGGCTAACAAACATATGAAAAAATGCTCAACATCCCTAATCATCAGAGAAATGCAAATCAAAACCACAATGAGATATCACTTAACCCCAGTGAAAATGGCCTTTATCAAAAAAACCCAAAACAACACATGTTGGCGTGGATGTGGAGAGACAGGAACACTCATACACTGCTGGTGGGACTGCAAACTAGTGCAACCCCTGTGGAAAGCATTATGGAGGTATCTTAAACAGATTCAAGTAGACCTGCCATTCATTCCAGCAATCCCATTATTGGGCATATACCCAAAGGAAAAAAGGTTATTCTGTAACAAAGACACATGTACCAGAATGTTTATAGCAGCACAATTCACAATCGCAAAGATGTGGAAACAACCCAAATGCCCATCAATACATGATTGGATTAGTAAGCTGTGGTATATGTATACCATGGAATATTACTCAGGTATAAGAAATAATGAAGATACGACATCTCTATGGTTCTCCTGGAGAGAGTTGGAACCCATTATATTAAGTGAAGTATCCCAAGAATGGAAAAACAAGCATCACATGTACTCACCAGAAAATTGGTTTCCCTGATCATCACCTAAATACACATCTGGGAACGACACCAATCGGATATCAGACTGAGGTGAGGGGTGGGGGAGGGGATGGGTGTATGCCTACCAATGAGTGCATTGCGCACCGTTTGGGGAATGGTAACGCTTGAAGGTACTGACTCGGGAAGAGAGGGTGGGGAAGGGAGGGATATATACCTACATGATGGGTGCAAGGCGCACTATCTGGGGAACAGACACGCCTGGAGCTCTGACTTGGGGGGAAAGGTGGTACATGGGCAACGTATGTAACCTGCAATTCTGTATCCCCCATAACAATAAGATGAAATAAAAAAATAAAAAAAAAAGTAATTCTAATGTACTTGATATCTCTGAAAGGTGAAGTGCAATGCAGGGCATGCCTCGGGTCAGCCAAGACTCACAGACAAGGCACTTCCTGATAGGGCCTCTGTCTACATTTCTAGTCACATTTTTTGTTTCTCTTCCTTTCTTTTTCACCTTTAAACATACTAAATGTTTGTGGGCCCAAACTTACCATTCTCTTTTTAGACTTAATATTTTGCTTATATTGTTCATTTTTTCCCGGATAATTCCCATCTTCTCTTTCTTGTATAATATTCATGCATATAATTCAAAATTCACCTCATATGTACTACTTTTCCTATAAAGTCTTTACTTACTAGCTCTAATAGGTATCAATGATCATTCTGTCAGTTTTCGTGAGTTTTTTATTTATTTCAGGATATTATGGGGGTATAAACATTTTGGTTACATGTTATGACTTTGCCACACCCAAACCATGATTGGAGGCGTGCCCTTCCCCCCTACAACACTCACTGCATCCATTAGTTGTGAGTTTACCCACCCCAGTACCCCAACCCCCAAAGAATATTACTACCGTGTGAGTACCTTAGTGTTGATCATTAGTGCCAATTTGATGGCAAGTACGTGTGGTGCTTATTCTTCCATTCTTGTGATACCTTACTTCAGAGGATGGGCTCAAGCTCTATCCAGTAAAATATAAGAGGTGCTAGATCACCATCGTTTTATAATAATCTCTGATGTACAATTTCCTTGTTATCATTTTATACTAATCATTTCATTGCATTTTATATCCTTTACTAGGCTAGGATTCACTAGTATTTTTGTATTCATTTATATTTCTCTGTGCATAACATAAAGCCAGGAACATAGAGGGCACCCAGAAAAACTTGTTGGCTAATATTGACAGCATGTGTGAATGAAAGCTTGTGCATACAAAACTGATTTTTTTATTGCCTATACAATTGGAAAGATTTCTCATTAAACTGTAATGCTCATAGTGAATCAGAGTTGAAACTAATAGCCCATAAAAATAAGATCACATACAATTTATTAAATGGTTAGCATGGATCAGAAATTAAGCTACATACTTTTTAGCATTGCAACATTTTATCAACCAGATACATCTTTGTTGTAAGTTTTCTTTTCCACATTTGAAAAAAAATATGGAAGAAAAAATTTAGAGAGATTATGTAGCCTGTCTAGATCTAGTGGCTAGAAATTAAAAGATAGAGGATTAAAATCTTGGGACTAAATGAATCTAAAACTCATATTATATTTCCCCCAACTCTTTCCTACTAATTTTTTGCTTCCTCCACACTGCATCCATTTTTTATTATCTCTTCTCTTTCTTTCGTATGTGTTTCTTTCATGTATCCCTGACCAGAGTCTAGATTCTGAGTATCCTGAGGCCAGAAAGTATATTGTATTCAACTCTGCCTTTTTCTCATTAAATATAAGGTGTGACTAACAGTATTACTTAATGTCTCAAAAAATTAATGACTGAATGAGTGAATAAGTTATAATATATATTAGTAACTTAATATTTTGCCTGCTTGGTTGATAACATGAAAATTAGATTTTTTAGAACCATTTTAAATGGAGTTCCCCAAATGATAACATGGTTAAAACAGAACTCTTAGACATTCATAAACTATAGGGTATTTTAAAGGATACTTAGTGAACAATTAAAATTTGGAGATTTCATAAAACATCCAAATCTAGTTTGTCTTAAAAATACTGGAAAATATTATTATACAACACTGGGCCATGTTACCCCATGGCAATGATTTGCTTGATCTGAGTACAATTCTTCCTTTATGGAGAGGATGTGCTTGTTCCATGTTGCTATAGCCTCCTCCTCTTACACACAATGCATAGATTGTCACCAGGCCTACGGTTTTCATTTTATTACCTTACTGTTCTTAGTAGACATATGAATATTTAAACCTTATGGAAAATATAAGCTTTTTAAGGTATGGGTATGTCACTTCTTTATTTTGCTTTCTCTACTTTGGCAGATCTTTGCCCACAACAAAAATATTTCATAATATGTACTTGCAAAAACTTCAGAAAATGTATATATTAGAATGACTCAAGTTTTTAATACCATTTCACTCACAGCTTTTATGAATTTCTTCTCCACTATTTTCTCCCCTGCCCAAATGATATATTGATTTTATTATTCATTTATCTTAGGTAAAACCAACCTTGTCTCCAAGTAAAAATTTGATTATGCTTTCCCGAATCTGCTTAGTCTTGACTCCATAAACAATTGGGTTCATGGTAGGAGGCAGTAGCAGATAAAGGTTAGCCACAATGATATGTACGTGGTGGGGGATATTGTGTCCTCCAAAACGATGAGTGAAAAAAGTGAAAAAAGCAGGGACATAGGTGATCACAATGGCACAGATATGTGATGTACAGGTGCTAAAGGCTTTGTAGCGAGCATCTGCTGATGACAGGCTCACAACAGCCCGCAAGATCATAGTGTAAGACACAGAGATACAACACATGTCAAACACACCAATCAGGAGAGCAACCATCAGACCATAAATAGCATTGACTTTGAAATTGCCACAGGATACCTTGGCCACAGACATATGGTCACAGTAGGTGTGAGAGATCAAGTTTCCCCGGCAATAGGGCAGGCGCTTGGTAAGGAAAGTGAATGGGATGATGAGCATCACACTCCTCAAGAAGGTGGCAAGACCAGCCTTGGTGATGACAGGGTTGGTGAGGATGGTGGCGTAGCGTAAGGGGTAGCAGATGGCCACATAGCGGTCCAGGGCCATGAGCATGAGCACCCCAGACTCCATCCCAGTCAACATATGGACAAAAAACATCTGGGCCAGGCAGGCATTAAAGTCAATCTCCTTGAGGTTGAACCAGAATATGCACAGCATATTGGGTACAGTGGTGGTGCACAAGGTGACATCAGTGAAGGAGAGCAGGGCCAAGAAGTAGTACATGGGCCGGTGCAAGGACTCCTCATGGCTGATGAGGTAGATGAGCCCACAGTTTCCCAGGACAGCAATGATGTACATGAAGCAGAATGGCAGGGAGATCCAGATGTGTGTGGCTTCCAGTCCAGGAACACCATTCAAGATAAAGAATCCTGGGCTCAGGCTGGAGCTGTTGGCCCCGGACATAATGGCTGACAGGAGGAGGGCATTTTATACTCTTTAACAGTGGCAGTTTCCTAGACCAGAAATTAAATCAAAAGTGAGTAGAGGGCATGGAAACCAAATGCAAAAAATAGTGACTTCTATAAGGCCCTTGAAATGAGAAGTGGTAATTAAATCACTCTGGAGTCACACTGTTTGGCTTCATATTCCACCTCTAGTTTTCATCTAGTGTATGATATTGGCAAGTTGTTTAACCACTTTATACCTCAGTTTTCTCAGTTTAAAATGAGATAATTGCACCAAGCTCAGAAAGTTGTCAAGATTTTTCAATAAGATAATTTATACAATGTGCTAAAACTGTGCATTATACATCCTCAATAAATATTAGCAGCAATCATTACTGACTATTATTATCATTTCCTATCTCAGTATATAGCATTTCAGGAAATCAAACTTAACCATAATTAATTTATGTAAATTCAAATGGCACTGCTCAGCCCTGCTCCATCTCAAGTGCCATTGTGTACTTTTGGGTGGAAAAATAGTATGGGATTTTGAAAACTTCAACTATTTTGGGAGATTGTGAAGTAAACTTTAGAAAGTAAATTCTAGTTTCAAGATATTAAAATATGTTCTCATGTTTTATACAGAAAAAATACATAAATGTCTCTTAAATTTGGAATGAAATCCAGGGAAATCTTTTCCTGCTAAATCCCTGCAAGGCTTCTGATAACTCTAGGTAACTAAGCAAGTGGCCGTTGGAACTTCTGTAAAGAGAACTGGTCTGTGTGGAAGGATGCCTTGTATATCTCTCCAACTCCTTCTAGCCAGAGGGCACCAAAGACACAAGACTGGAAGGAAAAAGACCAGGATATTAGGATATCAGGAGAAGTAAGAATTTTTGGCACTTCATAGCTATCTTATAAACTAAAACTGATCACCCGTCACAGAAAACTCTCATGTTCTCACAAGAGTAAATACCATATAACAATCCACAGTCATTAAATCACACACAGGCAGACAGACAACTTAGAGCCAGTTCTTTCTTCTGCACCTCAGTCAAAAGAAAAAGAAAATTCTCTTTACACCCTCCCTTCCAAATGATTCTAAAGGATGCACATGAATTCTGCTATTAGTGGGCTGTTTGCAAAACTAGAATATATTTAATACAAGGAAAACTTATGGCTAAGTGTCTGCTCTTTCAAAATATAATAGGGCAGAGCTTTATTGCATGCTTACTATAGAGACATGGTAACTCAGACTCCACAGATTAAATCTTATTTCCAACACTTACTAGTTGAATAGACTTGAACAAGTCCCTTATTTGTACAATTTTCATAACTTTTAAAGGGAAGTGATAATACTATTAGTATATAACATGGAGGTGTTAAAAAAAGGCTAAATGAAAATTAATCTTCGAATTGGTACCTGGTGCTAGTATATAAACAATACATGTTATTTATTATAATAATTGTCAGATTATATGATAAAACATAATTTAACATACATTTATTGATTGTCTTCCACATGCCAGGTACCATTCTAGCTTCTGCCAATACATTAGTGAATCAAACAATCAAAATCCTTTCCACTCATGGAGCTAATATTCCAATGGGGGTTGATTTCTGTATCCAAACTTAAAATAACATCATGAAAAACTTGTTATCATCTTCATTTTATAGATGAGGAAATGGAGGTACAGGGTGACTCAGTAAAATGCCTAAGGCCACAAAGATTTAAAACTAGTAGAGCCAAGATCCAAATCCAATCTTATTTTACTTCAAAGCCATGTGTTTAATCAATCTATATCTGTTGTCTTACTGATTCTAACCCTGAGGAATAATTGCATAAGCTGAGCACAATTAGTTTAAACAAGTCATGATGATATAAGAAGAAGCTAATTTTCAAGTGGGAGAAAGAGAAAGCTTATTCTTAATTGCATTTTAGGGAAGAAATAGAACAAATATGTAAAGTTACAGAAAGTCAATCTCTAGGTAAGGGAGCTCTCTACATAGAGAAAACATATCTGTGAGGTAGCTGGATTTTTATCTCTGGCCTTATTCACACAGATGCTATATGGTAACTAGTAGGAGAGTTACATGGAAGGATTTCTGTAGGGAAGCTTCTTCTAGCAATTCCACTCAGTGCCTTCTAGGATCAAGTTTAGTCTTGGGTTATTTTCCCTTTCTGTACAAAGACCATGCCCACAGGAATAAATTCTTTGTATAGGTATTCATTAATTAAGGCAAAAAAATTTGTTTTCCTCCCATTGGAACCCACTACTGCATGGATTTCTCTATCTCCAATGAATTTTGTGATAGTTTAAAATTTATTTCACAAGTAGGGAAACCCCTCTTCTCTTCTTAGTCCCCAAATGAATGTTCATCTATCCTAGTTGGAGTCAAAAAGAAATTCTAAGTTTTCCATCAACCACATCTCTAACACTTCTATTTCTTGGACTAAAAGCTTTTCATTTTAGAAAAATGAGTTTTTGGGAATTGCTCAAACTCACCTCAGTGTTAGCAAAGACCAGACTAGTATTCATGACTGAGAATCCTGAGCATAAAGAATTCTACAACAATCTGGTTGTGACACTACACGGCATTTCTGTGCCATTTGAGGATTCTCTAGACTAGAATGTCTACACCTGATTGGGTCTCCACAGTTGGATGTCTCAAAGGGCTCTGGTTAGAAGAAAAATATCTCTTGAGATTTTCAAGACTTTTTTTTTAAAGGAGCATGTAGTTTTATTCTATGATTTTCACACAGTTTTACCCCAGACAATTCTTTTCCTACTTCAAATGAAGTCTTAATAGGAACTCTAGTACATAAAAGACAAAGCAGAGGCTGTTCTCATTAAAAGGGCAGGGTTAGGGGAAAGCACAATAACTCAACTTCCTTGTTCCTTAGAAGCCAGTTTCTCCCTGGAATTCAATTAGTCAATTGTTGGTCTAGTTTTCCAAACATGTGTACTTTTTTTTCTTTTTATTGCAAATACTTTTTTTTCAAAGTATTACAGGGTACAGATATTTTTGATTACTTGAATTAATTTTATAATGCTTAAGTCCATGGCTAGAAGTGTGCCCGTCACCCGGATATTGTTTATTTTATCCCTTAGATAAGATTTCACCCGTCCCCTCCTCCCCCCTTCTCCCTGGTTGATCTCTGTTGAATTTTACTTCCCTGTATGCACGTGTGTGCTCATTGGTTAGTTCCAATTTAATAGTGAGTACCTGTGGTGATTGTTTTTTCATTCTTTAGATACTTCACTTAGAATGATGATCTCTAGTTCATCCATATTTTTGCAAAAAGCATTACATCATCCTTATTCATGCCTGAGTAATATTCCATGGTATACATATAGTACATTTTCTTAATCCACTCATGAATTGATGGGCATTGATGTTGATTCTACATCTTTGCAGTTGTGAATTGTGCTGTGATAAACATTTAAGTGCAAGTGTCTTTTTGATAAAATGATTTCTTTTCCTTTGGGTAAATACCCAGTAGTGGGATTGCTGGATCAAATGATAGGTCTACTTTTAGTTCTTTGAGGTGTCTTCATACTGTTTTCCATAGAGGTTTTTACTAAGCAGTGATAAGCGTTCTTTTCTTTCTGCATCCACACCAGCATCTTTTGTTTTTGGACATTTTAATAAAGGCCATTCTGACTGGGTTAACGTAATATCTCATTGTGGTTTCAATTTGCATTTCCCTGATGATTAGTGACATTGAGCATTTTTTCATATGTTTTTTGGCCATTTGTCTATCTTCTTTTGAAAAGTTTCTGTTCATGTCTTTTGCCCACTTTTTAATGAGGATGCTTGTTTTTTTTTTTCTTGATAATTTGCTTGTGTTCTTTATAGATTCTTATTAGTCATTTATCAGATGTATAGCTTGCAGATATTTTTCCCATTCTGTAGGTTGTCTATTGCTCTGTTAGTTATTTTCTTGGCCATACAGAAGGGTTTTTTTTAATTTAATCAAGTCTCATGCATTTATTTTTGTTGTTGCTGTGATTGCTTTTGTGGTCTTCTTCATAAAGTCCTTGCCTAAGCTGGTATCTAGAAGAATTTTTCCAACATTTTCTTCTAGAATTCGTATTGTTTCATGCTTTACTTTTAAGTCCTTTATCCATCTTGAATTGATTTTTCTAAGAAGTGAGAGATATGGATCCTGTTTTATTCTTCTACATGTTGCTATCCAATTTTCCCAGCACCATTTATTGAATAGGGATTCTTTTTACTGGTGTATATTGTCTGCTTTGTTGAAAATCAGTTGGCTGTATGTGAATGGTTTTATATGTAGGTTTTCTGTTCTGTTCCATTGGTCTTTGTCTCTACTTTTGTGCCAGTAACATGCTGTTTTAGTTACTATAGCCTTGTAGTATAGTTTGAAGTCTGGTAATGTGATGCCTCCTGATTTGTTCCTTTTGCTTAAGATTGCTTTGGCTATGCAGGCTCTTTCCTGGTTCTACACAAAGTATAGGATTATTTTTCCTAGATCTGTGAAATATGATATTGGTATTTTGATGGAGATTGTGTTGAATCTGTAAATCACTTTGAGTAGGATGGACATTTTAACAATGTTGATTCTACCGATCCATGCACATGGTATGTTTTTCCACATGTTGTATCATCTGCAGTTTCTTTCCTTAGTGTTTCGTAGTTCTCTTTGTAGAGATCTTTCACCTACTTGGTTAAGTATATTTGTAGGTATTTTATTTTCTTTGTAGCAATCGTGAGTGGTATTGAGTTTTTGATTTGGCTCTCAGCTTGACTGTTACTGGTGTATAGGAATGTTACTGATTTGTGTACTTTGATTTTGTAACCTGGGACTTTGCTGAATTTATTTATCAATTTCAGGAGTCTCTGGTAGAATTTTTTGGGGTTTTCTAGGTGTAAGATCATGGCATCTGCAAAAAGCGATAGTTTGACCTCTTTCCTGGATTTGGATACCCTTAATTTCTTTCTCTTGCCTTATTGCTCTGGCTAGGACTTCCAGCATTTACCAGCTCTTTAAGCAAGGATAAAACTACAAAAAATAAAGTAGTATCAAAGCTAAATATCTTCTCTCAGGTATGGATTCTGACCAAGAGTTATGATCGTCTTAAGAATTATTTGTTTTTCATTTATATTGATCACAATATCAATCTCCCCACCCTACCACCCATATATATGTATACATACACACACACATATATATAACATTATATATATATTTATGAACAAAGTTGTATTAAAAAATAGAAAGTGGGAGAGAGACACACACAGAGAGACTGAGAGACATTCATGTGAATATGCAAGAGAAAAAGGCCAGGGATTGTAATAAATGGTGTTGGGTCAACTGGAAATCCATATGAGAAAAATAAATCTTCATTATTGAATCATAGCATATATAGCAATTAAAATATAGTGCATTGTAGCTTTCAATTAGAATGATGAGACAATATTTTAGGAGATAAAATATGCTAATATTTTCAAGACATTATCACTATAAAACTTTTCTTAGGAATGATATAAAAGCTAAGATTTTTTTGTTATTTTCCCTTGTTTTTACATTAACAAATTGATATAAATATTTATAAAACAACTTATGAAATTGAAGATATATATATACCATTTTCCTACCAATTCTTGCTCTGTCCCATAGAGAATTACTTAAGTTCACCAGTAATATTTACAGGCATATTCATAACAGCAGGATTTTTTATAATATCAAAACTTAACAATAAAAATAGACTATAATAAAATCAATAAATTTTGTTAATTAAAATGCAGCATTTTAAGATAATAAAAATAGAAGCCACAGATTGTAAGAAAATGTATGCCAATATATGGAACTGATAAAGGGGTCTTATCCACAATATATAAAGAAATCCTATACATCAAAACAAAAGGAAAATTCATTAAAGAAATGGGCAAAAGTCTTGATCTGGCACCCAAGGAAAAAAATTCACATGGCCAAGAACTTATGAAAGTATGTTCCATCTTCTGTCATCAGATCAATGAAAATTAAAAGCATGGATTTTGCAACACTGACAATACCAAGTGTCATGAAGGATGTGGAGTAACAGGAATTCTTATATACTTAGAATTTAAATTGCACAATCATCCTGCAGTACCCTTGATACTGTATTCCAAAAGTTATCACTCTGTGATCCAGACATTCCACTTTTTCATGTTAAACTAAGGAAATGTAAATGTGTGCTCCAAAAAACATATGCAAGAATGTTCATAGCAACATTATTTGTAAGACCCCACCAAAATGTCGCTCGGGAGTGTAATGAATAAATAAATTGTGTTATATCCATAAATTGGAGAATTTTTAAGGAATATAAGTGATAAAACTGATGTTTTATACAACCACATAGATAATTTTAAGTATAACCATTGCCTTTTTTAAAGTTCAGTACAAATCAACCCACTCTTTTGAAATTTGGTGTTTCACCGTATCATTCTGCACTTCCTCTCCTTTTCTCTTCTTTTTCTCTCTTTCTCATCCCTTCACCCTCCTTTATTCCCCTCTTCTCTTATTCCTCTTTACTATTCCTTTCTTTTCTTTTCCTTACATTTAACTTGCTATTTATATGTGGACTGCATTTTCTTTTTGTCATCATTATAGTTCAAATGTTTTTAGACTGTCTATGGGAATGACTCTTTTGAAATGTTTCTTCTTTGTATGTGGTATTTTTTTAAGGTTTCACACATGCATCAGTATTAAATTTTGATTCATTATTTTCTTGGCTTTAGTATCATTTAATCTTCAGTCATTCTGAGTTCTGCTTTATTAACACCAAGGATATTTATGTTGCCTCTTTATTCTCTATCCTTTATCTTCTTTAAACGCTTTTACCTCATTGCATTTACTCACTGTATGACATAACAACTTTTCATAATTTCCTTCAATATTACTAATTTAAAAACATAACTTCTTTTATTTACTCTCTATTATAGATTTTAATTTTTATTATGCTTTCACTTTCCTAATTAAACTTTTTAAAGACGAATTTATCATGATTTAATCCCATCCTGTTATTTTATAATCTCATCTTCTGATCATCTAGGGCATTTCTGTCATGATTTTTTCCTTCTTTTTTCATAGATCATATAATATTGTATTCATTTTTGAATGGTTTTTTAAACAGTCTTTTTAATTTCACATTAGACATTTTATATACCTGTAGTAATCTTTTTGTTCTCCTGCATGCTTTTTCTTCTCTTATCAGGACAATTTTATAGTTGCAATGTATTTATTATTATTTGTGGTGGTGTTAATTTCCCTCTTTATTCATCTTCAACCAGAGTTAGGTATGTCTTTTCTGGGCATTTTTCAACAAACTTGTAGAATAAAATGTTTTGATTTTCTTAACCTCTTATCCCTCTCAGACCTAGACATGAAAGACAGAGTAACATGTGTTCCCATACCAATTGTCAGTTTCTAGCAAAATTTTGTCTCTTGTCTCCTGAGGAAACAGTCTTCTATTACTGACTGCTTATTTTCTGGCCCACAGACAGTGCACAGTGTACAATTCCTAAAAACTTCTTAAATCAGGGTCCACCCTACTGGTACCCCAACTATGGTAATTATTAGTGAAGACCTGTGGACTAAATTTATCAGTATATACCCTTATATATTTTTTCTTTTTTAATACTTCCTTTCTATCTTATTGTTTACTATATTTATTATATTCCCCCAGTATACTGAAGGTGGGCTTGTATGTTTGTGCAAGTGTGTGGTGTAAGAGAGATGCATAAAATATCAGGGTGTTCGTTGAGTATTTTTACTACACACATAAAGTAATAGATTACGTAGAGAAGGACAATAGCCGGAAAATTTTTTATATATGTTTCCATCTTTTTGGATCTATCTATAGTGATATGTGTTGCATTAATGTTTCCTCAAATTATTATATTAATACATTTTTTTCTGTGCCTTTGGGCTGACAGGCTTAAATACTTTAGTCCCCATAAAGACTGTGCAGTGATTCCAGATTCTAGGCTTCATACTTTGGTGAACCCTTACACATAAATGTAGACATAAATAACATTGAAGTCATATGATCAAGTAGAGTTCTCAGTGTAGGCTATAAGTTCTCACCTCCTACTTGTCTCTATAATTTCCCTCGTTATTTCTAGAATCTCATTTTTTTTTTTGCCTTTAGTTTTACTCTTTATAATTTCAGAAATTTATTTAATCCAGTATTTCTACATTTTTGGAATGTTGGGGGAGTATACATTCCTTTTTCTTTGCAAACTTCCACCCTCACTGAGACCCCCAAAATACTAACTTAACATGATCTAATACCACCCTAAATTATACTAGCATTTTTATTATGACATAATTTCAGGAAACACCATATAATATCTCATAGTGTCAAAAATTTCTAGCAGGAGAATAGTATACACTTCCAATTACTTTCAATGATGTACTTAAGTATTTATAAATATGCATTTCTCAACTACCAGAAGTGGTATAATGTTTGAATTGACACTACAATTCACAAAACTAAACAAAGTTTTAATTCAGCTAGATTTATTTAGTGTTAATAGAAGGGTGCAGGTCATGAACATCAGTATACAGCATCTTCAGGCTTGTTAGGGGCTCTGCAGTGACCCAAATACAACTTCTTAGCTGCTCCACATTTCGCTTCATGGGGCATGGTTACAAGAGACAAGGCCAGCATTTTTGCAGGACCTTATTTGAACTATCATTATGTCTTTGGAGTCAAATTATAGGATAACATTTTTAGCTGTGTTGGTTGAGCTTGAACAAAGTACTTTGGCATTCATTTCCCTAGGTTACTTAAACTCAGTTTTAAAAATTTATGTCTATTCAAATAAATTGATATGTAATTTTCCTCTTTGTTAATAGTTAAAGAAGTGTTTGTATTTAATATGGAATATTACAAGATTTTGAAGATATTCTGGGTATAAATCGAGTAGGTTCTGGATTCAAGAGATAAACAGCAGAACATATTTGGGAAAAGATTATTCTCCACAGTTACTGTTAAATCCCTATAATGTATCTCATGGAGTAGCAATAATTGGGATCTCTAGCATATAGTTGGTGCCTCACTAGTGCATAAGAGTAGGAGAGATGCAATGTGAAGACTTCAGCTGAAGGCTACAATATTGGCATATGGTAGTACATACACATAGCACCACAGATGCCAAACCAGGAAACAGAGCATCTATTTCTAATAAAAGGCTTGCAATGGTCCACAGCTTCACATGGTGAATTGTACTCCCTTATCTGTTGTCTCTTTATTTTTCCTACACCTTATCCCCTCTTTTATATGTCCATCATCCCTGTCATCTCTTGCTCCTCTTTCTCTCGTAGCCCATGGTGCTGAGCTGTTTTCATTATTCTCTCTTTCTGAACACATACCTCCCTTACACCTGTCCAGAGCGGGTAGCAACTGGTAAATTCTGTGAAACCAGCCAAACTCAAATGTTTATAGGTTTTCCTGGTGAATCTCTTCCATTTTCTACTATCACCTTTGAACAATTTCTAAGACTTATTCTATTTCTCCTTTCAAAATTCTCTTAGAATTATCGTTGAGGAATTGTTTTTTTGAGGTTTTCATGGCTGTATTACTTTGCTTATCTACTTATCTTTCATTTAGATCCTATTGGTATAAATATGTGAATATTATTCTCTTTGATAATAGGAAGTTAAATCAACTTACTTAGACATGAGAAAGTTTTCATAACTGAAACAAGCTGTGCAAAATTATTCAGTGAAAAGAATTGTGGGAGTGAATGAAGTCACTAACTCAAGCTTTAAACGTCTTTTGGCACAGACCCTCAGACTTTTTTTAATGACTTTTCCTCAAGAACATGTCTTCATAGGATCAGGAAATACATACTTTTTTTTCCTGATGTACATCCATCTGAGATTTGTTCAATGTGAAAAACACATTACAAATCTATGCAATATAATTGTTCCAAAGACCCTTGAAATTACATTGATATGGAATGCTTTTTAAAAGAAAACTCCTAAAATTCTGTAGACTTGTTTTGTACTTATATAATTAATTTCTATCATTGATGAGTTCTATAAAAAAGGAATACAGTTTATATTATAGCAGATAGCCAATGAATGTTGCTTTCTGCCATGAGACCAATATGTTTTAATTTTACACTCGAGTCTTCATTAAAATATTCTTTGTCTTTTCTTGCTTTTGGATATTAAGTAAAGAAACTATTTCAATAGCTGGGACACCTTTCTCCTTAAAAATTAACTTGATCACTCCTTCCTGAATCTGTTTGGTCTTGACTCCATAAACAATGGGATTCAGAGTGGGAGGAAACATCAGATAGAGATTGGCAATAATGATGTGGACGTGGTGGGGAATGTTTTTCCCCCCAAAGTGGTGAGTAAAAATGGTGAATAACGCTGGAACATATGTGATAACAATAACACATATGTGGGAAGTACAAGTGCTGAAGGCTTTGTGATGAGCATCTGCTGATGATAGGCTCACAACAGCCCGCAAGATCATAGAGTATGATACAGCAATACAAGTCATATCAAAGCCCCCAATCAGAAGGGCTGCCAAAAGTCCATAAATAGCATTGACTTTGAAATTGCCACAGGATACCTTGGCCACAGACATATGGTCACAGTAGGTGTGAGAGATCAAGTTTCCCCGGCAATAGGGCAGGCGCTTGGTAAGGAAAGTGAATGGGATGATGAGCATCACACTCCTCAAGAAGGTGGCAAGACCAGCCTTGGTGATGACAGGGTTGGTGAGGATGGTGGCGTAGCGTAAGGGGTAGCAGATGGCCACATAGCGGTCCAGGGCCATGAGCATGAGCACCCCAGACTCCATCCCAGTCAACATATGGACAAAAAACATCTGGGCCAGGCAGGCATTAAAGTCAATCTCCTTGAGGTTGAACCAGAATATGCACAGCATATTGGGTACAGTGGTGGTGCACAAGGTGACATCAGTGAAGGAGAGCAGGGCCAAGAAGTAGTACATGGGCCGGTGCAAGGACTCCTCATGGCTGATGAGGTAGATGAGCCCACAGTTTCCCAGGACAGCAATGATGTACATGAAGCAGAATGGCAGGGAGATCCAGATGTGTGTGGCTTCCAGTCCAGGAACACCATTCAAGATAAAGAATCCTGGGCTCAGGCTGGAGCTGTTGGCCCCCGACATAATGGCTGATAAGAAGAGGGCATTTTGCAGTCTTTAACAGCAATTGCTTTCTTCCTGGGAAAGGGAGAGGTAGAGTTAGAGACCAGATAAGAGGGACTGGTTTGGACGATATAACCCACAAATGCTATGAACCTTATTTTGTTTTTTTTTTTTTTTTTTTTTATTTATTTATTTTTTATTTATTTATTTATTTTTTCTTTTTTTTTTTTTCAATTTAATTTTACAGAATCAAAGAGTCTAACAGTATATCTTGTTAGATACAGTATGTCCTCATAATGTATACATTATTTCTTATACAATGATATGAAATAACATGGGAAATATTCATGATAAATTATTAAGTGAACAGTGCAAGTTAAAAACAATAGTTTCATATTTTTTTCCCCACCCCCCCTTTCCCGAGTCAGCACCTTCAAGTGTTACCACTCCCCAAACGGTGCGCAATGCACTCATTGTGTAGGCATACCCCCATCCCCTCCCCCACCCCCCACCTCAGTCTGATGTCCAATTGGTGTTGTTTCCAGATTTGTATTTAGGTGATGATCAGGGAAACCAATTTTCTGGTGAGTATATGTGATGCTTGTTTTTCCATTCTTGGGATACTTCACTTAATATAATGGGTTCCAACTCTCTCCAGGAGAACCATAGAGATGTCGTATCTTCATCATTCCTTATAGCTGAGTAATATTCCATGGTATACATATACCACAGTTTACTAATCCAATCATGTATTGATGGGCATTTGGTTTGTTTCCACATCTTTGCTATTGTGAATTGTGCTGCTATAAACATTTGGGTACACGTGCCTTTGTTACAGAATGTCCTTTTTTCCTTTGGGTATATGCCCAGTAATGGGATTGCTGGGTCAAATGGCAGGTCTATTTGAATCTGTTTAAGATACCTCCATAATGCTTTCCACAGGGGTTGCACTAGTTTGCAGTCCCACCAGCAGTGTATTAGTGTTCCTGTCTCTCCACACCCACGCCAACATGTGTTGTTTTGGGTTTTTTTGATAAAGGCCATTCTCACTGGGGTTAAGTGATATCTCATTGTGGTTTTGATTTGCATTTCCCTGATGATTAGAGATGTTGAACACTTTTTCATATGTTTGTTAGCCATTTTTATATCTTCTTTTGAAAAATTTCTATTCATGTCCTTTGCCCACTTTTTGATAGGGTTGCTTGATTTTTTCTTGCTGATTTTCCTGAGTTCTGAATAGATTCTTGTTATCAGTCCTTTATCTGATGTGTAGTATGCAAAAATTTTTTCCCATTCTGTAGGTGGTCTGTTTATTCTCTGGACTGTTTCTTTGGCTGTGCAGAAGCTTTTTAATTTAATCATGTCCCATTCATTTATTTTTGTTGCTGCTGTGATTGCCTTGGGGGTCTTCTTCATAAATTCTTTGCCTAGGCCAATGTCTGTAAGAGTCTTTCCTACATTTTCTTCTAGAATTCTGATTGTATCACGCCTAAGGTTTAAGTCTGTTATCCACCGTGATTTGATTTTTGTGAGAGGTGAAAGCTGTGGGTCCTGTTTCATACCAAAACCTGGAAAGGACACAACAAAAATAGAGAACTACAGACCAATTTCCCTCATGAATATAGATGCAAAAATTTTCAATAAAATACTAGCAAATCGAATCCAAGTACTTATCAAAAAAGTAATCCACCACGACCAAGTGGGCTTCATCCCCGAGATGCAGGGGTGGTTCAACATACGTAAATCTATAAATGTAATTCACCACTTAAATAGAAGCAAAAACAAAAACCATATGATACTCTCATTAGATGCAGAAAAAGCATTTGACAAAATTCAACACCCTTTTATGATAAAAACGCTTAACAAAATAGGCATTGATGGAACCTACCTAAAAATGATACAAGCCATATATGACAAACCCACAGCCAACATCATACTGAATGGGGAAAAACTGAAAGCACTCCCACTTAGAACTGGAACCAGACAGGGCTGCCCATTGTCTCCATTACTTTTCAACATAGTATTGGAAGTCCTTGCGAGAGCTATCAGGCAAGAGAGCAGAATCAAGGGAGTCCAAATAGGGAAGGAAGAGATCAAACTCTCACTTTTTGCTGATGATATGATGTTATATCTGGAAAACCCCCAGGATTCAACCAAGAGACTCCTGGAATTGATTAACGAATACAGCAAAGTCTCAGGCTACAAAATTAATATACACAAATCAGAGGCATTTATATATGCCAATAACAGTCAATCGGAAAACCAAATTAAAGACTCAATACCCTTCAAAATAGCAACAAAGAAAATAAAATATCTAGGTATATATCTAACTAAAGAGGTAAAGGACCTCTATAAGGAAAACTATGAAACACTGAGAAAAGAAATAGCAGAACTTGCAAATAGATGGAAAAATATACCATCTCGTGGATCGGAAGAATCAACATTGTTAAAATGTCTATACTACCCAAAGTGATCTACAGATTCAATGCAATCCCTATTAAATTACCAACATCATTCTTTACAGACATAGAGAAAATAATTATACACTTTGTATGGAATCAAAGAAGACCCCGTATAGCAAAAGCAATTTTAAGCAACAAAAACAAAATGGGAGGTATTAATTTGCCAGACCTCAAACTATACTACAAGGCCGTGGTTCTTAAAACAGCCTGGTATTGGCACAAGTGCAGGGACACAGACCAGTGGAACACAACAGAAAATCCAAATATAGAACCATCCTCATATAGTCACCTAATTTTTGACAAAGCGGGAAAGAATATACTCTGGGGACAAGAATCCCTATTCAACAAATGGTGCTGGGAGAATTGGTTAGCCACTTGTAGAAGACTGAACCTTATTTTGATAACCAGAAATTTTCTTCCAACTCTAGCAAGAGAGACTTTGAACTATGGTTTCCAGAAGTCATTAAGCAATGCAGGCTTACACTACTCAATGTCCCACTGCAAACTTTGTCTGAGTAACTATCCTCTATTTCCACATCTCCCCCCAGCACACTTCTTACATTCTACCATATTGCAATGACAAATTGTCAGCTGGACTACAACTGTCTTCTTTATTTGTATAAACTATTTCTATTCTGTTCTCAGATTCGTCCCACGCCAAATGTACCTGAATCTTGTCACTAAAATCACATGGGTATATTTACAGGATCATCACCCTATCTGACCAGTCCTTTTCTGCAATTTAACTTTCCAGTTATAATAGTTACTCAAAGTTATTACTTTTGTCCTATCTTGAGGATTATAAAAAAACTTATATTCTTTATGTGAAATTTGTCAGTAATGGCCCATATAACTCACACAAGGTAATAAATTGTAGATACTCAATTAAATATATGTGACTAAATGAATGTTTGAGTTCATAAGGAATTGCTCTGTCTGGTACTCAAACTCTGATGTCAATTTCATGTTTTTTATACCATGGAATTTTAAAGGAAGTTCTTGACAGGAAACAGAAAAATATTTACATGTCTAAATCATTACCAAGTTTTATTTAATTTTAGTAATGATTTTACTAAAGATTTAAATCCAACTAGGTAGAAATTCTTTCCTTTTAACTTCTCTGCCTTTTCACTTTTTTTTTTTTTTTTTTTTTTTATTAATTCTCTATCCATTCTCAATACTAGATTTACACTCAGGAAGTCCTTGGAGTTCTTAGGATTACAGTGCAACAGTGTACTGCTTTAATTTAAATATTGCCTTCTTTGTTATAACTGGACAGGTAATCAGTACAAAAAATAGCACCACATCTTTGGATTTCTATTTATCATAGAGGTGGCAGAAATAATTGAGTGATATTTGAAGGAATTTATAGCTTCAGGGGTGTTTGAGGAAAGTTGAAGTTTCCTAATGATTAAAATATTTCTTTTACTTGAAAAAAGAAAATGTCTCTTAATTTCTGGAGTAGACCCCATGCAGCAAAGCCAATGCTAAACATTCCTCACCATCTAGCAGAGCAAAATAGATACTTGTAACGTGATGGCATGAATTACATGGCTGTGAAGCCATGAGGCATATATTCCTGTGACCTAGACATTCTAAAGAACACGCTGTTGCCACCTCCATTGCCTAGAGCACCCAAGAAGGGAGAGAAATACAAAAGACTGCACATTTCAGAGATTCAGAACCTCTAGTTCCTAGCTGACTGGATTTCATATAAAAGAGCCCTTCCTATATGGGAGTTTTCACAATACCTCTCCAGAAATGTCACTGTATGGAGAAACCATTATTTCATACATAGTCCTAGATAAGAGAAACTTCAAGATTAAAATTTCCAGTGTCCACCATCTTTTATGTTTACACCACAATGAAAAGAATGGGATGAAAGGAAAATGAGAGTCCAATGGAAGCCATTCAGAAAGAACAAGAGCTAGCACCACTAAAAAGGTGAAAGAGAAACACATTTCCTTTTGCTGCTGGCGGCCCTTTGTTAACTGTCCTTATATTCCAAGTTGTTGCATTTGGAGTCAACAGTGTTTTTGCATTTTCTCAAAATAGATATTTATGAAAATTACCTGAACTCACCTCAGTAATAGGCGTAATCAAATCTCTATTCATGGATGAGAATCTTTAGGAATTTTTTGAAATCTGGGATGGCATCTTCTTACATAGGATTTTTAGTTTCCCTGGGGAATCTCTAGCATGATGTCCCAGGCTGATTGAGTCTCCACAATTAGGTGTCTCGGTGGGTTCTGTTTGAAAGAGAATGAATGTAGCACTTGGTGGTAATAGATCTATATTTAGTAGCTTTTGAGTAGAAATAAAAATAAAAACAAAAACAAAAAGACATTAAAGTTTAATGCCTTTTCTCAAATGGGAAGTGTGGCCACCAAGTCTGGTGGTGGTGAACATAATTTTTTAAAAATGTTTTTTCTCTTATGACAAAAGAAATATATTTTTAATGTACAAAATCTGGAATCTGTAGAACAGTATAATTATGAATTAGAAAATCAGTTGTAATCTTAAGACAGAAAAATAACCAGTCTAAAAAGATTTTGTTTTTCATTCAGTCATTTTATATTTATTATGTATTTATCTGATTAAAAAAATAAATTTTAGATTATATGGAGTTTATACAATGTTTCTTTAGTATTTTGGGAACATTTTATCATGCTATTATGGATGCTTTGAAATAAAAATTTCAGTAGCTTTTTTCCATTCAATAGTGGTACCAAATTCAATTATACATTTCATTACTCTTTTATATTTGTTTCTATTTTTGTCTATAAAAAATAATTCCTCTACAAATATCCTAATCCACTTTGTTTGCATTACTAATTTTTCCTCTCTACATATAACTAGAAATAGTATTGAAGTTTATGCTGTCAAAAGGCATTGGCAACTTTAATTATGTTGATAAATGTTGAAAAAATTGTCTCAGTAAAATTTGTGATGATTTTTGCTTCCATGTAAAGGGAGTGGACTATCCCCCTGTGAGTACTGACTGATTATAATCTCTCTTTCCCCAGTTGCACTAGTGAGAATACTATCTCATTGGTGTTATAAATCAAATTAAAATTAACTTCACTAGCAGTAATTATGAACATTTTTTAAGTGCTTTTGGTCAATTGTTTTTCTCATACCTTGATTATTGATCTAATTCCTTATCTATTTTCAATGGAGGTGTTAGTGTTTATTTATTATTCTTAAGCAATTTTTTTTTTCAAAAAATTTTTTTTTGTTATTATTTCAGCATATTATGGGGGTACATAAGTTTAGGTTATGTATATTGCCCTTGCCCCCCCCCACATCCCTGGGTCAGAGCTTCAAGCGTGTCCATCCCCCAGAAAGTGTGCTTCGCACTCATTATGTATGTATACACCAATCCCCTGCCCCCCACATCTGCCCGACACCCGATTAATGTTATTCCTAAATGTGGTCTTAGGTGATGATCAGTGAAACCAATTTGATGGTGAGTACATGTGGTGCTTATTTTTCCATTCTTGGTATACTTCACTTAGTAGAATGGGTTTCAGCTCTATCCAGGAAAATACAAGAGGTGCTATATCACCATTGTTTCTTGTAGCTGAGTAGTACTCCATGGTATACATATACCACATTTTATTAATTCGCTCATGAATTGATGGGCACTTGGGTTGTTTCCACATCTTTGTGATTGTCAATTGTGCTGCTATAAACATTCAAGTGCAAGTGTCTTTTTTATAAAATGTGTTTTTTTCCCTTGAGTAAATACCTAGTAGCGGGATTGCTGGCTATTTTAAGCTGATAACAAATTAGCTTCAATTGTACAAAATAATTCTATACTTTTACTCCACTGTTCTCACATTTTATGCTTTTGATGTCAAATTTATATCATTTTATGTTGTATATCCCTTGACAAATTCTTGTAGCATTATTATTGTTTTAATTTTTGTCTTTTAACATTCATATTAATGATATAAGTGATTTACACACCACCATTACAGTATTAAAGTATTCTGAATTTGATTATGTACTTACTTTTGCCAGTGTGCTTTATGCTTTCATTTATTTTCATGTTAGTAATTAGCATCCTTCTTTTTTTAACTTAAAAAATTCCCTTTAGCATTTCTCGAACTCCTGACCTCGAGCGATCCACCCGCCTCCGCCTCCCAGAGTGCTAGGATTACAGGCGTGAGCCACCGTGCCGGCCTCCCTTTAGCATTTCTTATAAGGCAGATCCAGTGGTAATAAACTCCCTCAACTTTTGACTTTCATTTTTATACTTAATCTTATATATCATAAGTATAAGATATATGGCCAAAGTTTAAATTATATTATATATGTTATAAATATTATAATATATATTCTACATATTTAGCCACTTTTACTGCTGCTTTTTTTGAAAAATGATTTTCTCAACTTTCTGCATTACAGAAAAAATTATTATCCCAAACAGAAAGCTTCTTTCATTCATCTGCTTAAAACTTCCCATTGTCTCTTTTATTCTTACCATAGGTCCAAAAATGACTCTCTAAAATGTGGTATATGTATACCATGGAGTACTACTCAGCTATAAGAAATCATGGTGATATAGCATCTCTTGTGTTTTCCTGGATAGAGCTGGAACCCATTCTACTAAGTGAAATATCCCAAGAATGGAAAAATAAGCACCACATGTACTCACCGTCAAATTGGTTTCCCTGATCATCACCTAAGAGCACATTTAGAAATAACATTACTGGGGTGTTGGGGCAGATGGGTGGGGGAGGGGATGGGTGTATACATACATAATGAGTGCAATGCGCACTTTCTGGGGGATGGACACACTTGAAGGTCTGACTGGAGGGGGGCAAGGGCAATATATGTAACCTAAACTTTTGTACCCCCATAACATGCTGAAATAAAAAATAAAGAAAGAAAGAAAACCAAAAAACAAAAAACAAAAACAAAAAGGATTCCACAAAAAAATAAATAAATAAATAAAAATAAAGTTATCTGACATCATGGACATATGCCTCTAAGTTTTGTATGAAACAAAATAACACAATAATAAAACAAGAAAAGGTAATATAGTCAGAGAAAAAAGATTATACACTATAAACTCAGAAAGAACTGGCCTCTGATTTGAGCCCACTTAATCTTTTTTTCAGTTCCTTGAGTGCGGCACTTTCTTTCCTCAAGTCCTTCATGCATGCCATTTCCTTTTCTTTAAACAATTTTTATCTCCCATCCTCCTTTCACATAATTAACACCAGTTTATCTTTCAGTATCAACTTAAACATTAATTTCTTCTGGAAGCCTTTTTGATATTTGTAATTTGTGCCAAACTACATCTTCATTGTATTTGTAACACATTTAGTTTTGTTTTTGCTTTATCTGATCTGACTTTTTTCTCATCTCATTTATTCATCTTTTTACCTTAAGTTCATCTTAAAACTTTTGGGATTTTTGAGGACCTATTTGTAATAACCTTGTCTTTCCTCCCCAGTTCAGAGCTAACTGAGAAACAGAGGAGCCAATGAAGCTGACACAAAATGTCAATAATTTTATGACATGCATTTGGGGGGGAAAGGCTCTAGATTTTCAGCTAAAAGGCTTGTTTATACTTTGCCTCTGATTTACTGGGTTGCTCATCCAGTCTCTAGCATAGGTACGTACAAGCCTCTGTGGAAAAGGCTGGCTACTGCCTTTGTCAATGTGGATAGACCAGAAAACATGGTCTGTCCAGACCGGGAGATTAACTGATATGTGGGGTCAGAGGTCCACATATAACTCACCCAGAACTCACTGATAGCTGATGCTTCTCCTGTTCAGAGGAATAAGAATTAGGACAAGAGGTTAAGAATGTTAGTGTAAATGAAGTTCCTATACTTGAATTAATAAATATGAAATAATTATATTCCTTATCCAAATTTTTCTTCCTTTCTTTAAACCTATTGTTGTTTGCTTTTCTTCATCACACAGTGTCTTCTTGTACAATATTCAGTCTGTGATAGCCTCTCCTGAATTTTCCTTTCTCCTTTTCTTTCTTTTCCTTCTCCTCCTACTTTTTCTCCTCTACTTATTTCTTCCTAAATTCCCTCTTTCATTACCTTAAAACTCACAGCTTGAACTGCAACTAGAGAGAGTTCTTATCACTACCCCAGAATGCAGTACTTTACCTTGGGAGGTATATTTAGCAAAATATCCTACTCCACGTGAACAATTTCTCCTTCACAGAACCCCCAGTACCATTTTTACCACCAATTCCATGCACATTTGCCTATAACTCTTTGTATGCTATGGTTACCAGGGGTTTAGGATATGGTGTGTGAATATGGCATTGGTTAGATAAAGAAAGCTGTGTCTTGACCATCTAACATAAAATTATCATACAGACAGATAGGTATGCTCAATTCTCTAGTTTCTATAAATATTAATTATTCCAAACGGATCAGGGGAAAATCTCAGACCAATAGCAAACTTCTTATCTATTGACATAAATGTCTTTAACTCATTATCTCAAATATAGAAGTGTTAAAATTCCTAATCTCTAATTAGCCCACAAAATAGTCAAACCATCCTTGTGCAATCTGCTTTATTTTTAACTTTTCTATAAAACTGCTTTGAAAAATCGCTTTAAGTCTTTTTAAAAGAGAAGGTATATCTATAGTACTTTTTACTTCATGGCAAAGTAGAATTGTCATTTATTTATAATTAGAAACAGAACTCAAGGAAAGAGTGAGATAAGATTCCAGTTATATTTTTGGCTTAATTTTGCTCTTCCATAAAACACAAAACGTAACTATTAGTAGAGACTTGTGAGAGGAAGCAGGTAGTGTGGACTCTTGCTATACTTTTTGTCCTCCCACGTGTATTGTTTTGTTTTGTGTGTTTTGTTTTGTTGCTCCATTTTTTAAATCTCTGTACACCTACACATGTGGCCAGTCTGTAATGGTTGACTAAATGGTTGGGGATATTCTGTAGAAAAAAAGTAATTTTTATTACACTGTATATCACTTTGCCATTTTCCTCCTCTTTCTTTTATTTGGGAATATTAATATGTCTTATAATTTGAAAGGAAATATGGCTTCATTAAACTAAAATCTTGGTGTGAGTTCTTTGATACCTTAGTTCTAGATCTAATCTGCGTGAAGTTGGTATAGAAATCGGATCTTTTTAATCCAGCCTGCTGATTTCCGCCTCACAACCACAAGACACAATTTGAAATGAAATATCTTCCACCATTTGTTCCAGTGCGCTCGTGTTCCCTCTGCTTCCTTCTTACTTATTTCCTGTTCTCTTCTCTCTCTCTATCCCTCTCTTCTCTCCCCCAACCCATGAATACTGAGTAAAATTTTCTTCCATGACAATCTACCTTATAATTATTACAAAATTTTTAAATACCTCAAAGATTCTGGCCTTCAGCTCTAATTCAGTTGTGAGTCTTAGAGTCTTAGTTTTCAGAATTTTTTTCATGAAATTCATCTTTTAATTTGTGATGAGAAGATGATGAAATCAATTGGAGATTGTTATACACTTCAAATAAATTTTATTTATTACATTTTATTTATCCATTTTTTTATTTCAGTTATTATGGGGGTACAAAAGTTCAGGTTGCATATATTGCCCATGTCCCGCCCATCCCCCCGAGTCAGAACTTCCATCCATATTTTTAAGCTTATGTTCTTACTTTTTTGCTGTTGTTGTTACTCCCCACACATGTACCGTGCATAGGCCTATTAACACTATTGTTTTAAAATGTTAATCTTAACCTTCTAAGATTCATCCAGTCTTGATGCTTGTGTAGCTAATATCCCTCATTTATAAAATGTAGATAATTATGTCTATCTCACAGTTTTGAAGTAAAAGTTTAGTGAAGTAATATATGTGAAACATTATAACACCTGAGAAAAAGCTTAGGTTTAAAATAGGCAATTTAACAAAAGTAATTTCTTGATATGTTTGACAATTTTTGGTATGGCTTAAATGAAATTACCTGAAAAATAAAATTTATGTTCACATTTACATTATTTAACATTAAAATAAATGTTAAAACATAATTCTAGGATGTAGCAAATTTACTATTTTTTTTTTTTGTTGAGACAGAGTCTCACTTTGTTGCCCAGGCTAGAGTGAGTGCCGTGGCGTTAGCCTAGCTCACAGCAACCTCAAACTCCTGGGCTTAAGCGATCCTACCGCCTCAGCCTCCCGAGTAGCTGGGACTACAGGCATGCGCCACCATGCCCGGCTAATTTTTTCTATATATATTTTAGTTGGCCAGATAATTTCTTTGTATTTTTTTTTTTTTTTTAGTAAAGACGGGGTCTCGCTCTTGCTCAGGCTGGTCTCGAACTCCTGACCTTGAGCGATCCGCCCACCTCGGCCTCCCAGAGTGCTAGGATTACAGGCGTGAGCCACCGCGCCCGGCCACAAATTTACTATTGATAAGCTTAATAAATTACATTACATAGAGGCACTTTTATAGTGTTAGCATGTTTTTTTTTTTTTTTAAAACTTAGGTTTTACCTCCAAACATGAAAATTTTATTGCAAAAATACATAATGTGATTAATATATTTTGCAACCATTTGACCATAAATAACATGATATTAAAATATATCTTTCAGCCAGGCATAGTGGCTCACGCCTATAATCCTAGCACTCTGGGAGGCCAAGGTGGGAAGATTGCTTGAGGCCAGGAGTTTGAGGCCAGCCTGAGCAAGAGCAAGACCCCCGTCTCTACTAAAAATAGGAAAAATTATCTGGGCATGGTGGCGCATGCCTGTAGTCCCAGCTACAGAGGAGACTGAGGCAGGAAGTTTGCTTGAGCCCAGGAGTTTGAGGTTTCTGTGAGCTAAATTGATGCCACAGCATTCTAGCCCAGGCAACAGAGTGAAACTCTGTCTCAAAAAAATAAAATAAAATAAATTCTTCATATTAGTAAATGAGAATTTAATTTTCATCAATATATGAATAACTAATACATACCTATTTATATTCATTTTCTGATCACATCCTATTTATTACTTGAATTATCTCTTAAATTATGCTCTTATTCTTTCTCACTTCCATTCAATCTTGCTGTTTCTGAATACCACATTTATCATTCCACTTCTATTCTTTTTTCTCTGTTATTTCCAGAAATCTAAATAAGATAGAATCTTCCCTCAGTATCTGTGGGGAATTGGTTACAGGACACCTCCCTCATACCAAAATTCCTAGATGCTCAAGTCCTTTGTATAAAATGGTGTAATATTTGCATATAACCTACATACATCTTCCCATATACTTTAAATCAATTCTAGATTACTTATAATACCTAATACAACATAAATGCTATGTAAATAGTTGTTGTAACATATTTATTTGTAATTTTTACTGTTGTATTGTTATTTTTATTTTTTCAAATATTTTTGATCTGCAGTTGGTTGAATCTGAGGATGCTGAAGCCATGGATAAGTAGGGTCAACTGTTCTTTCTTCAGTGTCTCCAACCATTCTGCTGTTTATCTCTCTGCATTAAAGTCAGATAAAACACTCAAGCCCAGACATCCTTGATTGGCAAAATACATAAATTTTGTTAAGTTTCCTTTCCTCTACTTCTCTCCTCTCTTCAAACTGCTGTCAAATAATATCCATTATGTCTTTCAAAATTCTTTTTGACATTAACTCCAAAGAGTACTTCCCAGACTGTGATGAACTCCAGTAACCATATTTACTCCAGCTTCATTTGTGTATGCATTGGTACATTCACATAAATCCAAATAATTCCCCAGGCAGCAGAATGTCAGAGGCAAATGAACAGGCAAATATTTTTTTTCTAAAGTTATACAAATTTCACATAAATGTGGAATAGAAAGGATGACAGCCAAGACCCTTCAAATTCAGTATATTCTGGAAAAGTTTTTCATGCTTCCCTGTAACAATACATGGAACAGTTTGTTTATGTGCTTTCCCCAATCTTCTGAAGTCTCTCTAGGCTATCTGACATTTTTTAGTGCTTCCTATACACTCCCCACAGTGCCTAGACCAAAGTGCATTAATCACCAACAGTTTACTTAAAGTTTGGTATCCTGTTTCATTTTGTGTGTTTATTCCATGAGGTCTAACTAAAGCTAAATTATGTGAAAAATAAAATTGTTTACTATTTTATTTTTTTATTAAATTAAATGTCTTAGATTGAACATTTTGTGATTATTTCATGAATTTTATGGCAGAATATTTGCAAGTATTTTCTCCTGAGCTCATGGTGTTTGAATTTTACATTTGCTCTCTTTCTCTATAACTTTCTTTATGCTATTAATAAATGAAGAATTTTATATCATAGATTTATCTTATATTCAGAATATCTTTCTCTTTAAAAAATAATTTTATCACTACTTCACGGATCTGTTTGGTTTTCACACCATAAACAATTGGATTTAAGGTGGGAGGAAGCAACAGATAGAGGTTGGCTATAAAAATGTGAACATGGTGAGGTATGGTGCATCCCCCAAAACGGTGAGTGAAGAAGTTGAAGAAGGCTGGGACATAGGTGATGACAATAGCACATATGTGTGATGTACAGGTACTGAAGGCTTTATGACGAGCATCTGCAGATGACAAATTCACTACAGCACGGATAATCATGGTATAAGACATGGAGATACAAAACATGTCAAACCCCCCAATCAATATGGCAGCTATGAGACCATAGATTGCATTAATTTTTATGTTGCCACAAGATAATTTGGCTACAGACATATGGTCACAATAGGTGTGGTAGATGAGGTTACCTCTGCAGTAGGGGAGACGCTTGATTAGGAAAGTAAATGGGATCATGAGCAAAACACCGCGAATGAAGGTGGCAAGTCCAATCTTGATAATCACAGTGTTGGTGAGGATGGTGGAATAGCGTAGAGGGTAGCAAATAGCCACGTAGCGGTCTAGAGCCATAAGCATAAGCACACCAGACTCCATGCCTGTCAGCATGTGGATGAAAAACATCTGCACAAGGCAGGCATTAAAGTCAATCTCCTTAAGACTGAACCAAAAGATACATAACATATTGGGGACAAATGAAGTGCACCCAGTTACATCTGTAAGGGATAGCAAGGCTAGGAAATAATACATGGGCTGGTGTAGAGCATCCTCATGGCTGATGAGATAGATAAGCCCACAGTTCCCTAAGACAGCAATTATGTACATGAAGCAGAATGGCAGAGATATCCAGATGTGTGCAGATTCCAGCCCAGGAATCCCATTGAGGATGAAGTATCTTGGTGTCAGGTTAGAGCTATTGGCCCCATCCATGATGATCAATTAGAAAACATGCTACTTTTTGTACCAATAAAGTTGTCCTGTACAAGAATATAGTGAGATTATTTTAATCCACTGAAAAAAGATGAACAAGTGCTTTGCACAATATAAATAATAAAATTTAAAAATTCATCATTTTGTACCCAGACTATGTTTTTTGATCCTATTGAGTGGTCTTACACCTACTACTGAATCAAAAGAATGCAAATATAGTGTAAACATAGCATCAAAGCCCCAACCTGGCTTGGTTTTATACTAGAAACTCTGTCTATATTTACCTACTTACATTCCCAGGTCAGTCACTGATGTTTGATTTTTCCCTGTCAACCAATTTCCAGATTATGGACTGTGTCTAACACTGAATCTCTTAATTTTCCTTCTTCCAAGAAGTAATTTCAAATGTGTCTGTTGGGTTATAGTCAATTAAATTGTGTGAGCACCTACTTATTACATTTCTACTATTTCTACTATGAGTCTTGGCTTGATCTATATACAAGTGTAAACCTGGCAAATCTGGATTTTCCAAGTCAGAATAATCAAGGACAGAAGATGTGACAGGCTAAAAAATTACATAATAAGTTGCACCTTACAAAGCATGGCCATGTGTATTCTGTATTATATCTCTAATTGTTTCTTGCTAATAAATGTGAAAGGTTTTTATAATATTTATATTTAACCAATGATATTGTTAAGCCCTAATTTTCATACTTTCTATTATTCTCTTTCTCTATTTTCTCTTTATCTTTCTATTAATTCTTTCTCTTTCTATTAATTTCTATTAACTATTTCTACTTTCTCTTTCTATTAATTCTCTTCAAATCTCCATGTAGATAAGCATGATATATACATCATGCCTATATGTATAAGCAGGCTTAAGAATATCTTGTGCTATCAATGTGCAGTATACATTATATATATGTGCATGTGTATATATATATATGAAATCATAATTGTGTGTCTTGTTTTTAGGTATTATTTTTAGCCCCTAAATAACTATGGATAATTATATTGGGTGGGGTGAAATTCTTATTAATTTATTAGTCTGTTTTTTGAGAACAGTTAGCTTTCCATCTTTCTCCTATGTTCCGAGACATGGATCTATCTTGAATTCTTTCCTAATTTAAATCATGAGACTCTAAGATCTTTTCTTCCTTTCTTCTTTTTTAGGAAATTCTTCCTTATATTTAAAAAAAAATGTTTTCTTAGTTATTGCTTGTTTTAGATTAACAAATTGAATTATTCATTTTCTCATAACATTGTATATTTTATTGCATTTTCATGAATTATTTTATATCATCATCTATTATATTTTAATTTCTCCGATATAACAGCCTTTTATAAAGTTTTAGTTTTGATTGCTTCGCTCTCTCATTCTCCCTCCCTAGCTCTCTATTTCTTTCTCCTTCTGGTGTGATTTAGCCAAGATTTTCTGTATAAGTGTGTATGTGTTTTTTTTAATTATTAAAAAATGGAAAACTTTTCAAGTGTTGCTATATAAATAATCTCAATATATAAAAAATATGAAAGTACATTCTTCTAGAAAACAGGGAAAGATTAGAGCTGATTAGTTCTGAAGCATTTTGCTCAATTGTAAAATACTTTAACATTAAACAGAGTAAACCATTAAAATAATACATGTACAACCTGAAATATTATAAGCAAAATATATAGCACTATTCACAATTATTATTAATATTATTACTATTATTTTGATCTATAAAATAAATAGAAGTAAAATTATGTCTAGCTATTCCTTAAAACCTCTTGTATCCTTCTATCTCACTCAGAGCAAATATTAACATTCTTATATTTGTTTACAAATTCCTGCATAGTTAGAAACCTTTTAAACTTCTGAATGTGATCTCCCACTATTCTATTAATAATTCTCATTCTCTCAGTCCATCCATACCTACTGGCTTTTTCTCAGACTCAACAAATATGTGCAATTCAGGGTATTTCCACTTGCCATTTTCACTACCTGCTATGTTCTTTCCAAGATAATACCATGGCATAAGCCTTTAATGTTTTCAGGTCTCTACTTAGTGTCATCTCAAAAGTAAAAGCTTTCCCTGACTTCCCAATTTAAAGTTGCAACTCCCAGACACCCACCAATCTTTCATAACATCTCCCTTTCAAGCCTTTCCTTGCTCCACAGAAATTAATATTGTTTATTGTCCCCTCACTAATGTATAAAACCTATATTCACAGGGATTTCCAGCTATTTTGTTCACTGCTGTATCTCAGAACAAGAAAAAAAAATTGTATGATGAATGAATAGGTGAATAAATTCCAAAATCTTTGTTTTGGTTGATCCTCCTTGTTGTGCATAAATACCTTCAATTAATGTCATGGTAAACATCAGAAAATATGAATGCATCTGGAAGACATGATTTCAAGATGTGTTTAATCTTAAAGATTCTTTTAAACAAATGAAATTAGAGATATTTAGAATTGGAAAGAGTATAAGTAGTAGATGCATGCCATTGACTTTTGTATTATTTTACAAACCCTAAGGACATACATATTTTGAATAGAAAAAGTTATAGAAAAGTAGACTTGGATTCAAGTAATGTTGCTCATTCATGCAGATAAAATTTTCTAATGGGGTAACGGGATCACTGTCATTTGATGTATTCAAGCAAAGGGAAAATGGAACGTGACATGAATGTTGTCAAGAAGTTGGGCAAAACAATTACTGAAATTTCTTTCAACTCTTGCACTAATTCATTTTTATCGGTAGAAGTCTTACTACTTCTTAAGGCATACTTCATCCATGGAAACCAGAGAAGTTTTATGTTATTGTACAGAAATATGCTTGCCTGTAACATTATCTTTTGGGTCCTTGTCATCAGCATCATGGAGTCTCCTTCCTTCAGTGCCTAAACTACACTTAATTTTTCCCACTTATCCCTTTTCAAAGCAATTTGCAAATCCCTTTGGTTTCAGAATTCTAAAGAGTGAGACAATTCAGTATCTTCCTTATTCAACTATCCTCTAACTCAAATACTTTCTATTTAGTAGCAAATATTTTGTGCATCTTATGTATTTGGGTTTATTTTAATCCTCCAAACTCACCTTGGTGCCAGCTGTTTTTAAATCTCTCTTCGTGACTGATATTACTCGGAAACAATGGAACTATATTGATTAGGAAACCTATAAACAAACTGAATATCTTCTCTGGGGATTTTCCAAGCAAAAGAACAAAATTTGTTTGGAGTTTTACAGATAGATGTCCCACAGGTCTCTTATGGAGAGAGGTAAATTTAACTTTGTTGAAACTATATCTATATTTAGAATACCTTTGTTTATGAGAGAAAAAAACCCTCAAATTTTGACAGCTTTTCTCTGAAGGGACATGCACAGTGTCTGACATCCATTGATTTATAAACCCGGAATTATATCTGACTCTCCAGAGGTGTTCTGTTCTAGTTTTATAACTGTGTCATAGCTTTATCCACATGGAATGTATTTGTTTCAAAGTTCCTTCAACAATATTGAGTAAAGAATTTTAGATCTATGCTAAAGGCTCATAAAAATATATTCCTGCAAAAGGCTGGGTTATGTGTTCATTTGAAATGTTACACTGTTAAAACGCAATGTTTCTCCATTCCTGTTCCTTTGTATCTTGGTAGAAATATAACATTCTTTAAGTTGTAATTTCACCTAGTAGATCTTGATCACATTTAAGGAATTAAATTGCAGAGAGTTAGTGTCTTGCTCTAAATTAGGCTTTGGCTTAAGGGAATGTTGTGGCTGATTTGATCTTCTATTCAGACAACTAAAATTTCTTCATATCAGCAGTAAGGCTGTTTTGCTTTCTTATGATTTGTGTGTTTTCGGGAGTAGCATTTTTAATTTCTTTCAAAACCTTTCCTTTGCATTCACAACTCGGGTAACTATTTGATGCTAGGGGCCTAACATATCACTTATCTCAGCTTTTGACATGCCTTCCTCACTAAGGTTCATCATTTCTAGCTTTTAATTTAAAGTGAGATGTGCAATTCTTTCTTTCACTTGAACACTTAGAGGACATTATAGAGTTATTAATTGGCCTAATTTCAATATTGTTGTGTTTCAGGAAATAAGGAGGCCTGAGGGGAGAGAGAGAGAGGCAGGGAAATGGCCAGTTGATGGAGCAGTCAGGACACATGCAATATTTATCGATTTAAGTTTGCCACCTTATATGGGTGTGGTTCGTGGTGCCCCAAAACAGTTACAATAGTAACATCAAAGATCACTGATCTCAGATCACATAGCAGATATAATAATAATGAAACAGTTTTAAATATTGCTTTTCAAAATGTGACGGACACACAAAGTGAGCACATGCTATCGGGAAAATGGCGCTGATAGACTTCCTCAACAGTTGCCACAAACCTTTAATTCGTAACAAATGTAGCGTCTGTGAAGCACAGTAAAGCAAAGCACAATAAAAGAAGGTATGCCTGTAGTTCTGAGATAAACTCCCATTAGTTATGAGTTACTATTCTTTTAATACATTGCTAGCTTCAATTTTTAATATTAATGTTTTATTTGAGATTTTAAATCTACATTCATGATCCATTGGACTGTAAATTTTCTTTCTTATTATGTCTTTGTAAAGTTTTGGTTTTGAGTTTATGTGGCTTCATTAAACAAACTTGAAAGAGTTTCATCTTTCTCTAGTCTCTAAAAGAGTTTATTTCTTGTTTAAGTATTTGGAAAAATTCACCATTAATGTAATCTGGCCCTGAATATTTTTTAATGGAAAGGATTAACTATAGATTCTATTTTTTAACAAATATAGGCTTGTTTGGGTTTTTTCTCTTCTCTAGTCAGTTTTGATAATTGTATAGTTCAAGGAATTTGTCCATTTCAGCAACCTTGTCAAATTTATTGACCACTTCTAGTTAATTTGTAAAAATAAATTATATCCCCCCTCAAAAAAAAAAAAAAAAAAACCAAAGTAAGAGGTAGAATAAAGATAAAAGTCAGAGAAACACACCCGTATGATTCTAATTAGAATTCTCTTTATAAAATAAAAACAACTAACTCAAACATTTTAACTTATGATTTAAAGAAAATACCAATATATGGGAGAAAAATTAAACTAAATTTCTATCAAGGTAGTAGCAAATAAAGGAAATTCCCCCCAATACTAAATCTTTTCCTGAAGACTGATTTCAATAAATCTTGGATGTAGACTCATGAATCTAAAGATGGATTATTTTTACTTCTTTTCTTCATAACTTCATATCCACACTACCCATCTTTATGGAAAAAGCAATTACAATTTAAGATTTTCCACATGGAGAAATGATTTTTCAGTCTTGTTTGTTTTGTTAGAGAGGGAAATAACCCAGTGGTGTTTTGTACTGTGTTAATATGGGTAAGGTGGAACTACATTTCTAAGACTTTTCTTCTTGTATGTTGATGAGGTAGAGTCAGCCAAAAGAGGAATTTGTATGAGATTTAGAAGGCAAAGGCAAAGTCAAAGCAGCAGCCATCTCTTTCTGAAGGTCATCATGGTCATATATATTGAATGACACATACAGAGGTGATGGTCCATTCCTGCTTGTTCTTGCTCCACCCTAAAACAGAAGAACATGCCTTCTTTTCAAGGGTGTGTGGGCCATAAAACAGGGGATGAATAAATTTAAAACCATAGGAATCATAGGCAATATGGTCTCTTACTAAAAATAATTGAATTAGAAATCAATAACAACAAAATACCCAAATGCTTCCAAGATATAGGGAAATAAAACTTCTAACTAACCATGGGTCAAAGAAACATGCACATAGAAAATTAGCCTATTTCAACCTATCAATATTTGTGGGAAACAGAAAAGCATTGCTTAGAAAGAAATGTGCATATTTAAATACTAATAGTAGTATTTAAAATCAATTTTCTGAAGTTCTACCTTAAAATCCAGAAAAAAACATAGTTGAATAAGACTCCAGGCCGGGTGCGGTGGCTCACGCCTGTAATCCTAGCACTCTGGGAGGCCGAGGCGGGTGGATCGCTCAAGGTCAGGAGTTCGAGACCAGCCTGAGCAAGAGTGAGACCCCGTCTCTACTAAAAATAGAAAGAAATTATATGGACAACTAAAATATATATATACAAAAAATTAGCCGGGCATGGTGGCGCATGCCTGTAGTCCCAGCTACTCGGGAGGCTGAGGCAGGAGGATCGCTTGAGCCCAGGAGTTTGAGGTTGCTGTGAGCTAGGCTGAAGCCACGGCACTCACTCTAGCCCGGGCAACAGAGTGAGACTCTGTCTCAAAAAATAAAAAATAAAAAAAAATAAAAAAAAAAAAAAAAGACTCCAAATAAGGGAAATAAATAATAAGACTAAAATTAACTTTATTTATATGTACTAGCAATAAACAATAGGAAATTGAAATTCTTAAAAAGCAAAAGATTTATAATAGATCCAAAAATGATAAAACACTTAGGTATATATTTAGCAAAATATTTGTAAGATTTTTTATAATAACAACAGAATGTTACTAGGAGAGGTCAAAAAAGATCCAAATAAATAAATTTAAATGTTTAAGACTTAATATTGTTAAAATATCTATTATTCAATGCTATCTTCATAAAAATCCAAGAAATCTTTTTCTAGAAATTTTAAAAAAGTAATTCTAAAATATCTGTGGAAATGCAAAGGACAAAGAATATCCAAAGCAATCTTTAAAAAGAAGGAACAAACAGAGGGGGCTTACACTAACTATTTGAAACCATTATAATGCTACAGTAATCAAGAAAATTTGCTTATAATGTAAAGATATAAACATAAATAGATGAAACAGAAAAGACAGTACAGAAACGGACCCACACATAATAGTCAATTGGTTTTTAACAAAGGGGTCAAAACATGTAATGGGAAGAATGTTTTTTTCAACAAGTGGTGCTGGAATAATTGTACATCTCTAGGGACAAATGAATCACAGCCCTTACCTCACTCCATGCACAAAAATTACCTCAATGTGGAGCATATAGTTAAACTAGAAGCTAAAATTATAGAACCTCTAGAAGAAAAGGACAGGATGATATCATCATGACCTTGGTATAGGCAAATATTTCTTATCTAGTAAACAAAAAGTGAAAACCATAACATAAAAAGTTATTGATGCATACAAATTTTAACTTTTAAAATCAAAACCTCCTGGGCAGAGATATCTTGGATATGACCCCAAAAGCACAAAAACCAAAATAGACAAATGGGATTACATAAAAACTAAAATGCTTCTGCATAGCAAATAAAACCATTAATAGGGTGAAGAGATAACCCATGAATTGGGAAAAAATTTTGCAAATCATACACCAGATAAGGACTAACATCCAAAATACACAAGAAACTCAAGCTACTCAATAACAACAACAACAAAAAAAAACAAATAACGCCAGAAAAATGGGCAAAGAACATACACTACAGAAAGGACACCGTTTTCGATAAATAGTGCTGGGAAAATTGGATTGCCATATGCAGAAGAATGAAAATGGACCCTTATCTCTCACCATAGACAGAAATCAACTCAAGATGGATTAAAGACTTAAATCTAAGACCTGAAACTTAAAATACTGGAAGAAAACCAAGGGAAAACTCTTCCAGATATTGATCGAGGCAAAGAATTCATGACTAAGAAAGCACAAGCAACAAAAACAAAAATAGACAAATAGGACTTTAAAAAGCTTCTTCACAGCATTCTATAAAAATGACACTTGCACTCGAACGTTTATAGCAGCACAATTCACAATTGCAAAGATGTGTAAGCCACCCAAGTGTCCATCAATTCATGAATGGATTAATAAAATGTGGTATATGTATACCATGGAGTACTATTCATCTACAAGAAACAGTGGTTATATAGCACCTCTTGTATTATCCTGGATAGAGCTGGAACCCATTCTACTAAGTGAAGTATCCCAAGAATGGAAAAATAAGCACCACATGTACTCACAATCAAATTGGTTTTAGCTGATCAACACCTGAGTGCACGTATAGTAATAACATTCGTCAGGGGTCAGGCAGATGGGAGAGGGGAGGAGGGGATGGGTATATACATATATAATGAGTGCGATATGCATCGTCTGGAGGATGGAGACGCTTGAAGCTCTGACTTGGTGGGGGGCCAAGGGCAATATAGGTAACCTAAACATTTGTACCCCCATGATATGCTGAAATAACAAAAGAAAAAAGATTCTTCACAATAAAGGAAATAATCAACAGACAGACCAGACAACCTGCATAATGGCAGAAAATATTTGCAAACTATACATCCAATAGGGAAATAATTATCAGAATATACAGGGAACTCAAAGAACTCAACAACACCAAAAAACCCCCACAAATAATCCCATTAAAATGTAGGCAAAGGACATGAATAGACATTTTCAAGAGAAGACATACAAATGGCCAACAAGCATATGAAAAAATACTTGACATCATTAATCATCAGAGAAATGCAAATCAAAACCACAATAAGATACCATCTTATACCAGTCAGAATCGCCATTATCCAGAAGACAAAAAAATAAGAAATGTTAGTGAGTATGCTGAGAAAAGGGAAGTGTTATACACTGTTGGTGGGAATGTAAATTAGTACAACCTCTATGGAAAACTGTATGGAGAATTAAAAATATAATTTGATCCAGAAATCCCACCACTAGGTATCTACCCAGAGGAAAAGATATCGTTATCTCAAAAATATACTTGTGCTGTACTTTTTTGTTTTGTTTAATTATTTTTATTTTTAATTATTATGGGTACAAAATAATTGTATCTCTTTATAGGGTACACATGATGTTTTGATATAGGAATACAATGTGAATTAATCAAATCAGGGTAATTTGGATATCTACAACCTCAGGCATTTATCTTTCTTGAGGCGGGGATCATTGCAATTCCACTCTTTTAGTTATTTTAAAGTATACCCTAACTTGTTTATTATAGTTACTTTTCTATGCTATCAAATATTTTTCATTCTATCTAACTATTTTGCACCCATTAACCATCCCATTTTATGCCCACTTCCCTGTTACCTCCCCAACCTCTGGTAACCATCAATCTATTCTCTGTCTCGATGAGATCAATTGTTTTTAATATTTAGCTTCCACATAGGACAGAACATGTCCCTCTGTGCTTGGTTTATTTCACTTAACATAATGTTCTCCAGTTCCACCCATGTTGTTCCAAATTGCAGGATTTCATTCTTTTTTGTGGCTACATGATATTCCATTGTGTATATGTACCACAATTTGTTTATCCATTCATCTGTTGGTGAACATGTAGTTTAATTCCAAATCTTGGCTATTGTGAATAGTGCTGCAATAAACATGGGGGTGCAAACATCTTTTTGATTACTGAATTCCTCTTTGGATATATACTCAGCAGGTATATTTCTGGGTAATATGGTAGTTCTATTTTTAGGTTTTTGAGGAACTTTCATACTGTTTATTACAGTACTATTTGCAATGTTAAAGACATGGAATAAATCTAAATGTCCATAAATGGATGATTGGATAAAGAAAGTATGGTATATATACACTATGGAATTCTATTCAGCCATAAAAAAGAGTGAAATCATGTTTTTTCCAGCAAAATAAATGAAAGTGGAGGCTATTATCTTAAACAACTAAAAAAACAAGACAACTACCACATGTTCTCACTTGTAAGTGAGAGCTAATTAATGTGTACACATGGTCATAGAGTGTGGACTGACAGACATTAGAGACTCAGAAGAATGGGAGTGTAGCAGGGGGAGGTGGATCATGAGAAATTGCTTAAAGGGTACAATATACATTATTTATTTATTTATTTATTTATTTTTGAGACAGAGTCTTACTCTGTTGCCTGGGCTAGAGTGCTGTGGTGTCAGCCTAGCTCACAGCAACCTCCAACTCCTGGGCTCAAGCGATCCTTCTGCCTCAGCCTCCCGAGTAGCTGGGACTACAGGCATGCGCCACCACGCCTGGTAATTTTTGTATATATATTTTTAGTTGTCTAGATAATTTCTTTCTATTTTTAGTAGAGACAGGGTCTCACTCTTGCTCAGGCTGGTCTTGAACTCCTGAGCTCAAACGCCATGGCCTCCCAGAGTGCTGGGATTACAGGCATGAGCCACCGCACCCAGCCTACAATATACATTATTTGGGTGATGGAAACACTAAAAGCCCAGACTTTACCACTGTTCAATATACCCATATAACAAAATTTCACTTATACTCCTTAAATTTATACAAATTAAAAAAGCTAGATTTTTTAAATGAGCAAAGGGCTTGAATAGATATTTCTCAAAAGAAGACATACAAATGGGCAGCAGATACATGAAGAAATGCTCAGCATCACTAACCTTAGAGAAATGCAAAATAAAACCACAATAAGATAATACCTTACACCTGTAGGGTTGACTATGATCAATAACATGAAAGATTAGAAATGTTGGCGAGGATAGGGAGAAAAGGGAACACTTGTATACTGGTGGTGGGGAGGCAAATTAGTATTATTAGTATTACCAAAACATTATGGAGTTTCCTCAAAAAATTAAAAATAGAATTACCATGTGATCCAGAAATCTCACTACTGGGTATATGTACAGAAAGAATTGAAATCAATATGTCAAAGAGATGTCTGCAATCCTTTGTTCATTGCAGCATTACTGACAACAGCCAAGACATGGAAACAGCCTAAGTGTCTATCAGTGGATGAATGGATTAAAAGTGTGGAATATATACACAATGAATGTATTCAGCTTTAACAAAACAGGAAATTCTGTCATTAGCAACAACATGGATGAACCTAGAGGACATTAGGTTAAGTGAAATGTAATTTGTTTATGCTTGCACAGCTATGCTTCTGTACTGTGCCATAAGTCTGTGTCTTCATATGATCATTTGGAACCAAGTTTCTTTACCCTTAGTCATCATTAATGAAACAAAGGTATGCATTATTACTATTCCTGGTAAATATTACATAGAAGGGAGACACTAGCCAGTGCATTAAGGCAAGAAAAATGCATAAAAATAGAAAAGAAAGAAAGAACATGTTCATTTTTCATAGTCAATGTGATGCCATATATTTAGACAATCCTAAATAATTTATACAAAAATTGTTATGATTAATAAGCAACATATTGAAGACATTAAATAAAAGATTACTTGTATAATTCAATTGTTTGCATACCAGTGTAATTTAATTTTTCTTCCAAAATATTTTTCAGTACCAATTTTGTGCTTGACATTTTGATAAGTTTTGAAAAAGTTAGAAGACAAATCTGTCTCACAAAAGGTTTAATTCTGAAATTCCAAATGGTTTCAGACCTGCATGGTCTCTGCTGTACGTGTAAAAAATTATGCCCTCAGGAGTCCTAGACTATAATGAGGGACCAAATAGTTTCTAAGACAACTCTCAGGGGTTTAGCCAGTGTCCTTATAACCCAGACATATCTGATTTTTAATTCTCCTTTATTCTTATTGTAAATACACACACACACACACACACACACACACGGGAAATCACTTCTCCTCTGAGACTACAGTAGAAAGAGACAGTAAAACCAAGTTTTTCTGACTACCCAACTTCAGAATATATCACATACACACATTGCACACATGTGCATGTGTACACACACACATACACAGAGAATAGAAATGTTCCATCTTCCAGCTGCCTCCCAAGGTCTCAATATAGATTTTATATTTCTTCTGCAGGGCCAAGAGCATCATGTGGACATGAATATGACTTAATCCATGGATATGTCTTCAGTTTCTTGAGGAACTCGAGTAGCTTGCAGGGTGAGCAAATTTCTCAATTGGGGTTGCATTCTTATTATTAAAGGAATGGGTGCAGATTATGCTAGCTGAGAAGGGAGGATGAGTTAGAAAGTTTCCCCAAAAAATTATTCTCCTAACTTTTAAAAAGGCATGCACCCTACTAAGGCTGCTTTTACATACTGGCTTGTATGTTCAATTTTCACATTGGATAAAACATTCACATTTCAACTACTGAAACATAACCCTTGTGAGGTGTGTTCTACATAGTCTCACTGGTTGTGAAAGCTAAAAACAGTATTTCTGAGAGAAAAGAATTTATTTTGCAGTGGGAGAAAAGAATGATGGCAGCCTTATTCCATAATTTTCTCTGTTTCTTGTCTACTATTCTTTTCAGGGAGTTGCCTCCATTTCACATTATAGGTATGATATTTGAATTATATCTTCATTAGAAAGGCCCCTAGAGTTTATCTATTCATCCCTCATGTTTTACAAAATAAAGATAAAATTTTATAAAAGACACCTATGAACAAAGGGGAGCCAATTTACACAACCTTGAATTTCCAATGGAGATACAGTTGAAGTGACGAGGGGGTCACCTCCAATATGTCCAGGAGGGACTATAAATTTCAATATTAATATTTATTAATCAAAGAGCCCATTTAGTTTTCCTCCAATATCCGCCTCTAAAAGACTACCGCCATCACACTACTTGTTCCTTTTTTTAACCAACACCTTCCACCTCCACACGGCCCACTTCTTCAGACTCGTGCATCCCATTTGCATCCATCCTTTGATCACAACTTTATTCTTATTTCCTCACAACAGATTGTCACATCAAATATTCTCCTCCTTACTCCTAATGAGTGTTTTATTGATCCTTTCTGCACCACTGCCTCTTTTGCTATGGACTTTGAAAAAATACATTCAGTATATTCTTTATACCAGAAAAACAGTTTTGGAGATTACACAGCTTGAGAAATATTTGATTCTGTAGCTCTCTGAAGTTGTTATATGGGTACAAAATAAGGCACTCTGTTCTAAAGGGAATGTCAATTGATTTAGTTTAAGATGATAAGAATCTTTGTTCTCACTAGACTGGACTCCATAGCCCATTAGATTGGACTCTAATCTTAGAGAAATATCAGCTTCTCAGAAATTATTGTATTTCTACTGCTTCTTTTTCATTAATTTATTGTGGTACTGGTAAAATAGGTGGCCTTTTGATGATTATTAGAAAGGGGATTTTTTTTTTTAAATACATTTAAGACCATCCTATGATTTTCCTTAAAGAAAACTATTGGTACAAGGGAATGATTTCTATTTTTCCACATTTAGGTTTTCTGCAAACCAACAATGGGAAGATTGGGCTAAAACTAGATTGAAATTATTGTCAGTATGTCCAATAGGTAAGACTGATTAACTTTGAAAGGTGAGCCCACAAGATTTGCTGAAGTCTGCTAACATTTCAGAATAGAATAGACATCTCTGACTAAGATGTAGGTACAACACAATAAATATTTAATCAATACTTGATTATCCAGTTGTTCAGTTTGTGACCAACTTTATCCTGGAGAATGGACTACATGACAAAAAAAAAAAGACCCTCCAAACACATTGAATAGACTCAGTTCATCTTGTCAACGTCTAATGCTTAAGACATGGACCAAAACAGTATATATCACATATTAAACATAAGTGTACATATGTGGCCATTGATCTGTAAGAAAGACAAATTAGCCATTATGGGAAAGAAGACTCTCTTATCAGTTACTCTCTGAACTTATATTTTTTCCTTCTTACAGAGACAATTCAGCATCTGCTATACCATGAACTTCCAACAGTCATTATGTCATTTCTAAATGGCACAAGCCTAACTCCAGCTTCATTCATCCTAAATGGCATCCCTGGTCTGGAGGAAGTGCATTTGTGGATCTCTTTTCCCCTGTGTACCATGTACAGCATTGCTATTACAGGAAACTTTGGTCTTATGTACCTCATCTACTCTGAAGAGGCCTTACACAGACCTATGTACATCTTCCTAGCCCTTCTTTCCTTCACGGATGTGCTCATGTGCACCAGCACCCTTCCGAACACTCTTTGCATATTGTGGTTCAACCTCAAGGAGATTGATTTTAAGGCCTGTTTGGCCCAGATGTTCTTTGTGCACACCTTCACAGGGATGGAGTCTGGGGTGCTCATGCTTATGGCTCTGGACCGCTATGTGGCCATCTGCTACCCCCTGCGCTATGCCACTATCCTTACTAATTCAGTCATTGCCAAGGTCGGGCTCATCACTTTTTTTAGAGGCATGATGCTTGTTATCCCTTTCACTTTCCTCACTAAGCGCCTTCCATACTGCAGGGGCAATGTCATACCCCACACCTACTGTGACCACATGTCTGTTGCCAAGATATCCTGTGGTAATGTTAAGGTCAATGCCATCTATGGGTTGGTGGTTGCCCTCCTGATTGGGGGCTTTGATATCTTGTGCATCACAATCTCCTACACTATGATTCTTCGAGCAGTTGTGAGTCTGTCAACAGCAGATGCTCGGCAGAAAGCCTTTAGCACCTGCACTGCCCACATCTGTGCCATCGTCATCACCTATGTTCCAGCCTTCTTCACCTTCTTTACACACCGTTTTGGGGAACATACGATTGCTCCACATATACACATTATTATGGCTAATCTTTATCTACTCATGCCTCCTACAATGAACCCTATTGTGTATGGGGTGAAAACCAAGCAGATACGAGATAGTGTCATTAGGTTCTTGCTTAAGGGAAAGGACAATTCTTCTCATAACATTTAAATAGAGTCTTTTGAGAAGTTAAAGTTCTCTTAGCCAGGTTGAGATCACCAAGTCAACAGGAGACCCTCCAAAAGAAACCAGAAATCTGTCCACAAGAAATATTTTCATGTGACTCAGAATCTTCTTCCTCTTTTGAAAGGGAACCACCATGCTCATGTAGGTAAAGACCCTCTTTATTCATACAGGACTTTAAAGTTTGCTGTGTTTAATATTCATAGACACATATATCTATCCTGAATGGCAATCTACACAATTTTGCACCACAGTAGTTGGATCACTAAGACTGGAGTTAAATTTTTACAAAATTTTAAATCCCTGGTAACTATGAGCCATGTTCATTCATTAATGTCTGTGCTAATTTATTTATATCAGCACTCTCCTGCCAAAGTCATTTGGAGTTCACTCTTATTTCCTAAGTTCTTATCTCTTGCTTCTATCCCAAGTCTGACTATTGTATATCCAGTAGCGATTCATCCCTAAGTTCACCAGGAAACTTGTAAAAAACGTAAATTGCATCATGTTCATAATACCCAGAAATTGACAATAACACCAATGTCCATCAACATTAGACTACATAAATAAATAATTGTGGTCCATTAAATTATAATGTTGACTGTAAGAGACAAAAATACATATTGTATGTTTTCATTTATATAAAGTTCATAAGCAGGCAAAACTAATTTATTAGAAATTAGGATAATGTTTACTTTTGAGAATGAGGGACCAAGTAATGAGGGGTGCTTCTGAGGTATTGTTGTTGATTAGTTCTTGACCTGGATGTTAGTTTCAGGGTGGTATTTCATGTCACTTATGATGTGCTCTCTTTTTTGCATGCATGCTATACTTCAATAAAATATTTTTTCAAAATAATGTGTCTTGCGCACACCCCCTGACTAAACTATGAAACACTTCTTTTTTGCCTCCTATACCATCTGTCTATGGCTCACAAAGCATGCATAATTTCTTTTCTTTTAGAAGTATGTTAAATTTAGTGTAAATAATATGTGCACATTGTACAAATTATAATCAAATACAGACGTGATTATCGTAAAAAATATCAAAACCTCCATCCTGAAAATCTTGTCTGTCTATTCTCTTTTCAGATATTCTCTCTTAAAAGTATTGTGTGTGTGTGTTTTAGTTCTTCTTTTTTTCTTTTTAGTGGTTATTTCTTTTACTCAAAGCTATGTTTGAACTTTAATTAGATTACCCATCACTCTGCCATACACAATTAGGATTTAATTCAATTACTGTATCTGTGCCCTGCCCTATCCCTCAAAATATTTTATATGTGTATGTATATGATCACACACATGCACCCACCCCACTACATAAGTGAAAACTTAATGCTAGTTATATCTTATTTTTCCATTCTTAAGATAATTACCACTTGCTAAAATTCTGGACACCTTCCCAATTTGTTTATAATTTGTTTGTAATAATTGAAAACTAATAAATAGTGTTTGAATTACTATAATATGAACATTAATATGAGTATTGAATATGAATGCTGATCACTTTACAGCCAAGTCAGCATTATATTTTCTTCTCTATTGGCCAAATACCACTGTCTTTATTATCCTTGAAGATATATTTCCAGAATCAATATCTGAGAATATAGCGTACTGACGGAACAAGGAGAGGATTTATAGACAACTAGAAAATAACTTTTATAACAGTTAAGAAGGAATGATGGTGAAAATATCTAAGGAAAGAAAAAGTGAAAATCTCACAAAATGAAAGAAAAAATGAGACAACGTAAAATATGAAAGAAAGTAAACAGATACAGATCATCTGTCTAGGAGGGCAAATGTCTGAATTTTAGGATTGCCACTAAAAGAGAAAACTTAAAACAAAGAGAAGAATTTATCCAAAACACTTAAATAAGCCCACTTATTCAAGTGTGACTGAGAATTTATTGGTCCTTGTTTGAAAAATGGAGACCAAGAAACTACAACAACTGTCAAAATTAGTGGAATGCAAGTTGAAAACCTTCACATTCAGAAAAGTAATTCACTGGAAATTGAAGTAGTAATTTCAGCACAGCAAGTAATCCAATGTAATGATGACCCTCAATTTGACTGTGGGTAAGGTTGGTCCCACCTACATCTACTTAGGGTCTGCTCCACTTGGCTTTTCTCCACCAGGTGCCCAGGTTTGGAGGAGACCAGTTACTATCAAAGAATCTCTCTGAGCAAGGTGGTATATATGCTTGCCATTGTTTTCAAGGGCGTGGAGTACACAGTTTTGGTGCATCCTTTCTGGACGAAAATTTAGCAATCTAAGTTTTTTAAAATTGGTATAATTTTGACTCAATATCTATTCATGTCTATGAATTTTCCAATGGAATTGTGAGTTGATATTCATTGTAAAGTTACACTATAACATCTTGAAAATAAACTCAATGTTCTAAATTAGAGAAATTTAAAGCAAAGTTTACAACCACAAAGAGGACCATTTTGCTGACTTTGAGACTCATGCTCTAGAAGAGTTTTTAATTAGAGAAGTGTTCATAATATATTTTTAAATGGAAGCAAACAGTGATGAAATAGCCTGTGAGTTATCATGATTTTTCAGGGAAAAACCCCCATTACATATACATGGAAATAAAGACATACAAAACCCTAGCAGCAGGTATTTCTGAGTATCAGAAGTATGTGTTATTTATAAATGTCTTTATTGTTACTTTTTCTCTTTTTCAACTAATAAGAATTTACTATTTTAGGATTCACAATAATAGAAAACTAAACACTTACAATAGCACAGACACATATACATCATATTGCTTTATATTTAATTGCCTTAGACAAGAATTTTCAACCTCTAGTCCTAATGGTAGGATATCTGTGACATGGATGTTACTTTCTGGACAGCCCTCCTTTGGGAAACACCTATGGTTGGGGAACTTTTTTTCCTTCAAATATATGAAGATTTCTATCATGCTTTCCCTTGGGGCTTTGTGGTCCTGGAGGCTCTAAAGCCCTGTTTCACATTGAGACTTGGGACTCCTGAGGGTACAAGAGATTATGTCTGTTTCTTGTGGGAACTCAGCTGGACTAAGCACTTCTGACCGAAAAGTCTATAAGGTGAAGCCACGGTGTTGCTATTACATACATTCTGGGCCCTCCCTCTGACATGAGCACCTTTCACCTTTCTTCTTATCTGGAGTTATATTGTGGGTAAGGGATTTCTGCCTTCCAGACATTTAAATCCTAGGCTTATTATATGACAAAGCCTAGTCCTGTTCTAACCAGTCTGTGTAATCATAACGATCAAAGACACTGACCTACAGAAAATGTTGGTGATTTCTTAGTGTGTGAAAATTAGGAAGAATATGTTCATTCCACATTCAAAGTAGAGATAGTACTTGTAAGGGATGTGTGCTCTTGGTGGATAAGGTCCAGGTTAGATGCTCTCAATATCTCCTTTAGAGTACAAGGGATTCTTCTCCTTATATTTATTTATTTTTTCCAAATATGTGCTGCAATGCAAAGGCATAGAATTAGACAATAACAACCCTAAGATCTCTAAATCAGGAAAAGACAAATTGCTACAAACTTTTCCCTCTGAGTCACTAGCCCCACCTTCCTTACTCCCTCCCTATTCTTCAATTTAGTCACATATCTTGCAGTCAGTCAACACAACTCCAATTTTTTATTGTTTTTTTAAATTCAGTCACTGTCCTCATTGATGGGGTAAAATAGGTGGAAGATTTAGCTCATACACTAAAACAGCACACAGGCCAGTAAAGGGAAAGGATAAATGTAAATTGTTCTTGCACGGATCTCCAGGTTATCATCATCATGAAAAAAAAATGGAGGAAATATGAGGGTAAGAGAGAGGAAGAAAGGTGAATTTCAAATAATAAGAGAGATGAGGATGTGCTTTGCCAGGATTTAGTGTAGAGAACACAAAATTCTGTATCTTTGGACAAGCTATTGAATGCACTGAGTCTTGGTTCGATAAAATGGATAGATAATATTGAATTGGCAGACTCATATAAGAATGTGATTAAATTAATAAGTTAATTTAAATATTAAGGAAGTAAATATATTAAATAAATATAGACAATCAAATAGCACTAATGTAATTTTTTTTGCTTAGACATGTAGATAAATATTTGAGTAGGTATGCATATTTGCCATTTATGCTTAAGGTAAAACCTGAAAGCACCAGAGCAGAGACACAGAAAGTCTTTGTGGTAAGGATACATTGCCTGGCACACACATGGTAGATAACTAATTTTTTTTAAATTTAATAAATGGAATTTGTTTAACTTAGAGTCCATATAATGGATATATTCAGGCTCAGTGATGGTGCTTTCTGTCACTAAAAGTTTGGATTTGACGTTTCTGGAAAAACATTTCAAAACAACAATCACAGCAAAGAAAAATAGTATCAGATAATCTAGAAGTCTCTTTTCTGGATCCAGCGTTTTCCTAACATTGCTCTCCAGGATATTGGGAGAGAGTTGTTCAGATGCCTGATAGGATTTTCTTCTGTGAACTGGTCCCTAAATTCCTTGAAAATATGCTCTTCTAGGACATCACTAGAGAAGCGTAGCATGAAAGTGAAAAGGAAGTCTCCTTGGATTTTCTAGCCTTTATGCAGTGGCTGATTCATTCAAATTTTTAAGGAGGCTAAGATCAAGAGGTAAATCAAAGGAGGCTGTTTTCTGTTTTAAACAGCCCGAGGCAACCATGGGTGCTACATACACTTTGTGTCAAATGGCTGCCAGCGTGGGATGAAGAAACAGCCGAAGACGCAGCAGTGATGGCATCAGTCACCACACTTCCCATCAGATAGTGGAGGCTTAGACACCTACTTCACGTAATGGAACCCATTGCCAAGGAGAAAAGAGAACCTGTGATTGACATGAGGTGGAATGATGGGATGATGTAGCTTATCTTGATGTGGTATGCTGTTTTGTTGTTATTATTAAACTTCCAATGCATGACTATATTCTCTCTTTTTTACTTTCCCAGAACCACAGGCAAAGATAAGAAAGGTGGGGAGTGGTGCTCAGGGTAAGTCTGAATAGTACTTTTACCAAATTACCTTCTCCTTTGGGAAAAAAAAAAAACCATCCCACACCATCCTCTTGCTATTTACCTGAAAGATGACTGGAATTCTGGGAAAGAAATAGTAAGAAGCAGGAGCGTTAGAGGTCCTAATTTAGAAACATGAACATTGTCTTCCTCCAGAGAAAAACAAGAAAACAAATAAATGCAAAATCAAATAAATGAGAACAAATCACGTATCAACTACTTGTTAGTCCCCAACTTCTGCATTAATTTCCTTTAGAAGGGATTTAGTTTAGTGGAACAGATGTGAAGTCTGAGCTAAGAAAACCTAGATTCATTCTGAATTATCACTAATAGCTTTGGGAAAGCAGATTAAACATCCTGTGCCTAAATCAGGGAATTCAATTACAGTAGCTCACACGGGACTGTGGAAATCAGACCTCTTCAAAGAAAGTGTCATTCTATCTCAGTGTTCAAAGAAGACTTATCAAGATAAATTATATGTCATTAGTCTTTGATCTATTTTAAGTTTATTTATTTATTTATTTTAATTTTGACTCTTATATTTATTTTTTTAAATTTCAGAATATTATGGGGGTACAAACATTTTGGTTACATATAATGCCTTTGCCATGCCCAAGCGAGAGCTACAAGCATGTCCATCCCACATATGGTGTGCTCCGCACCCATTAGTTGTGAGTTTACCTATCCCCACCACCCCCCTCCCACCCGCCCGGACCGTTGAATATTACTTCCATATGAGCACCTAAGTGTTGATTAGTTAGTACCAATTTCATGGCGAGTACATGTGGTGCTTGTTTTTCCGTTCTTGCTATACTTCACTTTGAAGGATAGGCTCAAGCTATATCCAGGATAATATAAGAGGTGCTAGATCACCATTGTTTTTTGTGATTGGGTAGTATTCCACGGTATACATATACCACATTTTATTAATCCACTTATGTATTGCTGGGCACTTGGGTTGTTTCCACATCTTTGCAATTATGAATTGTGCTTCCATTAATATTAGAGCGTAGATGTCTTTATTATAGAATGTCTTTTTTTCTTTTGGGTAGATGCCTAGCAGTGCGATTTTTGCTGAATCAAATGGTATTTCTATTTTTAGTTCTTTGAGATCTCCAGCATTTGTTGTTTTGGGACTTTTTGATAAAGGCCATTCTCACTGGAGTTAGGTGATATCTCATTGTGGTTTTAATTTGCGTTTCCCTGATTATTAGAGATGTTGAGCATTTTTTTATATGTTTGTTGGACATTATTCTGTCATTTGTTGAAAAGTTTCTGTTCATGTCCTTTGCCCACTTTTTAATGGGGTTGTTTGATTTTTTATTGTTAATTTTCTTAGGTTTTATATTGATTCTCCTTATTAGCCCTTTCTCAGATGTGTAGTATGCAAATATTTTCTCCCATTCTGTAGGTTGTCTACTTGCTCTAATAATAGTTCCCCTGGTTGTGCAGAAGCTTTTTAATTTGATCAGGTCCCATTTATTTATTTTTGTTGCTGCTGTGATTGCTTTGGGGATCTTCTTCATAAATTCTTTACCTAGGCCAATGTCTATAAGAGTTTTCCCAATGTTTTCTTCTAGAATTCTTAAGGTTTCACATGTTAGGTTTAAGTCTTAAGTCTTAAGTCTGTTATCCGTGGTGAGTTGACTTTTGTGAGAGGTGAGAGGTGGGGATGCTGATTCAATCTTCTGCATGGGGTTATCTAGTTTTCCCAGCATCATTTACTGAATAGAGATTCTTTTCCCCAGTGTATATTACTATCTGCTTTGTCAAAGAATAGATAACAATATGAAGATGGTTTTATATCTGGGTTTTCAGTCCTGTTCCAAAAGTCTGTATCTCTGTTCCTGTGCCAATACCATACTGTTTGGGTTACTATAGTCTTGTAGTAGAGCCTGAAGTCTTGTAGACTGATGCCTCCCAGTTTGTTCTTTTTGCTTAAGATTGCTTTGACTATATGAGGTCTTTTCTGGTTCCTTATGAATGAGATAAGGGTTTAATTTTGTTCTTCTGCATGTGGATATCGTTTTTCCAACACCATTTATTGATGAGACTGTCCTGTCCCTATTGGGTGTTCTTGGCACCTTTGACAAAAATCCATCAGCTGTACATGGGTGGACTTATTTATAGATTATCTATTCTGTTTCATTGTTGTTTTATGTCAGTACCGTGCAGTTTTGGTTACTATAACTTTGTGGTATATGTTGATACCAAGTAGTGTTGTGATGCCTCCAGTTTTGTTCTTTTTTTATCATTATTATTTAGAGACAGGGTCTCACTCTGTCACCCAGGCTTGAGTACAGTGACAGGATCACAGCTCACTGTAGTCTCAAACTCCTGGGCTCAGGTGATCCTCTTCTTCAACCTCACACGTAGCTGGAACCACAGGCACACCACCATGTCCAGCTAAGTTTTTTATTTTTTGTAGAGATGAGGTCTTGCTGTGTTACCCTGGCTGGTCTTGTACTCCTGGCTTCAAGAAATCCCCCTGACTACCCCTGACTACTGGGATTACAGGCATTAGCCAAGATGCCCAGCCCTCCAGCTTTATTCTTTTCGCTCAAGATTGCTTTCCTATTTAGTGTCATCATGAGTGTTGGAGTTATACATGAATACCATTTCTGTTCCTGAATCTAGGTTGTGTGACATTCAACTTTATTTAATCTCTCTGTGCCCATATCTCCTTCTATTTTATGGTGAAAAAATTGCAACTTTTTAGTTATGGATTTAAAATTACATTTATACTATTTATAAAATGTAAAATATTATCTGGACTATAGTATTTTTCAATAAATTGTGTACTTTCATAATCACTGTTATTCAAAGTTGTTGGTCCTATTATAAATGTTATCTTATTCTAAATTTAAGTTTGCACTTGCAAGGAAGATCTGAGTCATATTTCTATTTTTTAATTCCTTCTCCTTAGGACAGAAACTTCTGGAAAAATATAGTTCCTCTATTTAAGTAGTTATGCTGGTTTCAAACAATTCATATGTTGCCCCCCAGTCTTTTATTCTTAATGGAATTCCTGGTCTGGAAAGAGTACATGTATGGATCTCCCTTCCACTGTGCACAATGTATATCATTTCCCTTGTGGGAAATCTTGGCCTTGTGTATCTCATTTACTATGAGGAGTCCTTACATCGTCCAATGTATTTCTTTCTGGCCATGCTCTCCCTCATCGACCTCCTTACCTGCACTACCACGCTACCCAATGCACTCTGCATTTTCTGGCTCAATCTCAAAGAAATTAACTTCAATGCTTGCTTGGTCCAGATGTTCTTTGTTCATGGATTCACAGGTGTGGAGTCTGGCGTGCTCATGCTCATGGCTGTGGACCGCTATGTGGCCATTTGCTACCCTTTGCGCTATGCTACCATACTCACTAACCCTATCATTGCCAAGGCTGGGCTTGCTGCCTTCCTGAGGGGTGTATTGCTGATGATTCCATTTCCATTCTTGGTCAAGCGTTTGCCTTTCTGCCAAAGCAATGTCATCTCCCATACATACTGTGACCACATGTCAGTGGTAAAGTTATGCTGTGCCAGCATCAAGGTCAATGTCATTTATGGTCTGATGGTTGCTCTCCTGATTGGAGTGTTTGACATAAGTTGTATATCTGTGTCCTACACTATGATCCTCCGGGCAGTGGTCAGCCTCTCATCATCAGATGCTCGGCAGAAGGCCTTCAGCACCTGCACTGCTCATATATCTGCCATCATCATCACCTATGTTCCAGCATTCTTCACTTTCTTTACTCACCGTTTTGGAGGGCACACCATTCCCCCTTCTGTTCACATCATTGTGGCTAATCTTTATTTGCTTTTTCCACCAACTTTAAACCCCATCGTTTATGGGATAAAGACAAAACAGATCCGAGACAGTGTCACATGGTTCTTCCAGGGTGAGAAGGGTACAAGTTGATTCAAAGCAACTGAAATGAGGAGACAGAAGAAAGACAAATGAAAAATAGTAAAGAAGAAATTTACCTGGTATTTTACATTTAATTTTGAATTATCACTCTCAGAGTATATTTTATGAAACTATGTTGGGGAAACTTGTAGCTAATTCTGGATTTATGTCTCAATGACTTTCCCCTATTTTTCTCTATCATTAGTTTTTAAGATAAATTAAATTTACTTTACATTGATACATAAAATTGTATGTATTGTGTACAACATATTTTAAAATATATACACATTGTGGAATGACCAAATCTAGTTGATCTCATAGAAGCAGAGAATAGAATGGTTGTTTCTATCACCAGCTTTTAAAAATATACGTATTATTTCTTAATTTTTTAAACTTTTTATTGCTATATAATAGTTGTACATATTTGAGGGTACATGTAATATTTTGATACATGCATACAATGTGTAAGGATCAATCAGGGTAATTGGGATATCCATCACCTCAAACATTTATCTTTTCTTTATATTGGGAACATTTAAATTCTTCTCTTCTAACTATTTTGAAACATACAATAAATTATAATTAACTGTATCTACCCTACTATACTAGCAAACACCAGCTATTATTCCTTCTAACTATATTTTTGTATCCATTAATCAACCTATCTTCATCCCTCAACCTCCCACCCTACCAAGCCTCTGGTTACCACCAATCTACCTCTGTCTCCATGAGATCCACTTTTATACCTCCACATATGAATGAGAAGGGCAATCTCACTACTGCATACATAATAGAAAAAGAAATCAATATGTCAAGGAGATATCTGCATTCTCATGTTTATTACAGCACTATTCATGAAAGCCAAGGTGTGGAATCAACCTAGGTGTCCATCAACAGAGGAGTGAATAAAGAAAATGTGGTGTGTATATACATATAAAAGGAATATTATTCAGCCATAAAAAGATTGAAATCCTGTCATTTGCAGCAATATGGATGGAATTGAAGGTCATTATATTAAGTGATATAAACCAGGCACAGAAATATTGCATCACCAGTTTTAATCAAGTTATTGCTATGGGCTCACAGCAGCTTTCCTCAAGGGATCCGTCTAATGTATATTCTTAACCTTTTGAGAGATTCCTTAAGTTTTTTGTTGTTGTTGGTAATCCTCCGTGTAGAACATTTGTCATCCTGGTCAGTCTTTGAAGCTAAACTTTAGTTTATGAATTAATTTTAAGAATAATTTTTCTCTGTGTATCTAATTAAGAAGATGTCCAATGTAACCACAGTTCCTAAGATGTACACACAAGTCTTATTTACCTAAAGACTTGGGTACCCCAGGAGTCACACTGCAGGGGCTATATGATATATGGTGTGACTTTCCCAGTTGAGTGTCAACCAATTAGTGAAATAATTGATTTCTTTATTCGTTTATTCATGTTTCATTTGTTCATTATTTCATTTCCCATATTAGTAATATTTTTATCAGGTCAACTAAATCCTAAAATAAAACTCATCATTCCCTCTTCCTGTTTGCCAAATATACTTTATTATCACAATGCACTTATAATGAGTTTGTTTATTCATGTATTTAATCAAAACTAGAACATACTGTCTTTGAAAACATTGTATATATATTTATCCTTGTATTTCAAGCACTAACATAATGCAAGTCAAAAGGTATGATTAAAACAAATATTCATTATATGACTAGATGAATGAGTCTATATTTGTTAGGCCCTATGTTAAGCACTAAAATGGAAAAATATAGATATTCCCCCTGTCAGGAAAAAGTTCACAGTTTAGTTGGGAGGTGAAATAGTAAAAAAATATGTTGAATTGAGTTTTATACTAATTGTCTTTACAGAAAGAGGGAAGAGTTAAGTAATCAATTGAAACTAGAAAGGAAATGGAACAATTACGTTTATTGGAACATCTTAGCAGGAGATGAACAAAAGAATGAGTGAAAATGTAGTCACTCAAGTAAACAAGTATGCATACAATTAGACTATAGCATAGAAGAATAATATTACAGAATTTTGTACAAGTGCTAAAATAGAACAGAAAATAACCCTCTAACCTTGAGAGAATTAGAAAGTCACAGAAAAACGGCATTTCAACCAGGCTATAAATCATGAAGAAAAGCCTATTTACCAGGGAGGCAGAGAATTTTCTTTCTTTCTCAATTAAGGCTATCCTTTGCTTGATGGCCTAATCCCTTCAGGCCAATTACGTTCTGCTTATAAATACCTTTATAGTGGGACATTTATGTACCTATTCTCTTCAAAATCTTATAAATCAGCAAATATAATAGAAGAGGTATTAAAAGCAGATACATATTTGCTCACTGGTGATTAAAAAATTATGCTGATAATACACAGGTAAAAACAAAATTCATGGATTTTTAAAAAGTGGCATTTAGTAAACATATTGTAAAAGCTGTTCAGAACAATTTATTCAGGAAGTAAACACCATGTATACATATTAGCCCTCAAAAATAATTATTGCAGTATATTTCTCATAACACTTATACTGTTTCTGAATATTGGTATATATTTTTATCAGTTATTTTCTAATATTAGGACTTTTTCTCTATTGAATAAAATTGGCTATGAAGGGGTCATCTAATGTTGGCTGAGGTAGGTCAAATTTCTCTGGATAAACAGCCGTTTAGGAATTGTATTTTGTTCACATGTTAATAAATATAGTATTAATAATGAAAAAATAATACTTGTTGCATAATACATAAATATTGCCTACAATTACCAGGTGTATAAAAAAGTCTTGGATGGGCTTTCTCCTCTACAATCTCTCAGTGTAATCACATCTCCTTCCTTGCTCACTGATAATCAGTAATCTATCTCCAGTTCTCCTGTTACCTCTGATGCAACAGCTGTTGAGGTATTATCCATGGATCCCTGAGGGCCTCATGACCATTTGGGGGATCTGTGAAGTCACAACAATTTTCATGGTAATACTAAAGTATTATTTGCTTTTCTTAGTTTCATCCTCTTAGTAATATACAGATAAATTTTCCAGAGTCCAAATGATGTGTGATAATATTATATAATAAGCTATATCAACATTTGGAGGATCTGCATAACTCAGTGAGCCAATATTGGCTAATGAGAAATGCTTGATGTTGCAAATGACCCATGAGTAAAGAATAATTCAAGTGCAAGATAGATGAATGGGTTTTAATGCAACAGAGTACCAAAAGTTTATTAATATGGCTTCAGATTCCACATTACAACTAGTGTTTGGGAAACTAGTTTTTGTTGATTGTGAGTGAAGTAGCAAAGAAAAATATCCACAATTATCTGAAAAATGTATTAAAAACCCAACTCCCCACTTGTCCAACTATATGTCTATATAAAGTCATATTTTCTTCATAAACATTAAATAAAATACCATATTTCAACAGATTGTATTAAGAAGCAGATAATGAGAATATGGCTGTTGTCTACTAAGTTGGCATTACAATATTTATGAAAATGTAAAGTAATATGATTTTCACTAATTTTTGTTTTGAAAAATATAGTTAATTATTATAAAAATGTGTTTTATGGAATATTTGGTAAATTTATCATTATTTTAAAGTAAATTGATAAATATATACTTTTAAAATTTATTTTTAATTTTGAACATGGTTAAATTTATAGATATAATCCATCTAAACAAAAGATTTTTTAATTTTTTTTATATACTTTATGTATTCACACTGAAGTATGATATATTAGATACTGCAAAAGGCAACTTTGGAGAATAACAAGGCAACATACAATGAACATGTTAGTAATAGTGCTTTTCAAAGATCTCTTGTTGTGTTATCACTACATCTTAGAGTCATACTGGAGTAGATAGAAATGGCAACTAAGCAAAACTCTGGAGGCAATCAGGAAAATTTTCTTAAAGAAAAAGACTAACATCCATAGATCTGAAGCATGAGTAAGATTCTGCCAGATCAGTGGTCTCTCCTATTGCTATTTGCTGTCTCCTCCTTACATCACACTGATATTTTAGTTTTGTGATTTTGCAATCTTCTATTCCACAGTATTTTGTGTCCTTACTCTCCATCTCACCAAATCTACCTTTAATCATTCCTTTCTTTAGGAATACTCGACTCTCTCTTGGAGTCAAAAGAGCGTTGCCCTCTAAATCCTCTTAATATGATGTAAATAGAAAAAAGGCCTGGATTGGGAGAAGGGGGGTAAGGAAGATGTTATTCTAATATTCAAAATTTCAGTTATGGCTGGGCATGGTGGCTCACACCTGTAATCCTAGCACTCTGGGAGGCCAAGGCAGTAGGATCACTCGAGCTCAGGAGTTCCAGACCAGCCTGAGCAAGAGCAAGACCCCGTCTCTACTAAAAATAGAAAAAAATTAGCCTGGTGTGGTGGTGCACACCTGTGGTCCCAGCTACTGGGAGGACTGAGGCGAGAGAATCGCTTGAGCCTAGGAGTTTGAGGTTTCTGTGAGCTAGACTGACACCACAGCACTCTAGCCTGGACAACAGAGAGAGACTGTGTCAAAAAAAAAAAAAATCAGTTCTATCAGAGGAATAAGTTTAAGAGGTCTATTATAAAACACGTGACTATAGTTAACAATGTATTGCATTCTTAAAAATTGCTAAGAGAGTAGATTTTAAATGTTCTCACCACAAAAAAATAAGTATGGGAAGTAATACAGAGATTAATTATGTTTATTTAGTCATTCCACAATGTGTATATATTTTAAAACATGTTGTACAGAATAAATACATATTTTTTATGAATTAAGAAACAAAAAATTACATAATAAAATACCAGATAGCTAGCATTAGCTTAACCCTCACAGTGGCAGGCTTGTAGGTAAGGAATATATTTGTTGATGGAATCAATCTCTTTTATTATTTTAACATTATGGTAATACAAAAATCTATGTATAGGCTTATATCAGCCACAATCTAACATGATCCTTAATTTTTTAACATATTGTATATATATTTATATTGCAGCCCTAGCAAGACACTTTGTACATATTAGATGTCAAAAAATGTTTTTGAATGGATAAATGAGTGAAAGAATGAATGAAATTTCATAACAGACTTTAAAGAATTATTACATTTCTGTCTAAATATTATTTCTTGTAAAGCATGAAGGAAAACAAATAGAAACAATAGAAACAAAACTAAAAGGTCTATCTCATAAACCACTAGGAAATGTAAATTTCTAATAAAAATCTCTGTCATAAAATACAGAAAAAAAGAGGAAATCCCAAGAAAGCAGACTAAAAAAGTAAAGTGGCAAGGAAAACAAATATTTTGGTATGATCAATTATGGTAGATTATTTAAACTATACTACATGTTGTTCATATTTCATAGTGATTATATATGTATGTGTATATATATGAGTGCATATATATGATGTACAAAGAAAATCATACACAAAGCATGCACAAAGTTGCCTTAGAAACAGAAATGATACCATCATAGCAAAAACCTACCCCAAATTTGGGAGGAAATATTAATATTGAAGCAAAAATCAAAGTAAGTAAATGATGAATCAAGATCATTTTTGAAAAGCAATAAACAGAATTCTTGACAGTACAATTAAAGCTAATTTTACCAAATTGCATCATCTCCAGATTTGACATAGTTTTCCCCCCAAAAAATAATATACAACACTGAAATTGTCTTTTTCACATTATCAGTATACAGTAGAAAATTGAAAAATGGAGACTTCACTTAACCACAGCTTATTAGCTGACTATCAATTTCCTATTTAGCATAACTGGTATGGGCTTGATGCTAATACTTCAAGACTAATGAAAACTTCATAATTTGTATTATGGGCAAAAGAAAGATGGATTTACCGTATAAGAATGTGTTTATTTGAATACCAAAATTGTCATCAAGTTTCTTTCTTTCAGACTTCTTTTTGTTTGTATACGTTATATTTTGCAAGTTTATTTTAAAATCTATTATTAAGGAAACAAAACTGTAAAAAGCCATATTTATATATGTGTAGACATATATTTATCAACACACATTATTAATTGATTACTGTGGAAATAAGATAGACTTTAAAATATATTTTTGATAAATACTTGACTAGTTTATACCAAATTGTCACAAATTGTTGAAAAATAGGATCATAGCTTACTACTCCCTCTCCATGCATTTGAACAATCACCTCTTAACCCTATGCATCCTTACGACGGAAGCAAGTAGAGAAATTAGGGAAAGCATAAATACTCATAATTTGAGAAGAGGGACTATATATCTGAGATGAGCTGTGTTCTGTTCCAAAGAATATACCTCCTAAATATAACACAAATATCTTATTTATCTCTTTCCTGTATCTCTCTTATGTCTATAGTTTTAATTATTAAAACTGGCTTTATCATTACATGAGAAGTATAGGTCTCATCTTTAATACATTTAGAAGTCTCTCAGCTAAGTATACAAGGTGATACCAAGTTATATGGTCTTAACCACAAATTAAATATGACAAAATTTAAATGATTTCAATACGTCATAACTTAGTTTACCTGCAAAGAAAATGGACTCATATTTGGCTCTGAGTAGCTGTTAAGAGAATGGCATCTTATCGTAGCCATTAGGTCACAGGAAGGGCATGGGACACTACTTGGAGCAGCAGTTCCTTCTCACATTCTCTCAGCCACTCTCTAAGGTAGATTTATATAAATGAAATTATTTAATATATAGGTAGAGTTTTTTGGTCTGACATTTTCACTTAATATGCTTTCAAAGTTCATATATGTTGCAACATGTACCAGTACTTCATTTCTGTTTGTGACAGAATAATAATCCCTTGTATAGATTATAGATATACATTATTTTCCTTTTCCTTTCAGCCACTGAGATATAGTTTGTTTCCATTTTTTTGGTAATAATGCTACTATAAATATTCCTAGACAAGTTTTGTTTAACATGTCACCTGTTTGAAATTAATTTGGGTATGTACCTAAGAGCTGAATGCTGGGTCAAATGGTAATAGTGCCTAACTCTTTGAGTAATTTTACAAACTTTCATCTGATACTAGTTTTCTTTTCCAATGGCATTATATGAGAATTAGAATGTACCCAGGTCTTTGCCAATATGTGCAACTTTTGTTTTAATAAAAAATTAGACATTTTAGGGGGAGTTGTGACTTTGATTTGAATTTGCATATTTAGTGATGATGACTAATGAGGTTAAGTATCTTTTCATTTGCTTGATGGACATTTGCTTATCTTTATTTAGAAAAATGTCTATTCAAGTTTGCTGCCATCACAAAAGATATATAGGATGTATTAGAAAGCAAAAGACAAAATGGCAAAAGTCCTATCCAAAGCACAACAAATGTAAATGAGTTAAACTCTCCAATTTAAAAAAAGGCTTAGCTCTTTGAGGTATCTCTAAATTCTTTTCCACAGATGTTGCACTAATTTGCAATCCCACCTAGGGTATAAGAGTGTTCATATCTCTCCACATCCTTGCCAGCATTTGTTGTTTTGAGATTTTTTGATAAAGGCCAATCTCACTGGGGTTAGGTGATATCTCATTGTGGTTTTGATTTGGATTTCCCTAATGATTAGAGATGTTGAGCATTTTTTTATATGTTTTCTGGCCATTCTGTCTTCTTTTGAGGAGTGGATTAATAAAATATGCTATATGTATACAATGAAATACTACTCAATTATAATAAATGACAGTGATCTATCACCTCTTATATTTTCCTGGATAAAGCTTGAGCCCATCTTCTGAAGTGAGGTATCACAAGAATGGAAGAATAGGCACCACATGTACTTGCTATCAAATTGTTACTAACTGATCAACATTAAGGTGCTCACACAGTAGTAATATTCTTTGGGGGTTGGGGGTTGTGTGTGGGTAAACTCACAACTAATGGATGCGGTGAGCATTGTAGGGGGGAAAGGGCATGCCTCAAATCATGGTTTGGATGTGGCAAAGTCATAACATGTAACCAAAATGTTTTTACCCCTACAATATGCTGAAATTAAAAAAAAAAAAATCAAAAATAAATAAATAAATAAAGAATTAACAGAATATCTGCTCTCACCACTTCTATTCAACAATGATGGAAGTGATAAGGAAGTGAACAAAGTAAGAAATTGAAATGTATATTCCACTTGGCTTTCCTTTGGATTCTCTGACAATCAGCATTACTATATTACTCATTGTGACCAAGTTTTGCTTCACATCCAGAGAGTTCAAATATTATGTCCATCTCTTTTGTCCAAAATTCAGTTTGTTGCTACTGATGTCTTATCCTATAAGAAATGATGCCACTGTATTTCTATTCCTTAGTTTTTCTTCCATTTGCACTGATTGATAAATATAAAGCCTAAATACTTAGGAAAACAACAAAAGAGAACATCTGTCTGTGTCAGTTGCTCTTGATGCTCATCCTAACTACCTTGTACAAGCCCTGCCTGAGCTCCTTATTCTTGAGTGCATACATCATAGGGTTGAGGGCAGGGGGAATGACATTGTGTAATACATTAAGTAGGACTGGGATGAGGGGAACTGTAATTCCTGCACTATGAGTGATAGAAATAACAATGATAACTGTGTAGAAGAATAGGATGAGGATGAGGTGGGAAGTACAGGTACTTAGGGCCTTGGATGCAGCTTCTAATGAATTCATCTTTAGCACAGAGTGAAGTATCAAGGCATATGATAAAATTATCAAACCCAGGTCACTTCCCATGAGTGTCCAGGCCAGAAGTAGCTGGTTAATACTGTTGATTTTCCTATCATCACAGGATAGGCTAGTGACTCCGAGATTAGAGCACAGACAATGTTCAATATGATTCTGGAAGCAATAGTGTCTCTGAGCAGCCAACACAGGCACTGAGATAGGACACAGGCTGTTTCTGAGTGCCATGAACACAGTTGCTTTGATCACAAAAGATTCAGTAATTATTGATGGATATCTTAGTGGTTGGCAAATGGCTACATATCTGTCTATAGCCATGCAGACGAAGATACCTGACTCCATGCACACAAAGCAATGTATGGCATACATCTGAGCAAAGCACTCAGGGAGACTGATGGACTTAGCATTGAACCATAAGATGGCCAGAATCTTTGGCATGATGGTGGTAGCCAAGCCCATGTCCACCACAGCTAGGGTGCCCAGGAAATAGTACATAGGCTGGTGTAGTGCTGCCTCTTGGTTGATGATGATCAGGATAAGGATGTTGGCACTGAGAGCTAAGAGGTAGAGCAGAGCCAAGGGCAGGGAGAGCCAGTGCTGCCAGATGTGAATGCCAGGGAATCCCATCAGGATGAACTCAGAGACCTGGAAAACAGAGCTGTTGGAATCTCTGAGCTCTTGGAGCATCCTTCACCTAGAGAAAAACATACTCAAAATTATGATTCTTAATTATCATCATGATAGTATTTGAAAGGGAATCACTGAGGATCACAATGTTAAACGTTTTCATTATTTTATCCAGGTACTTACATTTACTAGACATTTATTATGAGACAAACTGTGGTAAGTTATGCATTCTATGTTCGCTCAATTAATCATACCTAAAACTCTATAATGCAGGCCATAATTTTTTGCACATTCTCGCAATTGAAGAACAGACCATTAGAGAAAAATTAGTGCTTTTTTCAAGATCTTCCATGTAGTAAGTCATGTGAGCCAGACACGTTGAAAGCAATCTGATGTCACAGCCTGGACTTTTAAGTTTGGCTTCGCTAATCACTTGGTTTCTTAAGACACCTATTGTATAGACTCAGAATAGAGATATTTACACATTGAGACTTTTTACGTATAAGATTATATTATAGAATATATGAAAAGGACCTCTTTTATTCAGAATTTTTGAAGTACTGATACATATTATTTAATTTTCATTAAAATGTTTGTATATCCATTACATAGGGAGGAAATAGATGTACAAAAATGATAATGAACTGTCTAAATCCAAGCAACTATAAAAGATAGTAATGTAATTTGGAAATATCATTTTTTAAATCAGTTGGTTATGTTTTTGTATAACTTTCTTCTATTTGGAAATATTCTGGATTTAGAGTAGTCCAGTCAGCCACTATAACAAACAGCACAGAAGTTAAATAGAAAAGAAAGGAAAAAAACAAAACACACAAGTGCAAATGAGTTTGTGATAAATGCTTTGATGGGACTCCTACTAATATAAATCAGCCTATATTAAGACACTTTCTTGATATAATAATTTATTAACATTTTATTGTAAAAACAAAAAGCATGTTCATAATATGCTCTTACCAATTGTGTGCTATTTAGTATTTCTTCCTTTCAATACTTCAGATAGTAAGGATATAATATAAAGATATAGAATATGTAAAAAATATAGTGGGTTAAAATTATAGAATCAATGGAGGATGGAGTCTTGATGTAGACCTGGTAGACATATTCATCTTAGCACACATAATGGCATGCCATTATACATATAATGAACCGAGGCAAATTAATGGGCATTCATTTAGATAAATATATTATTCTGTTCTATGTATATATTTCAATAGCATCTATATTTCAATCCTTTATTTTTAACTATTTTTATCTTTTATTTTGGAACTATTTCTCAAATGTCTGGTAATCTTTGAGTACCAGTTCAGACTTAATAAGTAGGCTTTAGAAAGCTGATTCAAAACTCTGGGTGATGAGTGAGGATCAATTGGAAGGATTTACTCAGAGAGCTCTTATAAAGATCTCTTTGATTTATTGGAGAAGTTCTTAGTTATCAGTGTTAATATTTCTTTTTTTTTTCTGGGACTTTCAGTTATTCCAGTATATATCCTGGAGGAATATATGGCCAACTGCCACTGTTCTTGGCAATGAGTAGCAGAAGGGTACTAGGTACTGGGTACTGGTTATTCACTTAAACATGAATATTGGGTCTAATCTTCCATTTTTTAGGATGCCTCATCTTTGTCCTTTGTCATACCTGATGTATATGCATTCATAATATTTGTTAAAGTTTCTTCCCAGAATAAACTTGTAGGTATCATAAGAGTATATTTAACATTATTTAGAATAGTGCATAAATTAAAGATATGAACTTGTTCCTTTCTCAGGAACATCCCTGTTTTATCTTGATATATTCACAATGAAGAATGATCAGATACTGCAAAAGGCAACTTCTGCTAGAAATAGCAAAGCAACATAGGATGAATGTACTCATAATAGTACTCTTCGATGACCTCTTCTTGTGTCATTGTAACATCTTAGAGTTATACTGGCTTAGAGAGCAATGCACATTACTAGGGAAATTTTCTAAGAGGAAAAGACACATGCTCTTAGATTGAAGCATGATTAAAATTCTGCCAGACCACTGTTCTCTTCTGTTGCTGTTAGCTATTTCCCATCCATATCACACTTAAATATTTAGCTTTGTGATTTGCAATCCTCTATTTTGTGCCCTCACCCTTCCCCACCAAATCTACATCAATCATCTGCTCTTCAGGAAGACTAATTGGTCTCTTGGAGAAGATAGAGAGCCATACTCTAAATTATCTTAATATGTTGTAATTAGAAATTGGCAGGCTTGCACTTAAGGAATATATTTGTTGATGAAATCATTCTCTATTGTTATTTTAACATCATAGCACTGTAAAAATATATTTATATCCTATAATCACCCACAATATATTATAACCCTTAATATTTGGCTATATTTTATTGATATTTATATTTGCAACATCAAAACACTATGCATATCTTACATGGTAATAAATATTTTTGAATGAATAAATGAACACATTACTGAATGAATGACATTTTATAATAGACTTAAGAATTATTACACTGATGTCTAAATATTTCTTCAAAAGCTTGAAAGGAACCATCAAAAGAAACAAAACAAAAATGTCTACCTCATAAATTACCAGAAATTGTAAATTTCTAAATAAAATTCCCATGATAAAATAGAGCAAACAAAGGAAAATCTAAAAGAGTTGGTGTCAAGCAAAACAACTATTTTGGTTTGGACAGGAAAGGTCAATTATTTAATCTATACTGTAAGTTGATCATATTTTACAGTGGCTATTATATATGTGTGTGTACACACACACAAATACACATGTGTGAGCATGCACACACACACTAGGGCTGTCCGGAAAGTATCCAGCCATGTAATATGAAAAATTGTATTAACAATGGCTAGATACTTTCTGCACAGTCCTCATATACACTATAGATATGTGATTAAAAAAAAGTTGTGTAAATAAAAACATGCACAACCTATGTAAAAAGAATTTGTGGGAAACAGATATCAAAAAAAAAAATACTGAAAACATACTGCAAAATCTGGGAGGAAATTTTAATATCAAAGTAGAAACCAAAGAAGATAAATGTTGCATCAAGATCACTTTTGAGAAACAATAGATGAAAGACATTACACTGTGCAATTAAAGCTGATTGTTCTTTCATGTCCATGTTTGACACAGATTTTCTCAAGCAAAATAATAGAAAACACTAAAATTATCTCCCTTACATTACTAGTATACAGAAGAAAACTGAAAAATGGGGAATCTACTTAATCACAACTCATTAACTCATCCTCAATTTTCTATTTAGCAATACTGGTGTGGACTTACACTAATAATTACAAGGCTAACAAAGCCATGTAATTTTATTATGGACATAAGAATAACATGAATTTACAATATAGAAAAGTATGTTCTTATATAACAAAATTGTCACTTTCTTTTGTACTTCATGTTTGTACACATAATATTTTTCAAATTTCTTTTAAAATTTACTGTTAAAGAACTAAAACTGTAATAATTCATATATATGTATACAGACATATTTAAACACATGCATATATAGTCATATAATTGATTACTGTGGAAATAAGCTAGATTTTGAAATGTATTTTTGATAAATATTTGACTAATGCATACCAAATTGTCACAAATATTTGAAAAAGATGGGATCATTACTCATTTCCTTTTTTCAATTCATTTGAACAGTCAACTTTATGTATCTATGCAACAGAAACAAGTAGGAAAATTAAAGAAAGTATGGATATCCATAATTTGAGAATAGGAAATATATCTTTGAGATGACTTGTGCTTCAGTCTAAAGAGTATATATCCTAAATATGAGATAATATCCTATCTATGTCCCTCATGTTTTCTTTTTATAGTTATATTTTTAATTACTAAAACTGGCTTTATGGTTACATGAGGAGTTTAGTTCTCATCCTCAATACATTTACAAGCCTCTCAGTGAAAGATTCAGCTGATATCAAATAGTATAATATTAACCACAAATTATATAATACTTTTCCAACACAAATTTAAAATGCTTTTAATGTTATGTAACTTTACTCTTCTTCAAGGAAATTGGACTCATGTTATGCTGTTAGTGAGTAGGTATATTGAAGTAGTAACGTTAAACACAGATATCACCATTTAAAAAGTACAACATTCATAAAATTTGTTGCCTATTCTCACCCCAAGCCCTACAGACAATAAGTTTGTTTCCTCATCCTCAATCTTTACAACCTGTGTTCTTCTCTCAATATGACAGTAGGCTCATTCAAGTAGGTTTGCTATCTAAAATGGATAAAGCACAATTATAACTAAATCACTCTAGGAATGAAGCATGTTAGTTAGATTCTCATTCCGAGGAACAAGGGGAGGGCAGGTAAGAAGCGGCAGTGTTCCGATCATGTCAGAAACTATTTCCTAGCTATTTCTTCTTGTCATGGGTGATTCATAGCTGACTTGCAGCACTTCCACTGATACCTGTTTATTTAGAGAAAATATAGGTATTCATAATCATGAAAAGTTGCACTAAATTGAAATCTGAAAATTAGGAAAATAAGCATCTTTCAGGAAAACCAATCTTTTATAACACCACTACCTTCAGGCTGGGTAGATGGAACCAAGCTTGTATTTCTGATAATAATTAATTAGTATGCACTCAAAGCCTCCATGCACTTTCTCAAAGCCTTTCTCCAAATTATCTTCCACTAACAACAACAAAAATCCTGTCACTATCCCTCCCTCCTTTTTATGCCCTTTAATACCTAATTTCTGGATATCAATACAGTGAGCTGAATGTAATTTGGTCCAGGTGTTCAGGGCCTTCATCAAAAAAAAAAATCAAAATTCTACAATATATGTACATGAACAGCCCTCAACGCCTAAATCCCTTGATACCTTTGCTATTGAAATATGCCTTAAAAAAATGGTGTTACATATCCCAAGGAGATGTTTCAGCTATTTAAGGTCAAAAGTGCTGGTGTGGGATTCAAGACAACTCCATGAGATTAGGAAAAATAGTGGAAGCTTTTCATCCTCACCATCTATATTATGATACATAAATAAGTAAATAATTACATATGTATGTATATGTGCATGTGCTTGTGTGTGGCCATGTATACATAGGGGGAAATGAGAAAAAATTTATGCTCTTTTTAACAAAAACTCATGATTTTAATATTATGGCAAAGTTGTTTCTTTCAGCCTAAGGCCTGATGGGATATAAATTGAAGTATTTAAGTACAGAATGTTTCAATTACTCACACACACATTTGTGTGTTCCTTATTCATGTGTGTTTTCATGTGTTAATTTAAATTACATCACTGAGTGCTTAATAATCCCCAAGTCAGATTAGGAACTATGAAAAAAGGGTCAGATAGCATGGACCCTGATTTTCAAAAAAATTATTTTAGAGTAAGATTGATGGTGAATATTATGAAATTGTAAAAAAATCATCAAAAGTTCAGTCTTATTATTCATGAATATTAAATTAAGAATAATCAGATGCCCTAATTTTGAAATAATAATGATCATGTCAATGATCCCAATAATAAAACACAAGAACTGGTACTAATATTATATACCTTTTTTTTTTTTTGCTAAGTTTTTTTTAGATTTCAGAATATTAGGAGGGTACAAATGTTTTGGTCACATGATTTGTTCTTGTGCAATTTGTTTCAAAGTTGTAAGTGTACCCATCACCAAGATAGCATGCAGTGTACCCATTAGATGCATATTGACCCATCTCCTCCTCCTACCTCCCACTTGCTAAGTTTCCATTGAGTTTTACTACCATATGTACACATGGGTGTTGATTGATTAGTTCCAATTTAATAGTGAGTACATGTGGTATTTGTTCTTCCATTCTTGCGATACTTCAGTTAGAAGAATGGTCTCCAGTTCCATCCAGGTTGTTAAAAGTTATTAGTTCACCATTTTTTTATGGCTGAGTAGTACTCCATAGTATACAGATACCATATCTTATTAATCCACTCATGTATTGATGGGCACTTGGGTTGATTCCACATCTTTGCCATTGTGAATTGTGCTGCAATAAACATTCAAGTGTACATGTCTTTTTGATAAAATGACTTTTTTTCCTTTCAGTAAATACCCAATAGTGGGATTGCTAGATCAGAGCCAAGATGGTCAACTAGAGACATAGCTTGTTGGACTGTTCTGACTGAAGGCTAGAGGGTTGGACTGCGGAGAGCAGAGAATAACGTGGCTTGGGTGTGAACCACAGGGAAAGACAGCAGAGGTGTCGGGGACTCCACCTAGAAGGGCTGGGAAGTGGAGAAGGGGGAAGATACAGAAGAGAGGACAGTGGCACGAACCAAATCCAGAGAGGCCCGGAGCTCAATAAAGGGAAAGGGGGGTCCCCTCCCCCACCTGGGTGACTCCAGTGAGAAGCAAGACACAAAACTCTCACCCCTGGGGAGAGAGCCATGAGAGACCAGAGAGCCAGCATTCTTACACCTAGACGCCTCCTCCTCTGCACCTCCACCATTCCTGCTATCACAGAAAGTAATTTACTAATATATACCTTTAATTATAAAAAAGTCTGTATATTTTTATAATTGGAAAAATAAGAATTAGTTTGGAAAGAAATAGAATCTTAAACTCTATAATGTAGAGGTAAATTCTGATACAGTTTTTAATATATACTTGTATATGCTTTTGAGAAAAATTTGGGTAACACCATTTTAAAATCAAAATTCTATCATTTTCAATTGATACTACATATTAAGCACATTCAAAAAAGAACCATTCAGTATTACTATTATTATTAAATAAATGTTATGTATTTCCACACTTCTTTATCTTATCCATTTTTCTATTCTTAGACATTTAAGTACTTTAATTTTACAGGAAATGATACAACAAATATAAATATAGAGAAGAATTTTAGCACAGTTTTTTAACATAATTTTTTATTGACAAAAAAATCCCATAACATTAAATTAACCATTTATACCTTTTTAAAATATACAATTGAGTGGCTTTCAGTACATTTATAATGCTGTGCAACCATCACCAGTATATAATTCCAAAATATTTCCATTATCTCAAATGGAAACTCTATAACCATTAGTCTCTCATTATTGCTGAGTCTCCATCACCTGGCAACAACTAATTTGCTTTTTGTTTCTGTAGACATAACCTATTATGGATACTGATGTTAATGAAATCACACACTAGGTAGCCTTTTGTGTCTGGCTTTTTTCATTAAGTATAATGATTTTGAAGATTGTACGAGTATTTTTGTTTGTTTGGATTTATTCTTTTATTTAGTTTTACTTCTTTACTATACAAAAATTTGCATCTCATTTTTATTAAGTTTAGCATATTTTTAACTCCTTAACCAAGTTTAATTTTTAAAAAATAAATTTTATTGTATATATTTGGGGTTTATAGCATGATGTTATGGGATACCTATAGAAAGAAAAATGATTACTATATTGAAGCTGATCAGCATATCTTTCATCTCACATAGACAATTTTTTGTTAACTAATTATCTCTTTATAGATATACTTCATTTGTTTATTTATTCAACAGCTGCTATGGCTTGGATGTGGTTTCCATGTACCCATCAAAACTCACACTGAAATTTGATCTCCAATGTGGTGGTGGTATGAGGTGGGGTCTAGTGGGATGTATCCCTCAGGGATAGCTTGGTGTCATTCTCCTGGCAGTGACTGAGTTTTTGCTCTTGCAGGACTGGATTAATTTTCCAGAGAACAGATTAATTCCTGAGACAGTGGGTTGTTATAAATCCAGGACACCACTTAGGTATGTCTCTTCCCATGTTTCCATTTCCCTTTAACTTTCTCTGCCATGTTATGACACACTACCAAAACCCTCATGTGAAGCCAAGGCCATGTTCTTAGACTTCCCAGCCTACAGAACCATGAGCTAAATAAACCTCTTTTCTGTATAAATAACACAGTATTTGGTATTCTGTTATGCAACACAAAATGGGCTAAGACAGCAGCTTATGAATATATAGGTTGTTTCTACATTTTGGCTAATAATGCTACTACAAACATGTGTACAGCTTTCTGTTCTAACACTCGTTTTAATTATATTGGGTTTATACTTAGGAGTTGTATGCTGGGTCATATGATAATTGAGTTTAACTCTCCGAGTAATTCCCAAACTCTTTTTCACAACTGCTGTACCACTTTATATCTTTAAAACCATGCATCAGGATTTCAACGTATCCATATACTTGAAAACACTTGCTATTTTCTCTTTAAAAAACAATATGATAGCGATTTTAGAGGGTGAGTGGTATGTTATTGTGATTTCAATTTGAATTTGCCTAATAATTAATGATGTTGAACATCTTTTCATGATGTGCTGGCCATTTGCATATATTCTTAGAGAAATTTATATTTACATCTTTAAAAAAGATATGAGACACATTAAAAGCAAATAGCAAAACAGCAGAAGTAATCCTATCAGTAATCAAATCAAACAAAGCAAAAAAAAAAGGTTAAATGCTCCAATTAAAGGGAATAGATTGACAGAATATCTGTTCTAACCACTTCTATTCGAGATTGTAGGTCTAGCCAGGGCAAGTAGGTAAGAAAATGACATGTGTATTTCACTTGTCTTTTCCTTGAATTCCTTGAGACAATTAGTGTCACTACATTACTCTTTATGATGATTTTTGCTAGAAACAAAGATTTCAAATATTACTTCTATCTCTTTTTTACTGAAGTTTCAATGTTTCCACTGATACCTTATGCTATTACTTATTTCTTCTGCTACTTGAAGTAATTGGAGAATGTAATGGGTAAAGATGTGGAAAATTTAAAAAGTATTTTCTCCATGTTAGTTTCTTTTGATGTCCAGCCTAAGAACTTTGTACAAGCCCTGCCTGAGCTCCTTATTCTTGAGTGCATACACCATAGGGTTGAGGGCTGGGGGAATGACATTGTGTAATACATTGAGTAGGACTGGGATGAGGGGAACTGTCATTTCTGCACTATGAGTGATAGAAACAACAATGACAGCAGTGTAGAAGAATAGGATGAGGATGAGGTGGGAAGTATAGGTACTTAAGGCCTTGGATGCAGCTTCTAATGAATTCATCTTTAGCACAGAGTGAAGTATCAAGGCATATGATAAAATTATCAAACCCAGGTCACTTCCCATGAGTGTCCAGGCCAGGAGTAGCTGGTTAATACTGTTGATTTTCCTATCATCACAGGATAGGCTAGTGACTCCAAGATTAGAGCACAGACAATGTTCAATATGATTCTGGAAGCAATAGTGTCTCTGAGCAGCCAACACAGGCACTGAGATAGGACACAGGCTGTTTCTGAGTGCCATGAACACAGTTGCTTTGATCACAAAAGATTCAGTAATTATTGATGGATATCTTAGTGGTTGGCAAATGGCTACATATCTGTCTATAGCCATGCAGACGAAGATACCTGACTCCATGGTCATAAAACAATGTATGGCATACATCTGAGCAAAGCACTCGGGGAGACTGATAGACTTAGCATTGAACCATAAGATGGCCAAAATCTTCGGCATGATGGTGGTAGCCAAGCCCATGTCCACCACAGCCAGGGTGCCCAGGAAATAGTACATAGGTTGGTGTAGTGCTGCCTCTTGGTTGATGATGGCCAGGATAAGGATGTTGGCACTGAGAGCTAAGAGGTAGAGCAGAGCCAGGGGCAGGGAGAGCCAGTGCTGCCAGATGTGAATGCCGGGGAATCCCACCAGGATAAACTCAGAGACCTGGACATCAGAGCTGTTGGAATTTTTGAGATCCTGGAACATCCTTTACTAAGAGGAAGAATATGCAACATTACTGTTTCTAATTATCCCATTGAAAGTATTCAAAGAAGTATCATCCAGGATCATGGTTTTAATGAGGAATTCAGCCTCTTCATTACTCTTATCCTGCAACTTCCATTTATTGGCCATTTATCATAAAACAGGAATTGTGATCGGTAACACATTCTGTGTGTTAACTCAGTTAATTATCCCTAAAACTTAATAATTCAGGCTATGTTTTTTCTATCTTCTTATAACTGAGGAATAGAACATTAGAAAACCGTGCCTTTGTGCATAATCTTCCACGTAGTAAGTAATGGAACCAGGACAAGTTAAAAGAGATCTGGTATCATAATCTGAGCTCTTACATTTGGCTTTGCTAATGACTTTGGTTTTTTAGAGACCAATTGTGTAGATTCAGAGTAGAGACTCTTATGCATGGAAGATTTTTAGGTAAGAGATTAGATTATAGAATACATGGAAAAGAATTATTTTTTGTTCATTCATCTGAAACTTTGTGAAGTCCCGATGCAGATATTTTTATTAAAATATGACAAAAGTTGGTATAGCCATTTTATAGTGAGGTAATCAATGTTTACAAATGCTAGTGGTCTGTGTAAATCCATACAAAAGACAGTAATATTATTTGGACATACCAGTGCTCCGTAAATTCATTTGTTTTATGGTTTCATGTAACTTCCCTCTACTTGCACATATTTTTGGTTCTTGGAGCAGTCCAAATGACCACACTACAATTAATGGAGTAGGAGTTAAAAACACATGCACAGACACAATCACACACACAGGCAAATCAATGAGTTTGAGATAAACATTTTGGTTGAAGACCTACTAATATCAAATCTCTCTATACCTAAGACATGTCCTTTCTATAATCTTTTATTATTTGAATTTAAAGCCTCAGAACAGATTTTTATGACATGTTTTTACTTGTACTATTCTGTACTATTTATTATTTCTTTCCTTTTAATGATTTCAAATATTAAGGACACAATATAAAGACAATTTTTTTAAAGTTGCATGTTAAATTTATAGAATCTACTCAGGAGGCAATATTGGTGTAGACTTGGAGTATACAGCCACCGTATCCCAGATAATGACACTCTGCACTAATTGTAACAAAATAAACCAAGGTTAATTAATAAATGTTTCTACAAATTTTAATGCTTAATAGAATGTAACAAATAACAATTTTAATAAATTTATTAAATATCAAATTTAAAATACCTGAGTTTTGGAAATGAAGAGACAAATTTGAGTGATATCTCTAAAATTTTATGCTGATGTCACAGTAGCCTGGAGGGATACTGTGTAGGATAAAAGATCTATTGTGCATTGTTTGGCATTTTTACACCCAAACCTGCACGGGAATATGGTCTTTGGCATACCATATTGGGTACTAATAATGAGATTGCTTAATCAATTCAGAGCAATGAAATAGCTTCAATATTAGTGAAAATGGCAATTATAAATGCTGTGTCTAACTTAATAAATAAGTCAAAATTATATATACAATATATAAAAATGTGTAGGTTATTGAGTCAATAAACATATCTTTCATAGAAACCAAAGTTATGGAATATTTGTTATTTATGACATTACTTTATCCCAAGATACTGGCACTTAGTTTATAGTTGTTATGTGAATGAAAACTGAAGGAGAAATAAGAAGTTTATATATTCATGATTCTTGTATTATTTAAAAGGAGGTTAGAGATATTGACAAATAAGCATGTTAAAAATGTGAAGGAAGGATGACGGGCTGAAGGAGAGAATCATGTCAAAACAATAAAGTGGCAGAACAGAATAATATATATCCCACTGAGACAAGAAAAATATTCAAAATAAAATTGTGGGCCTGAGAACACATGAAAAAGACAATTCATACACATTGTAAATAGTAATTATCATTTTATAGATTACAATTGCAGATTAAAAAAGAGATCTTCAGATTAAGTTTTAAAAAAATCCTCTGTACTATTTATGAGAGAAACTTTAAATACAAAGTTTGAAAGCAAATGGATAGAATAAATCAGATATTCTTACAGAAGCAAAACAATATCAATATCAGATATAAAAAGTAGCAATTTGTTTAAAATGATAATTATAAAATAATATGAGGAAACATTAATAGGATAATATAATATTTGTGACTAGGCTGAACCTGAACCTAAGCACATAACCTCAACCTGAAAGAAATTCAGATAGAAAAGGAGCAATTTATAGCTTTGAAAAAATATTTTTAATATATTTCTTAAAATTAATATGTGAACAAAAATGATAACAATGTAAATTTGATGGCACTATTTATGCCAAAGGATTTAAATGGAAACCTACATAGATATAGACATTTGTGATCTCTATAAAATGTAAGAGATCATAGATCATTTTAAGTGCACCAATCCATATGAATATCAGCAATGTTCTAGGTAATAAGTGAAAAGTAATAAGGAATTATTATCATAAAGATAATAAAACAAAGTACAAAATGAACATCAATAACCATAAAAGAAAAAAGAAGCACACATATCTGAAAAAATTTAGCAATAGTATGAAATGATAAATGGATCAAATATAAAATAATAGTGGAAATCACAGAAAGTATAGAGTGGAAAAACTGTAAATCTTTAAACTTCAGGAATATGGTTAAATATTTAATAAATGTATAACTTTAAATACATATATTACAAATAAAATATGTTATTTTATTTATTTAGTCCAAATTAGTGGACTAATAACTTAATACAAGTAATTATAATAAATAATTTTAGACTAAACATAAGAAAAGCAGAATAAAAATTAAGACAGTAAATTCCTAGAATTAGAAAAATATGATAAGAATTTTTTAAATCTGAAGACATCATTTAAAGAGAATCATAAAATAGACAAAATCTAAAAAATTATTCAGCAAGAAACATACATAAAAAATTGGGACATGACATATAGAGAAAAAATATTTTAAAATGCTAAAGAGTATGGTAAATCAATTTCTGTTCATCACTGTGGTGAAGATCCAAAAGCTACTAGATTACTAAAGTAAAAAATATATCTGGCATCTATCTTAGAATATAATGATCTAGGTTGAAATGCCAGGAAACTTTAAGACAAACCTTTTAAAACATAAAAAAATTCTTGTAAGAAAACTTTATAATTTATTCTTATAGTAGATTATATTTATTTATCCACTGATTTGTGTTAAACATTAATATTATTTCTTGGCAGGTGTATACACGAATCTAAGTGTTCTTTCAGTTCCAGGATTTCCCACTGAAAGCAAATGTATCATTCTTACAGTTCAGCAAAAATTCAAATATTTTGGATGAAAATGCAGCTCTATATGGCCCTATGGACTTTAAAAGTTTGCCTTCGCTTCTAGGATCCTTGATTATATTCTATTAAATAATTCATGTATAGATTCTAGGATTGTATTAAGGATTAAATCTTATTAAAGTCCCTAATTAAAATCCTTGCAAGATAATTAATAGTTATGTGGTAAGTTTAAATGAGGCCCTGGATAACTACTGGCTTATTCAGGACAGTAGTCATCAAGGCCTGATACCATGAAAACTGCTTATTAGGTATCAGAAAGCTAAGAAAAAATGTGCTTGACCGTGTATAGAAGTTCAATGGATCCTGAGAGTTATGACTTCTGATACAACCATTTAAATATTGGGCTCGGAAAAGTTTGTGAAGGATTACACTGTTCCAAAATATCTAATAAAATAGGACAAAACAATGAATATGATTCTAAGGAATATTGGTGCTAACATATTTTACTATAATTTACATTTTTGCATATTAGGATATAGTGGTTATGGGAATAACATTTTTGTCATATCAAGTTGTAAAAATTTTTCAATATTCTGGTTAATTTGACATGGAATTCACTTCATGATTTCTATAGAGTCATTGGAGGAATATTGTGTAGATGCTCCTATCATAGCTGAGTCCTACTCTTTCATAAGGCATCCCCAAATCTCTGCAAAAGATTAAAAAGACTGGCTTTGGCCCCAACTATGTACTTACTGTGTGGGTGCTATGCAGAACTTGTCTTATGTAGTGATCTTCAGTATACCTAGAGCTGGTTTACAGTTACTGGAGATGACCTCTAGGATTTTATGACCAATAACCAGAAACGCAGGGGCTACTGAAGTATAGAAAAAGCCAATTCCCTAGAGCTGCAAAACCCAATCAGCCTAAGCCAGTCAAACCCAGGGCATGGATATAATTAGGGACAAGTACTGAAATCACTTTGTTTAGCTAAGATCTTAATTTGGGTATGGGGCAGCTAGCTTTTGTGAAATATAAGTATAAAAAGGCTTAAATGTATAAATTTTAGGATAAGTTTTTCTTTGAAGAAAGCTTTTGGAAATTTTTTTTGAAGGAAAAGCAGAATATAAAGGCTTTTCCTCCTATATTTTTAAATTTTATAAACAAAGAAATTTGAGGGATTTTCTCTCAATTTTTATCTCTAGGGCTTGTCCAATTTTGAGGAAGACACTCAAAATAATTGGGGTAGTGAGCTCTAGAAATCAAATAATACTAAGTGATTAACCACCAGATAGAGACTTGAAATTCTTGCATCCTGCTGTATTTGACTTTGGTAGTCTGAGCACCATTATGTAAAGGGAAGAAGGGAAGATAAGCCTCTTAGCTCTCTGAAATGCTGCAGAATAGCCTGTTTACCTGCGTAACCATAAGAATAGTCCTCAAAAGAATTCAATTAGTCAACTTCATCCTACCTACCCCTCAACCTCATACAAATATACACAAATCAGACAACCTTATATTATAATATTTCATAGTCTAAGCTTATCAATATGTATGCATATTTTAATAGCATAAAGTGTCCATAGTACACCTTCCCAAACTATTTGCCACAACTGACAGACAAGTTTTCCTTCATGCAAGCTAGATTCAGAACTATTATTCATTTCACAACAAAAATATCAAACACTTATATAATACTTCCCATATTCCATAAATTATTCTAAGCATGCTACATATTTAAAAAATTGATCCTCATAATAACCCCATTGAGTTATGTACCATTATTTTTACATTTTATAGCTGAGGAAACCGATGCACATAAGTATTAAGAAACTTGTCCAACATCACACTTAGTATAATATATGGTAGAGATGAACTTGAAATTTTTGTACTATTTTCCCTTGATTCTATGGATACCAACAAAAAACTCCAAGGTTTTTTATTTCTCTAACTAGATTAAAATTCCTTTTAGTCAAATTTTTGCTGATTTTGAGGCATATTCCAAATTTTATTTCTATTGAAAAAATACTTTTGTTTATCCAAGAGCACATTTCCCACACTGCTAATAACAGAGTCTAATGCCCCCAGTTGTGCTCCTGGTCTCACGCACTTCTTTTCTTGTCTATTTTCTGCCTTTATGATCTTTATTTAAATTTCCACTGCTTCCTCCCCTAAACATTTAAACATGTTTAATTCTCAATTATTTTAAGGAGAAACTATTCTAATACTCTTCTTTACAAAATAGACAAGACTTCTGTGAATTTTGTGTTTTACTCTTCTGTCCCTCCCATGGACTGTACAATCCATTATGATGTAACTTCTTGTAATTAAACCCCCTTACTGATGAACTCCTTGTGCTTGAATTCAGACTATATAATCCTAACTTCATCTTGCTAGCTCTTTCTGCAGTTTTACACATTACTAAGTAGGCCTTTGTGATAAGGGCTTGTGATTCAATTCAGTGAATTGGATTAACAATCACCCCAGTTAATGGTCTTGCTCTATATTCACATTCTTTGACCTATAAATTTGTAGTCCTAATCTCTACTACCTTGAGTTTGGCTTTGAGACTTGTTTTGGTCAATGGGCAGTGGCAAATTTGATATAAGCATAAGCTTTAAAAAAATACATGTACTTTCCACCTCCTCTTTGGAACCCAGCCAGTGACATCCTGAGAAGTTTAGGCTTTCGCACTAAGAATGCATGACCATACTTTTTTATTAGTCAAATTTTATTTTTAGTTTTTTTTTTCTTTTTGCAGAAACTGTCAAAATATTTTCCAGAGTTGCTGTACCATTTTACATTCCCACCAGCAACGTATACATGATTCAGTTACTCCATATCCTTGCCAGCATTTTAGGCTGTTATGAGGTTTTATGTGATCCATTCTAATGCTTTGCATACTTGTCAAAAATCAGTTGGGCATATTTTTGTGGGTCTATTTATGGGTTCTCCATTCTGTTTTGTTGATATGTATGTCTATCCTCTGCCAATCCAGCAGTCTCAATAATTGTAGCTATTATATAACAAGTCTTGAAATTGGGAAGATTGTTTTCTCACTTTATTATTCTTTTTCAATTGTTTTAGCTATTGTCGTTCCTTTGACTTTCCATGTAAATATTAGAATAATCTTTCTATATCAACCAAAATTCTTCCTGGAATTTTTAGAGTAATTTAATTAAACCTGGGTATCAGTTTGGGGAGAATTAATATCTCCCCATTCATGAACACTGTATGTCTCTACATATATTTGTATTTTTAAAATTTCTTCAGTGTTGTATAATTTTATTATGCAAGTACTATACAGGGTTTCTTTTGGATTTATGTACATACAGTTTCTTATTTTCTTGCTTTTGTAAATAGTATGAATTTTTAAATTTTCAGTGTCCATATGTTTATTGCTAGTACATGAAACTAGAATTGATTTTGTATATTTATTTTGCTTTCTATAACTTTATTGAACTCACTAATTAATTTTAGAAAGATTTTTTTTTGGTAGGTAGATATTTTCTATGTAGACAATCATGACATCTTCAAATAAGAAGGCTTTAATTGCTTCATTTCTAATTCTGTGTCTTTTCTTTTATTATCTTGCTTTATTGGACTGCTAAAACTTCCAGCATTATGTTATAAAAAGAGTGGTGAGATGAAATACCTTTGTCTTGTTTCCAATCTTGTACACAAAACATTCCACCTTTCAACGTTAAGTACAATGTTAGCTACAGGTGTTTTGTAGACGTTCTTTAATCAAGTTGAGAAAGTTCCTCTCGATTCGTATTTTTGGGTGACTCTTATTTTTTAATTGATAATGGGTATTAAACTGTGTCAAATGCATTTTTTACATCAATAGATGATCATATAATTTTATTCATAAGTCTGCTACTATGGTGGATTACATTGATTACTGAATACTGAACCAGCTTTGCATCCCTGAAATAAATCTGACTTGGCATAATGTATAATTTTAAAAAATATTTTTGAATTCTACTTCTTCATATTTTGTTAGAGATATTTGCATCTCTATTGATGAGGAATATTTTTTCATCTATATTGGTGAGAGTTTGTAGGTTTTGTTGTTCTTTGTTTTTTTTATTTCAGAATATTATGGGGTACAAACATTTTGATTACATGTTTTGCTTTTGTGTGGTTTGAGTCAAAGTTATATGTGTGCCCATCACCTAGGTAACATGCATTGTACCCATTAGGTGTAAATTTACCAGTCTCCTCCTTCCCCCTCCCACCTACTTGGTTTCCATTGAGTTTTACTACCATATGCGCACATGGGTGTTGATTGATTAGTTCCAATTTAATAGTGAGTACATGTGGTGTTTGCTTTTCCTTTCTTGTGATACTTTGCTTAGTATCTCTAGTTCCATCCAGGTTGTTACAAAAGGTATTAGTTCACCATTTTTTTAATGTCTGCATAGTACTCCATAGTATACATATATCACATTTTATTAATCCACTCATGTATTGATGGGAACTTGAGTTGATTCCATATCTTTGCAATTGTGAATTGTGCTGCAATAAACATTTGCGTGCAGGTATCTTTTTGATAAAATGACTTATTTTCCTTTGTGTAAATGGCCAGTAGTGGCATTGCTGGTTCAAATGGTAGGTCAACTTTTAGTTCTTTGAGAAATCTCTATAATGTTTTCATAGAGGTTGTACTAATCTGCAGTCCCACCAACAGTGTACAAGCCTTCCTTTCTCTCTGCATCCATGCCAGCATCTATTGTTTTGGGACTTTTAAAAAAAGTCCATTCAGGCCGGGCGCAGTGGCTCACCCCTGTAATCCTAGCACTCTGGGAGGCCGAGGCAGGAGGATCGCTCAAGGTCAGGAGTTTGAGACCAGCCTGAGCAAGAGTGAGACCCTGTCTCTACTAAAAATAGAAAGAAATAATCTGGACAGCTAAAAATATATATAGAAAACATTAGCCGGGCATGGTGGTGCATGCCTGTAGTCCCAGCTACTCGGGAGGCAGAGACAGAAGGATTGCTTGAGCCCAGGAGTTTGAGGTTGCTGTGAGCTAGGCTGACGCCACGGTACTCTAGCCCGGGCAATAGAGTGACACTCTGTCTCAGGAAAAAAAAAAAAAAAAAAAGTCCATTCACACTGGGGTAAGGTGATATATCATTGTGGTTTTAATTTTCATTTCCCTGATGATTAATGATGCTGAACATTATTTCATATGTTTGCTGGCCATTTTTCTATATTCTTCTTAGAAGCTTCTATTCATGTCTTTTGCCCACTTTTTAATGGAGTTGTTTGTTTTTTTCTTGCTGATTTGCTTGAGTTCTTTGTACATTCTGGATATTAGCCCTTTATTGAATGTAGAGTTTGCAAATATTTTCTCCCATTCTGTAGGTTGTCTGTTGATTATTTCCTTTGCTGTACGGAGGCTTTTTAGTTTAATCAGGTCCCATTTATTTATTTTTATTGTTTCTGTAATTGCCTTTGGGATCTTCTTCATAAATTCTTTTCCTAGGCCAATATCTAGAAGAGTTGTTCCAACATTTTCTTCTAGAATTCTTATAGTTTCATGTATTAGATTTAAGGCTTTTATCCATCTTGAATTAATTTTTGTGAGTGGTGAGTGATATGGACCCTTTTTCAGTCTTCTACATGTGGCTATCTGATTTTCCCAGAACCATTTATTGACTAGCTATTCTTTACCCTTTGTCTTCTATGGGGAAAGATCAAATGGCAATATGTGGATGGTTTTATATCTGAGTTCTCTGTTCTGTTCCGTTGGCCTATGTCTCCATTTTTGTGTCAGTACCATGCTGTTTTGATTATTATAGCCTTATATGATAATCTAAAGTCTGGTAAAGTGATGTCTCCAGATTCATTCCTTTTGTTTAAGGTTGCTCTGGCTATTCAGGCTCTGTTCTGGTTCCAAACAAAGCATAGAGTTACTTTTTCTAGACATGCAAAAAATGATGTTGGTATTTTGATGGGGATTGCATTGAATCTGTAAATCACTTTGGGTAGTATGGACATTTTAACAACTCCTGTTGTTCCTACCAGGCTTTTCAACATTTTTCAGAGAAATTTTCCTAAGTAAATAAATTCTTTCTTATTCTCTATGTTTTTATGTCTCATGTTCTGGTCATCTTGATTAAATACTCTAAATTTCCAAACCCTGGCTTCTTCCAGTACACACTATTTCATTCTTATAGCTCATTCATAATGTAATCATAGTGGATTTAACTTTAATTACCAGCCTGGCAGTCTGGAGAGTGCAGTAACCATAACCTTGTATGTGAGAAACTTTTTCATTACATTCCTGAATAAGGGTAGTGCTAGGCTCACAATATAAATGAAGGTATGGTCCAGTTTGTAAATCAGATCCTCAGGAGCATCCTTCCAGAGATCTATACTCCATGTTTCAAGTCTCAGATTTTCTAAACCATCATGGATACTTTACTATCACAAAATTTTCTTATTGGTTATTATACAACTATTGAGTTTTGAGGCTGAATTTTCATGCTCAAGTTTACTTCTCCACCATGTAACCCTTCGTACTTCCAAGAGTCTCTATGTAAGCTTTGCAATTTATCACACTTAACTTTACTAAATATCAACTGCCTTCTTTTTCTCATCATTGTTCCATGTGGTTTCAATACAACATGGTAATAATCAGTCAACTCCACTGTCCTTCTACCTATTGCCCACCCCCAGCCCCTTCTTTCAAATGCCTGAAATGATTGCACTGGCAAGGGCATCTCCTTCCACAGGGACATTTTCCCACATCACCATTGGTGAAATCTTCAGCAATTGGGTCGCCACTTGTGCTAGGGACTGACTGTGCCTTACATTGTATCATTCCACTCCCATTATGACCTGTGTGGGTTTTAGTTAAGAATTGGACTAGACAGGATCAGTCATCCAATACATTTATTGGGAAAAACACCTGTGAAATTCAAAGGCTAAGGAGGCTGTAGAAGGTGAAGAGAGGCTTTAGCCCTTAATTCAGCTCTGATACCTGTGAAAAGAGAGAGAGAGATTGCATAAGAAATGCGTCACCTCTCAGTGCCGGTCTAAGAAAGTCTCAGGCAGGACGTGGGGAGGCCCCACACTTAGGTTGACCATTAAAGGAGTTTCATTTTTGCCCAGAATGTCTTACCTCTAGCTCAAATTGTCTTGCCGTGTCTGGTAACTGGCAGGGGCAACTCAGGGAAGCATGATCTTTGTGTGAATGTCAAGGCATATTCAAAGGTGCAGAAGCCAGAGGCTTTCAGTCAACCATGCTACCCATATCAGTCAGTTCTCTTGAAGGGACTTGTGAGAGGTGCAAGTCCATGGCCACCACAAAAGAAAGAAAACACTAGATAATCCCAAATAGAGAATTAAAAAAAAAAACCTGCCCTATACTCTTAAGAAACATCAATATTTGTGACAACAGTCATGAACCTATGTTATGTAAAGCAAATTATGTCAGACACTAAAAGACAAATACTGCATGATCTGACTCACATGCGAGATCTTAAAAAAAAAAAAAGAAAGGAGCAAAAGAAAAGAAAAACTGGAACTCATAGTAACAGAGTATAATGGTGGTTACCAGGAGTGGAGGGATGGGGGGAAAAGAAAGATATTGGTGAAGGGTACCAACTTTCAACTTGTAACTTTTTAGATGACTAAGTCCTGGAGACCTAATGTATAACATGGTGACTACAGTTAACATATTGTGAACTTGAAATTTGCTACAGAGTATGTCTCCAGTTCTCTCATCACACACAGAAAAATAAGAATGCAAGTTGATAGATATGTTAATTAGTTTGTGGTAATCATTTCACAATATATAGGCATATTAAAATATCATATGCATCCTTTAAATATGCACAATTTTTATTTATCCATCCTACCTCATAAAGCTGGAAAAAATCAAAAGTAAAAATTGTGAGGAAATGCCCCATATTAAAATAAAGACACATGACAATCAAATGAAATATTTGATCTTGGGTTGGATCCCAAACATGGAAATAATTGCCATAAAAGACAATATAGAGTTGTTTGTAATAAATTTAAATATGGACTATGAATTACATTACAGTAAAGTATCAATGACATTTCCCTGATTTTATTGACGGTTTTGCACTTGCGTAAATCATAATGTTTATTCTTAGAAAATACACACTAAAGTATTGAAGAGTAAACAGGCACAGCGTCTCCAACTTACTGTCAAATGGCAAAGAAAACTAACATATAAATATGTTTACAAACATACATATGAAAAGAAAGACAAATTATAAAATAAATTCAGCAAAATGTAAAAATGTTGTGTATTTCGAAAGAATGTACAGCATGTCTTGTTTTACTCTGGCAACACTTATGTAAACTTGAAATTATATCAGAATAAAAACTTACTTTAAATTTTGTTTCAGATATTTAGCAGGCAGTAAATTACTTAAAATGTTATTTTTTTTTTTGCATTCAGTTTTACCTGTAAAATTTGTCAGATCTAAAATTGTATTATTTCTTTATTCTAAATAAATGTTCATTTTGTGGTTATATTGTATTTTTTTAAAAAAAGAACCCTTCAATTTTAATGTGCTTCAAACCCTAGAAAACCTGGATCTGAACCTGGCCACATGCATAGAGATAAACAGGCCCACATAAAGAAAAAAATGATGGCAATTCTCATTTTCTTTCTCTGTCTCCTCGTGTCTTAATCTCTCTCTCTCTCTCTCTCTCTCTCTCTAACACACACACACACACACACACACACACACACAGAGTAGACAATACATATGCAGCTCAATGGGACAGGAAATACTTCTTGTGGAATTCAAATTTCTGAATCAAGAAAAACAGTTTCACTTTCTCTCTGACTTCTGTGATAATCCTCTACATCCTTGTATAAAGTTATACACTTTTGACTGATACTGGTTTAAATGAGATTATATTCCTTAAACCAGAAGAATCCTTTTGTTTTCCATACTCAAGACTCTATAGTTGTATAGAAAACTGCTCTTCAATTTAAATCTTCAATGAATATTTCAGTTCCTTTTGCCTGAATATCTTTTCTGTGAAGGAATACAAGGGGCTACTTTGGAAATCCATGGTCTGTATTCCTTCTCTCTTCTCATAACATTTTGTCTTCATTTCCTTTGTGCTTTGAAATTTTTTATTAAGTGGCTCTTGCATAAATTCCTGACATTTCAATTCTGCTGGATTGTAATGTGTAAGTTATTTTTTCTGGAATCACATGCCATCTCTATTTTGTTTCACGGAACTTCCCATTTATCATAGTAGTTCTTAGATAATAGAAATATCTACACATATCTTTATTCACAGTATCAAACATATATTTTCTTCAATTATCTATATGTCCTGAAATAAATTGTTTTTAAGGAAAGTAGTTTTATGCGTCCATAGGATATTGGGGTTTTTCCCTTTAATAAAATCTAAATAAAGTCAAATAGATTCATGTTTGCATGGAAAGCCAGACTAATAAAGAAGGTACTTCACATTATTTTCAACATAGTTGAGAACTGATGGACCTTGCCCTTTATATCTAACTGAAGGGCAAGTGACAGCACACAATATGTAAAAAAAATTATATCATCCTGTATGCATCTAGACCAAATTAATATTCATATTTAAGAGGTATCTTATAAAATATCTCAGCTAGTTAATGACACACTTTGAGCATGGCTCCAATGGAAAGCAGCCTGAATCAAATTGAAATACACAGCAATAATAGGTTAAGCCTTATTGTTGTTGTTCATTGGTCTTGAGATCATGAAAAAGAGAACAAAATTTTTAGGGTAGTGTTTTCACTGGGATAAAAATCTCACATGAGCCTTATGCCTTACAGGTTTATTTCTGATCTGCTAAAGATCTTCTCACCTGTTCAAGCTGCCTATGTTCTTGCATAGCCGTAGTAGTTATTAGCAGAAGAATAGGTATAGCAGAGGTGCTGGTGGTATAAATAAACCTGGTGAGTCAGTCAGGGTTTCAGCAAAAAACAAAAGGTACATGCAATGTGAGTCCCAAGAGAATTTAATGAAGTTGCTATTAACTGAGTGGTAGGTGGGGTTAAGGACACAAAAATGGATATTAAAAAAATGATAGATGCTGGGTCTGGAGAGACTAATCTCAAAATGCCTTTCTCTCCCTCTTGGCCTGAAAGGGAAAGGGGAGAAAAACATTTCACTGAATAACCATAAAAGCTATAGCTACAACAGACGAGTTGATTAAGAAGTGTTATCAGGAACATAGTCAGAACACTAATGGCAGAGCAGGGGCTGGAAGTGGAAGAATAAATAGCACAAATTCTCTCTCCTTTGCAGTATAATCTTCTGTTGGTGCATCCCATTGGCTTAATTCAACTGAATGCCCCAAATTAGAGAAGGCTGGGCTCATAGTATATGAAGATCAGTCCTCCAGTGCACATAGCGCAGGGCAGAAAGGGCAGGGAGCATATCTAGGGAGGCAGATAGAACACGTAGGAGATGCTCGTAGTTATGTATATCTTTGGGGTTCCATTTGTTCAAGCATGGTCATTTCCTCAGATTCTACTGAAAACTCCATCACAGTATGATTTGAGTTTGCTCATATGTAGTGTTTTCTTTTCCAGCCTCTTCATTCTATATTACCGGAGTGATGCTTGTCAGGCAGACTGACTTTGCTCCCAAGTCACAGCTAACAATGTGCAAGCATGACTTGTAATTCTGCCCCAATCACTTATTTCTTTGGTTGAGTAGGTGTATGTGTGTGTATATGTGTTTGTTATTATAGTCATTTTTATTTTAAGGATAAATAAAAATATAAATAATTTGTTTTTTTTATTCTTAGATTTGTTTGATAGAAAATATTTCCATATTCTCATAAATATTTATGTATTTAGCTCTTGCCAATACTTCAGAGTAGCTATGAATGTTTTTTCTTTCCTTTTCCTTTCAGAAGTATTCACAATTTTTTACATATAAATACAAACATGACTCTCAAAGGCATTTATTGATTACTACATTGTCTTTCAAATTATACTATCCTGTTTAGAAGAAGCTAAAGTTCATGTACATGATAGAGAAGTGTTTTATTTCTTTTGTAAACCCAAACAAAGCACTTTTTGAAAGCCTGCCCTAAGTTCTCTGGTCCTAAGTGCATAAACTATAGGATTTAGGGAAGGGGGGACGATGTTGTGCAGCACATTGAGTAGAACTGGAATCAAAGTAGCTTTCATCTCTGCCAGGTGAGTTACTGAAATCACTACAACAACAGTGTAGAAGAAGAGGATGAGGATGAGATGGGAGCTACAAGTGCTCAGAGCCTTGGATGCAGCTTCAGCCGAGTTCAGTCTAAGCACAGACCGCAGAATCAAAGTATATGACAGTATAATAAGACTCAGATCACTCCCCATTCCAAGCCATGCCAGAACCAACTGGCAAATGCTGTTTGGCCTCCTGTCATCACAAGCCAGGCTTGTGACCCCAAGGTTAGAGCACAGACAATGCTCAATTTCATTCCTGGAGCAATAATTACGTTGAGCAGCAAGTACCGGCACTGGAATGACAAACAAGCCATTTCTGAGCACCATGAACAGGGTAGCTTTTAAGATTAAGGAATTGGTGACAATTGATGGGTAGCGAAGAGGGTGACAAATAGCCACGTATCTGTCAAAAGCCATGCAGAGGAAGATACCAGACTCCATGCCAACAAAGCAGTGAATGGCATAAATCTGAGCAAAGCACTCAGGGAGGCTGATGACCTTGGCGTCAAACCAGAAGATGGCCAGGATCTTGGGCATGATGGTGGTGGCCAGGCCCATGTCCACCACAGAGAGGATGCCTAGGAAAAGGTACATGGGCTGCTGCAGAGAAGGGTCCTGGCAGATGGTGATGAGGATGAGGATATTTGCCCCGATTGCTGAGAGATAGAGTAGTGCCAGTGGCAAGGATAGCCAGTGTTGCCAGCTGTGAATGCCTGGGAGTCCCAGCAGGATGAATTCAGAGACCTGGGATTTGGAGCTATTGGAGGCTTTGAGAGATGCAGACATGTTTTCCTATGAGAAAAAATGTTTTCCAAAGTTGCTTTCTCTGAGCATAATCATCATTAAATATTATTTTGAAACTTTCTTCATATATCATAGCTTAGAGCTATATTTTTCAGTCCACCTCTTTTAGTAATTTAAGATAAATGATAAGGAAGTTTTATGGCTTTAGAAGTGAAAATAAACTTAAAAGTCACAGTTATCTGTTTTGACTAGGGAAATTTCATCATGAATCTGAAATCTCTATTCATATTGTCCTCAGATATCCCACCACACAAACATGATTCTAGTTTTTGCTAAATGTTTATAGCTTCAGAAATTTTGTGGAATCTGGTGAATGTCTTGTTTTCTTCATATTTATTTCTGTGTTGGTTGAATCAGGTGTGTATTGACTTATAACTTAATGTTTTAGAGTTTGAAATTATGGGAAAGGAATCTGTTGTTGCAACATTCCACATTAATGTGCATGTCTATTAATATTTTCTATAACCTTCCAAAAAATTGTTTTCATGAACTTTTAAAAATGTGCAGAAATAAACCATGATGCAGATTGAGGGATAGGCTTTTCTTCATATTCTACTGTGTGTGCACTTCTGAAAAGGGTGCAAAAGACTAACTTAAAACAAATTAAGTGATCACGGCTGAATTTTTCAATTTAAGGAGTCATAATGGAGACATATTTAGTAAGTTTTTTATAGTTGAATTTTAGAGAACCTAGAATGACATATAAATACAGGATTTAAGTACAATAATAATTTTCTTATTATTGTAGTAAGAACACAATATTATATCTATTCTCTTAAATTTTTTAATGCTGAATACAGTATTATAACTATAAGCACCATGTTGCACAGTAGATCTTTAGAACTTATTCATCTCATATAAATGAAACTTTATACTCATTGAACAATAAATTTATCCTATTTCAGAAATAAGAATTACTTGACCATATATTGAAGAAATTGCTTAGAATGCTCAAAATCATGTTCTAAATTAAAATCATTATCTACCACTAAACTCTGTTTTCCAAGTGCTTTTTATTTTGTATGGTTGCCCTACCAGCCAAGCCTGAAACTGGCAAACCAGACTGGCCTTGCCACAAATAATTGCTCTCTTCTTATGTTGGTTTTTTTCCTTAACTTCACTCACATGGACCCCTTCTCTTCAGTCCTATGCTTCTTTAACTGCCTGGAACAATTATTTCTCATTTGTCCTTACTTCTTTCCTTCTGCTAGCAATGTAACCTTTCAAAATTGGTACTTGCTTGCTTAAAATAATTCATGCCTTCGCACTTGCTTTCAAAGAAAGTCCAAACATGTTTATTGTGAACAAGGCACTGTAAGATATGACAAACTCAATTGAGCATCATCTCTTGGTATTTTACACTTGTATTTTACACTACAGATACACACAATATTTGCTCTTTACAAAAATTATTGATTTTGCAGAGTATTTCATTCTCAATATTTTTGCCATGGTGGAAGATATTGCAGGTTTATAAACAAGAGAAAAAAACTGGATCTTTTGTACCAAAGCTTTAAAAGGGTCTTTAAAGTAGGATGCTAGCAATTTAATTATATTAGTTTGGGGTTTATTGTTGATATAATTATTGTTAAATAACAAAACTATCTGTGATAAAATTCTCCCATGGTATTACAACCAAGAGAAGATTTTTATTCACAACTAGATATATTTCTTTATACAAATTTCTTGCTGCCTCTATCTTTGAATAAACATATACTTCCTAATGATGGGATAAATCATCTTTTGTTAATGGTGGATGTAATTTGGATGAACAGGAAAATCATCTAAATGTATCCATAGCAAAATTTAATGAATGAAAGACACAGACAAGCTTGAACAAGGAACTAATTGCACTTTGGGTTTTTGCATGAGAGTTCTGATGGAGTTCAGCACAATTACTCCATTTTAGGAGCTTGGAAGTGTGTAACCCGTTTGATTTGTACAAGACCTGTAGTTTTTGCTGACCCTCATTTTATTACTTTATGTCCTCATATCACACAACCTTTTACCTTTGGTAATTTCACATTTTCGTATAAATGTTTTTTCCTAGTTGATATATGTGTGATAAAGTTTAAGAGAAGGAGTACGTTTGAGCTCAAAGAAGGAATTATTCTACTATTTTTTAATAATTGCATTCTGGAATGACACAGAATGTGATTCTGTTGTGCAGAGCAATTTATATATTAATCCTGAAGATAGTCTGGGAGTTTGTTTTTTATAAACAAAGTAACTTCTCATTCACCATAAAAACCTGTTGTTTTAAAATTCTAGCCTCAATGTCCTTTGTAAAGGCTTTCTAGACCTCTATATCCTGCTAGGGTAGAGGGAAAAATCAATCTCTTTTTCATCATGTTACCAAAAAACATGAAGTTTAGCATGAGGCATCAAATGCTGTAGGATTTAGCCAACGGGACAATGAGAAGGATTTAGTACTTACTGTGGTTATGAGACCAAAGTTCCTGACAATGACAGGAGTTTCCTACTAGGAAAATAAAGAATTTTTTGAGAAAGAAGCTTTCACATGAGATGAAGGTGTTTTCTCTGCTTAAATATAGCACAGATGTTATATTCTTCTGGAACTTATCAGGAATAATCAGGTCAGTGACCTCAGGATAATGGACCTCCTTTGGAGACATGAAGTGAGAAAGTCCCATAGAGAGAATTGAATTCCTAGGATGTTAAATCCCAATAGAAGAGAAAGCAGATTACATCAGAGATACGTTTCTTATTAATGTATTCTGAGAATTTATATAAACCAAAAAACATCTTCATTTATTGATTTAAGATAGGAGTAAAATGCATGGGAAATTTTATTTTGTTTTATTTTATTTGTATATAAATTTATGGGGTACAAATGTAGTCTTGTTATACTTTTGTAGAAAGTAGAGTGGTGGTTACAAGAGGTTGGGGGCCTAGGTCAGTGAATGGGGAGATATTGACCAAAGGGTACAAAGTTTCAGTTAGACAAAGAGGGAAGCTTTCCAAGATCTCTGGCACAAGTTGATGACATAGTCAATAATGATATCAATAATAATTTCCTATGTATTTCATGTCCTGAAAGAACAAATGTTCTCAAAGAAAAACCAAGCATATGAGGTGATGTATATGTTAAATAGCTTGATATAATTATTGCACAATGTATACATACAGCAACACATTACATTGTGCCCCATAAATATAAAAATTATTTTTGTCAATTAAAAATAAAAAAATTAAATAAAAAATAAAAATTTAGAAAATATTTTTTGTTTTATGATTGGGAAAAGTAAAGCATGTTTACAGGGTGGTATATAAACTATTCAGTAAAGAGAATAAGAAATTGACAACAGTGCAGAGAGAGTTGGAGATATGAGGGTATAAGCTTGCTTAGAAAAAGGAGGGTGATGTGAAACACCTTTCATAACTCACATGCAGGGATCTACCTCAGACAGAAAGAATGCACTTGTCATTTAACCTCAGGAAAGGAGGATAAGATATTAGCGTATGTAGGTGGGCTTGATATACTTCATTATGTTTAATTAGAAGAAAATGCATGTTACTATCTGTTAGTGTTTTGGGGGATTTTTGGACGAAGAACAGAAGGGAGGGAAGCTCCAAATTGATGAGAAAGTGATATTTACAATATAGCGAATGCAACCTTCACAACTCTGAGATGAGACAACAGTCGTGGATGTTTAAACTATCGCTTTACTGTATTTACATAAATAATAATCTGATATTATCACCACCTCCTCCTCCCCTTCAGTTTTCTTTGCTCTCTTCAAGTAAACTTTTTCATGCTTCAAGGACCTCATTTTAAACTGGATTTCTTGAAGTAGATAAGATGTAGAACTTCAACACCTTAGAGCACATAAATTACAGAATATACAGGAATTGACTAGTAGTTCCAATTTCCCTTTCATAACCTGATGTGTGGTGAAGGATGTGTATAATTTCTGATTGCCTAACTTTAGCTCTAGGTGCTTTCAGTGGCAAAGACTCTGTGTGAGTTCCCCAATTACAGAAAATCTTTGTGTGATGGCTCTCTCAGATGCTGCTTGTAGTAGGGATATACAGGCAATGTGAGCATATCCACTGCCTCCTGCAGGACCAGAATGCCAGAGGTCTCATCAAGGCTTACCTTGTTTCCCCAGTGTGCAGTTTCTTCCCCAGTATTTTTTTCCCTTGGTGGAACAGTTTAACCTTCAGGCCAGTAGGCAGTGCCCATGAGTAAGAACTGGCTGCAGCTGAAGCAGAAGAATGATGCAATACCTCAATGGTGGGCAGCTGGGATGCTTCTAAATTACCATTAAGTATAATACTTTTTTAGTTTTATTTGTTTGTTTTAATTTTTTATTGAGTTTTTGTTTCAGTTTCTAGTTTGTTGAGTTTTTTTTATTCTCATGAATAACTGGTGGTCTATCAAATCATATTTTTTACATATGTCAGAAAGCATGTTATTTCTTTCATTGGTTAATATGATGGAAAACATATTTTTTAAACAATATGGAAACACAGAAAACCTACAACAGCTGAAACAACTGCAGGGATCAACTCAACTTGTTCAGTTGTATTTTATGGAGATACATTTATTTTTAGACTTGGGTTCTCCATTTTCTTGGCAGCATTTTTGGCTGTTTCTAGGTTTTATTTCATCCATTCTCATGCTTTACATATTTGTAAAGAATTGGGCGTATTTGTGTGGATTTATTTCTGGGTTCCCCATTCTGTTTCATTGATATATGTATCTATGCTCTTTTCAATACAACAGTCTTGATTACATAGGCACATAGCAAGTGTTGAAATTAGGAAGATTGTTTTTTCTCACTTTATTAATTGTTCAGTTGTTATAGCTATTGTAGGTTCATTGACTTTCCATATAAATTTTAGAATAATCTTGTCCATCTTATCAAAAAATCCTTCTAGAATTTTTATAGAAATTGCATTAAACTTGTTTATCAGTTTGGGGAGATAAGTCCCCATTCATTAAGACTGTATATCTCTCCATTTGTTTGTATATTTTTATATCTTTTATCAGTGTTTGAAACTTTAAGCATATATAATGTTTGCAAATGCTGACAAATAAAAAGTATATGTCTATCAAAAAAATACCATGGACATTATTTGTATAAACACTGTACATGTGTACATGCTCATTGTTAGTACAAGTATCAGCAATTTATTTTTAATGTTTATTTTGCTTTCTGTAACCCTATTGAACTCACTTATTAGTTCTAGGTACCTTTTTTGTATGGTAGATCATTCATATTTTCTATATAGACAACTATGACATCTGTAAATAGAGTTCTTTTTTTTCTTTTGGATTCTGTGTCTTTTCTTTTTTTCCCTTACTGCACTGGCTAAAATTACCAATACTTTTTAAAAAAAGAGTGATGAGATGAAATATCTATGTCTTGTTTCTGATCTTAGGCAGAAAACATTTCATTTTTCATCAAGTGCAATGTTAGCTATAGGTTTGTAGATGCTTTTATCATATTGAGGAAATTTCCCTCATTTCCTATTTTGAGGACTTACTCTTGTAGTGAATGATGGGTGTTGGATTTTTTCAAATGCTTTTTTAACATCAATATTCAATCATAACATTTCTATACATACGCCCGCTAATATAGTGGATTACATTATTTATTATTAAATACTGAATGAGGCTTGCATTCCTGGAATAAATCTCTCTTGGCTATGTTGTATAACTTATGAAAATACTTTTGAATTCTACTTGTTCATATTTTGTTAGAGATATTTGCATCTATATTGATGAGAGATATTTTTGCATCTATATTGATGAAAGTTTGTAAGTTTTATTGTTTTTCTCTTTTATCTGGTTTTTAGTATCAGGGTTATTATACTTTCATAAAAAGAATTGTGCAGTATTCCCTCCACTTCTATTTTCCAGAAGATATTATGTAAAACTAGTGTTAATTCTTTTTTAAAATATTTGGTAGAAATTTCCAATGAAACCATCTGGACCTAGAGATTTTGTCTTTGGAAGTTTTTAAATTTATAATTCAAATTTTTTTCAAACTTATAGGGCTAATCAAATTATCTCTTTCAGATTGAATGAGCTGTAGTAGTTTGTGGTGGCTTCTTTTGAGAAGTTGGTACATTTCATTTATGTTGTCAAATTTATTAGTTTAGAGTTGTTCATTGCATTAATATTCCCTTATTATCCTTTAATGTTTGTAGAGTCTTTTGTGATATCTATTATATCATTCCTAATATTGGCAATTTGTTTCTTCTCTCTATTATTACATATAATTTAGAATTTGTAAATTTTATTGATATTTTCAAAGAACCGGCTCCATGTTTCATTATTGTCCTCTATTATTTTTCTGTTTTCAGTTTTATTGATTTCACATTTGTTATTATTTATTTCCTTCCCTCTACTTGCTTTGGGTTTGTATTATCAATATTTTTCGAGATTCTTGAACAAGAACTTAGATGATTGATTTGAGACTTTTTCCTTTTTCTTTATAAGTGTTTAATTCTATGGATTTCCCTCTCAGGAATACTTTAATAATGTCCCACAAATTTTGATATGCTGAATTTTCATTTTTCTTCTATACAATGTATTTTTTTAATTTCCCTTTAGATTTTTTCTTTGAATCAGGAATTATTTAGAAATGTGTTGCTTAGTCTTCAAGTAAATGAATATTTTCATGTTTTCTTTTAAAATTAATTTATATTTTGATTTCATTCTGTTGAAAAACATAGTCTGTATGCTTCAAATTATTTAAAATGTTTATTTCTTTTATTGGACAGGTTGGGTATATCTTGGCACATGCTCCACAGGCACTGGAAAAGAAACTGTATTCTATTCTGCTTTTGGTGAGTAGTGTGTTCTAGAAATGTTTTTTAGATTCTGTTGATTGCTGATGTTCTTGGGTTCTATATCATTGCTGAATTTTTGTACAGTTGCTTTATTCATTGTTAAGAGAAGTGCATTAAGTCTTCAAATATAATTGTGGATTTGTTAATTTCCCCTTTCAGTTCTATCTGTTTTAACATCACATGTTTTAATACTGTATTGTTTTTTGTGTATATATTTAAAATTGCTATGTCTTCATAGTGGATGGTATTTTATCGTTATATACTTCCCTTCTGTGTCTCAGGTAATTTTATTTGCTCTCTGTTCTACCCTGTCTGTTATTAATATGGCCACACCTGCTTTCTTTTAATTACATTTTTCATGATATATCTTTTTTGACCATCATTTTACTTTCATACTAACTAAATCATTATATTTGAAGTGAGTCTCATAAATATCACATAGATAAGCTATGGTTTTGGTTCCACTCAATCTCTATCTTTTAAATGTTTTATGTAGACCATTGACATTTAATTTAAGTATTGATATGTTAGAGCTTGAGTCTAAAATTGTTTATTAGATATGTTTTATTTTTATTGATATGTTAGGGGATTAGGCTAACATTTTTGTCTTTCTATTTTTTCCCTCTGTTTTTGTTTGCTTTTTTTGTTTGTTTTTTTTTTGTTGTTTGTTTGATTCTCCTTTTATTTTCTCTGGCTAAACTCTGGGATACTGAACATATTTTAGAATTCTATTTTGATTTATATATTGTGTGTTGGAGAGTATCTGTTTTTATAGCTGTATCAGTGGTTGCTCTATATATTATATACAAAAAACTTATTATAGTTACTACTTGCATCATTTTAATCAGTTCAAGTGAAGTGTAGAAACCTTACCTCTCATTATGTCCTTTACCCATTCCCATTTATAATATAATTGTCTTAAATATTCCTTAAACATATATTTAAAACCATATCAGACACTGTTATAAATTTTCCTTTAATCATTAAAGTAATATAAAAGACTCAAAATGTAAAGGAGACTATAGTTTTTACCCATATTTTTTGTCTAACATGTTCTTCCTAATGTCTCAAGGTTGCTTCTTTTATGATTTTCTTTCTGTTTAGAAAATTTTTATTTAGCCACTGTTTAGAGAGGCTATGCTAGTCAAAAATATCTTTAGTTTTACGGCATCTGTGACTATCTTAGTAAATATGTGTGTGTGCATATGTGTGTGTGTGTGAATGGAGTCTTTAATTTCACCCACATATTAACCATTTATAACTATCTTTTTTTTTTCTGATGTATTTTAGTTTCTGTTGGATGTGTTTTCTCTCATTTGAAGGTTATTCTTTATTTCTTAGAGCAGGCATGTTAACACCTATTTTCTTAGTTTTTTGTTTTTGTTTTTCTGGGATTGCCTTTATTTCAACTTCTGTTTTAAAGAATGGTTTGAATGAATATAAAAGTCTCAGTGAACAGTACTTTTTTCTTCTTTCAGTACTTTTAATTCAACCATCTTCTTTATTAATGTGGTAAATAAAAAAGATATGAAATCTATCCTCTTAACTTTTAAAGGGTACAATATTGTTAACTACCAGGAAATTGCTGTATAACAGATCTCTAAAACTTTTCATCTTGCATAACTGAATCTTTACCCATTGAACAGCAATTCCCCATTCTTACTCTCCCCAACCCCTGGTAACCAATATTTTACTTCCTGCATCTATGAGTTTGACTACATCAGGTACTTTATCTAAGTAAAATCAAATAGTATTTATCATTCTGTAAATAGCTATGTCACTTAGCATAATGCCCACAACATTCATCTATTTTGTAGTATATGAAAAGATTTACTTATTTTATGGCTGAATAATATTCCATTGTATATATATTACATTTTCTTTACCCATTCATCCATTAATGGACACTTAGGTTGCTTCTACATCTTGGCTACTGTAAATAATGCTACAATGGACATGGGAGTACAAATATCTCTTTGAGAATTCGATTTTAATACTTTTGGGTAAAAACTCACAGGTGGAATTGCCAGATCATATGCTAGCTTTCTTTCTAATTTTTTGAGGAACCTTCAGACTTTTTTTCCATAGAAACTACAGCATTTTTAATTCCACAGAGTGCACGAGGGTCCACATTTCACCACATCCTTGCTAACATTTGTTATAATTGATTTTTTGATAATGGGCATCCTAAAAGTGTGAGGCAATATCTCATTCCAGGTTTGAGCTGCCTTTCCGTGACAATTAGTGATGTTGGACATCTTTTCATATACTTGTTTTCCTTTCAATGTTATTTCTTTGGAGAAATAGAATTCAAGTTCTTTGCTCATATTTAATTGAGGTTTTTTTGGGGGGGATTGTTTGTTTTTCTTACTTAGATGTAGAAGTTCCTTATACATTTTGGGTATTATTCATAATATCAGATATGTGATTTCAAAATATTTTCTCTCATTAGGTATATTTCCTTTTCACTATGTTATTTCTTTGCTGTGAAGATGTTTTTATTATTTATTTATGTATTTGGTTAATTTTACTTTTGTTGCCTGTGGTCTTGGGATCATATCTAGGAAATTATAGCTACGACAAAAGTCATGAAACTTTTCCACTATGTTTTTCTTCTAGAAGTTTTAGGGTTTTAGTTGTCATGTCTAAATCCTTAATCCATTTTGAGTTTATTTTTGTGAGTTGTGTAAGATGTGTCCAATTTTATTACTTTGCTTGTTGGATATTCAGTTACTCAAAATCATTTCAAAATTAGTTGAAAAGAGTATTCTTTCCCCATTGTGTACTCTTGGCACCCTTGCTGAAGATCATTGAACACATGTGCATGGGTTTATTTCTGAGCTTTCTTACGTTGGTCCATTGTCTATCTTTATACTATATTGTTCTGGTTTACATTATGTTTTAATGACTATAGTTTTGTAATATGCTGTGAAATAATGAAGTATGAGGCCTCTAACTATGTTCTTCTTCTCAAGATTGTTTTAGCTATTCAGAGACCTTTGTGGTTCCATATAAATATTAAGACTATTATTTTCTACTTTTATAAAAAAATTCATTAGAAATTAGATAAGAATTGCATTGAGTTTGTAGTAGGCACAGGCAGTATGCACATTTTAATAACACTAAGTCTTCTAATTCATAAACATGGAATATTTTTCCATTAATTTGTATCCTCTTTAATTTTTTGAATAGTATTTTTTTAGTTTTCAGTGTACAACCTCTTTGCCACCTCTGTTAAATGTATTCCTTAGTATTATAATTTTTTTTAATTTATAAAGAAATTTATTTTTATTATGTTCTCACTTATATTTTTATACTATTGTAAAGAAGATTCTTATTTTCCATTTCAGATTGTACATGGATATTATATAGAAACTGATTTTTGTGAGTTGTGGAGTTACAAGATTCAAGTTTTCAAATGAAATTATGTCTAGCCAACTTATAAATTATGAAACAATTAATATAAATCAAAACCAATAAATATTAAATATAAAACCCAAGATAAACCCATCTTAAAGTGTTAAGTGAAAGTAAACAAGAGATTGAGGGCGTTAGCACAATGAAATATATTTAAGTTGAAACACGTAATATCAATAAATAATCACATCTGTTTTCAAAGAAACTTATACAAAAATGTATCCCCAAATCACTGAGGAGATAAACTAGAGAAGCAAGAGATGGAAAATAGGAGTAGCGTTGGAAAGCAGAGGAGGAAAAGAAGAGATCTTGCACTGGCCAAAGAATGTATGAAGAGTGAGTGTGTGGAAAGTAGCTCAGTGAAGCTTTGCTTCCTTTTGGGAATTGTTAGTTTACAGACAACGCTTAAGACCAGGATACCGAAAAACAATATTTAAGAAGAGAATGTGGAAAAAAATCAGAGTTAAACCAAGTGTATGCCATAAGTGTGGTTTTTCTGAAATAAAAAAATAATGACAGTGTTTCGAGATTTTTGAACTGCTGAATTGGAATCAATATTCCTGAGAGGTAGCATTAGAAGATCACAGAAGGAGGCCTATTTAATTACTTAACAGGGAGGGCATTGGTGAACTTGACTAAAGCAAATCCATATAATGGGTGGATCAGAGAAAGACAAACTAGGGGAGAATTATGTCAGGGTGAGAAAGTGGAAAAATATCGATAAGTTGTAGCTTTACAGTTATAATGAACAGAGAAATAGGATGATACATGGAGGGTTAATTATATTTGTGAGTGGTTTTGTTTTGTATGATTGAAAAATGCAAGATAGTAAAGAAGGATTCATGAACCAAATAAATGAAATTCAATGACTACAGTTAATTTAATTTGGTAGAGGTAATGTGACAGCCTGTCAGTTGGACAGAGAGAAATAAAAGTTCAGTTTGCTCTTTTTCATATAATTAGCTCTGTTCATGAGGCATTAATATGAAAGTACTATTTTCTATAGTTTCCTGCTTGCTTATTAGTTTAGAATAATTTTAAATATTAGAAAAAGAGATTAGATTTTCCTTATTAGATTCATGATAGGAGACAAAATGAAAAAAGTAGATTTTTATCCCCTCTCATACCGATCTTAGAAAAAAATTATACTGACTGTGTCTTCCATTTGGTTAAGAGATTTACCTATCTTTGGAGACAGTGTGCTTTTTAAAAACCATTCTTGAAGAAAACTAAATATCCAATCATTCTTTTTGAAATACATACGTGTGCAGCCCAGCTAGGAAAGGCCTATTCAGCCTAATAGTAGGATTCTAGTAAGATGCCTACAGACTTGAAAATCTGTATGTTAATGACTTTGTGGAACACATTGTATCTTCTCCTTCAGGAAAAACGCATTGAACAAATGGGTATTTTGGTAATGATGAAAAATATTTAATGCACAATTTCCAAAGCAAAGTAACAACTGGTTATCAGAAAAACATGCCTTAGATCATATCCTTTGACTTTAATGTTTTTTAATGAAAAATGGAGTCAGGTTTTGGTAAAGGAAACTGCTTTTTATTAGTAGACTGGTCCTTCACAGGAGTGAAAAAGTAAAAAATAAAATAAAATAAAATAAAATAAAATAAAATAAAACAGAAAGATTGATGGGCATGCCAGTGATGTTGAGACTCTCAAGGCACCATACAACAAGCTCTTTTTTATATGGTCAAGCAGTGATTCTAGAAAAATTTTATCGTCTCCTGGATAAACAGGCAAATGGAAGTAATCCTTCCCTTCTCTTCTAACTCCTGGCAAATGTCCACTCATATGGTGTGGGATTTGGCATCCTTGGAACCTGAAAGGATCCTCATGACACAGTCTCGTATCTGCTTGGTTTTCACCCCATAGACAATAGGGTTCATGGTGGGAGGAAGGAGCAGATAAATATTGGCTACGATGATATGGCAAGATGGAGGGATTGTGTGGCCCCCAAAGCGGTGGGAAAAGAAGGAGAAGAAAGCTGGACTATAGGAGAAAACAATGGCACAGATGTGGGCAGTGCAGGTGCTGAAGGCCTTCTGCCGAGCATCTGCTGATGAGAGGCTGATCACTGCCCGGAGGATCATGGTGTAGGAGACCGTGATACACAGAATGTCAAAGCCCCCAATCAGGAGGGCAACCATCAGACCATAGATGGCATTGACCTTGACATTGCCACAGGATAATTTGGCTACAGACATATGGTCACAGTAGGTATGGGGAATTATATTGCCCCTGCAGTAGGGCAAGCGCTTGGTAAGAAAAGTAAAGGGAGTAATGAGTAATACCCCTCTCAAGAAAGTGGTCAGCCCAATCTTTACAATGACAGGATTGGTGAGGATAGTTGAATAGCGTAGAGGGTAGCAGATGGCCACATAGCGATCTAGGGCCATAAGCATGAGCACCCCAGACTCCATCCCTGTGAAGGTGTGAATGAAAAACATCTGGACCAGGCATTCATCAAATCCAATTTCCTTGAGATGAAACCAGAAGATGCAGAGAGCTTTAGGGATTGTACTGGAGCACATGACAAGGTCAGTAAGGGAAAGCATAGCCAAGAAGAAGTACATGGGCCTGTGCAGGGAGTCCTCATAGCGGATGAGGTAGAGGAGTCCACAATTGCCAACCATAGCCACAAAATACATGGAGCAAAATGGGAAGGAAATCCAGACCTGTATGTCTTCCAGTCCTGGGACTCCATTCAGAATAAATGAAGCTGGAGTCAGATCTGTTTTATTCAGTATTAGCATAAGTCTGGTATGATTATGATTAGCATAAAAGTTATGTGGGTTTTCCTAGAGTTAAAAAAGAAGAGAAAAACATAGGTGATAGTTACTGTCTCCCTCTCCCCCAACTTTTTAAAATTCCATATTGCAGTTTAATGATGAAAAAAACAAATTTTCTGAGTGCTAGTAATAGTTTTGTTTGTTTCATTTTTGTTCATTTATTGATTAACTCAATGATGCTTTCAACAAATTCTTAATTAGCAGTTTAAGTTGTCATCACAGGCACTAAATGTACATTAATTTTTTTCTAAAAAGATATATTCCCATCCTCATAAATTCATATTCAATTGTAATTCTGTTATGACTTTTCTGAAGATATTTTTATTAGAATACGTTAGTTAAATATTAGTAACTATTCTCAGCCCAATATGGATGTGATCTTAAAGGACAGTGCTTTGATTACCTCATTGATGATCCAAGAGATATGATGTGGACTTTCTTATTCTTATTAGTAAGTGACTGATATTTACTTTTGATTACTGAGTCACTATTCAAAGTATTTTGGAAATTTTAAATAATTCATTCCCTAACACAGTTTGGGATCTCAAGTCAATGAAATTTTTGATTCAGTATTTTTATTTTAAAGATCTCATTCTTGTCCTTTATACTACAAGAATATATATTCCATACATATGTACAAGCAAAATACATAAAGTACTACTACAACACCAGTAAATGAAAGGGGTGAGCTGAAACAAATTATTTAAGCATACGCTTGATGAAAGAGGAATACAAGTACCAATAGACATGTAGTTACCAACTTTTATAGTGCTCAGGAAAATAATCCAGATTGTACATAACAAACTAGATAGAAAAGAAAAAAAAGACCTCAAATATTAAATATTGGCAAGGATGTGGAACAACTAGAATACTACTAGCATGTATGTAAATTTGAATAATTATTTTTACATATCCTATTACGTTGAGCTATGTATAACCATCAGTTCTATTACCAACAAAAATATGTACATGTATTCATCAGAGTACATCATTTAGAATGCTTATTGCAACATGATTTCTAGTATAACCTAAAACTGGAAAACACCTGAGTGTTCATCAACATTGGAACAGGTAAATAAATTTTAGTATATTCCCACAATGAAATTCTATATAATGATGAGAATAAACTACAATATGGATAAATATCACTACCTTTGCTAATTTTTAAAAGATGCAAAATAGTATATAATGGTCAGTGTCATTTGTATAAAATACAAAAATGTATCAAATTAATCTGTGTTATTAGAAATAGAAAAGTGTTTTCACCAAAGTGGGAGAGAGTAACAACTAGAAGTAAGTATAAGATAGAGGGGTCTTGTGAGTTGCTGGTCATATTCTCTTTCTTGATTTGGTTGTGAAGTATGTGAGTTTCAGGTTTAAGAATTCCTCAAGATACTATTTGATTAATGATAAAAATTGCATAGGTATAATTTATTTTTAAGAAATTATATTGCTGAGAAGATTAGAGATATAGCATATTAAAATATACTACCACATTTTAAGTGCTCAATACCCACATTTGTATTTTCTTCTCAGACTGACAGACATTTGCACAATGCTTACAAAAATGAAAATTGTAGAAATTAATTGAGTTCCACCAAATGAAATCTCTTCAAAGGAAATATTCATCCTGCCCTCCATTAATAAAATAACACTATTTCAAGTTCATTAACTGATGGGGAATATAGTCATATAAAATTCTGCATCATCAAGATGACAGATCAGATATGAAACTTGTTTTGGAAATAGTACAGAAACAAAGATAGAAGATGGTAATGAGCATACTCTTCTAGGGTGAATAATCATATCGTTACAAAATCTTAGAGTCATACTGGGTGACATCGGAGCACCTCTGTACCTAAGATTAGTCTCAGGAGAAGCTTCTAGAGGAGAGGACAAATGTTCTCAGACCAGAAGTATGATTAGGATTTTGGTGTTTCTTACTCATATCACCCTGAGATTCTTGGCTTTGTGTCAGGGAGTCCTCAATCTGTTTATTGCTTCTTTTGCCCAACCCCCTCAAATGTACATAATTCTCACTCATTCTTAAAGCAAAACCATCATCAGAAAGACTCAAATATTCTTTGGACATAATAGTGACCAACTCTTTAAATTCTCTTAAAATAATGTAGCTATCAACAGCCATGATTAGCGGTAAAAATTGGTTTGTTCAAGTAATTATTCTATTTAATTACATTTACCCCATGGTATAATAAAAATCAATTCATATTTGAGAATCCTGCACAATTCAAATGAAATCATTGATGTTAAGGACAATGCTTAGCAACTCATCCCCAGTGTCTAGAAAAACAACTCACACATATTAGATACTCAATAACTGTTGTTTTTAAAATAAATGAATAGATGGATGGATGAATGAATAAATGAATAATTGATTTACATGTCATACTTGACTTTGAGATTTATTAAATTACAATCTAAATATTATTCCTTGCATTGCATAAAAGAAACCACTAGAAAGGAAAAATACAGAATATCTTTCTTAAGATTACTAGGAAAGATAAATAAAGTATCTTTGTTATAAAGAAGAGAAAAAAATACAAAGAAAGTGGAAAGTAAAAATAAGATGACAAAGGCAGAACAAGTAAATGGTTTTGATAATAAAGACACATTATTTAAATTTCCTATCAAATTGAAGATTATTCCAACTAATTTTTAAATATTATTTATGCAGTACAAAAGACTACATCAGGATTAAAATTATACACACGTTTCAAAATATATACATACACAAATTTTTAAGTAAACAATATTTCAAAGAAATGAGGAGGATATATTTATGTTAGACAAAAAAAATTCAGAACAAAAACACTTGAGTTAAGATAACCTTGAGAAAATAAAATGCTTCTTGTGTGGTATGTAATTAGAGGTAATTCTACAACATTGTTTCATTTCCAGTTTTGAGAAAGCTTTTTCATAACACAAATCATGCCAAATACTTACATTCACATTCTCAGTTTTTTAATAGAGAAGGTTTTAAAATGAGTTGCCAAAATTACACTTACATCATATAGCAGCTTATAAACTGAATTTCAATTTTTTATTTAAGCTTAGTGGATGATTCAGAAACTAAAATTTTAGCTTTGAAATTTCAAGGAGTGTATTATTTTTAATTTTATAAGAAAACATAAATATAGTCTTTTCAATATATGAAATGTTTTCCCTTAATAACCAAAATTACAAACAAGATTGTGTCATTCAGATTTAGTAAATTTATAATTCATAATTGTTGTCAACATTATATTTTTCAGGTTTCTTACACATAAATCATTAAGCTAAACATAAATTGAAAACAGTACATGTATATATACACACACACACTATTAAAATCTCAATAAGGCATTTGTAAAAGTTTCTTTTTCAATAATTTATAACAAGTTAGTAAAAGATAGTCAATAGGGTCACTATTCTTTTCTCCCTAGAGGGGAAATTGCACTTTAATTACATTGAACAGCATTTCTTAACTATGATATTCAATGCCTACTGCAGGCTATACATTGCGTTGTAAATAGCACTGCACAAGGCAATTTCACAGCTTCCCTTGAAGTTAAGGTGTGTCATTCAAAGAGTGGACAATATTAGTTCAGTGTCTGAATGATTTCTGTACAGAAAGAACAATGACCTGTGGTGGCAAAAAAGATAATGTGGATATATGCTGAGCCCACACATATGCAAGTTTGTGTCCATAGTGGTACTGCATTTTATGTAAGTATCAATGTGTCAAAAGTAGGTAGAGAACTTAAGGGAAGCATAAGTACTCCCTAAACTTAAAATAGAAAATGTTTTCTTCTAGGATTACATGTGCACTTTTCTGAAGGATTTATTTTTAAAATACTAGATAAACATTGTACTTATATCTCCTGTACTTCCTTGTTATAGGTATAGCTCGCTCACTAAAACCAGCTTTATGCTCACACAATAATTTAGGTCCAATGTTCAATACATTTGCAAAGCTCTTCAAGATCTAATTTAAAGGCCTAAATGTTACTTACAAATATAAGAAGTTTTTTTTTCAAAACAAATTTAAAATAATTTCTACACATCAAATTTTAATTTCTTCTGAAAAGAAATTTGACTTAGTTCTGCAGGGATGTAGGCAGGGTAACTGAAGTAGTAATAGGGATACAGGACTATCACCATTTATAAAATACAAGTTTGATGTCATCTGCTATTTATTCTCATTTTTAAACTCTCTAGGCAATAAATTTATGTTTTTATTAGACCGTCTTCAATCCAGTAGACCCACTTTCTCCTTGTATGAGGGTTGCTTGTTCCATGTACACTTTGCTACCCAAAATGGATGAAAAGCAGTTACAGCTCAGTCTTTCCAGAAAATAACAAAGGAAAATTAGACTAGGATTTGGGGAAATAGGGGAGAACTGGTAAGAAGCAAGAGTTATAGAGAACTATTTCTCCTTGTGGGACTGATTCTCACCTGACTTCCACCACTACTGAAGCAAGGATTCCTATTGGGATAGAGAAATATACAGACAATCATAATCATCATAACTCACACTGAATTTTAATGCCAGTGTTGGGAAAAGAAACATTTTCCAAGACAACTCAACCTCACACAACACTTGTTCATTCAATCTACGTGGATGGAATCAAAGATTTATGTCTGGAAAAATAGCAAACAACTGATATATCCCTCTTCACTTTATCTTACTGCCTACAGAAAAATAAATATTGTCATTTTGTAAGTTTTTAATACCTTAGTTTCAGGATAGCAAAATAGTGATCTGGATACAATCTAGTCCAGGTATTCGGGGTCTTGGTCGTAAAGCATCACAATGCTATTGTAAGTATACAGCTTACAGTCTTCAGTCACTAAATTTCTTAGTATCTGTGCTATTGAAGCACAGCTTTAAAGGAGAATGTGTGTTTTGTGTCCCAAGGGAATATTTCAGGATATCAGAGACGCAGATGCTGGTGTGGGAATCAAGTTAACCTCTGGAAGAGGAAAGAGAGCAAGAACTTTCCATTCTTAATGCTCAAATAATAGATAAATAAGGAAATAATCTTAAATGTGTTTGTGTGTTATATACATGTGGGGGAGAGAATGAAAATGAACACAAGTAATTATAATGAATACTAGCATTTAATTCTTATTGCAGATTTGTGTTTTCTTCTTTTCCACTGCCCTGTGGGAAATAGATCAAAAGCACTTAAGTAGAGATTGTTTCATTCATTCATACATTGATCCATTTTTAAATTTCTTCTTTTATTAATGTATGATTTTGTCTATTCCTTTAATTAATGTTTATTGAGAACTTTCTACTCTTCAAGTTAGACTAAGGACTGATGACTATTTTGGTGTCCTTAGATGTAATCCAAAGGCTTATTACACTTAGATATTAAATTAGAGAAATTCAGTTGGATATCCAGACATTGAAGTAATGATCATGATGATAGCAATAAATAAAAAAGTAACTGACTCTAATTTTATATTTATTATAATAATAAAATAAAAGTAGTAACAACATATGCTGAATAACTTGAAAAAACAAAGATGTTTTCAATGAGATTAAAAAGCCAATAATTCTAAAGCTTAAAGTGAACCTATGGTAGATCCCTACCTTAATTAAAATAATATATGTGTAAAATTATTGATATTAATTTATTATAAATGTTCTAACAAAAGTGATCATACTGTATTACAACATAAATATTACTACTTTAACAGTATGAAATATCTATTCCAAAACAGGACTATTGAGATTGATTAAAAGTTCATGTCAGATGTGTATAATTTATTTAAATACAGCTTATTCTTATATATGTAGATGCTTTTAAAAGGGATGCTATGATAAATGACCATGAGTGTGAAACTTCTATGATATTTCTGATCTGATTTTTTCTCAAAATAAATTTTTCTAGTGCATTAGAGTCCTCATTCCTTCATGCCCTAGTTGTGTGACAATTTGATGAGAGACCATTGTCTAGTTGTCATTTAACTATGCTGTTGCTTACTTAATAAATATTCTTTGTTTTAAAAGTTTATATGTTTAGTTTTAATTCAATGTGATAGAAGTTGTTTGTATTTTTTCTATTTCCAGGACTTCTTGATGGTATTATGTGATCTCATTAACAGGAATATGATCTGACTGTGCTAATGTTTTACCTGTGCTTGAGAAGGATGAATATTGTCTATCACTGGGGTATTGACTCAGGATATATTCACAAGAAATGTCTTATTTAGTAGGCTTACTGATTTTTTGTATTTTTTAAATTACAGATAAATTGTATGTGTTTATTATGTACTACACAATATTTGTATATATAGATTTCTGTATATATATACACGGTAGAATGGCTAAATCAAACTAAGTAACATATATAATACTTCCCACAGTTGTCGTCATGGTGAGAACACATATAATCTTTCTTATAATTTTTTAAGAATATAAAATATTGTTATTATAACAATGTTACCATATTGTATAATAACTTTTGAACTTACTCCTCTTATCTAAATGAAATTTTGTAACCTTTGACCAACATCTCCCTAGTTCCCTCTCCTACCACCACCTCAGATCCTAGTAACCACTAGTCTATTCTACTTCTATGAGATCAACTGTTTTATATTCTGCATATAGTGAGACCACGCAGCATTTGCCTTTCTGTGCATGGCTTGTCTCACTTAATATGATTTTTTGTACTTTTTGATTGTTCTTCAGTGAAAAATAGTGTATTCAAGTTTTCCTTTATTAGTTTTTCTTTTTACTTCTTTTTGCATGTGTACTAAGCTAGGAGATAAAATACAACCAAGAAAAAATACTCAAGTCAAAAAAAGGCAAGAAAGACAGAAAAGGTAACAAAAAACATATATGAGAAAGAGAAAACAAGGAAAGATGATAAACTTAAATCTAACCATATCAATAATCACATTAAATCTTAATGGTCTTTGTACCTCAATTATTAATATAAAGCATGGTTTATCAGATGAGAAAAAATAGCAAGACTCAACTCTATGGTGGCCACAAAAAAAGACACTTGGAGTAGAAAGACACAAATGTGTTAAAAGTAAAAGGATGAAAAACATTAAAACAATGATAAAACTAGTGAAAAGAAAGCTGGAGTGTCTATTTTAATATCAAAGAAAACTTCAGAGGAAAGAATTTTACCAAGGTAAATTTTATAATGTTAAGGAGTAAATTAATTAGCATTCCAAATGTTTATGCTCCTAATAAGAGAAATTCATAATGAATGAGGTCAAAACTTTTAGCTCTGTAAGGAAAAAATAGACAAATCCAAAAACAGGAGTAAAAATCTCAATACTGTCTCTCAAGAATTAATACAACAGGAAGCACACACCACGTAAGCAAGAATATACTAGACTTGAAGAACATTAGCAAACACCCTAGCCATGCAGAAAACTGTAAACCTGATGGAAAGCAGCATATGTTAGCACAGGAAACGTTCAAAATTCCAAATTTGAAGTACAATTTCTACTGAATGGGTATTGCTAGGATGAAGCAATGTTACTCATTTCACTTTGTACTGTCTCTGATTTTTTTTTTTATTGGAAAGGAAAAGAATGTACTTGTCAGATCAATTACTGCCTACCATTATTGAACACCATATTTGTTCCAAGATAAATACATTCTCAGGCGTAAACGTTACAATTGTAGATCCTACTTGATTGAACTTCTAGTAGCCTAGTTATTCTCCAGGATCCATCCCATTTTTGCAGTGGCCAGACTGGAGAATTAAGGCAAGCTATGACAGGGACTACCATCACTTTGTAACCAGCTCTATGAACAAATTCCAATGACCCTTATATGTTTGCTACAATCCTCTCCCTTAACTAACTACTTGACCTTTTTGAGTTGTTTACCAGAAATGGTGGCAATTCTGTAAGACAAAGGAGTTGAGATTCTGAAGGCCACTGGGCAGACTTCCTGATGCCAAGACTCACCATCCCTCAGTAACCTGCCCCACGCAGTAGACCTTTGTTTATTTATCCTTGTTAATTTCAAGATAGCCTGCCTGATACCCATAGCCCCTTTTTAAAAAGCCGTTACTCTCCGTTAGTGAAAACATGGACCTGAAGCTGCTTCTCTCATTTTCCCGACAAAATGTCTTCGTATTAAAATTTCCTTTCTTCCTTGGCAATGCTCCTTGTCTCAGCAATTGTTCTGTGCCGCAAGCCAGCAGACCTAGGCGAAACCTGTTTGGGGTTTTGATAGCAACTTTAGGTAACTTAGAATTTAGAAATTTAATGATATCACTAAACTCTATCATTTTCTCCACGATTTTATTTTTTTAATTTAATATCTTTTCTGAGAGTGTAACAGTAAAGGTCACTTCATCTTGAAGCTAACTAACAAATTTTTCTTTTACAATGCCTAATTGTGTGCTTGCTTAAGAATTCCAGGAAGCAGCATTGTTCAGTTAACTATAGAACCAGAGATTGTGGCACTTCCCCCTGGAGGGAAATGCTGAGCAGTTAACATTCAATTCCATTGCAGCCAAGCTGATGGTGGGTGGCTCAGCAGACCTCCAGAAGGCCCATTACTCCACATGACCGTCAGAAACAAGATGCAGATCTGCAAGTGGCCAGCCCCTCCCAAGCATCCTTCTCCTTTCAAATCCCTTCCTCAGGCTGAGAAACTTGAGATGGCTTTTGTGACATGAATCCTCTATCTCTGAGGGATGCCAGCTCTTGAAATAAACCCACTTTTCCTTTCACTACCTCCTTATCTCTCAAGTTTGAGAGTTTGGCTTTTTGAGAAATGGGTAGCCAAGCTTGCTTTCAGTTACAAGAGGATCAGTTTTATGGACTTCCACATAATATTACTACTATGATAGCTTTTACTCACAGGCCCAGAAAACAATACAGATGCTCCACAACTTGTAAAGGGCTTACAAATTGATAAAGCTATCATAAATTGAAAATATAGTAAGTCCAAAATGCATCTCATATAGCTAACATACTGAGCATCATGGCTTAGCCTAGCCTACCACAAGCATGTTCAAAACACTTACATTCGCCTTCAACTGGCAAAATTATCTAACACAAGGCCTACTTTATAAGAAAGTGTTGAACACCTCATGTAATTCATTGAATACTGTACCCTATAGAGTACAGTATCAGTTATTTACCCACATGACTGCATGGTTGACTGGGAGCTGAGGCTCTCTGCCACTACCTAGAATCACAAGAGAGTACCTTATCACACACTGTGAAAGATCAATTTCAAAATTTCAAGTAAGGTTTTTACTGAATGCATATTACTTTTGCAGCATCCTTGAGTCAAAACCTCTTAAGTCAAACCACCATAAATCAGGGACTGTCTATGTCTGTGTAGTTATTACGTCCCACTCTATACTCAGAGACCATGGAAATGACCAATAGATGGATCCATGACAGAGGGGACCTGCTAAAAGGAAGACTTCAGCTAGAACTAGGTTTATTACCTGTTCCTATTGGCCCTTAATTTAAACAGGGTGGGATGATGGGGGTCAGCAGGATAATGTAACAGAAGTAAAGGCATGAAAAGGGGCTCAAAATGTTTTTTGAGTTGTCTCTTTAAAACTGCTTTTGGGAATTAACAGGCCAGTGGTCAGAGGAGCAGAAAAGTGTTCTTTTCTGTTTGTTTTCTGTTGTCTTAAAATAGGATTGTCTGAACAAGGACAAGGATCTTAAGGTTGTAGTCACCAGAGATAAGGTCATGACCCAAGACCGAAAAAAACAGTTATACTTAAGCAACAATAGCCCGAAGCCATGATGCTGGTCAAACAGGTCCAGGGCCTACTCCCCAAAATCCCCCTTTAAAAAGCCCTGTATTTCTGTGTAAAGTCAGGGTGGTGGTCTTTGAGATGCGAGTCCAACACCCTCCACATTTTCTGATAAATTAATAAACTTCTCTTTCCTTTTCCTCAAATGATTTGTCCTTCTTCATTCTCACTGATTCGGCCCGGGGACAAGTACAGAACTTTCAGTAACAATAATACTTTGGGTTTCCAGGTGTCAATGTCATTAAAATGCCCAGATACTAACTTTTCCCCAGGTAGTGTCACCCACGTCAATGGATCTAAATCCATTTGTAAAGGGACTGGAAGAATCATTAGAATATACAGAAGCTCCTTGACCTACAATGAAATTACATCTCAATAAACCTATCATAAATTGAAAATATTATAAGTCAAAAGCGTGTTTTTGACTTAACATATATTCAACTAGCAATGAGCTTATCCAAATGTAATAACATTGTGCTGAATGCTTATTACTTAAACACCACTGGAAAGTCAATAAATCATAATTGGAACAGCTGTCAATGGGGAACTCTCGGTATATTTGCTAGAGTGTTGCAGATAAGGTCCTTACCCCTGGTATCCTGTCCATGCCCTCAGTTAAGATGTTCTAAGTAGGAAAATTGGCTCCACTCTGGGAACTGAGCAAGAGATCATGGCATTTTTTTGAGGCCACTGTCCACAGCCTCCCACTCCTCTGTTCCTGCTTTCTTGTGATTGTAGATGTTAGGTAGCAGCCTTGCTGGCTGCCTCTTTATTTTGCCCCTGAGGCCACCATTTTCAAAACACCCTACAACTGAAGTGTCCCTGGCTACAGCTTTGACCTCGCTGGTTGCTGAGTAATTGCTGTTCCCTAAATCCTGGCAGTTGCTTACTTCCAACACCTTTTCTTTTACTTAAAGGCTCTATCACCCCCACAAGCTACTAACCAGCCCAGCTCTCTGCCTGCCTCTCCTACTCTCACATCTGATCTGGAGAGGACAATCACACCTGAATATTTTAGTGTCCCTCTCACTAGTGTGTTCCTTATTGAATGCTGTGTTTTCTAGGCCCTCTCATAGAATGTAATTCTCTGATGACTCTTCTGGCCTCACCTAATGTCAGTTCCAGTGTTCTCTCTTCCTTCAGCTCTGCATTGCTTCCTCACCAGCTGCCAGGCCAACTCAGACATTTCCACTGACTCTTCCTCCTCCATCATCTTCTCCAGGCTCCAAAGAGTCACTCTAGCAGTGAGTTTGATCCATCTCCTGGAGTTCTTACCAGAGTGTTCAACACTGTCCACAGAAATTTCCTCAATTCAATACATTCTTATTTTCTATTAATATTTTCTTATTTCTTATGCTCTCATCCTCTTGATTAAGCACCCTTAATTTCTAACCCCTGACTTCTTACAATACACACTTTTTATTTATTGTAGCTCATATATGATATAAACACACTGGAATTTAACTTTAGTTACCAGCCTGGCAATCTGGAGAGGGCAGTAACCATAGCCTTGTATGGGGGAAGTTTCTTCAGTGTCTTCCTAAATAAGGGTAGGGTCAGCTCTCATGCAATAAGTGAAGACGTGGACCAGTTTGCAAATAAAATCCTCAGGAGTATCCTTCCAGATATCCATATCCTACGTTTCATAGTGCCAGATTTTTCAAACTAAACAACTAATGAGTTTTGAGACTCAATTTTCATGCCCAACTTTACTCCTCAGCTGTTACCCTTTTTGCTCCAGGAGGTAAGAGTCTGTTTGCAAGCTTTGCAGTGTATCCCACTTAATTTTTGTGTTTGTTAGCTGCCTTCTTTTTCTCATTATTGCTCTATGTGGTCTCAATGTAACATAGTAATAATTAGTCAATTCCACCATCCTATCCATTGTTAACCCCCACTCTCTCCATATCTTTCAAATGCCTAAAGTGATTGCAATAGCAAGAGCATCTACCTTCACAGAGACAGTTTTCTATATCATCATTGGTGAAATCTTCGGCCATTAGGTCACCACTTGTGTAAAGGCAAACTGTCCCCCACATTGTGTCATTCCACTCCTGTTATGACCTGTGTTGATTGTAGTCCCCTGAGAAGCAGACAGCTGGATAGAATTATTCACCCAATGGGTTTACTGGGGAAAACACATATGAAATGCATAGGACAAAGAGGCAGGAGAAGGGGAAGAGAGTCTTTAGACCATGATACATCTCTGACACCTGTGAAAAGAGAGAAGAGAGGAAAGATTGCCTAAGAAAAGCATCAGTGCTCAGTGCAGTTCTTAGAAAGCCTCGGCCAAGCCAGTGGGGAGTCTCCATGCCTAGCTTGACCACTGAAGGAGTCCTGCTTCTGGCCAGAATGGCTGCACTCAAGTTGTCTTGCAGTGTCCAGTCATTGGCAGGGGCAGCCAAGGGATGGACGATCTTTGTGTAAATGTCAAGTCATTTTCAAAGATATAGAAGTCAGACACTGTTTGTCAACAATGCTCCCCATATCAGATTCTCTTGAAGGGACATATAAGAGTTAAAAATCCCTGAAATTTTCAATTTTGCTAGACAGTAATGTGCAAGTTTTTTTTTTTTTTCTCCACTGGATATCATGTCATCTTGGTTTTATTTCAGTAAACTGCCTACTTATCATGGTAATATTTATTTAATAGAAATACTACCCTTTGTAACTTTATAGAAAATATCAAGCATATGTTTTCTTAAATTATCCTAATGTCCTGAAGTATATTGTTATTATAGAAAGTATTTTTGTGAGTCCACAGGGCATTTGATCTTATCTCTTTATTAATCTTTGAATGAAAAAAAAATCAAGTTTGTACAGAAAGCCAGATGAAAATAAAAATCCTTCACATTATATTCAATATACTTGAGAACTGATAGAACTGGCCTCATTGGAAGATGAGCGACAGTATGCAATGTGCAATAGACTTCTAGTGTCTGGTACAGCTTCCACTCAAATTAAAATTCATATTTAGGAGATATCCTAGAAAAGATCCCAGCTAGTAATGATAAGCTCTAAGCATGGGCCCAACGGAAAGCAGCTTGGATCAGATTGAAATACACGACAATAGGTTAAGACCTATTTTTGCTGTTTGTTGATTAATATCATGAAAAAAAGAAGAAAATTTTCAGGGTAGCATTTGTTACAGGGATACAAATGCTATACCTGCCTCCTTCTTTGTAGGCTTTTTCATTTCTGTCCCTCTAAAGATCTCTTTCTCACTTTCTCAAACTGCCTGCATCCTTGTATGGCTGTAATAGCAGTAGCAGAGTGGTAGGCAGAGGAGAGGTGCTTGCAGTAGAAATAAAGGGAGAGTCACTCAGGGTTAAGCAGTGTCTCAGCAAGAAACAAAAGTCACACACAAATGTGAGTCTGGAGAGAAGTTAATGAAGTTAATGAATGAGCGGTAGGTGGGGTTAATGAAACAAAATGGATGTTGAAAAGTAATGGTTGCTGGACACCCAGAGACTAATATCACAAAACTTTTATCACTCCCTTAGCCCGAAGGGGAGAGGAAAAAAAAAAAGAGTGTCACTCAATAGTCATGTAACTATTAAGTCATGTGACTAGTAGTCATGTGAGCTGTAGCTGTAGCAGGTGGGCTGCCTGAGAAATGCTGTAAGGACCATATCCAGTCAGGACCCTGAAGAATAAGTAACCCAATGTCTCTCCCCCCTTGCACTGTAAACTCATGCCACTGTATCCCATTGGCTCAATTTAACTGAATGCCCAAAGATAAAGAATCTTGAGTTTACAGTATATGAAGGTCAGCCCTACAGAGTGCAGAGCAGTGCAGAAAGTCAGAGAGCACATCTGGGGAGGCAGATGGAAGAAAACATCAGATCTTTGTGGCTCTAGTATCTTTTGGGTTCTGTCTGTGCAAACTGGGTCATCTCATATTCTACATAAAACCTCATCATGATCTGGCTTAGTTTTGTTTAAATTATTTTCTTTTCCTGCCTATGAATTCCATATTACTAGAGAGATACTAGTTCAGACAGACTGACTACACTTCCAAGTAATAGCTAACAATGTGCAGACATGACCGGCAATTCATGCCCCAGACCTATTTACTTTGTTGACTATGTGAATGTGTGTATATAAGTGTTTGTTACTATATTTGTTTATATTTTAGGAGATAGATATAAATAAGTAGTTCTGTGTTTTGATCCCTTTTGAGTGGTTATAGTCTCATGTATATTAATATATTTAGTTTTTGTCAATAGTTTGAGCTACTGTGAATGGTTTTTCTCTTGTATGTCTTTTTAGAAGCATCTACAATTATTTATGTACAAATCTAAATAGGTAATCTCAAAGGCCTTCACTTACTCTACCTTCTTTCAAATTCTATTATGCTGTTTAGAAGAATCCAAAGTTTATGTACATCATGTAGAAGATATCTAATGTCTTATTTCTTTTGTAAACCCAAACAAAGCACTTTTTGAAAGCCTGCCCTAAGTTCTCTGGTCCTAAGTGCATAAACTATAGGGTTTAGGGAAGGGGGGACGATGTTGTGCAGCACATTGAGTAGAACTGGAATCAAAGTGGCCTTCATCTCTGCCAGGTGGGTTACAGAAACCACTACAACAGCAGTGTAGAAGAAGAGGATGAGGATGAGATGGGAGCTACAAGTGCTCAGAGCCTTGGATGCAGCTTCAGCCGAGTTCAGTCTAAGCACAGACCGCAGAATCAAAGTATATGACAGTATAATAAGACTCAGATCACTCCCCATTCCAAGCCATGCCAGAACCAACTGGCAAATGCTGTTTGGCCTCCTGTCATCACAAGCCAGGCTTGTGACCCCAAGGTTAGAGCACAGACAATGCTCAATTTCATTCCTGGAGCAATAATTACGTTGAGCAGCAAGTACCGGCACTGGAATGACAAACAAGCCATTTCTGAGCACCATGAACAGGGTAGCTTTTAAGATTAAGGAATTGGTGACAATTGATGGGTAGCGAAGAGGGTGACAAATAGCCACGTATCTGTCAAAAGCCATGCAGAGGAAGATACCAGACTCCATGCCAACAAAGCAGTGAATGGCATAAATCTGAGCAAAGCACTCAGGGAGGCTGATGACCTTGGCGTCAAACCAGAAGATGGCCAGGATCTTGGGCATGATGGTGGTGGCCAGGCCCATGTCCACCACAGAGAGGATGCCTAGGAAAAGGTACATGGGCTGCTGCAGAGAAGGGTCCTGGCAGATGGTGATGAGGATGAGGATATTTGCCCCGATTGCTGAGAGATAGAGTAGTGCCAGTGGCAAGGATAGCCAGTGTTGCCAGCTGTGAATGCCTGGGAGTCCCAGCAGGATGAATTCAGAGACCTGGGATTTGGAGCTATTGGAGGCTTTGAGAGATGCAGACATGTTTTCCTATGAGAAAAAATGTTTTCCAAAGTTGCTTTCTCTGAGCATAATCATCATTAAATATTATTTTGAAACTCTCTTCATATATCAATAGTTTGGTGCTATAACAAAATCAGTTTGTCAGTCCATCTGTTTTAGTAATTTAAGATAAATAACAAGGAAGTTCTATGGCTTTAGAAGTGAAAATAAACTTAAAAGTCACAGTTATCTGTTTTGACTATCCAGGGAAATTTCATCATGAATCTGAAATCTCTATTTGTATTGTCCTTATATATCCCAGGTTGGAACCGCGATACAAGTATGATTCTGTTTTGTTTCCTAGATGTTTCTATATATTTTTTGAAATTTTGTGGAATCCAGCAAATGTGTTTTCTTCATATTTGTTTCAATGTCGGTTTAATCAGTTGCATGTTAACTAATGATAACTACATTTTTTAAAATGTTAAATTATGGGAGTTGAAAATTTGAAGCTGCATCATTTCAAGTTCATATAGAAGTCCATTATTGTTCTACATAACTTTTTAGAAATTTGTTTCCATGAACCTGTAAAGATGTGGAGAAATAAACCATGTTGCAGATTGCGATAGGGATAGCTTTTCTTTGATATTTTGCTTTGTGCACACTTCTGAGTAGGTTGCAATAGCTTAAAAAGAAGTGATCATGGCTGAATTTTTCAATTCAAGAAGGCATACAGTAGAGATATACCTTAGTTTATTTTTAATACTTAAATCTTAGAGAACCTATAAATGCATATAAATATAGGATTTAGGTACAAGTAATAACATCTTTTTTTTATTATTGTGGTAAGAACATTATTTTAGATCTAGTCTTTTACATTTTTAATGCTCAATACAGTATTTTTAACTATATGCACACTCTTTTACAGCAGATCTCTAAAACTTATTCATCTCGTATAACTGAAACTTTATACCCATTGAACATCAATTTTATCCTATTTCTTAAACAAAAATTACTTGTCCATAGTATGGAAGAAACTCTTGAAATGCTCAGAATCATGTTATAAATTAGAGTCATTACCTATCATTAAACTCTGCTGTTTTCCTAGTGCTTTTTATTCCATGTGGTTGCCCTACCAGCCATGCCTGAAACTAGCAAACCAGCCTGCCCTTGCCACAAACAATTGCTTCCTTCTTCTGGAGGTTTCCTTTATGTCACTTATGCACCCCTTCTCCTTAGTCCTACTGCTTCTGTAACTGCCTGGAACAATTGTCTTTTATTTTTTCATACTTATTTTCTGCCAACAATCTGATCTTTCAAAAACTGGTACTCCTTTGCTTGGCATAATTCATGCCATCACACTTTCTTTCAAATAAAGTCCAAACATCTTTATGTGTGAATAAGGCATTCTAAGATTTGACACAAACCCAGTTGAGTATCATCTTTTCTTTCAACTTCTTTGTATCCTACACTTCAGACACACATATTTATTCTGTACTAAAATTATTGATTTTTCAAGATATATCATTCTCAATATTTTTGCTATGGTGGGAGCTCTTGCAGGTTTATGAGAAAGAGAAAAAAAACTGGATTGCTAATATGTCAAGTTTTTAAAATGATATCTTTAAGGCAGGATGCTAGGAATTACTTATATTAGTTATAGGTTTATTCTTGATATAATTACAATTAAATACAGAAAAAATCTGGAAAAAATAAAATTCTTTTGTGTATCACCATCAGAAGATTCTTATTGACAACTAAATGTATTTCCTTTCAGATATTTCTTGCTACCTCTATTTTTGAAAAAACATATACTGCCTAATAATGGAACAAATCATGCTTCTTTAATAGTGAATATAATTTGATGAAAAGTAAAATCATCTAAATGTATCAATAGCAAAATTAACTGAATAAAAGGCACAAACATGGTTGGAGATAAATATAGTTTTATTTTGGCCTTTTAGAGAATTCTGAAGGAGTTTTAGCACAATATCTTTATAATGAGAACTTGATATTGTGTAATCCTTTTTAGTATACACGGCCTGAAATTTTTTGCCAAATGCTCATTTATTACTCTACATCCTCATATTATGTAACCTTTTATTTTTAATGCTGTCTCATTTTATAAAATGTTTTTTCCTGATATATGTATTATATAGTTAAGAGGAATAATTGTTTTTAATATTTTTGTAATTAAATTTGAGCATGACATAGAATGTGACACTGGTATGTAAAACAGTTAACATATTAATCTTGAAAATAATCTGGCAGGACTTTTATAGACAAGATGACTTCTAGTGCACCATAGGAGCCTGATATTTTCTAATTCTAACCTCAACCTTTTTCGAAAAGATTCTGCAAAGCTCTAGAGCTAGAGCAGAGGGAAGAGTCAATCTCATTTGCAGTATATTGCCTAAACAACATAAAGTTTAGGACAAGGCATCAGATGCTCTGGGATTTAGCCAATGAGACCATGTGAAGGATTTAGCACTTACCATGATTATGAGCAGAGACTCTCAGTCTGGGGGCCCGGCAATGGCAGGAGTTACCTATTGGGAAAAGACAGAACTTTATGAGAAAGAAGGCTTTACATGAGATGAGGATGTGTTCTTAGCTGAGATATGGTAAAGATATTATGAACTTCTGGAATTTATGGAGAGTAGTAAGCATCTCCGTGATCTAAGGATAATAGACCTCCTCTGGAGATATGAGGAGAAAAAAGGCCTATAGAGAGCTGAATTTCTAGGGTGTCAGATCCCAATAGAAAAGAAAGTAAATTAACTCAGAGAAATATTTCCTATTAAAGTGACCTGAGGATTTATATAAACAGAAAAACATCTTCATTTATAAAATCAAGATGAGCCTATAATGTGTAGGAAATTTTGTTAGAGTATTTGAATTGTTCTTAAGCACAAAAATTAAGGGAATTCTAAATTCTGTGATCAGGAGGTTTCTTCAAATATTTTTAAAAGAGAAAGTATTTATTCATTCAAAAATAAACATTTTGAGTTTCTACTGTGTTTAGAAAACAGGGTAGGCATAACGTGATCAAAAAAAGTCATGGTCCCTGTTCTCATGGAAATTGTGATCTAGAGAGGTAGAATAATATGTGAAAAATCAAGCAAACATATAATTATAGACTGAACTAAATATTTTAAAGCATAAGAACCCTGTTATATGAGAGCATATAATCTATCTTGTCAGAAGAGGCTATCAAGAATAAATACGAGTTTTTACTGAGGCCAAATGTTTGAGTAGAAGTTAACTATGGTGTATGTTTGGTGAATGGAGAGGGGAAGTATTTTAGAAATTTTAAAATGCTTAAATGAAAGGGATCATGGCCTATTCAAAGTATTACAATAACAGAGGGTAAATGTGGCGGGAACTTCCAAGATGTGGTGGAACATGGGATATAGTGTGAGATGATGCTGTTGAAGTCATAGAGGCCAGAGACTTGCAAGCAAATTTATGCTAAAATAATATGAAGCACTGAAAGTTTTTAAGGATAATTCAGGCATAGAAGCAATGTGGAGACAAGAGTAAATATGACAAAAAAAAGTAAGTAAATTAGATGTGCAGTGACAACAGTAACCCCAGGTGAGACAGCAGTATCTTGACTAGGATAGGGCAGTGAAGGTAAAGAGAAGTAGATGGATTTTGAAGGTACATTTGGAAGTAAAATTAATAATATTTATGACCTAATAATAATTCTAAGGTCCCAGTATAGTCAGTGGGATGAAATGTGTCATTAATATATCTATTCTAATCATGCATTTGGGGATTGAAGAAATAATCACTAGGTAGATGCAAAGATCACAGATCACATAAATCAGAGATCTTATTATGAATCATACCTGGGCCAGAATTTCATGACTCCTTCATGCTTTCATCCCTGAATGGCAATATCAACTCAGACACTGTGTCCAGCAGTCCTTGGAATGTTTGGGTATTTGCCTTTCTCCAAATAAATGGCTGTAAGATGATTTGTATTATTATAAGCCTCATCCACAATTATTTTTGAGATACATCTTCCTCTCTAGACCTAATCACTGCTAATTTGGACACATCCAGCCGCTGTAGGACAACACCCGTAATATTCCTAGAAGTCCTGTGGTACAGTTTAGATGTTTTTAGGAATCAACATCATCTTCACAGACTTCTTAACAAAGGATCTTACAACCATATCCTGACAGGCACAATCTGGATTTGATCCCAGCCTCAGGCTGGTTACATATTTATTTATTTTGGCTAGAGATGCTTGTGATAAGAAACAGTTTTATTTTCCACCCAGCAAATCCTGCCCTCTCTATATTCCTTTTTTAAAAAAATAGTTTTAAATTATTTTTTAAATTTTTAGTTATTATGGAGAAATAATATTTGCATAATTTTATAGGGTACATGTGATGTTTTGATACACGCATACAATGTAAATTAATCAAATCAAGATAATTAAGGTATACATCATCTGAAGCATTTATCATTTCTTTGTGTTAGGAACATTCCATTTCCACTCTTTTAGTTAAAATATAGCCTAATTTATTGTTTATAGTCACTTTGTTGTGCTATCAAATGTTCATTTTATCTATCTATAATTTTATACTTATTAGCCATCCCGACTTCCCCCACAGTGCTTACTACCCTTCTCAGCCTCTGGTAACCATCATTCTACTCTTTATCTTCATAAGATCAATTATTTTTTATATTTAGCTCCCACACATGAGTGAGAACATGTGAGATTTGTCTTTCTGTGCTTGGTTTATTTCACTTCACGTAATGTTCTCCAGTTCCATCCATGTTATTGCAAATGGTAGGATTTCATTCTTTTTGTGTCTATATAATATTCCATTGTGTACATGTATTATGCCACAATTTCTTTATCTGTTTGTCTGTGGATGGAAAGGCACATAAATTGATTCCAAATCTTGGCTATTGTGAACAGTGCTGCAATAAACATGGTAGTGCAGATATCTTTTCAATATACTGAATTCCCCTCCCTTGGATATATACCCAGCAGTGGGATTACTGGGTCATATGGTAGTTCTATTAGTTTTTTGAGGAAAGTCCATACTGTTCTCCATAGAGATTATAGAACAATCTCTTTTGATAAAAGCCATTTTAACTGGTGTGAGATGCTATCTCATTGTAGTTTTTTTTTTTTTTTTTTTTTTTTTTGAGACAGAGTCTCACTCTGTTGCCCAGGCTAGAGTGAGTGCCGTGGCGTCAGCCTAGCTCACAGCAACCTCAAACTCCTGAGCTCAAGCGATCCTCCTGTCTCAGCCTCCCGAGTAGCTGGGACTACAGGCATGCGCCACCATGCCCGGCTAATTTTTTCTATATATATATTTTTAGCTGTCCATATAATTTCTTTCTATTTTTAGTAGAGGTGGGGTCTCGCTCTTGCTTAGGCTGGTCTCGAACTCCTGAGCTCAAACGATCCGCCCACCTCGGCCTCCCAGAGTGCTAGGATTACAGGCGTGAGCCACCGCGCCCGGCCTCATTGTAGTTTTGATTTGCCTTTCCCTGATGACTAATGATGTTGAACATTTTTTCATCTACCTGTTGGCCATTTATATTAGTATGTCTTCTTTTGAGAAATATCTATTCAGATCCTTTGATTATTTTTAAATCAGATTATTTGATCTTTTTTCCTATTCAGTTATTGGAGCACCTTATATATTCTAGTTGTTGATCAGATGGGTGATTTGCAAATATTTTCTCCCATTCTGTGGGTTGTCTCTTTGTTGATTGTTGACTGTTTCCTTTGCTATGCAGAAGCTTTTCAGCTTGATGTGATCCCATTTGTCTAATTTTGCTTTGGTTGCCTGTGCTTTGGGAGTATTACTCAAGATGTCCTTCCCCAGATTAATGTCCTGAAGTATTTCCCCAAAGTTTTCTTTTAGTAGTTTCTTAGTTTTAGGTCTTAGATTTAAGTCTTTAATCCATTTTTATTTAATTTTTGTATAGGACAAGAGATAAAGGTCTAGTTTCATTCTCCTGCATATGGACATCCAGTTTCCTAGCACCATTTGTTGAAGAGACTGTCCTTTTCCACTGTATATTCTTTTTTCTTTTTTTTTTTTTTTTTGAGACAGAGTCTCACTCTGTTGCCCAGGCTAGAGTGAGTGCCGTGGCGTCAGCCTAGCTCACAGCAACCTCAAACTCCTGAGCTCAAGCAATCCTCCTATCTCAGCCTCCCGAGTAGCTGGGACTACAGGCATGCACCACCATGCCCGGCTAATTTTTTCTATATATATTTTTAGCTGTCCATATAATTTCTTTCTATTTTTTTAGTAGAGATGGGGTCTCGCTCTTGCTCAGGCTGGTCTCGAACTCCTGAGCTCAAACGATCCGCCCACCTCGGCCTCCCAGAGTGCTAGGATTACAGGCGTGAGCCACCACGCCCGGCCTCCACTGTATATTCTTGACAACTTTGTCGAAGATAAGTTCACTATAGATATGTGGATTTATTTCTGGGTTCTCTATACTATTTCATTGATCTATGTGTCTGTTTTTATGCCAGAATCATGCTGTTTGGGTTACTATAGCTTTGTAATATAATTTGAAATCAGGTAATGTGATTCCTTCAGCTTCATTCTTTTTTGCTCAGTATGGCTTTGGCTATTCTGGCTTTTTTTTGGTTTCATATAAACTTTAGGATTATTTTTTCTATTTCTTTGAAGAATGTCATTGGTATTTTGATGGGGACTGCATTGAATCTGTAGATTGCTTTGGGTGGTGTGGACATTTTCACAATATTGATTCTTCCAATCCATGAGCATGGAATATCTTTCTATTTGTGTGTGTGTGTGTGTGTGTGTGTGTGCTCTTCAGTTTCTCTCATCAGTGTTTCATAGTTTCATTGTAGAGATCTTTCACTTCTTTTGTCAAGTCTATTCCTAAGTATTTTATTTGATTTGTACCTACGATAATAAATGAAATTACTTTCTTGGTTTCCTTTTCAGATTGTATACTGTTGATGTATAGAAATGCTACTGATTTTTTTATCTTGATTGTGTATCCTTCAACCTTACTGAATTTGTTTATCAATTCTAATAGCTTTTTTGTGGAGTCTTTAGGTTTCTCTAGAGATAAGATCATATCATCTGCAAACAAGGATAATTTGTTTTCTTAAGCAGAAAAAGGTATCAGTAATAAAAAAAATCTATATAGCAAGAAAAGAAGAAATAATGGCTATGTCAAAAGTTTATATGAGGATTAGAATTTGAGAAAATTTACTGCTAATTATTTCACTTTTATTTATGAAATCAAAATTAATGTAGTGTTCCAAGCATGAGGGTCAGGAGGTGTATAAAGGGGGTTGACCTTAACAAAAACCTACTATTGCAAGCCAGGCAGCAGATAAAGCATAGACATCTAGCACTGAGATTGCAGTCAAAATGAGAAATTATGAACAAAGTAGTGCTTACAAAATGCATAGCTGTATACTTTCTTCAGAAGTTTTCCACTCTCTGAGTATAGGAATGTATGACACATTATAGGATTGGTCCAGAGTTAGGTTGTAGGTTTTCATGCTAGTAAGATGGTCAAGTTGGAGAATAAAGAAAGCAATTCAGTTGATAAACTATAGTGTTTAAAATTGCATATAATTCTTAAAAATCTGTTAAGAATATCTCACTTTGAGGATTTGAATGAAAAACTAATATCAGTGCCTGTCCATGTATTGGTGATCTTCCTATAGAATAGGGTAATGATTGTTTTTCCTTTGAAAAATAGTATTCAGCATACTTCATTAAATTTGTTTATTTGTAAACTGCTTATCCCTACATGTCTGAAGTATAATAACCAAAACATTAATATTCCTGAGACTGGGAGGTTTCAAAAGCTGAACCTTGATTTTCTACCTTTAGGACTAAAACTTTCCAAAAATGTGAAGGTCTGTTGAATGTCCATGAGAGAGTTTTATGTCCCCTCCACGTAACAGGGTAGGATAGCATACTGAGAGAACAACAAGCAGAAAATTTGCACCATCAATAACTTCAAAATTAAAAGTGCTAATTTGTTAGTGAAATATACTAGACCAATTGTCTGAAACTATTTTTCTTGAAAAATGGAAGGCTCAGTATGTGTAGAATCTGGTTTCCAATTCCGGTTTTATGGATACAATTAGGAACTTTCCACCACATGAGTTTAACTAGAATCAAATTTGACCTTCTTTTCATTATAAACAGATATATAAATAAATAAATAGATAAATAGATAGATAGCAAAGATTTCCCATTCTGATTGGTTTGGTTCGGTCACCATCCCATATAGGTCCAGGAAATAAGAGTTAATGACCTCTGGAAGCTCTTCCCACTTGTATAAATATATGAGACTATTTGAAAATTGCTTGTCAGAAGGTAATATCCAAGGTCATTCAGACTTAGCTTGGCTCCCTAAAGGCTGGAGATAGGAGTATATCTATGGGATAGAGAGCCCAAGTTTAGAAATGAAGAGTTATTCCTGACCTCTCCTGTACCCTCATCCTTAGAAGTCCTATTGTTTTATACTAAAGGATTCTAGGTTTCAAGCCCTTGTTTTGCCACTAGGTAATAATGTGGGTATTAGACAGATTTTTTCCCTCTTCTTGATTTGAAGTTCTGATGGGGAAATATAGAATTTATGCAAAAGCACAAATCCCTTGCAGCTCTAATTTTTTTAACTGCGGCTTTATTGTCCTATCTTCTGACTCTTGCAGATGGTAAGATAGCAAGCTATAGCTTAAAGTATAAAATTAGAAATCCATGCGTGGAGTATTGGGAGAGGGCCAGGGAGTGAAGAGAGACCTATGGCTATGCAGAGGATCTTCTAAACTGCAGCAGGGTAGAAACTCCCCAGGGCATGGTTGGTTGTTTTCAATGTCTGGGTCCCACCTAGGTTGCCAGAATCTTCCTATGTTTACATTTTCCTGAAGGGAAAGGAAGAATGCTGAATCTCCTTGCCCTATTCTGTGATTTATTATTCTTGGAAATGTTTTTTCAGAGGACATTATAACCTATTACAACCTCTTTCCGGTCTTGAATACTGAAGATTTCTTAATCTTGAAAAGTTACTTTTATTTTGGATTAAGTCCCTTCTATACTCCAGGGTCACTCAGATGCTTTGATTCCAATTCCCTGTCCCCTTTGAAACACTCTGACAACTCTTTCACGAATCTCCTTGGTCTTAACTCCATATACCACAGGGTTAAGAGCAGGTGGGAAGAGCAGATAGACATTAGCCAAAAGAATGTGAATATGGAGCGGAACCTGGTGGCCAAAGCGATGTGTAAAAAAGGAGAAGAGGGCTGGTGTATAAGAGATGAGGATGACACAGACGTGGGAACCACAGGTCCCTAGGGCCTTGGAACGAGCTTCATGGGATGAGAGACGAAGGACAGCTTGTGCAATGAGAGCATAGGAGAGACCAATGCAGAACAAGTCAACCCCAATGACCAGCAGTGCGGCTGTCAGCCCATACACACGGTTAGGCCTGGTGTCCCCACAGGCCAACTTCACAACAGCCATGTGCTCACAGTATGTATGTGGGATCACATGGCTTTGACAAAAGCTCAAACGCCCAATGAGGAAGGGACATGGGAGCATAAGCAGGGAGCCTCGCACCATAGCTACCACCCCGATGCGGGCAATGATGGTGTCAGTGAGGATAGTAGCATAGCGGAGTGGGTGGCAAATGGCCACATAGCGATCAAAGGCCATGGCCAGCAGCACAGTGGACTCCATCATGCAGAAGGCATGAATGAAGAACATCTGAGCCAGGCAGGCAGAGGCAGATATATGTCCAGCCCCACACCAGAGGATGCCCAGTAGCTTGGGAACTGTGGAGAGGGAGGCGGCTAAGTCGATGGTTGAGAGCATGCACAGGAAAAGGTACACGGGCTTGTGCAGGGATGGCTCGGTGGCAACAACAACCAGGATGGTTATGTTGCCTACAATTGTGGCTGTGCCCAGGCAGCACACAGGGAGTGAGAGCCACAGGTGTAATTCTTCTAGACCTGGGATACCCAGGAGGAAGAAAACAGAAGGGTCCATGTTTGTGTGATTAGGAGATTCCATCGATGTCTTCTCTGATTAGAAACCTCCACCCAGTATCACATTACCTGCAGAGACAACATGGAATAAGGATATGAATGACACTAGAGTAACACATACTAGCTATATAATGTTTGGCAGGCTTCATCATCTATCAAATGACAATAATAGTACCTATCCCCCTAGAGTTAAAAGAACCACATGGGTTAGTATTTGTAAACAGGTTTGAATAGTACCTGACATACAATGCTTGTTAAATTAAATAAAGGAATGTAAGAAAGGGTTCAAATAGCATTTAAATAAATGGGAATTATCTCCTAGCTAAGGCTTATTGTCCTCAAAGAAAGAGATGCACCTTATTCATTCTTCTTAAGAATATACCTGAATACCCTGAATACATACACACATATATATATATATATATATACACACATTCTTTTATGGAGTATGAGATTATATGTGACTGTCAGTCTAGAACATAAGCTACAAACATAGTTCATTGGGTAAAGTTGGACATTATTTTTCTTGACCTTTAAGTTAGAATAAGCTCTTATTTGGGATGCAGTGCTTAGTAATTATATTTTACCTTAATATACTCTAGTAGTTTCCATAATGCACTAACCGACACATATTTTCACATGTACCTGTTCAACCTTCATCTGAAATTCTATAAGATGCTTCATCTGCCTTTCCCCAATTTGTTGAAGTTTACCCTTTTTGGACTTCATTCTATTTTCAAAATAGAAAATTCTAACATTTTCTAGTCTACCATTGGGTCGATCCTTTCTTTACATTCTATATCTGCAGTCCTTGGTGATTTCAAAAAAGGCTATAGTCAAATACTTCTCAATCTCACCCTTCCACAATGGTAAGATGTGATTTGTTAAGATTACTTTGACTGATATCTAGACAGTGATGTCTTCTTGTGGAAAAAAAATTATACTAATCTCTCGTTTATCCCACCTTTCCCATACCTCCAGCCCCTAAAGGGACACAATCCACAGCACGGAGTGCTTACGCTAAATGGAATTATGCAGATTATCTGGGGCTATGGTAAGGGGAAGAAACAGAGGAGTAATCATTAGGATAAAAGCTGGGAAATCATTTTAGCTGGAGATTTCCAAAATGGGAATGAAAACTTCACTGCCCAGAAGGTCGTATCCATTGATTTAATCACAAATATTTAATGTTCACACCATGTATAATTAGCCCTATTTTAGAAGCTGGAGATATTGTGATCACTAAAAAAAAGGCCAGGAAATTCAGAGAGTTAGAATATAGTTACCAAAGGGAAATCAACTCTTTGCCACAACTCTTTCTCACTCTTAGTGTGTACGTTATGTTGGATGAGAGGTAAATGGCTAGATTCCTTAACAGACCAGCTACTATGCATATGTAGTCACTGAAAAAATAAATTTAGAGAAGAGGCTTCTCCATTTTTGAACCACACATAAGTTTCTTTCTTATAATATAAGTGGATTTAAGAGAATAAACAACACCCAGAAAGGCCAGATATGTTGGTAACCATTTTTTGTTGTTATTGTTCTCACAGATATAGGGACTAATAGAAGAAGAGGAGGTTGGTGAAAGTACTATTCTGCTCACATCTCAGAACCAATAAACCACATGACCTCCAGAGAAAAGAGAGATAAACTCTTATAACAGGAGTGTGTATGAGAAATTTTGTGCACACTGCTCTGTGAGCTTATGCCTGGGTGGACAGAGCCAGCAAGTATCTAAAGTTCCAATCGATTCAAGTTAGAGATTCATCTTCCCTAAGGAGAAAATAAATAACAAAGTGAATATTTGGACTTGGCCAAATATGTGACCATAGCTGATGTGATCTGCACATTCTAGACCTCCACCTAATATTCAGGCAAAAATGTAAGCCAGATCTCATGCTTGCCTTCATGTACTTTTTGAAGAGGCAGGATATTTCAAAGGCGGAGTATTTTGGAGTTTCTAAAGCACCAAGGTGAGGTGGTTAAAAAAAAAAAAAAAGTGTAGGCATTGGGACCCAGAAAACTGGGAACAAATCTTTGTATTTACCTCTAGCAGGAGGTAAATACAAAGCAGTGTTGCTTGAACAAGTAATTTTTCCTTTAGAATCCCACAGTTTTCTGATCTGTAAAATGGGAATAATGATACTTTGCAAGATTGTGAGAATTTAAAGAAAAGTACCTACTATGGTTTGTAGTGCACAGAAGGTGCCCAATAAATTTCACTTATTATTACCATCATCTTCATTACAATGGGAAAATAATCTCATATCCTATGTAGAATCCTCACTGAAGTTTTCTCAAACACCTAGAATCTAGTCTTTCCTTAAATGTTTCTATTAATATAATGTATAACTAGTTTACATTCAATGTAATTTGTTCCACCATAGGGCCAACTGGTTGATAAACAAATGTCCTTTATAATTTGTTTTTCTGTTTGCCCTCTAGGGTCATATAACAATCATCAGGAGATTGGAAAACAGCTTCCCTGGCTGCTCTTAGTTAAACTAGAGGTACTGAGCTATGGTTTTTATGATCCAGATTTGCTCACTGAACTCATGCAGCTCTCCGCCCAACTGAGCCAGCACAGATAACGGACCTGGGGGCAGAGTGTGGAGGCAAAGGGGCCCCACTCACTATACCACCTCATCCACGCAGTTTATGCCAGATTTGTCTGCAGCGTTCAGTCTTCCAACAAATCCACTCACCCAGAGCTGGGAGGCTTACCTCGATGATTCCTCTTTCAGGTTTCTTCCTGCTCTTCAGGTCTCTGATAACGCTTTATGACTTTTTGCCCTGTAGAAGCTGGACTGAGCACAGATTGCCACATATTACTTGATTAGATTTGCTCTGAATTTGACTGATGTAGCTGAACATTACTTGAAATTCCTGTAGTCTTTTCTTTCTAAGGAACCCCAACCTTTGCACCCACCAATCCTTCGTAGGGCTGTGCATTCTTACACTGTCACTCACTTCCATCACTCTTCCGCCCCTCTTACAGGTCTGTAGTCTCACACCATTCCTGGTACAGGATATTTTGTGATATGGATAAACTTTTGTGACCCTTTTCACTCACACCTCAGTTTAAACTTGTCCCTTGAACCCAGTCACTAACCTAACTCCTGTGACATTAAAGCCAACGCCCTCAGCAAGATAAAAGTTCTCACATCTCAATTTGGCGAAGAACTGGGGGATAGAAAAGGCTTTTTATGCCCTGAAACTGCACCACAAACTGAAGGCTGTCAGCCTGTCTGTGCAAGAGCACAGCTGAACTTGGACTACATCTGCCTGTTGTGAAATACTTGGGAAAAAACTCAAGGGAATCATTGGCAATTTCAGAAATAGCATAGTAAGTACCTCCCATTTCTTCAATCTGGTTAACATATCACCTGCTTCTCCCTTTGCTGGAACCCCCCTATTGTGATCCCTCTCCAACCCCTCAGCCTAATGCCAGGTTTTAACTCCTGTCTTAGGAGACCTGCTGACTACACAGAGGTGTTATTAAGCAAAATTTCTTTTTTCCTGGCCTTTAAATCTCAATCTCCCTGCTTGTTTGAAGCAAACTTCCCACAGCCAGTTGCACATTTAGACTTCTCGTGAAGACCAAGAAATACTTTTTTCAGAGTCTCGTCCTAGCCCAAACTCACATGATTCCAGGAGAGCAGAAATGAGAAGGCACAGCGTTGTAGGCGCTGAAGGCACAGCATCCTCGGATTGCAAGAGCATTGCTAGTCTCTGCCCCTCTCTGCACTGCCTGAAATCGGCCTCACGGTCCCCCTGGGAGTTTGGTGGGTTGCACTAGGGAGCTTCTTTGTTCCCTTGGAAATTGGGCATCCACGTTTTTCTCTTCTGAATGTAGACAAGAAGAAAATAGGGAGACGAAGCTACAGGCTTTTGTTAAAGAGGCAGAGAAGACATATTTGTAGTTTACTTCCTTAGAACTCTTTCTCTAATTTTGTTTTGTTTTGGTTTTAATTCCCCACATCTCAGTGCTGGCACTATTTATCTAAGGGCACTTAACATTTGAGGGCCACTGAGGCTACAAGCACTGTGGCTATCTGAATGCTGCTGCATTCCCCAAGGATCCCAGGACATGCTTTCCCTCCCATTCTTCTCTGTGGTTATCCCTGACCCATTCTGCTATGCTTGCTCCTTCCTGCGACTCTAGTATTATAGAGAATTTACTGGATATGTCCCCATACTGGCCACTGTCACACAGCTGCAGTGTGACTGACTAGCTTTGTGAAATGCCTTGCCATTTTTTTATATTACTTATTCATGATGTAGCAAGGTGGTAATGGAACACAATAGGAAATTGTACCCATTTGTAATATTTAGGAGATATGGCTTTGTTAAAGGGAGTTTTTTGCCTTTAACAAACAAAGGTAATTATCTTAGGAACTGAGAAAACCAGAGAAGCCATACAGTAAATATTACCAAGTCCATATCTTCTTGTGTCCTTTGCAGAGAATCTGTCCTTTGTGCTTATCTGAGTAAACTCTGTTGTCAGAGATCTCCTTTGCATTAAACACACAGCCTAACTTTCTATAGGATTAAATTGCTGTTGGTAGCAATACTCCCATGCTCAGAGAGTTTATTTAGGATAGCCTTACCACTCATATAACGTACTTCCCATACATCCCAAGCCTTCTTCAGGTCATGAACAAGTATCTTAAACTCCTATTCTCAGAAAAAAACAGCTCCAGCTATTATCTAAAAACCCACATTATGCAGGGAAACTGCCACGAATTGTCAGTGTAAAATTATAGTCTCTTTCTATAGCTTACTGCGGTTGATCTCCTCAGCACCTTTCCAGTGCTCCGCTGGTCATGTTTTCCTCCAGCCACACCATGTCTACAGGGGTCTTTCTTTACCGTGAGCAGTCCCCACACATGGATTCTGGTCAGCTGCATGCTCTTGATTTTAGCTCCTAAGAGATTCTCTAAGCCAGTGGTTTAAAAATTTTGGTGCACTTCAAAATTACTTGTACCTCTTGTTAAAACACAGATTGATAGTCCACATCCCTGCAGTTTCTGATTCAGTAAGTTGGGAGCAGGACTCCAAAAGTTTTCTTTCTGACAAGTTTCCAAGTAATGCTGGTGCTGTTGGTCAACAAATCACACTTTAAGAACCACTACTCTAAGAAATTAAATATTTTTAAAAAGTGTGTTTTCATCCTTAAAGTACTATCTGGTTTTCATTCCTGGTGAGTTCTGTTGGGCAGTGTAACTACCGCAAACATCTATAAGAAGTCATCTTAAAAATCTAGAGCAGAACAGGCATATAGCAACTTTCCTTTCCCAGAACACTACCCTGAAAATGTTTATCTGTCTAAAGCTAAAGGTGCCTCCAATCCACCCCAGTCCTATTAATTAAAAGCAAAATAAAAATAAAACAAAAGTGAAATAAGCTTTTGAAATTCCTTTGTTCATCCTTTAAAACGAGTCTGCCTCTCAGCAAGTTTTGGAAAAAATCCTGGATGGCACATTCCATGGAGCATATAATACCTTTGTGGTGTGTCAACTTGAGTAGACTAAATTCCTTTTGTCAGAATCACTTTCCGTTATGTTTCCAGATAAATGGGATTCTAGAGATAATCTCTCATGAAAGAAGAAGGAAGGGAAGTAGCTGTCATTGTATGGGAATACACACAACTCCCAGTTATTCACACACTAATATAGGTGCTGCTGCAAAGAGATTTCACTGTTCTACTAGAACACTAATTAATTGAATTTAAGTTAGGGGAATTATCTTGGGTGGGCATGATTTAATGAGTTAGAAGGCCATAACATGGGGCTTAGGCTTTCCTTGGGAAAAAAGAGACTTATACCTGTAGAAACCAGCTTCATCCCATGCCTGGGGAGTTTCCAGCCAGCTTGTGAGCTTTACTTCTTGATTTCCTACTCTATGTACTTCAGAGTCATCTAGTCAGCCCCCGCAATTATTAAATACATAAGCTATTAAATAATCCCTTGAATGTGTGTGTGTGTGTGTGTGTGTGTATATCCTACTGGTTTTGGTTTTGTTTTTTCTGATTCAACCTGACTAATAAAAAAACTATTATGCTTTCTTAATTTATTTCAATGTATCCATCAATGTATTCTGCAAGAAATTTGGGATGTTTTAGAGAAGACAAAGGACAAATAAAAGGAGCATTAGAAATGGAAAACAACACAAATTAGACACAGCAAATATGAAAGCATTATGTGATATTACTACAATTTCCTAATGAAAGTTAAGTATAAAATCTTAGACCAATGATATACTTTTCAAGGAAATATAACAAGAAGCAAGTAGTATGAGATATTGGTGAATCAAAAAATTAGAAATGTGGACCAAGAATGGTAGTTCATGCCTATAATGTCAGCACTTTGGGAGGCTGAGGTGGAAGGATCACTTGTGGCCAGGAGTTTGCGACCAGCCTGGGAAACACAGAGAGACCTTGCCTCTAAAAAAATAAAAAAATTAGCCAGGTATGGTGGCACACAATATTAGCCCCAGCTATTCGGCTATTCAGAAGAGTGAGGCAGGAGGATCAACTGAACCCAGGAGTAAAAGGTTGCAATGAGCTATGATTATGCCACTGCACTCCAGCCTGGATGACAAAGTGAAACCCTGTCTCTAAAAAAATAAAATAAAATAAATTAGAAATGTGTAATAAATGATAAATCTTTAGAAGCACTTCTAAATACTTCTAAAGCAAGAATACATAGAAGTTCACTATCACCCTTACCCCTTCTATACTGAGTATTGTACTGGAGGTCACAGCCATGAAGTAAGAAGAAAAATAATAATAAAAAAATAGGAAGCATTAATGATATTACTATTTGCAAAGAAAGTATAAGATAATCTACACAGAATTTGTTAGACTACAAAGAGAGATCAACAAGACCAACAGGTACAAGATCAACATAAAAAGATGGGCAAAAATTTTGAAAAATTATGGAGTAAGAGATTTTTACGCATAGAACAATATATTACAAAGAATGCTACATCATAAACCTGGATAAAACACTCAATATTATAAAGATATATGTATAATCTTCTCAAATGAATGTATAAATTAGATGGAACTCCAATTAAAATTCATTAGAAATTCTATAGAACTTGACAAATAACAAAATATATATTTAAAAAAGTCTAAGCATATCCAAGTCTATAAGAGCAGGGTGGGCAGACAGACTTTACAAAGTATTAAAAGATATAGAAGTTTGTTTCAAATTGTTACTAAAACAAAACTTGGAGAAAAAGAACTAAAAGTCCAGAAAGAGATCCATACATTTATTTGATATATATGGCATTATAATCAGAAAGGATAGAATGTAGTAACCAGTTGGAGTTGCTTATTAATATATTTAAATACATAATGAAATATGATGATTTCATGACCCAGAAACAACATAATTTCTAAATGGATTAAAGATAAATTCTTAAGTTTATATTTATATTATGTAAAAATCTTTATTTTGTAGGAATATATCTTAATGACATTGGACAAAGAAGAAAAATTAAGATTAAAATGTATAAATCACAAATAAAGCAATTGATACATGTCTCTTCTTCATAGTTTATATTAGCATGACATGAAACAATAGCATTCAAAGTAAATAGGTTAGGAGAAAATTGCTGAAACATGTATAAGTGAAAAGGTATTCATAAACATAAAATAAAAATAACTCCAAATCAATTTATAAAAGGACTAACAACTCATTACAAGAGTAGTCAAAAGTATATGAAAAGAAGTTGAATTTGATTAATTAATTAAGGTTAGCAGAAAAAAAAATACAACTGTAAACAATAGTGAGATACGATTTCACATGTTTCAGGTTAGCAAAAATAAACCAAACCCACTGTTAGCAAGAATGTGGGGAAGTGAGGAATCTCATATTTTGTGTGAGTGTAAAATGACAGAAATATTTTAAAGAGAAATTTAACAATATGTAGTAAAGGTGAAAGTATGTATAACCTTGAGCAAAGCAACTCTGTTTATTTGTATATATTATGTTGTAGGATATTCCAGTATTATGGAGTTGACAAAGATTTTCTGCTTGAGCAAACTTTAGACCAAAGAGAGAGAAGTCACGTAACACCATCATTTTATCATTACATGAAAACTGGGAACAGTCAAAATTATAGTTCTCTGAGAACTGCTTTTCAGGTCATGTTCTGCTTTGAATAAGAGGCCCAGTGGGATACCCTAATGAACTACTTCTTCCATCCTTGACCTCTGGAGAGTCATGGCTGTGCCCAGCTTAGCCAGAAGATGAAATCATAGACTTCAAAATCTCCCTTATATCGTGGGAGAGCCTTGGCCGAGTGTAATAAGAAGGCTTATATGTTGTGTCGCAGGAAAGAAACAGAGGAGGAGAGCCCGGGTGGGCAGGAAACTCCTTCCCACGGGCTTTTTCTTCCCATCTCAGCAAAAAAAGAGAAATTGTTCTATGAAGCACAAGATGGGCAGATTTAAGTTGTGACTTCCAAATGTCAACACCCTGATTATCAGAAGAAAAGAGGCCAATAGGAAGAATATAGTAGAACATTTTTAGGTAAGTTATGATTTAAATAATTAAAACAACTACCCCTGCTTCTCCTTCTTTCAATCAGATTGTTTTCCCTAAATTCCTTCTATCTGGAGTCCCAACTGATTGTATTTTAATGGCATTTATTTATTCTCTAGCCGCTCAGCAACCTCTACCACAGACAGCCAAAAAGTATTGCCTCTCTTCTGAAAGTTGAGCACATTTACAGAGGATATAAGGGGTTGAGGGAGTAAAAAATTCAAGAATTCAGGGATTTAAAGTAATGCAAAAACATTAGCAGGGATGACAAGGCAGAGGCAGTTTACAAATCCTGGCTCATAGTGAGTACTTAATGAGCACTATAGTTAATGAGAGGAATCACTTAAAGGAAAGAAATTTAGCATAAGTGCTAGGCAATAGAGCACAAATATAGGCAAAGCCATGATATAGACAACGGAGGATAAGTGAAAATAAGATTGAGCTAAATACAAGTTTGTCAAGAAAAGAAAAGAGGAATGTGGAAATCATTCCAGGGAAAAGGAGCTGTTAGTCATGGGTCCACCTCTGACCTTATCTCTGGGACTCCATGTACTTGACAGCAAAGTCACAGTGAATTTCTTACTATCCCCTCAATATACCTAAATTTTCTGATATTGTGTCTTTTCACTTATTGTTTCCTCTACCCAGAATGCTCTCCCCTCACTTCTCCATTGACTAACCTTGTCGTTGTTTTGGGCTATAGCAAATTTTCCTTGTCCCCTATACAAGGGAGAGTCCCTTCATGATCCCTTAAAACTCTTTTACGTTTTAGGCATAACATTTATTGAATGATGTCACTATCTGTTCATTTGCAAATTTATCTACTGGAGAAAGAATAATGAAGAAGAATGAGGAGCAAAGGGGACAAAAAGCAGAGGACAAAGAAAAAGAGGAGAACCTGGTTTTGTGCACCTTCACATGCACAGTTCCCGACACAGCTCTTGGGATGCTCATTCTCAGTGTGGCTGCACAGGGAAATATGCCCACGAGCTCTGAAAGAACATAAGTTTCTAGGCTCCAATTCTATACATTGTGATTCAATTGGTGGAGGCTACGCATCAGTAATTTTTATAGTCTTCAGGTATTTCTAATATGCAGCCAGGACTAAAATAGAAGTTTACGATGCAGTGGTATTTCACAGACCCACATAACAGGGAGTGGGTCTTTTAAAGGTTTGTGGGGGGCCGGAACAGTAAGAATAAGCACCCTGAGGCAGGGATGAACTTATCATGCTCAAAGAAGAGCAAAATGGCCAAAAGTAAAGTGAGCAAGGCAGGAGAATGGCAAACGATGAAGTTCAAGAGGTAAGCTGAAGACAGATAATACCTTGTCTGTCAAGAGGGTCATGAGTATTCACGATCAGAGTACACCCAGTGCCTTATACATCATTGTACATTTTGTTTCTCATGTAGTAAGAAGCCATTGAGGGTTGTGGTATCATGCTGTTTATATTTTTAAACATTTTAAAGATAATATGGCTGCTGTATGGGCAATAAGCAGTATGTAGGCAAAAGAAAAATGGGAAAATGAGTAAGAAGTCAGATCAGTAGTCCAAGTGAAAACTAAAGGCATCCTGGGTTGAATGGTGATGGTGAAAATGAGTGGTGGGAAGTCTCCCCAGAAGAGGGAATGTTGATGAGGCAGGAGAGAGGGGCATAACTGCAGGAATAAGTTTTTGAAGGAGGAAAAGGAAGTGTGATTCAGTTCAGAAGCAGACTAGTAAGCTTTAAATAAGAATGTGGCAGGGCGTGCATTGTAATAGGAAAACACAGTACCAATGCAGTGGGTGCTACTTCGGCTGTTGGAAGAAATGAGAGAATTCTGTTTTGGTTTCTTCTATTTTCTTATAAAAAAGAAAGAAAGATTTTGAGGTGGGAAGTGGAAGTGTCAGGAGATGAAGGACAGTAAAATGTCTCACAGAATAAAGCTATGAATAAAAATATGTTGATTGTATAGTGTGTGACAACTCTGCTGAGGACTGTGGTTAAACTAGAATCAGTGACCAATCACTGCTGTGTTTCTTGGAAGTCATGGTCAGCTGCTCAGGTGTAGATGAAAAGCACGCAGAGTTGAGTTTAACAAGAATTACACCTTTACTATGCTATTACAATTAAGGGAGAGAAGAACAAAGAAGTAGAGTGTAAGCACAAGGAAGTGATTATACCAACGGAACGTATTTTTTTTTAACCTGGTGGGGAGGGATGATGGTAACAGACAGGAAAAGGTGGTAGCATTGATGGATTAGAAATCCTTATGAAGTCAAAAAATTGTTGAAGTGGAAGGTACTGGGAAAAGTGAACTGGAGAAACCATGAGCTAAATGTAAGATCCCTAAGAAAAAAAAAGATTTTAAAGGCAGTGAAGTTATTCTAGTATATTATTTTTGATATTGTGAGTGACTGAAATGGGGTTAAGAAAAAGACCATTGGAAGTGAGGAGGTCAAGAAATAAATGACCAGGCTCCTTTTTGTTTGCTGATATGAAATAATTATAGGCCACAATTATGACACAAGTAGTGACAGAAGGAACGGCATCAAAAAGCTAACTTGATATCTAAGACAGGTACCCAAAACCTGACTTGATAAGGAAAGGTGGGGGAGGATAATAGCTAACTCAAGGAGAGTGGAAAAAGAGTGGTGTGATCTGACAGCTCATGTTTCAAAGAGGCCTGGGTTTTTAAAATAGAAAAAGAAACAAAGATCTGGAAAGTATATTGGGGAGCAAGAAAATAAAATACATACCCCACTTCAGGATCTGTGAGCAGTGAGGCTTATAAAAGCAACTTCCATTTGATGTGACTACAGAATGAGATATGTCCAGAGCATAGTCTATTTTCTGTTAGAGAAAGAAGGTAAAGTAATTTTGTTTAAAAAAGTAATTTTTTGGCATCAAGCTATGATTTCTAAGGAGCACAGCATAATTTGGATTTTGGAAGTGACAGATAGGTAGGAAATTGAATATTATTAGGAGATTCCATAACTATTCAGTGAAAAAAATATTAGCTATAAAGCCTGACTAGGAAGACTAAGTTTTCTTGACATGGCAACAGTAAACAAGGGTGTGAGATATGATGAGATTCATTGGGAAGGCATCTGAGGGTGAGATGAGTGTTCAGATGTAACTAAATTGTTTTGTTCAGGTCTAAATTATATTCTTCTGTGATACTGCTACCCGGATAGATTGTGGTGGTGAAGGGTACAGGAGTGTTGTGTGTTGATGGTGGGAGATGGGTAGTTTGGGGGATGAGTGTTGATGACCAAAAGCATAAGGAGCTGGTGTCAAGGCTATGGAATAAGGGCAGTCTTAACAGGAGATATTATATTTTATCCTTCTTTCTTAGCAACAATTCCATGTCTGGCAATTTTTTCAAAACCTGAATGGCTATATTTATGCTTATTTTCTTTGTGACAAATGGAAAATCTTAGCTGAGAGCATTGGTAAATTAAATTGAGGTGATATCTATTGGCCTTCTGAAAAGTAATGGCTTTTGAAGTAAATTGTACACGAAAAATAATTAGTGACATGTGAGAGCCCAATTGAGATTTAAAAGCTATAAATCAATGGGGGGCTCCTACCAGAACTGTGTGACATTTTGTATACATTATAATAATTAGTGTACTGAGATGGGGGCAAGGATCATGAAGGACAAGAGAACAGAGATCTTGATGCCATAAAAAAAATAAAGGTAGATTTAGTGGGAGGAAAAGATAAAAGATTGGAAGGGTATGAATGCAGGGATGGTGATGGGCACTGGCATTGCAATCAGTTTATCTGCTTAAATATTTAATTTACCCAGAAATGAGGCAGGAGTGAGGATCAAGCAGAAGAATATGACCTATAGGGTACCTCCCATATATCTGTCCATAATATCATTCCCATTCTGTCTTTATGTTTTGTTAGCTTCACAATCAATAAAAGAACTAGCTAATGCCCCATCAATTATTTTCTTCTTTGGTTGTTTACACTAAACCTAGTCAAGATGCTCTATGAATGGAGACCAGCTTTAAGGATGTGGAAGAATGTGGCAGCTTAAATTCTGTGTACTCTTTTGTAGCAATTTTAATAAGTCCATTGATTTTAAGAGTACCAGATTTTAACTGATTTAAGTATGGCTAAGAGAGTAATCTATAAGGAGTGCTGTACTCCAAGCATTTTAACCAGTTAAGGTCAGCTATCTATAAGAAAAGCAAAGGAGATCTTTAACTGGGGTGTGTATAAAAATAACAAGTATAATAATTAATAATGAGTAAACTCAGATTCTAGAGTGCAACTGGAATGACATATGACTACATTTTTTAAAAGTCAAAGAATATGCAGGAAATACTTAGTACGGCCAAATTTCAATTTATATTTCTACAACATGAAGGAAAATCCCAAGGATCTTGGTATGTCGTGCAGTTTGTTTAAGTGCAAAATTTATTTTAATAGTACTACAGATAACCTGAAATGAATTTCTGGAGTCACTAGGTTCTAAAGAAGTAACTCGAATATTCAGTTATCCCCCTGCATTTCATGATGGAAATTATATCCTGTGACAGTGCTAATAAATTTAATGATTCACAAAGTCATATCAAAAAGTCATGAAATTGTCATATGTGTTCTCTACAGTAGGCTTCTAATATAACTAAGGAGATCTGAGCCATATGAGTAGATAAATGTCTCTGTCTCATCTTAAGCTTGTTTTCTTGTGTTGCACAGGATCTACAAATTCTCTTTAGCAAACTCCATCTGGGATGTTGCTTGCTTCTGTCAGAACTAATTGTTCTCAGTGTTGCCTTAGGCATGAGTGCAAAGATCCTTCTAAGTGCACCTTGTATTACTATTTTCCAAGGATGCTTATTCCCTCTAAGATATTCTTCAAAATGCTGATGACAGTGTTATTCTGTTTATTCAGGCACAGATTTTTCTCTGTGTGTTGTTGGTCCTTTTCCCCCATACCACACACTCTATTATAGATTGGTTTTCTATTAGAAGTCCAAGTGTAATGAGATTTTCCTCATTATGCAGATGTATGAACACCTGCTTCCTGTAAGAGCCATTAATCATCCTCAGGACTACAATAGCTCAGAAGATTTCTAAAGACCACTTTACATCACAATGTTAAGTTAGTTCCCTAACGTGTGGAACTATTAACAGAAGCTGTGGGCTGAAATTGAATGTCTATGACCTAAAGAAAAAATAGATGGACTAGACAACGTGTGGGAGAGGGAAGACAGCAGGTACCACAGAGGTGAGTATTAGTGGAAAAGAGTTCTTGATTTAATTATAATACTACCTAGAATGTTCATAGATCCCTGGAAGGAGAGAGAAATTCTGCTTAATTCATAATAGGAACTGGAAAATAAATGAGTACTCTTAGGTAGCCCAATGGACTAATTTGAAGTAAACACCTCATAATTAAAGGTATAAAATTTACACAGGAAGGCCAGCTGTATTGGAAGAGAGATAGATGCATGAGTCAGGTCAAAAGCCTCCAAGGACTGTTCAGCAGGTGCAAATATGCATTGCCTGGAAGATAGTGGAAGACAGCCAACTTATAGCATCCTTACATGGACATTATATCTTTTATATTTGTCCAAAAAAAAAAAAAACTCATCAAGTCCCAGGGGGAGGAAAGGAATCACCACCCAGAAGTGGATCTCTGCCAGAGGGACAAAAATAAAATCAAAGGAACTCAAAGATTTCCTCTAACAGCTCAGCACTCCTGGAACAAGGGGTGAGGAAGTATAGTTTCTCTCTTTCTATATATTTTGGAGGCTTTTCAATGAGAAGGTCATGGCTCTACTATTAGGCTCTTCTGTTCTTCCAAGGATCAAACTAGTTTCTCCTATTTTTACTCCGACTTTAGAAAAATTTATTGAATTATAGAATTGCTGAACTGGGAAGGGTGAGAGTAAAGGTCCACTACAATATCCCTTATACCAAAAAGAAGCCAAAGCCCCAAAAAGAAATGATTGTGAAAACAATATAGATGATTAGAGATAGAATTGAAACCAGATTGTGGATTCTATGAATCCAAGAAGGCATTCTGCCATCTTTCTCTAGGTCCCATTTTCAGCAAGTCATTAGAACCCAAACCTGTAAAAACAACCCACTACCCATGTCTTATTGGCAGGTGCCTAAACAACTACCAACAGTTTCTACCATGATAATCTTCAACCATTCCAGCTTCATGACCTTCACTCTGATGGGCATACCTGGCTTAGAGTCACAGCACTTGTGGCTATCTGTTCCTTTCTCCTCCATGTGTTTGGCTATCTTCATTGGCAATGGTACTATCCTCTTCCTGGTGGCCACAGAGCCCACACTTCACACACCAATGTACCTGCTCCTGGCTCTGCTGATGGCAGCTGACCTCATATCCACTCTGGCTCTGGTGCCCAAGCTCCTCTGCCTCTTCTGGTTCAATGATCAGGACATAGCTGCCAATGCCTGTTTCACCCAGATATTTTTCATCCATGGAGCATCCGTGGTGCGATCAGCCCTACTTGTTGCAATGGCCTTTGATCGCTTTGTGGCTGTGTGTGAGCCATTACGTTACAACACAATTCTGAGCCATTCCCTAGTTGGACGCCTGGGACTGTTGGCTCTAGCCAAAGGTGTGATTCTTATCCTGCCCATGCCTCTTCTACTTCAAAGGCTGACCTTCTGCCACATAGTCATTCCTCACACCTACTGTGATCACATGGCTGTGGTGAAAATGGCCTGTGGCCACACCAGACCCAATCGTATCTATGGCCTCTTTGTGATCCTACTTGTGGTGGGACTTGATCTGCTGCTCATTGGCTTCTCTTATGCCTTCATCCTGCAGGCTGTAGTACGTCTCAACTCTCAAGATGCCATCTGCAAGGCCCTCAACACCTGCTCAGCCCACCTCTTTGTCATCCTTGTCACTTATGTGCCTGCACTCTTTTCCTCTGTCACTCATCGCATTGGTCACAATATCCCACCTCATGCCCATATTCTCCTTGCCAATCTCTACCTTCTCCTACCCTCAATGCTCAACCCCATCATCTATGGTATAAAGATGAAGGAAATACGGGACAAGGTGAATAAATGCCTGTGCAAAAGAACTTCATAAGCTGTGGGTCCCAGCAATAAACCTGTGAGAAAATGAACAATAAAGACAACTGATAATGCCTTTGCCCAACCATCTAAGGCTGAGTTTTATCTCCAGATGAACTGTGGAAAGAATAGACGATGAGGGATTTCCTTTTTTCTGTTTCTTTTGGCTTAGACGAAGGGCCAATATGTTTGTAGTTTCACTGAGTATGAACTATAAAAGGAAGAGCCATATCTTTTTCTATGTCTATTTAACAGGGATGGACTAATGGTATATATCACCTGATGACACTCACATCTCTGTTCATGTTCATCAATTACATACAAAATTGTTATGTAAATAATCCAAAGTCATCTTTCGTTGTCTCAGTAGACAGTTTGTATTTGCTTCATTCTTCTTTCTATTTTCTATTTCTCAAATTCTATGTGTCTTTTTCTAGCTAGTATCTTCTTGCTGAAAGGAACCTGGCATACCTGTTATCTTTGGATACCACCTCAACATTTAATAACTCATCAGGCAATTGATCTTTTCACCAAGAATTTTTTTAGTGCAATGGCAATGTGGCATGTTTGTAATACTAACAGGATGATTACTATGGAATCTGAGGATAACATATATGTACAGGATTCAGGGACTGCTGAGATACATACTACAAAAGGTTTTATTGCAAAGGAAAACTGTATTTAGACGCCTAATTCAAAAGACTTCTATGATTAGGAACTTTATCATAAAAAAAACATATGTAAGATGCTACCTGTTCCTGAAGTGATATTCCAAGGTGACTCAGATCCTGTACAAAGACCAACTTATATTGTTGTGATGAAGCATTGCTTTGTTCATATGTTTTACATCATTGTAATGAGTGAAATTTCTAATTATTTAAATGCATAGGGCCAGGCAAGGTGGCTCACGCCTGTAATTCTAGCACTCTGGGAGGCCGAGGCGGGTGGATTGTTTGAGGTCAGGAGTTCGAGACCAGCCTGAGCAAGAGCAAGACCCTGTCTCTACTAAAATTAGAAAGAAATTATATGGACAGCTAAAAATATATATAGAAAAATTAGCCGGGCATGGTGGTGCATGCTTGTAGTCCCAGCTACTCGGGAGGCTGAGGCAGGAGGATTGCTTGAGCCCAGGAGTTTGAAGTTGCTGTGAGTGAGGCTGATGCCATAGCACTCTAGCCCGGGCAACAGAGTGAGACTTTGTCTCAAAAAAAAAAATAAATAAAAAATAAATATTTAAATGCATAGGTACCAATGGATTGATTACACAATATAATAAGACAAATACAAAATTGGCTAGTTAGATAAATGTTAAACAAAATGGACAACAATATACACTAGGGAAAAGAAGCCCTATTCAATGAATAATGCTGGGAAATTGGATGACCACACAGAATAATGAAACAGGATCCACATCTCTCGCCACACACAAAAATTAATTCAAGATGGATAAAGGACTTAAATGTAAGGTATGAAACCATAAAAACTCTAGAAGAAAATGTTAGAAAAATTCTTCTAGATATTGGCCTAGGAAAAGAATTTATGAAAAAGACACCAATGGAAGTCACAGCAGCAACAAAAATAAATAAATGGGACTTGATTAAATTATAAAGCTTCTGCACATCTAGGGAAATAATCAACAGAGCAAATAGACAACCTACAGAATGGGAGAAAATATTCACAATCTATACATCCCATAAAGTGCTAATAACCAGAATCTACAAAGAATTCAAGCAAATGAGCAAGGAAAAAACAACCCCATTAAAAATTGGGCAAAAGACATGAACAGAAGCTTTTCAAAAGAAGATAGACAAGTGGCCAATAAACATATGAAAAAGTGATCAGTGTCACTAATTATTAGGGAAATGCATATTATAACCACAATGAGATATCACCTTACCCCTGTTAGAATGGCTTTTATTAAAAAGCCCAAAAACAATAAATGCTGATGTGGATGCAGAAAGGAACACTTATACACTGTCTGTGGGACTGCAAATTAGTACAACCTGTATGGAAATTCCTCAAAGAATTAAAAGTAGACCTACCATTCAATCCAGCACTCCCACTACTGGGTATTTACCCAAAGGAAAAGAAGTCATCTTATCAAAAAGACACCTACATGAGAATGTTTATTACAGCACAGTTCACAATTGCAAAGATGTGGAATCAACCCAAGTTCCCATCAATTCATGAGTGGATTAATAAAAGTAGTATACGTATACCAGGGAATACTACTCAGCCATAAAAAGGATAAAATAACACCTTTTGCAACAATTTGGATGGAACTGGAGACCACTATCCTAAGTGACGTATCTAAAGAATGTAAAAACAAATACCACATATACTTACTATTAGATTAGAACTAACCGATGAGCACACATGTGCATAGAGGGAAGTAAAACTCAGTGAAAATCAAGCAAGGGGGGAGTGGGGAAGAGGGAATGGGCAAAAAACCTACCTAATGGGTACAGTGAACACTATATAGGTGATGGGCACACTTATAGTCCTGACTCAAGCATTACAAAAGTGAGCTATGTAACCAAAAATGTTTATACCCCTGTAATATTTTGAAATAATAGTAAAAAAAATTAAACAAAATGAAACTATGAAGTATAAGAACTACTGAGAATTAGTATAATCACAATATTGGCACAACTTAAAGTTAAACATATGTGATTATTGATTTGAAAGTCAGGAAGAAAGATCTTACATTTCTACACTCCTTTTAAATATATATCACTATGTTCATGATTTGTATCATAATAATATTAATAGCATGGAGAATAAGAATGATGTATATGCTCTTATCCCTAGCCATAACTTCTAACCAATCCTGATCTCCTCTCTACTCTGGTAAACTGAACAATCTATAATCTCTAAGAACATACTTAATTCCTGTGATCTAGAACAGAGAAGGCCCTCTGTACTGATTACTCCTTTCCATTTGATTTCACTTAGTCCTGACTAGCCTTTAGAGTAGGAATATGACTACAAACAGGGAAAAAATCATATTATCCATCTAAGAGAAAAGAGAAATCATTCCTTCCAGCCAGTTCTGTTGCTAAATCTCTTAGTAAATAAATACCCCAGTTCACTCCTAACATAAGAGTGTTTTTACAGGAGATGTGTTAGGGAAAGGTTGGCATAGGGGGAAGAAAAGAGGTAAAGTCAGATCATTACTCTTTGTTGGATTATTTGTGCCTCTTTGTTCTTCGTAAGCCAGATATCCCACTGAAGTTTAGCATGGATAAAAGATTGATACCTGACACTAATTTGAGGTCACCATCATGATCAACATGGTGGAATTCAGAGAGAAACTAAAGAAATAAAGTACTGAATAGTCTACCATCATCATATAGTTTTTGAGAACCAGGAATCCAGGAGCAGTTCAGCAGATGATTCTAGCTCAGGTTCCTTCATGATGCTAAAGTAAAAATATGACCAGGGGCTAAAGTCAAGTGAAAACTGGGATGCAGCTGAAGGATCCACTTCTGAGAAGATAAACCCACATGGCTGTTGACTAGAAGTTGCATTTTCTTGCCATGTGGATCTCTCCATAGGGCTACTGTAGTATCCCCATGACATGGAATCAGTTTCCCAAAGAGTTAGTAATCCAAGAAGAGAGAAAGGAGCTTTTTTGACTTAGCCTCAGAAATGACCATATCACCTGCAAAACCAAAAATGTTTATTATCTGAAACTTTACAGAAAAAAGTTTGCAGACCCTTGCCTTAAAGAAGTGTAGCAATCAGAGAGAGAGAGTATGAGAGTGTGGGGAATAATTACCCATAGTTTCCTTTTCTCTTGCCCACCAAATTCCTTTCAGCGTCCCATAATGGCCATATGAATGTGCCACATAGCTCTCCTACCATAGGTAACCTAATTGACTGAAGGGTCTAACTCCTACAATTTGAAATCTATCATTAAATCTGCACCAAAATGATGCATCCCCATTGGCTCTCCCCAACAATGACTGAATGTGGCAAGGATGCCACCATCATGCAAAGCAGCTATAGATGATTATGTAAATCAATGGGTCTGGCCGTGTTCCAATAAAACTTTCTTTCCAAAAACAAGCAACAGGCCAAATTTAACCCACAGTCCACAGTTTTCCAATCCCTGCTCTAAAATCACAGCATTGTTTGTAAAAATGATTCATTGTAATCAACCCACAGTAGTAGACACTAATACAAGATTGGTTAAAGAATACTACAAATGGGTTTTTAAAAAGTGAGACAAATCTAATATATACTATAATGGGTAGGTGTCATTATTAATAGGTTAAACAATAAATTGCAAAATATCATGTATAAATATAATTCCACTTTATAGTAATAATACTTGTAGAATTTTTTTCACATAAGGAATAGGTATGAACACACACATATTGTACTGGGTTAAATAGCATCCCCCCAAAATTATGTCCACTCAGAACTTCAGAATGAGATCTTATTAGGAAATATGATCTTTGCAGATATAATCAAGTCGAGATGAGGTTATACTGGGTTAGAGTGGGGCACAATTATAAGAAGAGGGAAATTTGGATACAGACAAGCACAAAGGAAGGATGATGTGAAGAGGCACACAGGGAGGATGCCATGCCAAGACAGAGGCAGAGGTTAGAGTGCTGTATTTCAAGCCAAGGAATGCCACGGACCATCAGAAGCTAGGAGAGAAGCAAGGAAAGATTTTCCCCTAGAGCCTTCAGAGAGCATAGCCCTGCTGGCAACTTGACTTTGGACTTGTAGCCTCCAGAACAATAAAAGAAAAAAGTTCTGTTTTTTTAAGCCACCCAGTTTGTGGTAATTTATTACAGCAGCCCTAAGAAACTAATACATACATCAAAATCCTACCAATTATCATTGGGGAAATATTTATATTCTACACTTTATATTTTAGTGTTTACATTCCATGTTGTATATTTTGGTGATCAGGCAAAAAGTACTACAATAAGAAAGTAAAAAGTGCACATATGTTTTTCTCTAATAATTTCATTTATACATATTTACACATCAGTAATACTTTGTGTAAAAGAAAAAATTTAGTCACTATAATAAGATACTCATATAACTTTTAAACAACAAAAACCTAGAAACAAACATCTGTCCACCAATAAGTGACTGCTTCAATAAGTGCTGAAAAACATACAAAGGAATGCGACAGTCATTGAATATAATAAATAATATATAGATATTATTAAATAAAAAAGGAACAAATAAAACTATTTAGAATAATGTGTTTCCATCTGTGTAAATCACAAATTATAATTCAGATTTGCCCACAGAAGTTATTTGTTGATTAACTTGAACTGTGTATCTTGTTCCCATAAGAGACAAGTAAAGATACCTATCTTATGTTAGGGATGCATTTTTCCTAAATTCACACTTAGTAACTTTCTAAAAATTAGAATATTCTACCACCAAATTTATAGTGGTCCCCAAACTGGAGCATCCATCCAGATGTCAATGGCCTATGCCCCGGTTTTAGGGTTTCCATTTATTTTATAGGAAGCCTGATTGTATTAGAGTGGGCAAGATTGTCATGATGCTTTGTGTTATTAAAAATTTTAAAATATAATGTATATATGTAACCTAAACATTTGTACTCCCATAATATGCTGAAATAATAAAAGAAAAAAGAAATAGAAAAAGAAAAAATATAAAAATAAAGATAAGCTTTATAAAACACCTAAAACCCAAAATTGATTGGTTTTATTATTATTATTATATTTAACTAAATGACAGATAATGCAAATAAAATGGGATTGGAGGAGATTGGATACAAATTGAAATCATTTTCATTTATCATTAGTCAGCCATTGCTTAAGCTTTCTCTGATTAAATTCTAGGTATATTTCAGTAATTCAAAGTAGAAATTACCTGAAATCAAGCTGTTTTTGAGATAGTTCTGCTACACTACAACTGATACCAACAGTCCACAGATCATCTCAGAATCCCTTAAATCCCAATGAAGTTTTCTCCATCACAGTCAGTAGTGTTTTGCATGACATGCTGGACTATACTCTCCATTCTTCTGATAAAATATTCAAATTTAGTCCTCTGTCCCATTCATATTTTACAAAGAATCAAATTTGTAGCTTTTTCCTTAGAACCATAAAATACAGCTAAGTAGAAACAAAAAGACTTTTTCATTTCATTGTATATCCTATCACATTTGATTGCTTTACCAAGTACTAATATTATTTTAACAATCACAAAAATGGATAGTAAAACAATAATGACATTCTTATTTAGTTCTGTGTGAAAAATAAGACTTAGAAAGAAGTAAGGATTGAGATCTATGGACATCTATGGAAGTTCTTTTCTTTCTGGGAGTCATTTTAATATTTTTTAAAGACTACCTTCTAAGGTTACCTGAATTAGCAGTAATGGTTTATGAAAACTGAATTCCTTATATAAAGAAAAATTAATTTGATGATTCTGGTACTAATAGAAAATTAGAAAGTAAATAATTCAGTGGAGTGGGCTCAAGGTATAAGCCCTCTATTATTTGCAAAGGAAGTCCAGAATGTACTATAAAGCTTTAGTCACATTGATTGTTACATTATATTCTAAATCATTACATAGAAATGATAAACAATATCCCCTAAACTTACTGAATTCCAGTAACTGGGCATGGAATCTGAGCTCCACATGTTACCCCAAGTACTTATTGATGACTTCTAAGACTCCACATAAATGGCCTTGTAGAGTTTTATAACCAAGCTTTCCAATATAAAACTTATTTTTAAAACTACGAGCCTTAAGAATTATCTCTTTGCAAGAGATTCCTGGCATACACTGGAATTAGTTGAGACAAGCAGAAGAGTTGACTCTAGGAGTTTTCACAAATATGAAATTAGTTAAAATACATATCAATCTTTTAAGCCTTAGGAGCTTTCCATTTTTCCTTTTTCCTTTGACGTTTCTCTGGGAATTGGAGATTATGTTTCCTGTATATATTCCCTAGGCCTGCAAGGAAACAAGTCCTTTTGCCCAAATGTAAGGCTTCTGCAGCAAGGATAATAACATAGTAACTCTAAATTCAATTTGGAACTTTGCTGTCCCTTCTCATTCCCCTCAAACAATCTTCTTCACTTCCTCCCCTCGTCCTGAGCACACAAATACAAATACATACCTACATCTACACACATTTTAGCTTTGTCTTGGCATAGTAAGTAGTATTCTACAACTCATTGAAGGTGAGCAAGTTATGGTTTGCTCTTATGTTCTCCCCATATGGAAACATTCTACCCCATCTTACGTGTGTTCCATGTATGTTGTTATTCAAAGTGCTTTTACATGTATTATCACATAAAATTTGCCCAACCACTCTGTCAGGTATGGAGAGCAGATGTCATTTTTATTTCAGAGTTGATAATTGCCTTGCTTTAGAATTACTGAGACCAAGAAGGTCTCCTGTGTCTTACTTAGCTTCTCTGACCAAGGAGAAACATTTTAGCAGCTAATCTGCCAATATGACATATTTCTACCACTAGCCAATTCCTCAAGGAACTACATCCACTTAACATTTTTTCTTCATACTCACAACTGCTAGATTGTCAGACAAGTTTCTGACCATGGACAATGGTTATGGGCTTTTTCCTCCAACAACCATATTTGGTCACTTTGTCCCGAAACTCCTTGGTTTTCACTCCATAAATTATAGGATTGAGCATTGGAGGTACAAGGAAGTAGAGGTTGCCAAGAATGGTGTGGACATGGGGTGGAATGCCTCGGCCAAAGCGGTGAGTGAGAAAAGAGAATAGTGAGGGAGTGTAAGAGATAAGCATGACACAGATGTGTGTGGTGCACGTGTTGACTGCTTTGTGGTGGGCTTCTTTAGAAGAGAGACGCATTATAGCCCGGATGATCAGCACATAAGATGAAGCAATAGCTGAGAGGTCCAGCCCAGCAACCAGCAAGGCCACCACCAGACCATATATCCGGTTGACTGTGGTATCCACACAAACCATCTTTACCACAGCCATGTGCTCACAGTAGGTGGTAGGGATGATGCGATTGGTATGATAGGGCATCTGCTGGAGGAGGATGGGCATGGGGAGAATAAAGAGGATGGCTCTTGCCAAACTCACTAGGCCAATGAACCCAACACGACTATTGGAAAGGATGGTGGCATAGTGTAGGGGCTCGCAGATGGCCACATAGCGGTCAAAGGCCATGGTCATCAGTACAGACGACTGCATGGCAGAGATGGAGTGGATGAAAAATAGCTGAACCAGGCAGCCTTGGTAGCTGATCTCACTCTGGCCAAACCAGAAAATGCACAGCACCTTGGGAATGGTGGTTGTGGACATGCCCAGGTCCGTGAGAGCTAATAGGCAGAGGAGCAGGAACATGGGCTTATGCAGGGAGCGCTCTGTGGAGATGGTGAAGAGGATCGTGCAGTTCCCAATCACGGTGACAAAGTACATGGAGGAGAAGGGGATAGACATCCACCTGTGTTTGTCTTCCATCCCAGGAATGCCTTGGAGAATAAAGAAAGAAGGATGGCTCTGCGTGGCGTTGCAAGTAGTCATGGTGGCACCCTAGTGAAGTACCTGGGGGGAGAAATAAAATAACTACATGAGCATCAATTAAAAAGAAGTTTCAAAATGGAAGACAAAGATTGGAATGTTAAGATGCACAAAAGTGATTCTGAAACCATGATAGTATATATTATAAAGCATAGCAATGTACTGTAATATTACAGTAGCGATAATAAAAATCCCTGCCTCTTGGTATTCTAGTCCTTGTGCGATCCCTTCTGGTGCATGAGGGCTGCATGTAGCAACTAGCTTGTAATAGTATAAGGCAACTGATGTTCAACTCCAAGACTAGGTCATAAAAGGCAGTGTGGTATCTTGAGCTTTCTCTCTCTCTTTCTCTCTCACTACTTGCTCTGGGGTGAGTAGCCATATAAAAAGTTCCACACTTTGGGGAACTGAGGCCTCTGCAAACAGCCACATGAGTGAGTGTAGAATCTGATCATCCAGCTCTAATCACACCTGCAATTCATTACAGCCAACACCTTAATATGTTGACTCTAGGAGATCCCAAGCATTAATATCAGAGAGGATATATTTTATGTTTAAAGATGTTTATTAAGGACAAACTGGTTCATAATTCACCAATAAAATATCTTATTAAATATATATAAATATATTAAGAAATAAATGTGTATCTATTTAAATAACGTAACTTGAAATATGTAGAACAAAATTGGACAGAAATACAAAGAGAAACTGACAAAATATATACCCCTCTCAGAAACCAAAGGATGAAATCCATCAGCAAAAGAAGAGTTTTATTTTTTAAAAAGTGAAGATAACCTAAAAGCTTATAATAGATTCTTGCATCTAAAAATTAAGGAATACACATTTTCGGCAGATATGGGATCTGAAGAAGTGGGAACCTGTGCAATGGTGATGAAGAATGAAGCAGGCAGTGGGATGCTGCCCAGCTGAAGCTCAGGGAGCAGGCTACCACAATGTGAATATAAAGCCAACCCTCACCTAGAACCACTTACCTGAAAGTGGGGCGGTGAGAGAGTGGGCAGCTGGCCCCAGACACCTTCTGCAAATGTGTGTGTGTGAGCATGTACCTATGTATGTAGGTGTATCTCAGCAGACATCCATACGGCTCTTGAAGAGCACACTCATGGCCCTGCATCTCTCCACTCCTCACTTTCAGGCACTCAAAATCCATGGTGTGGTCCTTTAAGTAACCTAATTAAAGGCCCCCAGAGTGCCCAGAATTAGCTCTTTGCTACCCCCCACATACATACACACCAGGCACCACTACTATTATGTGTAAAATTGACCCTGGAGGTTCCCTGAACTCCCAGGAGATGAGGCTAATTAATCTTAAAGATTCTGGAATGTTCCAGTCTTTGCCAATCTTTGAGGAGTTGGAGGAAAGAAAGGGTGAGCTTAAAGCTGAATCAATGGACAAATGGATAAAGAAACTGTAGTATATACATACAATTGAGAATTATTCAGCCTTCAAAAAAATGGAGGAGATCCTGCCATTTGCCACGATGTGGATGAACCTGGAGGACATTACACAAAGTTAAATAAATAAGCCAGGCACAGAGAGACAAATACCACATGATCTCACTTACCTGTGGAATCTAAAAAGAAAAAAAAGAGGCCAATTATATAGAGAATAAAACAGTGGTTACTGGAGTTGGAGCTGTAGTGCAGAAAGATATAGGTCAAAAGATACAAAGTAGCAAATATGGAGGATGAACATGCCAAAAGATCTAATGTGCAATACAGGGACTACAATCAGTAATAGTGTATTGTGTTCAGGAATTTTGTTAAATGAGTAGATTACAGCTGCCCTTGGTACAAGGGGAAAATGGATAACTATGTGAAATGATGGATATTTATTTGTTTCACTATAGTAACCATTTTGCTACATATATATGTATCTTATAACATCATGTTGTATACCTTAAATATACACAATAAAATTTATTTTTGAAAAAAAGTTGAATTTGCACTAGATAGGGGACTAGCAGTTTGGGCATTCTAAAGGCTCTCATTCCCAAGCATGGCTAGGTGTGGGAGCCAGGGAAGCACTTACTTTGTGGCCAGAGTAATCATGTCCATGGAAACATCAGAGGTACAATTGTTGATGGATATCTTGGCAAAATAGTGTTAGCAGCCTCAAATTCTGTCTATCCCTAGCCTTTTTCTCTTTGTTATTCTCTAAGCTTTGTCCTGGGCTGGTAGCTTTGCCCTAGACATTCCCCAGTGCATCTTCGGCAATCCATCTCCCCCACCCCATCTTCACAGCCTCTTTTACCCCAGCATCCTCCCAACTTCTGGGTCCAGATGCAGCCAGATTTCTTTGCTAGTTAGTACAGAGAAAGTGAGTTACTAACATTTGTCAAAAATATTAAGATATGTTTTATACTTAAACTTTCTTTGAGTTATTTAAATGAGCAGTATATATCATAAAAATTTGCTCATCTACTTTTTAAAAAAGGAATAATGAAAATAATTAGGTTTTTAATTTTTCAGTTTTTAATTAATTCTATTGTGAGAACTCTTTATCCAAATTAGCATAAACATATTTTGATGATTATTTACTTTTCACATTAAATGAAACATATTTATGTTTATGTTCAAAGACAGACACAGAAACTGTATTTACAATACACATCATGGAATAAATAAGTGACCTTAAAGATTTATTAATGGCCTCACTGTCAATAATATAGTGTTATTACCAGGATAATTACAGATTTAAAATTCTTTAAAGTTAATTATGTGTTATATGCCAATTGGGAATTTTATTCTCCTACATCCCGATAATGCTGATTAACATGATAAACTGACCAAATCTGTTTAAGATTATCATTAATACATAAGAACCACCTTCCCTCGTTAGCCGATTGTTTACTTTCTACCAAATAATGTTAAAAGAGGAGATTGGATATTTTAGAAACACCATCAGAAAATGATTACCCTTGTTCCTCACTGGAGAAGACTTCTCAGGTACTATTAACAACCAGTAAAGCAGTAGAATTCCAAGGCATTGATTCATGCATACATGTTTCCAGCTAACAATGTTAATATCCTTTTTCCAATAAAAATTATTAATAAATCCATACCTATTAGAACCTTAAACTGAAGATTCTTAAGGATCCTCCAAAAGCAGATGATCCTTGAAGGGTAGTGGCTAACCCCAAATTTTCTGATTAGCAGATGAGGGCACAGAGTATATAGCCTCCAGCTAGGATAAGAGAACAAGATTACTTTTGTATATCTCTGTTCTCTTTTTTTCTTTGATTTATTATGAAAATTCTTTATTGTCTTAATTTGGTGTATCTTAGTGGTCGCCTAAAGGTTTTTAATGCATTTAAACATGTTTTTACTGTAATTGTAGCCTAATCTCATAAAGTATTTTTCTGCTATTTAATTTAGATCACAACTTGTGTGTGTGTGTGTGTGTGTGCGCGTGAGAGAGAGAGAGAGAGAGAGAGACACTACAGTATTCCTCTGAATCTGAGTGCCAGATTTGCCATTACCCAAACAATCCCATTTAGTAAAACTTATTAACTCTTCCTTTACACATTTAAGAAAACAGCTTTTCTTCTACAAGGCCCTTATGGTATTGGATTTTCCTTATATCATTAACCTCAATCTTCAGTATTTTATATATTGAACCCTGACCTAGAGTCAACTCAATACTTTAGCTCAAGTTATTTCATATTTGCCATATATTCAAGGTCAGTAGGGATGGTGACAAATATTAAGACAATTTTTATTAAAGTAGTATGTATCTTCATATACTCTCCAGTCTGTTTTACATGTACTATTTTATTCCATAGATAATTTGCTGCCCTTGAAAAACCCACAATTATCCCACTCCTGTGATGATAAATGATGCTTAAAATCACAATGCAGTTTGTTTTCTACAGGGGAGCTTTTGCCTACCTATCACACACAAATCTATCTTGTACATAAGAACTAATTCCTAGAGACTTTCATATATTTAGAACCTATAGCTTTCAAATAAGAAATTATAAAAACAAGGGGGGGTAGGTAATAACTCTATATAACATTAAACAATGTAACATAGCTATAGATTCCCAAATGCATGTACAGACTGACTATGGAGTACTTTTTTCTGATGATGATTGGTGTAGAAATGTGTGAATTTGGGTGGCTTTTTACATTTTGCCTACCATTGCATGAAACGTTGGGGTTTCTTCAAAATGTGTGTGTCATATTTCTTGGGGAGGGGGGTTGTTTTCTTCTGTTTCTTTTCTGAGACTCCTAGAGGAGCTGAATTTGTAATTTAGAAACATTTAATTTTGTTAATCCTGTCTGGGACACTTAAGTAACATCTAAAGCATTATTGCTTTAGAACGTTCAAATAAAATTTCCTGACCAAAAACAAACAAACAAAACAAAAAAACCTATAGCCTTCCAGTGAACCACATTTTCCAGAGAAGGATACGGGGTGAACTTCCAAAATAAATTAATATGGCTTACTCAGAAAGCTCCCAAGAGAGGTAACTGACTCCCTCTTTCTATGCACTGTCTTAGGTTGCTCTTCTCATAGTAAGAAAAATAAAACTGATCATTGGACACCAGATTTTAGGTCAAATAGAGTATGGCAAGGCTAAAGGAAAAGGTCTCCTAGATCTCAAAAATATGCTAAAAAGGATTTTGGTCATGTTTTTATGCTGCCTGGGTTTGGTGATATATGTCCCTGGCTCCACAGCTTATTACATAGACTAATAATCACTGACTTCCTGGTAATTGTCTGTATTTCATTTGTTCAATGCACGCAGTTTAGAGTCTTACATACTACTGCATAGCTATTGTCATATCAAATAACTCATTAGATTATCTTTTAATAAAAGAAACACGCAGAACTAACTACAGGCTGTTTTCTGAACAACATTCTGATCAATAAAATTCTGAAAATGGTTATCATCTGAAATGCACAAACTGATATTTTGAAGGCCAATCGCATCTGCTTTTGGCCAAGAGAGATCAGGAAAATATCCTGCCAGCAGTTATTAATAGTTCATGTCATTCTCTGTTGAACATAAAACCTAAAGAACATCACAATACACAGATAGGACATTCTGTGATAAAGACTGGAACAAGATGGAGAAAAGGCCAATGGGAATAACTCTTCTGGCTAACATAGCTAACTGCTTTTTCTTTACCAATGTTTATGCTAGCCTACTTTTGTCTTCATATTTCCTAGATAAAAAATATACTAAAATACAATTCCCAAATACCCATTTTTCTTGACCACATCTAATCTAGAATCCTCCCAATCTTCCAAGATCACAAGCTCACATTGTGTAAGAATCCCCTCCCAACTCTCTGAATTGCTGGTTCTGGAATGCTTTCTTGCTTGCTGCATCAAGATTAATAAACCTAACTTTTTGAGTGTAAATATATTCTTTGTCATCTTAGGTTAGTAGCTTTAATAATTTCCACAGAGGAGATAATCTACACAGTTGTTTAATTTTCCTTCCCCCAACATACGGGAAGCACCATCTTATGATTAATTTTTTGATAGTACTTTCCCATAGGAATGGCTTAATTATTTAACATGGAAATCATGAGAAGATCAAAAATATTCTCTCAAGTTATGAACAGGTTGCACATTTTTGCCTCACCCCAATGGAAAGAGGGACTAGAATCAAGGTGGGTCATAAAATTATGATTACTTCAGTGTAGAGAAAGCATAGAATTATCTTAATATGTACATAATTTCTTCTTTGCCCCCATAATATCTTTTATATCGTGTCTTTTCACATGTCATATTTTGTTGTAATTTCATTATTTCCTCTCTTTTTAGATTGTGAGTTTCCTAAAGTCTGACATTGTGCTTTATTTACTGGTGAAATTATATTATACCCTGTTACATAGTTTATGCTCAATAAATATTTTTAAATGGATGTTCAGCTATAAGAATAATAAATGGGCCAGGCGTGGTGGCTCACGCCTGTAATCCTAGCACTCTGGGAGGCCGAGGCGGGTGGATGGCTCGAGGTCAGGAGTTCAAGACCAGCCTGAGCAAGAGCGAGACCCCGTCTCTACTAAAAATAGAAAGAAATTATACAGACAGCTAAAAATATATATAGAAAAAATTAGCCGGGCATGGTGGCGCATGCCTGTAGTCCCAGCTACCGGGAGGCTGAGGCAGGAGGATTGCTTAAGCCCAGGAGTTTGAGGTTGCTGTGAGCTAGGCTGACGCCACGGCACTCACTCTAGCCCAGGCAACAGAGCGAGACTCTGTCTCAAAATAAATAAATAAATAAATAAAGAGTGTTTCTAAAGTTCTTGCAAAAGTTTAGTTCTCTTCAGAAAGTGGGTTAGACATTTTCAGGCCTGAATAAGAGGAATGAGGAGTTATTGCTTAATGGTTACGGAGTTTCTGTTTGGAAACTTTAATTTATCAGTTTCTTTAATAAGGTTTGGGAAATAGTGGTGACGGTTGCACAATATTGTAAATATAATTAATGTCACTGAATTGTACACTTAAAATGGTTAAAATGACAACATTTGTGTTATGTATATTTTACCATAGCACAATAAAGAAAACTCTAGCCTCTGTTTATATGACCCTTATTCATTGAACACCACATTACAAACTAAGTCAATGGTGGGTAGGCTGAATCTCAGACCTTAGAGAAATAAAGACACATGGATACTAAAGTTTAAAAGTAGAATGAATGCCTTAAAAGATCAAGAGTGTCTGGCAATAAACAATATATGATGAAAAATTGACACTGTAGAATATTACTATATTGTATAGAAGAATAGACTGGCTACTTGCTTTTATGTTTTCCAAAGGGGAAAAAAACCCAAAAAAGTATTAACAGAATAATGCCTTAAAAAGATCAAGAGTGTCTGGCAATAAACAACATATAATGAAAAATTGACTCTGGAGAATATTACTGTATCATGTAGAACAATAGACTGGCTACTTACATTTATTTTTTCGAAAAGGGGAAAAGACCCCAAAAACAAAAAAAAAAAAAATGGCAATTCTTGTGGAAGGTAAGTCTGTGCTGAAGCATGAAGGCCAACTGTTTGGGGAAGGATTCTTGTCACTCTGACTATCAGCCTAGATAGCATTAGCAGGAAACTCTGTGTCCTGGCAATTCTTGTATACCCAAAGGGCTGTTGGCTAATTGAGGTAAGTGAAAGGTCAGATCAAGTTCACAGCAGCCCTCAGAATGATGTGTGTGTTAAACCCATCACTCTTAGGCTATCAGGAAAAATGCAAAAGTCATCAGTCATGAGGTGAGTGTATTAGCTGCAAAGTGACATCTTTTCAAGTACTTCCTTGAAAAACTTGTGCTGTAGGCTTCCCATGGAATTATGTACTTTCAAACTTCTCACAATAAACCAACCAGAAGTCATTAATTTTAAACCTAATCCCAGATCCAGGGGATCTTGGGCTCTCACAGCCATCTCTAGCCTAGTCTGATACCCTCGCTGAAGACTGTCCTGGTCTAAGAAAGCGCTGACAATAATTAATTAATGTGTGTGTGTGTATTCTAAATTCCTTAACTACCTCTAGCACATGGGATTTCTGTATACGAAGAGAATAACCCCTGGCTCTTGCTTTCAAGTGTGCTGTTATTATACATTGCCTCCTCACCTTTCCCTGGAAAGATTCAAGACCTATAGGCCTATTAACAGACTACATGATAATTTTACAGAAAAATGGTATTCTATGATATTCTGTACATATAGTAAGTATAGATGAATTGTTCTAAATACTTCAAAAACTCTCAGATAATACATGATCCTGGCTTGCTAGGATTAGCAGAAACAGCAACTTCTAGTTCAAGTAAAAGAGGTGCTGAAAAAGGTAAAAGATGAATTATAACTTTCCCCATTAGACCTTGGGGTATGTAGCAACTATATTTACCTCCTCCCCATAAAAAAGCCAAATATTCTCAGGCGGATCTGTTTGGTATTAATGCCATATACCAGGGGGTTGAGAACAGGGGGCACGAGGAGATAGAGATTTGCAAGTACAATGTGGATCTGAGGAGGTACTTGGTGGCCAAAGCGATGTGTGAAAAAGGAAAAAAAGGCAGGGATATAGAAGACAAGAATCACACAGATATGGGCTCCACAAGTGCTAAATGCTCGGAACTGGGCATCCTTGGAGGGTAGGCGCAGCACAGCCCGCAGGATCAGGACATAGGAAGTGGCAATGAGGACCACATCCATGCCAGTGATTGAAAGTGCCACAGTGAGACCATAAATGGTGTTAGGCTTGATGTTGGCACAGGCCAGCTTGGCTATGCCCATGTGTTCACAGTAGGTGTGGGGGATGATGTGATGTCCACAGAAAGGTAAGCGTTCAATAAGGATGACAAAGGGGAAAACAAAGAGAAGACCACGAACCACACATGCCAGACCAATCTTCCCAATCATGGTGGCATTGAGGATGGCTGTGTAATGAAGTGGACGGCAGATAGCCACATAGCGGTCGAAAGCCATGGCCAGCAGAACAGCTGACTCTGTGGCAAAGACTGCGTGAACAAAAAACATCTGGGTGAGGCAGCCATGGTAGGAAATTATGTGAGACCGAAGCCAGAATATTGTTAGCATTTTGGGCAATGTAGTCGAGCAGAGTAACAGATCAGTGATGGAAAGTAGACACAGGAAAAGGTACATTGGCTCATGCAGAGCTGTGTCTGTCATGATGATGTAAAGAACGGTACCGTTGCCGAACAGAGCAAGGACATACATGGAGCAGAAGGGGATGGCAATCCAAACATGCTGGTCTTGCATCCCAGGGATTCCAAGCAGAATAAATGCAGAAGGGTGGGGGGCAGTGTCATTGGGCACAGATGTAGAGAGCATAATGATGCAGAGAGCAGAGGCTTTATCTTCCTAAAAGTGGTTGAAAAATGAAATGATATCACCTCAGATGTCATTTACTCCTCCTAGTCACTCAATTTCTTGCCTTTCTTCATTCCCACCAATTCTACTCAAATTCGTGCCTTCCTCACTTCCTGTCTGTGTTATTAAAATAGCTCTGTAACTAATATGCCCACTTTCAGGATTTCCATCTTCCAGTGAAGCCTCTGCTTCGCTGCCTAAATATTCTAACGTGAGTATGATCAACTATAATGTAAATATAACCTCTCTAAGTGTGTGCTGTACAGCATACCTGCTATTAAGCTCCTCCATTCTACCCTCCACCTCTTTCTATCATGTTCTGGGCTCTGGGACATTGATCTCTATGGACTACATTGAGAGTTGCTCACCCTCTCACTTATGGTTGAATTAAGCAATAGGAAACACCAACAGGAGAGTGGAGGGAGGAGTAAGAGTGAGGTTAGGTGTTTATTCCTTTAGCACCCTCCCAGCAGGGTTGTTACAAGCTTACTGAATCCCTGTCTAAACACTATTCTCTGGCCCTGGTTTCCTCTGGTAATATCTTCCTCTTGTCCCTTAAGTCCAATGGTTGTAACAGTGCCTGCTGTCATGTACCCAAGGAATGTCACAGGCACTTGTGATTTCCCTACGCACACCCACACTCTTGTAAATGGTTTCTGTATTACATTCTCTTCGATTTACCTGAACTGAGTATGCCATCTGTCTCCTCCTGGGATCCTGTTACAATGGCATGCAGAGTTCTTCTTGACCTTGCTCTTGCCTACCTGTCTAGCATTATTTACCTCCATATTTCACCATATACTTCATGTTCCCATCACACCTAAGTGTTGCGAAATGTCTAAAAGCATGCTTTCTCACACTAGCATGGCTTTTTATTTGGTGCTTTTCCTGCACAGAATGGCTTTCTCCATTGGATCATCTGGCAAATTCCTAGTATTCACTCAAAAATCAGCTGAATACTTCCACCTCCATGCAGTCCTTCTATCAAGCCTTCTCCTATGGAGAGAGAACCATACATTTTCAACATGCCTCCCTTGGGAAATATAAAATTGTTTAATAATTATGTGTATAACTCTCTCCCCATTACACTGTGAAATTTCTGAGTCTTATTTTTTCTCTATATCCAGCATCTATGACTTATGTACATTGCAACAACCAATAGTGCTTAATGATTAATTAATGAAAGATTAAACACAGTAATTGAATTTTTAAACAGACTTGGGTAAGTGACCATGATTGGAAAAATGATATTCCCTCTTGGGAGCCTTGTTTGTAAATCAGATATGATCTTCCCTTGCTAGTTCCACGATTTCTAACATGTTCTTTTAACTCTGTATGTTCTGAGAGGTGGTCCTTATCACCTCTTCTTTAATACATTTATAACTTAATCTAATCTAATTTATGTAATAAATTTGTCTGCTTTCTTGATTAATCATATGCATTAGTTGGATTATAAAACACATCTGCCTTAGTCTGCTTTGCCAGCTTTAGAATATAATATTTTAGAGTAGTGATACTTTAGGGCCAGTTAGTCCAGAAGCCACACGAGTATGTGCTTCAGCAAACATCCAAGGAGACGAAGCACACCATGGGAAGGGAAGAAGAAAGGGAGAGACTGGAGCTTACAGGTAAGTTAAACCAGAGAAGGTTTCTCAGAGTGCCTGCTCCATGGTTTGAGGTTATGCCAACAGGAAAGGAAAAAGAAAAAATTCTGGAGCCTTCTAGCCTTGGGAGACTCCAATAGGTGAAGCCAGAATCATCATTCTTACCTTGTTGAAGTCCAGTCTTTAGGAGTCGAAGAATCTTGTTTTTAGAAGGAACATTAATATTAAGTTTATCCAGTTATTCTCACCTAAAAAGAATTTTAGAATATGGAAGAACCTAAGAGAGAATTAAAGTATTCTATAATAATTATAAAGAATATTCTTCCTTTAGTCACTGCTCACTCAAAACTGCATTATCAAAAGACTAACAGTCCATTATGAATTTTGTTTGTTTTAGTAATTGTAGTATGTATTTCTGATATATGACTTCAAGTTGATACTAGCTTTATACTAAAGGTCACTGTAAATTTTGTAGGTAATAATGTTATTACAAATTTTAATGACTAATAAGATTATTTTGTTTATATTTTAAAACCATGAAAACAGTTTACTACCAATTTTACTGTACTTTTATACTTCCTTAAGAATTTAAAAATTCAGTTATAACTTTCAAAAAATGTGATTATTAAACATGTCAATGCGCATCTTAGAAAAAATATAAATGTTTTTGCTTCTATCCTGGTAATACCTCAGATTTTTAAATAATAGATAAATGAATATAATCTTGTCATCTAATTGGGAAATAAATCACAAAGCATATATAGTTCAATAATTATATGATGCTTGACTTTCAAATGTGATATACTAAAAAGTGATCACATGGCACTTCTTTGTACAATACATCCCTAGTAACAGGGAAATTATGCTTTCTTGAGACAGCTGTTCTCAACCTCAGACCCTCTGAGTTTCAGAATGTTTCCCTTTTCATTGAGTCAACATGTATAACCACATTCCACATTAAATGCTAGGATTTCTCTTTAATGTCTTAGGCTTCCAATTTTATACTCTTTCTCTGGCTTCTCTTTCATTTCATTCCTTTGTTGACATTTTTTTTGACAGTCTTTTATGTACCAGTTATTCTTTCAAGTGTTATTAAATATATTGAAGAGTGAGAACATGCATGGTTGAGGGTATATTAAGTGTATTGTCTAATAAGACACAATTAGTCAAATAATCTCCAATATATGCATAAGATGTTTCATAGATGTATTCCATTAAAAAAAAAAAAGTTAAATGAGCCAGTTCCTACTCAGGAAAAGTTTCCCTGAGGAAATGAAATTTAGTTTCCAAATTCGAGTCTTCCTCAAATGCTTCAAACATCTCTTGTAGGACTCAACTCCTGGTCTTGTTACCCTCCTGAAGCTCTCTGCTGTTGTCTAGTCTGAAAAATAAGAGATCAGGACGTAGGTTCAGACTTCCTGGGTTCAGAATATTGCTCTGCTGCAGTTACTTGCTAACTGTATTACCTTGAGCACTTTTCTTATTCCCCTCTGTCCTGTTCTTAATATAAAATTCAGATGATAATAGTTCCTAAGGTTTTGTGTAGGCTTACTTGAGAGAAAGCATGTGAAGCATCTATTACATATTAATAGTCTCTGTAACTTAATAAGCATTACCTATAATGCTCACTGTTATTTCTTATTATTTTAAAATCTCTGAGTTCGTTGCTCAAGGTACTCACCTCTCAAAAGAGTAACTTCATTTAGTTCCTCATTTTGAAAAACATATTGGCTTTTCTTGAGTCTATAATACAATGGTGAAGACATTTTGGTTTCACCTTCTCCTAAACCAAAGATTCTCTTCAAAGATTCAAGACTTGTCCTCAGTTAGCTTGGTTCGGGGAATTCTCACAAGATATGAAGTGGGATGGCTCCTCAGTAATTCCAATCCCACCAATGTGCTACTGCAATGAAGTCCTCTCATTAATTTCCTGAGGTCAAGGAACTATTGTGACTTTTGGGATCCTTCTACACAAAAGGAGCAAGTGTGTTCTAAGCTGCTGCTAACAGCAGAGTAAGGAAGAAGGAAAGCTTGCCTTATTTCTGTTAAAGGAAGAATTTTAGAGGCAGTCACCTGATTTTGCCCTGGATAATAACAGATCTAGGGATACTGCAACAGGATTTCTAGCTTAGTAGGTATCTAAGGTTTCTGCACACAAAATTCCAGGATTATTTACATGGAGGAAATGAGATTTTGAGGGTACCAGCTGTACTCAGATGCTGGGGAGACGGGAAATCAGATGAGTTTGCAGACTCATTTGGGCTTTCTGGGGACACTGAGGATCCTAGGTACTCAGGAGCAAAGTTACTCACTAGCAACATATATAGCTTCACTCCTACCTTACTAGCATGATCAATATGAGTGAGATCAAGACACAACTATTGTGCTCCACTATAGTAATCATTTCATTGTTTATATGTATCCCATAACATCCTGTTGTATACCTTAGATATATACAATAAAAATGATTTTTTAAAAAATAAATTCTGACCTCATCATTGTTTTAAGAAAGGCTGCTCTTAGAGGTCCATCTGACTAGCTTGCCTTGAGCCCATACGGCAAACAGCAAGAGATAAAAGCTCTAACTGCAACAGGAAGGATTCAGGTGCAAAGCAAAGAAGGACTTACTGATGATAATTTTTGGCATACATCAAGGCAACTCAAACACCTGAGGAATTCAAGGAACTACAGTTTGTATAATGGGCAATCTGAGATGACCTTCAGAATAGCTAAGGACGTCAATATCTCTATATGATTGTCATCTCTATCTTTCACTACCCCTGCTTCTGGCTTTAAACTATCCTCAGCCATATTTTCTGTCTACTTTATCCATTTAACACTCACCCCAGCCTCGGTGATCAGCAGTAATGGATAAGACTTGATCCAGCACAAGTAGCATAGTTCCTGGATCTGAGCTCTGGTCTCATTTATCCCTATCCTGTGAAGGCTTTTTTGGCCCAGAGAGCCTGTGCCATGGCTCAGAGCACCAATGGTCTCAGCTGCTAAAAGTAGAGGCAAATTTGCAAATAAGATCTCTAGGGAGAGAGCCATACTACAGTCTTCTTATAAAGCCAGACATATTTTCAAGGCAGGAGAAGGGGTCTCCATTGTCCTGCCCTAATGGATTAATAGCTGCCTATCCTTTAGGCAAAAAACATAACCAAATTGTGCCAGAGTGTTGGGGACAGCAATTCAGGGAGAAGGGAAAGAACGTGGAATGAGGATAGAATAGGAAAAGATATATCTTGGGTTGGAATTTGTACAGCGTCCTTTGTTGCCTAATCTGGTGCACATACTGCTTATTTTCAAGAAAAGAATCCCTGTGTCTAATTTGAATTCCTCCAGGTTGACCTTGAGCTTCATTCTTTATTTCTCTTTAAAATTTTTGTGTTCTTATTAGGGTTATTTGTTGTCTTTTCTTCTTCATCTAATTATACCAGATGATAAGCTACTTAATCAAAGGTACTGTTCATTATGGTTCAGTGTGAAGACACATACTTTTCCTACAATCCACTGAGGAAATGACATATTGGCAGTTGTTGATACAGAAGTCAGGGATTCAGAGAAAAGCTCCACACTAGAAATGTAGATTTGCTAGTCATCATCATAATGACAATACTTAAATGAGGGTAAATGAGATAAAAAGAGAGTGAGTATATAAAGAGGACTGAAGGCTAAACCCTAATATTAAGACATTATATGATGAGTGATTATGTCATGAGAAAGAAACAGCGAAGGAGACAAATAAGGAGTAGCTGTAGGCCGAGCGCAGTAGCTCACGCCTGTAATCCTAGCACTCTGGGAGGCCGAGGTGGGCGGATCGTTTGAGCTCAGGAGTTCGAGACCAGCCTGAGCAAGAGCGAGACCCCATCTCTACTAAAAATAGAAAGAAATTATATGGACAGCTAAAAATATATATAGAAAAAATTAGCCGGGCATGGTGGTGCATGCCTGTAGTCCCAGCTACTCGGGAGGCTGAGACAGGAGGATCGATTGAGCTCAGGAGTTTGAGGTTGCTGTGAGCTAGGCTAACGCCACGGCACTCTAGCCTGGGCAACAGAGTGAGACTCTGTCTCAAAAAAAAAAAAAAAAAAAAAAGGAGTAGCTGTAAGGTAGGAGAAAAACCACTGAAAGCCAGCGAAGAAAATAATATTTTGAAAATGTATATAAAATAATATTTTTAAAGTATATAAAATGGTGGTATAAGGGTGAAAAAGTGCAATACATCTCCCTCATCCACTCCAAGGTCTGTGGCCAACACCCTTATAATAAAAGACAGAATAACAAAAGAAAAGCATAACAAATGTATTTAATTCAAGTTTTACATGACACAGGAAACTTCACAAATGAAGAAACAAACCCTAGGGAAAACTGTCGCTTTATGCTGAGGTTCCATGCAGAATGGACAACTGTGTGGAACTGTGATTAGACAAAAAGGGTCTGAACAAAGGGAAACATACTGAAGGGAACTTGGCAAGACCTGTTTGTTCAGGTTCTTCTTGGCCTTTCTGTGCAGCACAGCAAAACCCTTCTCTGGTTATGAGGGAGGACCCTTCTGGAATAAGGGTCTGTGGCCTATTTTGGGGGGAGAAAGATCATTTAATGACTGCTTTAGGTTTTATGCCTTGATTTGAGAGAGAGGAGTTCTCATTACTATGACCTGTGGGAAATGTCACAGAGAACTTCTTGCTTGTGAGGCCCTTCCAGTGTGCTTCAGTTTAAAAAGCTCAGCCTGCCAAGACAGCATCCTTTGGGTTATCACATTCTGAGCCCCAGCAGTAGCATAGCTGAGTCTCAGCAGGGTCTTTATGTAGCTTGATCAGCAACTTTTTAAAGAAACTCTGTAGGAGTTAGACATACCATGTTCACAGACTCAGTCTAGAACTCCTAAAACTTCTTGTGAAGAGACTGCTGTATCTTCTGAATCCTTGGCCGAGATTACTTAATAGTGGGTGATCAATAAATGCCTGTTGAATTGAAATGAATCCCCTTCTAACCTTAGATAACACAACCCTCGAGACATTTCTCACTGTGGCTGCCATCTCGCCAGGTATGAAGGGGCCTGCCTTTTCCAATGCTTTCCTCAGTGGCCAGTCTTGCTTGGCAATTCTATCTTTCCTCAGTGGTAAAATATCACTAACTTTGTTTTAAGCCTATTATTTATTTATTTTTTCTTTCTTTTTGTTTGGAGACAGAGTCTCACTCTGTTGCCCCGGCTAGAGTGCTATGGCATCAGCCTAGCTCATAGTAACCTCAAACTCCTGGGCTCAAGCAATCCTCCTGCCTCAGCATCCCAAGTAGCTGGGACTACAGGAATGCGCCACCATACCTGGCTAATTTTTTCTATGTATTTTCAGTTGTCTGGCTAATTTCTTTCTATTTTTTTAGTAGAGACAGGGTCTCGCTCTTGCTCAGGCTGGTCTTGAACTCCTGACCTGGAGATATCCTCCCACCTCGGCCTCCCAGAGTGCTAGGATTACAAGCGTGAGCCACCACACCCAGCCTGAGCCTATTATTTATGGTACAGACTAACTATCTGTGTGGGGTAAATCTGTAACACACATTACATGCAGGTTTGAAAACCATAGATATCCACCTGGGGTATCAGTTTAATCAGGAAGGCTAGTTTCAAAGTCTAGTGGCCAAGAATCTGAAATTTGCTTCTTTTCCCCGCCTTTCTGCTGTAACAAAATTTCTTAGCTGTTCTGAAAATCAGTTCCCACATCTATGGAAAATAATAATTACTTGGAAATGCTCAAAGACAAGGCCAGAGGAATAAGTTGGGTCACAATTTTTACCTTACTATGGAGAAAATAAGTCTTTCTCTATGATGATTCAGAACTTTCTTTCTGATTAGGGTGAATTACAAATCCAGGCAGATGTGCACCATGCAAAATAGTTATTTAATTTGTTAATTAAAACTAATTTGTTTCAACCCCTTCATTCAGCACATATTTATTGAGTGCCTATTATGTGCTAGAAACTTTGCAGGTGATGAGAATACAATGATAAACCAGGCAGACACTAACCTGGTCCTCAATGACCTAATGGAGGGGTAAACATTAAAAAACTACACTATAACTATCACCTTATTAAAGTTGTAATACATCCTAAAATAAAAAGTTTTAGAGCCGGTTCCCCTCGGCCCCAGGAACAGAGAGGCAGAGTCACCGATTATTGGCTAGTTCGAGCTAGGGTCCAAATTCCAGAGCACCAACACAGTGGCCTCTCCACAAACTAGGACCCCGCCCTGGGGTAAAGGTTAAGCTTTTATACTTTTCTGTATGCTAGTTTTCACACGACATGTTAGTCTGCACACGACACGTTTGTACACGACACGTTAGTCTGCACACAACACACTAGTCTGCACACAACACACTAGTCTGCACACAACACACTAGTCTGCACATCCTCCCCCTTCAGTTTATTTGTTCTTTTTTTAGAAGTGGCTGATTGCGTTGGCTTCTGGTTTGTTGACTCTAAGCTTCGGGCTTTTCCTGCTGGCGCCAGTTGTAGTTAACGTCATCCAGGGGAAGAGGAGGGTCTCTGACGGGGAAGGGGGCTGTTGTTGCATACCTTCTAGTTTTTGGTTACAAGCGATACTGGGAACACACGCCCTGCACAAGCTGTTCATACACTGATCATGTCTTGCTCTTCTTATCTACTTAGTTGGTTGGAAGGCACCTGGACTCTCCAGCCCTTTATCAGGAAGGAACTTGAGGTTACCTCCCCAGGGCTTTGTTTTCCTTTACTTTAGTGAAGCCTGCCATATGCTAAGCACCAAGCCAGCAAGCCATATATACAGAAGCAGAACTAGGCTTCTCACATCCAGGAAGCCTAGCCTATCATGGAGTTACCTTTGCTCTTATCCCTGTTTTTCATTCTGATTAACTATATTTATCAAACAACTAAAAGCAAGCATAGTCACAGAAGCGAATAGCATCAGTTAGAATCAAAGAGAGCACACATTTTCCTACTATCAATTCCTGTTCTTCAAAAGTACATTGTGCAGTGAGAATGTACACAAGAAATAATAATCTATTTTAGGGTGGAAGGCTAGTATACACAGGTTTTGAGAAAGAATTCTCCAGACAAAGATTAGGATATAAAAGTATAAAATTTATTTTATCTTTTAGGAAGAGAGAGATAGGGAGAGTGAGAGGGTAGGAGAGAGAAAAGGGAAATAAATGGAAGAAGAGAGAGGGGAGTTGCATGGCGAGGCACCCAAAAAAGACAAGGGAGATGCCTGCACTAAGAATAAGAGGCTGGTCAGTTTTTACAGAAACCAGGAGGAAGGAAAAAAAAAATAGTTATTTTTGTCAGTTGAAACGGAAGCAGCCATGGAGTGGAGTAATTAGCAGGAGGCAGTTGTGGGCCGTCAGGTTGTCTTCCCTGGTTTTTCTGCTTCTGGGCACTTGGTTATCTCTGAAACATAGTCAGGCTTTTCCCAGGGGACGTGTCTCGCCTCTCAGATACGGTTTGGGGGAGGAAACTGAGACCTGGAGTTTGGCACCCTTGCTGTCCACTCAGGTCTCCTCAGGAACTACTTGAGGCTATAAAACAAAGCTTAAAAGGCAGTGAGCTGGTGAATGTAAAGAGAAAGGTTTAAATTTCCTTTCTCTTAGGCTCTTTTCAGATGTGAAAAGGGAACCCCCTCAAGGTGCCTGTCAGGGAGAGAAAGAACAGAGAGAGAACAGAGAGCTCATTTCCTCTGTTATTTCACTAGCAAGGCTGACCATCTTTTCAATCGAGTGTGCGAGATTAAAGAAGGAATATATGAGGAAGGAATTTTAATTGAAGCCTAAAAAGGAGTCTCTAGGCAAAGGATAGGAAAGGGAAGAGACAAGGAGAAATTTGGTGTATTTGAGAAGCCAAAACTAGGCAAGTATTGTAGGTGTCCTGTAGTGTCATCCTGCCCTTCAGTGCCGTGTTTGCCAACTTCTCCAAGATACAGAGCTATAATGCATCAACTTTCCAGCAATATCTTTTCAACTGAGTACATAAAAGAGAAGAGGGAGCAGTTAAGACATGAACAACACAATCACTGAAATAACGAACTATGGAATCTAAGCTGTTAGAGAAGGAAGAAAGGAAAGGTTAAAGATAATGGTTTGGAGGAAAAGATTTCTGATAAATTTTGAATATACAGCAAGCTTTTATTGAGAACACACAGTTTCACAGGTACGTTCATTAGGTAGCGTATAAGAAGATGCCTAAGACTAAGTTTCTGCCTTCAAGAAGCTCATAAGATAGGTGTGGATGCACAAGCAAATAAATATAACAGTTTTTAATGGAGGCATAGACAAAGCAGCCCCTGCATGTGTCCCTTCTGAACTGCCTAAAGGATATGACAGAGCAATGAAAACGGCAACACACACAGATACACATGTGCACACACAGAGGGTCTTATCTCAGAATGCCAGTTTTACTCTTTACTTCTTACTCACAAGTAATTTAATATGTTCATCTTCATTAAATGTATGGCTTCTTTATCAGTGGAGATTTTAGGAAATAATTGGTATTTCCTAATACAGCCTCCTAACAGGAGCATGGATGCCTCCCGCACCAAGTTTTATCTTATGTCGAAAATAAGACTCTGAGTATGGGAACATAAAAGAAAAATATCACTAATGCAATTACTTGCTTAAGGAGTCAGTGAAGGGCAAATGAAGTGTAAATAAATGTTAGGTAACCTGCAAGGCTCTTACTTTTACAAGAGGTTGCTCTTTTCATATGACTTTCCCCTTTGTTGCAATGATCCCAAGGAAAGACAACACTTGTGCATGATCCCGAGGACAATGGAATCATCAAAGAGTTTCAAGGTACAAAGTGACACAATCATATGTGAATTATGAAATGCTCACTCTTGCCTTTATACAGAGAATGGATTGGGTGGAGCAAGGTTAGAACTCCTTCAAAAAGATTTTGAAAAACTCTCAGAGAAACAGGTCATAGGTTAGAGCCCAGTCGAGCTCAGTGGCCACATGAAGGTGAGGATGAGATGTATATACTCACTAGAATGACTTACAGCTACCTCATACTTAATGATATTTAACTTAAGTGTTGAGTTAATTTTGTCTGAGGATAATTTAGGTAAAATAAAAGATAAGGCACAGGTTTCTGGCTTTGGAATTCATGGTTTTAGTGCTGCAATTTACCATAAAGGAAGAGAGAAAAGAAAGCACTTTTTACAGAAGAAGGTGGTAGGATTCCAGGTCAGTTTTGGAGAAATTAAGTTTGAGAGCCTTTTGAGCCATTGAGAAGTAGATACCTAGATGTAATTAAATAAAGAACTCAGAGCTCAGAAACATACAGACCTGGGTTTAGATCCCAGATATATTAATTATATTTCTATTAAAAATTTCTGTCTCATCATTTGTAAACCAAATTTACTAATATTACCCTACCAAAATTACATTCTGAATTAAATATATTAATACTTGTAAAATGTAGGCCAAGAGTTGTGAAAAGTAAATCCTTAGACATTTCTTGGAACATATAACTAAAGAAAATATGTACAAAAGATGAACAACTCTATGTAATCTCAGATGGGCAGGGAAAAAGTAAGGAAATAAAGACAACTGAAGGAGGCATTACTCATATATAAAATATAAACTGAAGAAGTGTGAAGCAGTAAGTTTGATAATCATAGCAGAGAGGTTTAATAACTTCTTAGAAGGGAAGACAAGAGGTGTTGCCTTCAAGTCATAAGCTGAGAAATACAGGAGTGAATTGCATGTTAGGAAATGTCTACCCTTCAAATATTTTAAGATTAGCAATAGGAAAGATGTAACCCTCAGTTTAGTGCTCTTCTGTATCAATCATCAGCTTTTTCACACAAGTGGTGGGAAAACTAAACCAAGAAACCCCTTGATATTCTTGAACTTTGTAAGATTTTCTTTCTCCCCTCTCCCTCCTGCCTATATTTTGCACTTGGTTGGAATGCTCAATTTTCAAATTTGTAGTAGTTGCAGCTTTATTTTTATGTCTTCCTAAGTATGTTTCATAGGATTTAACCAAATCAATTTTACCTAAATTTTTCCTTCAATGTCCACTCATTGTAACTTCTTCAAAGAAAAGAGGAGAATAAATTTGTCCTGGATCTGCTTTGTCTTCACTCCATAAACAATAGGATTTAGAGCAGGAGGGATGGCCACATAGAGGTTGGCAAATAGGATGAGCACATTTCTAGGGACACTGTGCCCGAAGCGATGAGCAAGGATGGAGAAGGCGGCAGGTGTGTAAAACATGAGGATGACACAGACGTGGGAGCCGCAGGTACCGAGGGCCTTTTGGTGGGCATTCTGGGATGAGAGTTGAAAGACAGCACGGAGGATGAAGGTATAGGAAACAGCAATAAAGATCACGTCCGAGAGGACAGTCATGACAGGTACAGCAAATCCATACCAGATGTTGATGGAGATGTCAGCAGACGAAAGCCGAGCAACCCCTATATGCTCACAGTATGTGTGCGGAATGATACGTGTCCTGCAAAAGGGTAGTCGTTTTATAAGAAAAACGTCTGGCAGGATGACAGAGAAGCTCCTCACAATGATGCTCACCATAAGTTTGATGACCACCTGCGGAGTCAGGATGGTGTTGTATCTCAAGGGAAAGCAGATGGCCACATAGCGATCAAATGCCATGGCCGACAGGATGGCTGAGTCCACTACAAAGCTGAAGTGGAGGAAGAACACCTGAGCGAGACAACCAGAGAAGGTTATTTCTTGGGAGCCAAGCCAGAGGTTACTAAGCAATTTGGGCACTGTGGCAGTGGACAAGATGACGTCCGTGGTGGCCAGCATACAAAGAAAGAAAAACATGGGCTCATGGAGGCTGTGCTCAACTGCAATGAGGTAGAGGAGGATGCCATTGCCCAGAACAGCCACAACATAAATGACACAAAAGGGAATCCCAATCCACATGTGGAACTTCTCCAGGCCGGGTATTCCAACAAGGGTAAAAGAGCTGGGGTTGTAACAGCTCAAGTTATACATGGTCTCTGCAGTCTGGGATTCTCTGGTTCTTGAGCCCTGAGGACAAACCAAGTGTCAGAATGGGCTGAGAAGGCTAACAATTTTACTCTCATGTTGAAAATCATTGGGGAAGGCAACTGTCACATTGAGGGCTCCTACATTAGAAGCACCTCCTGTCCCCAGGAAGACCTGGCACCTATATGACTGGCAGCCTATTGCCCCTACTCTTTGCTCTAGACTCACTTAATTTATTTGTATGTTTACTAGTAAACTATATGAAAGGGTTATATTGGTTGTTCAGTAATTTCTTATCATTAAACATAATTAATTATGTTCCTTTCTCAATGCAGAATATTTAGGATAAGCCCAAACTCAAAAGAGAGGAAAAAAAAAAAAAATAACAAGCAGGAGAATAAGGAAGGGGCAGGAAGGGAAGGGAAAGAGAATAATAAAAATATTAAAAATACCAAAGTGGATGAAGATGAACTGTGAAGAAAGGGGGAAATTGACTGTTCTAGAGCAAATATGTTTAAGACAATGGGTCTAATAAAATAACTGAAGAATTTGGATAAAGCAGGAGAAAAAGTAATGAGAGAGGAAGGGAAAAAGGGCAGATTCCAGTGCTGTGGATGGTGTGGGAGTTTTATTCCAAAGGGATTGAAACATGGTCAGATTAGAGTGTATGCTCACTTGGATGTGCGTATAAGAGAATCTGTGTACCAGAAAACACACAGGGACAAGTGAGCAGCGTTATCCTGACTCAAGCAGAGAACAGCACGCTCAGAGGATAATTTATGAATGAGGGGCAATGTTTTAAACCTTGGAGGATCTCTATTCCTCCATCTTAGTAGGAGGGACAACTCTATCAGTGATTCTGACGATGCCTCCGTGGCAGAAAACACCTAGTGCTATAGGCAAAGACAAGCAGAGCAGATTCTCACCTCCTAGAGATGAAACAAAGAATAATAAAGAACTGTTTACACCAATGTTTTCATTTCTGGCCTATCAATATTTGGACCCCAGCTTTCTACTAAATAGAACCTGCCCTTGAAGTTGGCTTTGGCATTGAAAATACCCTTTGAGTTTTAAGTCTGTTTGTGTGACCTACTTGGTAGACTACTTTGAACAAGGAAGGAAAAGGAGTCAGGAACATTGATACTGGGGAGCCCAGCATTAGAGAGGCCCCACAGAACATGCACCATGTTTGGGTCTTACCTTCCACAACAAATTTACAAGGCCCTTCAAAAAGCTTTTAAGGAAAGGAAGTGGATCTTGCAAGCAAGTCACAACAGTCTAGATTATTGTGTTTGGCAGGGTTCTGTAGCCTTGATCATAAGGAAAGAATAGCTCCAGCCATGTAGGATTTGGTGATGTCTCTGCCAAGTCCCTAGTAACAGCTTTACATCGTGAGCTTCCCTCCCTTAGTTCTGCCATTAACAGAGCCCTTACTTAGCCAAAGTGGGCATATTACATCTACCTAGGAGAAGGCAACTAGTTCCCACTGTCTAAAGGCAGTCCCCTGAGTGAAAGTCTGTTCTAAGATATGTCTCCAGGTCTGATGCAGACCAAACTCCTACAAATACTGTGCTCATTCGAATGACATAGAGCAATAGAGTCTTGTTCTCCCTAAAATGGTGACCTCCTGTGGTCTGAAAAGCAAAAGACTAAGAAAACCTAAAATGTCTCTATAATTTATGTTAAATGGCAGTTCGGCCTCTTGGAGCACAGATACACTACCCCCTAACAGGAAACACATTTCCCCTTGAGTTTCAGGGAGTATCTTTAAGGGGGGGGGGAAATAAACCACTAATCATTAAAACTATAAAGAGTACCCAAAAGAAAACATCCAAACCAAAGTCTATTGGTTCAGTCAAAGCCCATTCTGATCGCATTGCGTCTACCCAAAGAGCAATTTCCTCCTGAATTCCCTGCTGTACCACTGGTCACATAAGCTGATGTGCACATGAAATCAAGTGTCCCACCATTGTCTATCTCCTTATTATAGAATCATTGGTGTCAAAAGGACTCCTTTCTCCCAGGGTTGTGTCCTTCAGGGCACAGGTCAGAGCTATGCCCTATACACCGAGCAAACTAGAGGCTCTGTTATCTGATAAAATCACAGAGCCAGGTCAGGGCTTATCTCCTCATTAATTGACTGCAGTTTTCAACTCACTAGATTCTTCTGTCTCTTGATTTGCAGGATTAGTGGGAAGTATCTATTCAGAAGGAAAAAAGTAGAAATTTAACCTGAGAAAGAGTCTAGTGAGAGGCAAAATGAAAATATTTATGCCTTTTCCCATATTCCCAGGAGATAACTCAGGCTATATGGCCCCCTCCATTTTCTGTTCCCACACAAGGGATGGAACTCACCATATTAATTCCTTTCCCTTAGGATAGAATATAGCTTGAGGGTTTTAGTGGCCTGTGGGCATCGGATCCCTGGGAGTTTCAGTGTAAGACAAATCAGACACAATCAGTTGAGTCAGAATTCTCAAAAGACTAAGAATGTTCCTGTACTTTCATTGTTCTTTAATTAGTCTATTTGTATAATAAAATTGAACACAATTGAATTAAAATTGTGTTTTAGTATACTTGATATTGGAGAGTAAGTGCTACAATTTTTTCTTCAAAATTTTCTTAGCCATTCTAAACACTTTGCATTGCCATGAAAGTTTTGTAAATAGTTTCTCAATTTACAAACAGACACACACACACACACACACACACACACACGCACACTTAGGGTTTTTATCTGACTGATGTATATTTTGAATCTAGGTATCAATGTGGAAATATTGGACATATTTATAATAACATATATTCTTATGATAAATATTTTAAATACGCCATGTCCCCTCACTAATGTAGCTTCTTAATTTCCTCCCTAATGTATTAAATTATCCATATGTGTTTCATATGTACTTAAAACATACAAATGCCTTTTCTTTGGAAGCAGAATATATTATTATCCTATAGCTACTATAGAAAATTACCACAAACGTCATGGCTTAAAACAACACAGATGTATTATCATATAGTTTTGCAGTTCCGACGTCCAGCGTGGATCCCACTGGGCTAAAAGCAAGGTGTTGAGGAGGCTGCATGTCTTTTGGGAAGAAAATTTGTTTCCTTGCTTTTTCTATCCTCTAGAAGGTCCTTTCCTTCATCTTCAAAGCCAGCAATGTTACTTCTGCCCTTCTGCCATGGTCATATTTTCCTTTGACTGCCCTATTCTGACTTCCTCTCCCTCCTTTAAGAACTCTGAGTGCATTTGAGCCATCTAGAAAATCAGGATAATCTCCCTACTTTAAGGTCTATTGATTAGTTTCATCTGAATTTCAGATGAAACTAAATTCCGTTTTGCCATATAACTCAACATAATCACAGGTTCTGTGATTTAGGATGAGGATAATTTCTGGAGGTGCATTATTCTGCCTACCACACATTTTCATAGTTTGTAAATTATGTTTGTCAAATTTACTACTCTTGATTAATTTTAATTTGCTAGATATATTAGCAATAATACATGCATTTAAATGTCTCATTTTGTTTTGTTATTTTCCCATTGCTTCTTAGTGTTTTTCATATTGGGGTATATTGTTGTATGAGTACCTGTTACCTGGCTTAATATATCCTATTAGGTTTGCAGGATCATTTTGAGTGGGAAACTCCCTCTGACTTTTCTTTCTTTCTTACTTTGTTGCTGTGCTCATCCTGCCAGTTACCTCAACCTATTCTCCTAGAAAACTCTGTCCTAAACCAAACCTTAATGTATTCATTTGGAATCTAGTTCCAATAGTGACTTTATGGATATCAAATATCTAGTTGCTGAGACAAAGGAAGATTGTTTCGGTTCCCAAGGGCAAAATGGATCTATACCTCTCACATCTCTAGGCCAGCCACTCTCTGCAAACTTTAATTCTGGAGAATGCTTTCATAGTGTGTGTGTGTTTAATTTGATCAGAAACCCTATCACCCATTCCTAGCTTCAAGTAGTGACCTCAGTGTGGGTTCTATGTATGAAAGAATTGTTAAAATGTCTTTCAAAAGCTAAACTTCTTACTAGGATACCAATTCCTTTTTCTAGATCTGAATCCCAGAAAATCTGTGGATTTGTGGACACTTGACCCATACTCCTTGTTTTATTTTCCTTTCCTGATCTAAAAAAAATGACATTAGTATTTCAAGGATAGACCAAACCCAGAGAAAGCGTCATCTGTAAGCAGTATCCAGCAAAACTATGAATGGGATGGGAGGTCCACTGTGATGTACCTGCCAGAAACGTCCTGGCCGATCGGCTCAGGGAATCTGACTCTTGGCAGTGTTTTAGGTTTGGTCAGGATCTGCAGGCAGGACAGCCTTTCCACACTACTTCAGCATCTTTTTTTTATTTCAGAATATTAGGTGGGTACAAATGCTTTGGTTACATAAATTGCCAATAACAATAGGAACTTTAGAAACTGCACAAATACATGGAAATTAAACATGCTCCTGAACAACCATTAAGTCAATGAAGAAATTAAGAATAAAATCACAATATTTCTTGAAAAAATGAAAATGGAAACACAACATACCAAAATCTATGGGATACAGTAAAAGCAGTGTTAAGATGGCAATTTATAGAAATAAATGCCTATGTCAAAAAAGTAGAATGAAGCTGGGCCCAGTGCCTCATGCCTGTAATCCTAGCCCTCTGGGAGGCCGAGGTGGGAGGATCACTTTCGCTCAGAAGTTCAAGACCAGCCTGAGCAAGACCAAGACCCCATCTATACTTAAAAATAGAAAAATTAGCCCGGCATGGTGGTACATGCCTGTAGTCCCAGCTACTTAGAAGGCTGAGGCAGGAAGATTGCTTGAGATCAGGAGTTTGAGGTTGCTGTGAGCTGTGCTCACACCATGGCACTCTAGCCTGGGCAACAGAGTGAGACTCTGTCTCCAAAAGAGAAAAAAAAGTAGAATGATTTCAAATAAACAACCTAATTATGTTTCTCAAAGGACTCAAAAAGCAAGGAAAAAGCCAAACCCCAAATTAGAAAAAAAGACATAATAAAGATCAGCATAAATCTAAATGAAATATAGACTAAAAATAAAAAATGAAAAGGATCAACAAAACAAAAATTTGTTTTTTTAAAAAAATAAAATTGATAAACTGCTAGCTAGACTAATCAAGAGAAAAGAGAAGATCCCATAAAATAAAATCATATCAAAAAAAGGAGACATTATAGGTGATACTACAGAAATACAAAGGAACACTGGAGAATATTATGAACAACTCTAAACCATCAAATTTGATGACACAGTGGAAATAGATAAATTCCAAGACAGATATAACCTAACAAGATTGAACTGGAAAGAAATAAAAACCTCAATAGACCAATAACAATAATGAGATAGAATCAGTAATAAAAAGTCTGCCAACAAAGAAAAAACCCCAAAGCTGGATGGCTTTACTGCTAAATACTACCATTTTAATGAACTAATGTCAATTCTTCTTAAACTATTCAAAAAAACTAAACATTTCCTTAGGTCTCTGTGTGTCCTCCATAATCCTCACATGTCCTGCTCGAAGAGGAATCTAATGAAATATCTCTACCTTTGGGTTCATGGATTTCTAACATTTTCCCCTTTGAGAAAAGGGGCGAAGTAAGAGGAAATGTGGTTAGAGTGTGAGGGCAGAAACAGATTAAACGCCAATCTGAGTAAACTTTAGGAAGAAAATAGAGAAGCTATGAAAAAGTATTGGTTAAAACTTGTAAAAGGGGGTTACATAATTATTAATAATACCAGAAAATATTTGAATTACGTTATGTGACACAGAAATTTTGTCCACATTAAGAACAATAGAACAGAAACATGACATCATCAAGATTTTAATTCAATTAAAATTATATTTGTAGCCATATATCTTGGTATCTATTACTCCTTATGTACACCACTATCTAATAGATTTGGGACAATAAGGAATAAAATAGAAAAGTTCTCCACCTGACTTCATGAACCTTAGAGTTGGGGGCGCTCAGTGTGGGTGGGGAATGGGGTTACTGATGCCAGCATTAAGTGATGACAGGATGACACTTCTCCTCATCGCCTTCTCCTCGTGCATTTTCATTTTCTCACTCAATCCTCCTCTCTAGCTGTGTTCCCAGTTCCAGTGAGGACTTACTGAGGTGTCCTAATGAAGAAAGGCTTAAAAGGGAGGCTGCAGAGTACTCCGTGGACTACACCCCAGCTTTCTGGACCAGTTCTGCGTGGTGACTAGCAGAGAAACGAGAGTAAGGCCTGGCGCTGCTCAGCGAGGTTATAAACACTTTGGAGAAGACAACAGGGGGAAGTTGGAAAGTTCTTTGAAACTTAAGAGTTTAACTGCTGTCGGTGTGATAATGTAGTATTTCTGCATGGCTCTCCAGATAAATTCCCAGCATCCTGTCCCCTCTGGGTCTGGGAGCCTTAATGGTGTGTCAGCTGCCCTGCTCTGCAACTTTTCTGTTCACTTGTCCTGTAAGATTTCCAAGTCCAGACCAGGAACCTACTGCAGTTCTCTAAAAATCACTAACATTGTTCATCCTTCTCCTTGGGCCATATGTCTGCCACCCAGAAGCAGAACCCACCTGTGAGATCAGGAACAAGAGAAGCATTTTGGAAGAATTTCCACAAAGGGCACCTTTCCTAGCTTTTAATAGTTGGTTGGGTTAATATGAAACTATGTCAGAAGAAGTGGTGTGATGACAAGGTCCTGAGACTCATGAGAAAAAGGAGTTAAAACAGGGGTGCCCCTTTATTTTACCACCTCTCTTTCAGTGAAAGGCACAGCAGCATAGCAGATGACTCTCTCAGAGGGCGGGACTGGAGGCCTTGCACTGAGGCATCTGGTTGGTCCATAGTTTATCTTCCCCCTTCTCACCCTCCGCCCACAAGAATTTAACTTTCATTTCTTGCAGCTTCTCTGGGGCGAACTCCTTTGTGCATAACAGGCGACTGGATTGGTGCCTGAGTCCTGACTACAGCTACCCTGGCCCATCTTCTCTCTTCCCGGAATCTCTGCTTCCTCTTTGGTGTCTGAAGGTGTATTGAGTGATTTGTGGAGGGCAGAAGACTTTGGAACAAAAAACTGAATTTGCTTGGGTGAGTTTAACTGATCATGGGGAAAGCTGTTCCGAAGCAGGAAAAGGCCCAGCTTGCAGACTTCCTGCCCTCAGTGCTGACACGTGGGCAGTCTGGGGAGGTACAGCTTTGAAACAAGGGAGGTTGAAGAAGTGAAAGGGTTTGTTTTCTGGAGGAACAGTTATTTTTCCAGGCTGAGTCTCTCCACAGCCCCTTTCTAGTCTATAAATTTGAACTGCACTTTGCTGAAGAGAGCCAGAAGCCTCTACTCCAGAAGCAGACAGTGCCTTCCCCCAGCAACAGGGGCAAAGCCAGAGAAATCTTGAATCCTAATAGTTTAATGCCTATCAGTGTAATAATTTTGTATTTCTACATGACTCTTCAGATCAGTTTCCATCAACCTGGCCTGTCTGCATGACATCAGCCTTGATGGCATGACAGCTGACCAGCTTTGCAGCCTGTCATCTGGTCACTGCTGCTAGAGCCCCAAGTCCAGACTCCAGGAACTACTGCATTTCCTTAAAATTTACCAACCTTTCTCCTCCCTCTCCCTGGGCCATATCTGCCACCCAAAAGATCGAGAAAAAAAGGAGCACTTGGGAAGAATTTCCAGAAGTGTCACCTTTTCTACCTTTTAATTAAAGAAAGAGTCGCTTGACTGATATTAATGATATGAAAAAATGTCGGAAGAGGTGGCATGATAACAAGATCCTGAAGCCCATGAGAGAAGAGAGTTCCACAGGGCCCTCTGTTGCACCCCCATCCCCTTCCCAGGGAAGGGACAGCTTCAGCTTCACTTAGGCTAATTCAGACATACAGAAGAGCCCAGGCAAAGCTCTTTTCTCTCACCCTTTCTTCCCCTCATCTGACTAAATCTTACTGCATGGAGATTATTTTGGGAGATTTTCACCTCTGCATCATATTCCTTATCCCCCCTTCTGGTAATAAGTCAGTGTTCGGCACCTGTCTTCTCACTTAGGCAGTATACTTCTGTCATGCCATATGTCACAGGATTTTAAAATTGATTCATGGATTTTTGCTTCAGTTTTTAATTCTGCTAGTATTACAGGGAATATACATTAAATGGTTATGACATTGTGAAATATATTTGGTCTTACTTCCTGTTTCCTGGCATACAACTCCTAAAATCCTTGAAATCTTCCAAGAGACAATCTTTTTGTATGCTAATGAATCGGCTGATGGCCGGCAACCCCTAGATAGCTTCAGGATGGGGGCGGGTCTGTGGAAATACTAAGGCAGGATTTGAGGGTTCAGAATTTCACTCCACCCCCCAACCTTCAGGGAGGGGAGATGGGCTGGAGGTTAAATTGCATCATTAGCCAGTGATTTAATCATGTAATGAAGCCTCCATACAACCCTGAAAGCACAGGGGTCAGGGAGCTTCCAGATAGTTGAGCATTTGAAGATTTCTAGAGGATAGTGCACTTGGAGAGAGCATGGTAGCTCTGTGCCCTTCCCTCATGCCTTGCCCTGTGCATCACTTCATTTGTATTCTTTGTAATATATCAGTAAATGTAAGGAGGAGAATCCTGATTTATTTTTTTGAGACAGAGTCTCACTCTGTTGCCCTGGCTAGAGTGCTGTGGCATCAGCCCAGCTCACAGCAACCTCAAACTCCTGGGCTCAAGCAATCCTCCTGCCTCAGCCTCCCGAGTAGCTGGGACTAGAGGCATGTATCGTCATGCCCGCCTAATTTTTTCTATATATTTTTAGTCGTCCAGTTAATTTCTTTCTATTTTTTCAGTAGAAATGGGGTCTCACTCTTGCTCAGGCTGGTCTCGAACTCCTGAGCTCAAAGGATCCTCCCGCCTAGGGCTCCCAGAGTGCTAGGGTTACAGGCGTGAGCCACTGCTCCCGGCCCAAGAACCCTGATTTATAACCTGTAGGTCAGAAACACAGGTAAAACATCCCAGCAGAAATTGAGGGCAGTCTGTGGGACTGAGCTCTTAAGTATGGGGTACACACTATCTCCAGGTATATAGTGTCAGAATTGAATTAGAAGACTCCCAGCTGGTGTCGGCTGCTGAACTTGTTTGATGTGCAGAAGTCTTCTGTGTTAATTGGTTACGGAGAGTATAGGCAATATTGAGTTCGTTTGTTTCCTGCATAATGGTATTAGATGATATTATAATACTTAGCAAATGAAACAGTACAATTTTATTTTCCCAGCCTATTTAGGAAAAGTGATCCTTTCCCATATAACATCAGTAATTTGCAGCTTCATCATGCTCAGAGAAACAGTATTACCCCAATCACAGAAGAAAACAATTCTGTCTATATCCTTATTGCTTGGAGTTTTACAATACCTACTTATTGTCTTTTAATGTCTTTGTTGCATGTCTTTAGCTTTGGGACACGTTTAGTTTGCGTTCTCATGATCACAGATGTCAGAAGTCCCACGTGTAGGGTACAATCACCTGACACCTATGGCAGCCAGCTGACTGGCGGGATACCAAGGAGGTAACAGTAATGTTCCCATCTCTACCACCCTGACTTTTCTGGGGCCTTTGGGTCACACGTGGAGGTGGGATTACCCCCTTATGTGGGGACTCTGGCTCCTCTGCATGGTCCTCTTTCAGTGTCTGTTATGGCATCAGCTGCTTTGACATCAGCCCCTTTGTAGCCCCACTATGAATGTAAATTTCACAGTCTCATGGCAGAATTCAATGTCTGCTCCTCCCTCCCATATAGGCCCTTGATGCTTCTTAGAACTGGTTGGATTTTTAATGGAATAAGAGATAACTGGAGTCCCTACCCCTATCTTTGGCTCACAGCTTGAGTCATAAGCAGTAGTAAACATCATCACATGATGTAAGCCCCTGATCTTGCCATTCCTCAGAGCCTAAATGCCGGCTCACCATTCCTGCAGCCAAACCCAATATGGCCTTGGCCAATTTTCAGTATCTGTACCCTTGGCTGAATTACTCCTTGTTCTTTAGATGATGGGAGGAGTGGACAGTTTTTGTAGGTCTGAATTTATCTCCTTATAGCATTTGTAACTGTTTCTTTCCTTTCTCAGAGCAAGGGAAAGACTTATCAGTTGTCTCATAGAGAAGATTTTTTTTTTTTTTGCCATCAAACCTTGGCAACCATCCGTACATCAGTATCCAAAGGACTAATTATCTTGTGAAAGCTCATGAACATAGCTTCCAGGGACCTAAAAGGGACATATTTAGTTACATCATGGAAAATGAGGTCTGTTTTTACCACCTGGAATTTAAAATCTGTATATAATCTTCCCAGTTTTAATGTGCTTTACATATCAGGCTATTTTTACTCCCAATAATGTGGACTAGCAAGACAGCTAACATTCCACTTCATTGTAACCCAGTAAGTTTCCCAAGGGAAAACAACACCAGGAGAAGGTAAGCCAATATTATCTTTATAGGAAGAAAGAGCCCAAACCTGATGTTAACCATTTGTTCCTACCTATCCAGCCTAATTCCCAACACTGTCCCTTCTACTTCTCTTTCATCTGCTCTCTGTTTTCTCCATTGCCTTGTCCTGCAAGCTGTCGTCATCTTTCCCCTGAGCAACTGTGCCTGCGTCCTAACTGATCTTCCCTTTCTCACAGTGAATCCATCTCACCTTTCACAACTCCAGTGCAAAGCTAATGATATTCTCATTTCCCTCTGCTAATTGATGTTGATAAATGACATTGATAATTTCTCCTTGCTCTTAGGAAAGAGTCCCTAAATTTATGTCTTTTGGGAAGTGTCAAATTTTCTGATCCCTGCAGGCCTAGCAGCTCTGTACACACCAGCCAAACTGGCCATTTAAAACTCACGGAAGATGCTGCATATCCTATGAACAGGTTATTCATATGTGGAATATCTGCTACCTAATATATTTGTCCTCTTTCTCATCCCATATATTCTTCATATTCTTCAGGATTCAGTTAGAACCTTGTGTTTTCAAGTTGTAATTCTTGGATAACCCTCTGTTTTCTCTATTATTTGATTCCCAACAATGTGTACATGTCTCTAGTCGTGTTCATCACATTTGCTCTTTTGTGTATATATATATATATATATATATATGTATATGGCTGATTATTTAATTTACTGTGACTGTTCAGAAGAATGTCAAGTTCATAGTGGTTGAAACCATCTGCTGATATTTGTGTTTTAGATTTTGGTTCAATTGCTAGCATCCATCATCAATGATAATTTGTCAAATGGTCTCATCTAATATTTTGAGACTTCTCTCCCAAGACTGGCATTCATTTCATATATGTTTCTATTTTTTGGGTCTCTGACATATGTGTACTATGAGTATATCTTTATCATCTCCCTCCCCATCATCCATCCATATGCATATATACTATACACCTATAGGCTCCTATCAAAGTCCTTGGCAAATTTCTAGGACAAGACACCTCAGAAGCACCCCCCCCCCCCCGGTCTAGATTTCTCTAGCTCCACGCCACCATTGCTCTGGGGATGCATTTGGTCTATGCAGTTACCTCTGATTGTCTTTGATTGACTTTGTGGGGTAGGAAAAAGACCTCACAGATAAGGATGAAATTTATCACATGACATGAACTGGGAGTAAAGTGTTTGAAATTATTATTAAAAAAGCCCTTTTTACCAGGTCACCAAATTCCTTTCTTTGTTTCTCTCCTACATTTTTTTAATCCTTTAATATTTTGGTCTTGCCCTATTTTTCATTTCTGCACAATCAATAACCTTTCTATTCCCACCCTTCTTACTCTGCCCCCTTTTAACTTTCCCAATCATGCAGGGATCTGTGAGCTTAGGAACCTCAGCAGTGAGGACAGGAAGGATCAGGGAATGGCTGCTATGGCTTCAGAACTCCTGGTGAATTTAAAGGAGGAGGTGACCTGCCCCATCTGCCTGGAGCTCCTGACAGAACCCTTGAGCCTAGACTGTGGCCACAGCTTCTGCCAAGCCTGCATCACTGGAAACCATAAGAAGTCCATAAAAGACCAAGAAGGGGAGAGCAGCTGCCCTGTGTGCCGAATCACTTACCAGCCTGGGAACATGCGGCCCAATCGGCATGTGTCCAACATAGTGGAGAGGCTCAGGGAGGTCAGGTCGAACCCAGAGGAGAGGCAGAAGATAGATCGCTGTGCACACCATGGAGAGAAACTCCTACTCTTCTGTGAGGAAGATGGGAAGGTCATTTGCTGGCTTTGTGAGCGGTCTCAGGAGCACCGTGGTCATCATACGTTACTCATGGAGGAGGTTACCCAGAAGTACCAGGTAAGGGACAGAATGGTTGGAAGACAGGGCAGAAAATGGTACCTGATGGGAAATATACACTTTGCATTTTATTTTAATTACTTTGTCATCATAGACCTGAGGCCTATACTTTTTTTCCATCCTGTGCTTATCGTCTAAGCCCTGAAGGACATTTTTATGCACTCCATGTAATTGTAAGAGAATAAACCTAAAGTACATACTCTTGGACAGAAGTAAATATTTTTGCACCTTAAGCTAGGTGAGTAGAGATTTGCTGCCCAAGGAAAGCTCTGGTTACTCCTTTCAGCAGGAGAGTAACTGGGGTGGATTGAGATATAAGTTCTTTCCTTGCTATAGGATCAGATTTTTCTTCTAGGACAAAAAGAATCAGTCTACTCTTGGTGAGGGGACGGTGACTTAAATTACCTAAGACTTAAAGAACACATTCACCATGTTGGGTTTTCTTTCAAGTCATGGGATTCTAACTGTGGGGTTCTCAGAGCTTCTGTAAACTCTAGTCTCTTTTGAGATCAATCTGATTTCTTCCTTGTTCATCTTCTACCCAAGTGCTGAAAAAGCTCATAGCTTGACTCTGGTGTAATTCCTTTCTCACAGGAGACGCTCCAGGCAGTTCTGGAGAAGCAGATGAAGGAGCAACAGGAAGCTGAGAAATTGAAAGCTAACATCAGAGAAGAGAGGACTTCCTGGAAGGCAGGAGGAGACAATCCCTGAGGGAGTTAGCCAGAAATCTGGGCAGAACCTTGGGGAGGAACTCCCTCCCTCTTTGTTCCCTGACAGTTGATAACTCCAGAAGTCATTTGATTAGTCCTCTTCTTCATCCTTTCCCACATCGGAGTTTGGGGGTAGAGAGTATGACACAAATGAACATAGCTATTTGGAGGGAGCTACTTACATGGAGGGACTGTCTGGGGAGGATGGCTGGTGAATTCTGAGTACCATTCTTGTGATGCTTTTTGAGTCTGTGTCTCTACTGGGGGAAGACTTTTGGCAATGGCTCATGGTTTTGCCCTCAGTGTTCAAGGGTGGGGTGAGAAGTAATGCAGGCAGGTATGAGTGTCTTGGATAACTGTGTGAAAGCTAAGCCACACCCAGGGGTCCCATTTTGGCTCAGAGTGGGCCTCAGCATGCCAATTTAAGGTTATTGTTTTAGAATGTATGAAGGGATAATAACAGGACAAGTCAACTTCCCTAAGAATTTCTTCCCTGCTTCTATTTCCCTTCCCTGTGAGAACTTCCCAGAGGAAACCGTTCTATTTCTGGCTTACAGCCTCTTCTTGATAGACTGAATGCCTCTCTTTTCTTTCTCATCCCTAAAGAATCAAATACAGTGTGACAGAGAAAATATCCAGGCACAGTTTGATAAACTGAGAGACATCCTACACTCTGAGGAGAACGAAGAACTGCAAAAGCTGGAGAAAGAGGAGGAAGATATTCTGGATAGCCTGGCAGAGTCTGAAAATGAGCTGGTCCAGCACAGCCTATTGGTGGGAAAGCTCATCTCAGATCTGGAGCATCGGTTGCAGGGGCCAGCAATAGAGATGCTGCAGGTAAGACTTGAAGAGAAGCTTCAGTATCTGAGATTCAGGAAAAGTGAAGACTGTTTTCCTTCTCTATGTTGCTGGGCTGTCTCTTGTGCCAACGCTAAAGTTCTCTGGGCACTGCAGTACCCTTTTCCTAATTCAATTTCAGAGGTTATAGGAATAATTGAATGTATAGGTATCAAGGCAAAATCCTATTTTTATTAATCTATCAAGAGCAGTACAAAAATTTGACCTTGGAGAGAAGATCAGTTGTATCCAGTGCTATTTTCTAGGCCCCTGTTCTCTGCAATCTAATGCTGAGCCTTTCTCAGACAGCTTTTCATTGCTCATCTTAGTCAAATACAAGCACTTCAGAATACGAGATGTTTTTGTTTTTCCCCCTCATAGAATGTGTTGAAACATTACCCCTATTTATGTCCTGAAAAATATCTGTAAAGTACTGGTGTTATTTCTTCTTTAAATATTGAATAGAATTGACCAGTAAAGCCATCTCATACTGTTTCTTACTTTTGGGAAAGGTATGAAATTTTTAATTTTTTACATGCATTGAGTTTATTTAGATTTTGTAATACTTCCTCAGTCTCTTCCTGGTAATAGATGTCTCCATAGGAATTTGTTCATTTCATCTAAGTTGTCAAATTTGTAGGCCTAAAGTTAGTTAATCATAAAACTTCTTTATAGTCCTTTAAATTTTTATTTTTAATTTTAACTTCATTTAGTTATTAAAATTGACAAATAAAAATTGTATGTATTTATTGTTTACAACATGTGGTTTTGAAATATGTATACATTGTGGAATGGCTAAATCAATCTAATTAATGTATTCATTACCTCACATATTTTTTGTAGTGAGAACATTTAAAATCTACTCTCTTTGTCATTTCAAGAATACAGTCATTGTTAAGTATAATTGCCAGGTTGTCATAGATATTACATGCAAATATGTGTTATAACCTGTCAATATAGTATATTATTATGTTAATCAATTTATGTCTTTTAAAGTTATTAAAAATAAATTATAAAATAAACTATACCATATTTTATATTAACTCACATTTTATAGCATTTCCTTGTTTCAGTGTCTTTATGAATTTGAGTCGATCTTTGGAGGAATTTTATTTTTTCAACTAAAAATCTTTTTAAGAATATTTCTCACAAGATATATTTCCGCCATCTTCCAGCAACAAACTCTCCTAATCTTTATTTGGGAATATATTTTATTCTTCATTTTTGAATAATATTTTTGCTTTATATGGAATTCTGGGTTTGCAATTTTTTTTTTTCTTTTGGAGCTTTCAACATGTCAATCTAGTCCTTTCTGACCTTTACTATTTCAGATGAGGAGTCAGCTATTAATCACTTTCAAAGCATTCCTTATCTGATGACTGGTTTCTCGCTTGCTGCTTTGAAAATGCTTTCCTATGCTTCTAGCCTTCAGAAGTTTGTCTATGAAGTGTTTATGTGTGGATCTCATTTTATTTATTTAACTTGGGGTTCATTGGGCAAAGCTGAGTACATTAATGTTTTTTATAGACTTGTAAAAGTTTTTCCCAAATTATTTTTTCATTTTTTTCTGTCTTCTTTCCTTCTGGAAGACCTGTTACATACATATATTTTGGTACATTTCATGTCATCCCACATGTCACTGAGATTGTTCTTATTTTTTCAATCATTTTCCCTCTATGGTTTACATTAGAAACTTTCTATAGATGCAACTTCAGGTTCAATGATCCTTTTGTCTGCCATCTTAAGCTCATCTTTACCAGAAGAGCTCTTCTGGTAAATATTTCATTTTTGTTATTTTACTCTAAATTTTCAGAATTTTTATTTCTTAATCATTTCTATCTCCCTCTTGAGACTACCTGTTTTAGGAGTTATTGTTTTTATACTTTAATTCCTCAAGCATAGTTCTCCTTAGATTTTTAACTTATTTACAATAGTTGCTTTGAAGTCTTTGCCTCCTAACTCCAACATCTGGGGTCATTTGGAGGTATTTTCTATTAATTGTTCTGGTATTTTTTCCCAAGCATGGGTTCTACTTTGTTGGTTCTTGGTACATTTTATATATTTCAGTTGTAAAATAGACATTTTTGATATTTCATTGTTTCTCTGGATTCTCATCCTGGACCTTCCCAAGAAGTTAGTTTGAATTTTTTCATTTAGTTACTTCCCTACAGCTCCTGATGTATCTGCTGAGTTTAATTTTTAAGTGTGGCATCTTAGTTTTCTATTGTGTGTACACATATGTTTGATTGACCTCTAAACTCAAATAGAAGTTATGTTTAATCCCCACAAGGCAGTAAGGCTTGTGTCCTGTCCTGATGGATTTATTTTTGGGTAGGTGGGTGTATTTAAAGTTCAGGCCACTTAAAAATCTGCCATAGGCCAGGCGCGGTGGCTCACGCCTGTAATCCTAGCACTCTGGGAGGCCGAGGCGGGTGGATGGTTTGAGCTCAGGAGTTTGAGACCAGCCTGAGCAAGAGCGAGACCCCGTCTCTACTAAAAATAGAAAGAAATTATACAGACAGCTAAAAATATATGTAGAAAAAATTAGCCGGGCATGGTGGCACATGCCTGTAGTCCCAGCTACTTGGGAGGCTGAGGCAGAAGGATTGCTTGAGCCCAGGAGTTTGAGGTTGCTGTGAGCTAGGCTGATGCCACGGCACTCTAACCCAGGCAGCAGAGAGAGACTCTGTCTCAAAAAAAAAAAATAAAATAAAAACTGCCATAATTGATTCACTGATAGGTTGTTTCACTTCTCCTTTCCACATGTGTGTATCTTTACCATGGCCAGATTGTGTGTCACTTTGTCACTTTTTTTTTTTTTTTTTTTGAGACAGGGTGCTGTGTTGCCCAGGCTAGAATGCAGTGGCATCATCTTAGCTCACCGTAACCTCAAACTCCTGGGCTCTAATGATCCTCCTGCCTCAGCCTCCCGAGTAGCGGGGACTAAAGGCATGCACTGCCATACCCGGCTAATTTTTGTGTTTTTTGTAGAGATGGGTGTCTCATTATGTTGCTCATATTTTTCCCAAACTCCTGACCTCAAGTGGTCCTCCCACCTCAGCCTCCCAAAGTGTTAGGATGAAAGGTGTGAGCCACGGCATCTGGCCAGTTGTGTCACTTAATCCTAGTTAAATTAGTATCTGCAATTCCTGTTTCCAGCAACAATGCTGTGGTGCTTTTAAGATGGACATCTGATCCAATGCAAGTAAATGCCATGCAATTCTAAACATTTTTGGTTAAAATTTAAGAGAAGTTCTCCTTTCCTCCTGGGTTTTTATCAGGAGATTCACATTTCCTTCATATACTGAGAATAAAGTCAATGTAGAGGAATAAGTAGAATTTGGAGAATAGACCAGATCTTGATGACAAGGTTTGAGCTTCAAAATTCAGCTATGATTGAAGTTGTAATTGCCCTTTCCAAAATCCCTGTAACTACTTAATCTAGTTTCATTTGGTTTATGTCATACACAACATAAAATTTCTGATATTAATGAAAAAAGCAAAGGGTGGGGGTGTGTGTGTGTGTGTGTGTGTGCCCAGCAATTGGCCTAGTTCTCGGAGAAAACTTACCTGAAGGACATAAATCTAGGGCAAAGGACACCAAATACATTGGTATCAAACAAAACAATATCTGTGATGATAAAGACGACTAGATGACCTAAAGTCATTAAGGATGTAGATTAAACTGGTAGAGACTGAAGTTCAGGGTAAACATTGTAGTTTTTAGGACAATGACTGAGTAGATATCAGTAATATTATAGACAACATCATTAAGATAGAAAAAAGTGTGGTTGGTGCTACATATTAGACATCTTGAGCTGCTGGTCCTTGTGGCTTCTGCATTATTGAATATATTAAACTGCATTTAAGTGACAAATCTGAGTAAAAATTGAGAGTTGGAAATCAACTGCGCATATGTATGTGTGAAATTTGAGGGAGTGGATGAGGTCAGTTATAGGTAATGTATAGAAGAAAAAAAGAGCGGCTAGAGAAACATCTGTACTTGTTTAGTACACTTGTTTGCTTGTACCCTCGGGAAAAACCATGTAAACTTCCTGAGGACTATTTATTCATCTTTAAGTCTCCAAAACCTCTCATAATGCCTGGCAAGTGATAGTGAATCAGTTTACACATCTGTTGAATGAGTCAAAGAGCCATGCATTATTTAAATCATCTCATGGGGAACCACATACGTTTGGATAAAAAAAAATTGGGGGCCTCTTCTTTTTGCTTGTAAACATGTCCCATCTGCAGATATCAGAAACTCCTTCCTCAAGGATGAAAGCTGTTTCTACTTTTTAGTTAACTTGGTAACTTCACATGAGTCTTCTGGGTGATTGCCTTGAGTCTTATCTTTACTTTTTTGTCTTTCGTGCTGGAACCATCTGCATTCTCAGCCTACCAGGGGTCGGTGGAAATGTGATGAAGCTTGGTGAGGGAAGAGAGGCTACTATTTCTTAATTTATGTTTTCTCTCTTCTTCCTAGGATGTGAATGACGTCATAAAAAGGTATGTGTGGGAGACCAGAGATGGCCCTTTTGTGCTGCGAGAAGAAATTTGTAGGTGTTAGAACCCTCTCATGTTCAATTACAATAAAACATGTCCCAGGGAGGAAAATTTAGATATAGTGTTATCTTAAATTTCTGGTCACAAGTCAGGGTTTGAGTGTTTTATAACTACTGAGAATAGACCAAATTCTACGGTGGGAAATTTGGGTGGTGGGGAGTCACAGAGTTTGCATCAGTAGCAGTATTGGGGATAAGGTGTTGCAGTATCAGATCCCTGTTACATCACCATTCTATTACCTACCTCTCACTCTGGTTCTGTATTCAATAGGTGCTTGACTTATTGTGGGAGAGATATATCTTCTTTTACTACCAAGTACCCAGATATGTCCATTGGGATAATTTCTATATATTTATATTTTTCTCCTGGGAATAGAAGAGACCGGGTCCTTCTTTATGGTTCTATTTAGATTTCCAAAAACAGACTTAAATTTCTGTGAGAAATATTTTGGTTTTGGTGTAAATAATTGATCCATCTTGTTGACATACTTCAGAAGAGTATGGAAAGGTGGTATCCTTGTGTTTAAAATTGCACACACACCTGGCAGTAACAATCTCTTCCAAACACATAAAATTCAGACGAGTATTAGTTTGGTGCTCACAATATCTCCTTTGCTCAGTGTTTATAATTTTTCCCAGAGAACCTGAAACCTCAGATGTTACCTGAGGACCTCCCGACTAGGCTTTGAAGATCTTGGGCTTTTCCAGATAGGGTTTCCATACTTAATAAGTCTCAAACACCCAGAGGCCAGGTTCTGCAAACTCACTTTCTGACCATCTCTCTGGGAACTCACATCCATAGCAATGATGTTTCCACACATTACATGTTCTTATTTTTAGGCACTAAAATTTTGTTTTGTTTTGTTTTAAAATCTATTATTTTATGGTTTCTTATGAGTTCAAGGAGGTATAGAGGGAGAGGTTAATCATTTCATTTTAGAAGGAAAAACTGTGCTTCTGAAGAGGTTAAGACATTTCCACGATCACACAGAGGGTAAGTGGAAAGGTGAACATGAGCACATTTCATCTGGTTCTAGGGTTGGGAGTCTGTTCTCTCCTTTCTCAGGATCTCCAGGGTAGAGAGTTCAAGTTCATTAATGGGGTGAAACGATAGAAAGTCCGTGATGTTCAAGGGACACAAGGTCAGAGGTATGGGGGTCAATGTTTTTCATTCCTAGAAGTGAGACCTTGACCTTGAAGACACCAAAAACTTTTCCCAAGGAGCAAAGGAAAGTGTTTCAAGCTCCTGATCTGAGAGGAATGCTGCAAGTGTTTAAAGGTGAGCAGAGCTAGATCAAGTGTGTGGCTGTGGGATTCTAGTGGTGGCATGGGCTAAGTGGGGGAGAGGGCACAGTTTCTAGGTGTGGATAGAAGAGATAAGGGAGGACTGATATTGTGTGCTGATAATGTGGTCATATTTAATGGCAATGGCCAGGTGCCTGGTTCGTCCTCTCATTCACAAGTTTGCTCTCCTATCATAGTCCCCTATTCTTCCCCTAGTCTATAGGAGAGATGGATTTCTGTGCTGACTTTGCTTGTATTCAATATTATATTGTTTTATCATTTCAGAGCTGAGAGATGTCCAACGCTACTGGGGTAAGGAGAAATCACAGTATCACAAGCTACCCTATTGTCTTTACCTTTCAGAATTTTTTGTTCTCTAGTAGGTCTCATGTTTTAAGATCCATGTTTCTCCTTGCAACTCACACATACCTACCCCTCCCTATAACCTGTGAACAAGGTTCCTCTTAGGTTACTCTCAAGTTCTTCTCAAGATTCCTCTCATAATATCACCAGTAAGCCAATATCATATCCCTCATCTGACCCTTTTATTTTTCCACAGTTTATGTGACACTGGCTCCAAGCAACAATCCAAATGTTGTCATTTCTCCAGATAACAGACAAGTGGTATCTACGTGCATTTCGAGAGGTTTCAATAGCCTTGTGATTAACAATCCTTATTATGACATCATGGGCTCCCCAGTTATCACATCAGGGAAACATTACTGGGAGGTAGATGTGACCCAAAAACGTGCTTGGATCATGGGTGTATGTGTTGAACATGCCCACCCACAAAATATTGTGTATGATCAGGGCGTACATGTTGAACCAGCCTACCCACAAAATATTGTATTTGGTCAGAGCGTACGTGTTGCACGAGCCCGCCCACAAAATACTGTGTATGTTCATAACTTAACAGGAAATTATCAACCACAAAATGGCTACTGGGTTATAGGATTGAAGAATACATTGGAATATAATGCTTTTCAGGATTCGTTCCCTTCTGGTTCTGTTCACTCTTCTCAACCTTTGATCGTGACCCTCTCCCTGACTGTCCCACCTAAGCGTGTTGGCATTTTCGTAGACTATGAGGCCGGCACTGTCTCATTTTTCAATGTTACAAACCATGGGTTTCTCATCTATAAATTCTCTACACGTTTTTCTTGTCCTGTTCGTCCATATCTCAATTCTATGAAATGTCAATTCCCCATGACTCTGTGCTGACCAAGCCCTTAGCCTTCTTACACATTCAGCCACTTCTGTGCAGCACCTCTTACCCTGGGTGCCTCTCATACACCTGAACTCATCTGTGCCATTTTGACCATCTTTTCCTTGCTGTCTCCCTTCTTTCTATTTGAACTTCCTTTACTTAACAATAAGATGTACAGACTGCCTTGTGCCATGTCTTTCCCGGTAGTTTATTCACATATCATAGCAAATTTGACTGAACATTTTCCATACTCCCAAGAAAAAATGACTGAGCCTTCATAAAGTAAGATCAGTATTGAGGTAACACTTTGCCAAATCTTTATAACCCAATTTCCTCTGACACTGACTAAGAAGATAAAGGAAAACTTTTCAACAAGCTTTCTATGTTATTGTGTAGGAGTCGCTGACCAAAGAATGAGCTTTAGCAGTATGTCAGTTTCCTCATAATGCCCCTTATTCATCAAAGAGTTAAGGAGAAAATATCATAAATAGTATACACTAAGAGTAGAGGTTTTGTATCCAGAGTATCTGAGTTCAAATCCTGTCTCTCCATATACTAGCAGTGTAGTAATGAATAGCATACTCAAATGGCTGTGCTTATTGTCTTAAAATAATTTTGTCAGTGAAAACTTCACCCAAAAATGAGATCTGGTATTCTACTGCATAGTAGGTTGACTAGAGTTAACAATAACATACTGCATATTTCAAAATAGCTAGAAGAGAGAATTTTGAATGTTCTAATCACAAAGAAATGACAAGTGTTTAAAATGATATATATGCTAATTACCCTGATTTGATAATTACACAGTGCATACCTGTATGGAAACATCACTCTGTACCCCCTAAATGTGTAGAATTGTTGTGTGTCAATTAAAAAAAATAAACCTTATAAACAAAACTTCACCTAATAGTTTGAATCATTATGCAAAAATGAATTCATGAAGTATAAAGCATGTATCTAAGTGTCTCAATAATAAGTATTTGCTCTACTAATTAATAAAAAATACAAGCTGTGTTAGTGTATCATGGAACAGGTTGTGCTTTCAGGGCAACTAGGGTTGGATTTACTAAATTCTCATTTTTTTAGGTCTCAGATACCACTGTTGAGACTACTCCAGTTTTGCCTTTGATACACACACACACTTAGAGTTTTATTATAATTCTGGTGTTGCTATATATTAGCCATTATCAAGTAAACTAAATTCTATGGAATTCAGTTTATTTGTAAAAATAATAATGAAATTTACCTGATGTAGTATTGTAAAAATTAAACAAAATATTTTTAATAACTTGTATCATTTGTAGCACATAAGCAGTAATCCAGTATGATGTCTGTTAGTTTTGATTCCCTCACTGTGACTGAAGTAAATGATTTTAAAGAATATGTAATAGTTTACTTTCAAAATTATTTCTCTTACTTTGTTTTACGAAATAGAATAACCTGATTAAAGAATCACAGATTTTTATTTAATTTTAGAAAATTTTAAAACAACTATTTCTGAATAAAAAAATCTTTGTTCTATCAACTTCATAGCTGCCTAGTCTTATTTTTTTCATATTTCTGAGCAATTCAGTTTTATTCTAAATCTTTTTCTCTGTGTGCATAGCTTTAAAAATCTGTTATACACAGTGATACAGGTAGAGTCCTAAGTACAATTGTGAGATTTCTCAACAGTGGTGTAGATAAGTGTGTTGTTTGCCCCAGTTAGCCTCACTCTTTTCATTGAGGTGAAAGAGTATGGTAGTTTTCAGGCATGAAGAAAAAAACACCGTTCTCTTTGTTCAGTGAGGGGAATTAATGTGTGTTTATACAGGGTTTGGTGGGATCCTCATGTCTTTTGGCATTTTTACTTCCAGCTTTTCCCCAGCCAAGTTCTGAGCTGGAAATACTGTTCATGAGAATCTGTACTTGACCCTGGTTGGCCCCAGGGATTTCAAGGTCTCTATCTTTGGATGAACTTTGGTGAGAGAAGGGATTCCAAAGTGGATATTTGTAGTATCTGTGTATGCGTGTGCACACACCACTACCTCAGCACTCATCCATGGAAACTGGGGAAATCAAACCTATACATCCCTTTGACCTCTGCTTCCCTGTCACCCCATGGGTATGATGGCTGATGCTCTCACTCAGTAGGAACCATCTGTGCCATCTTGAATTATTGGCAAATGACTCTTCAGAGACATTAATGCTTTTTCATTTACTGGAATGCCCAGTCCTACAGAAGTTACAAGAAAATAAAGACCTGAATTCGTATATACAACAGAAAAGATCTGCACACTGAGGAATAACCAACTTTTAACAGAATCTCCTGGCCCTAGAAATGAATCTCTCTGCTGAAAATGTGAAGCCTATGCATTGCTTCCAGCCTCACTCCCTCTTCTCATTAAAAGGCTGGAAACAGCATTCTAGGCTCAAAAAGCCTGATGGACATCAACTGTGGATTTTCTCTGTGCCTATATATTAGTTCTAGGACATTCCCCTCCTCATCACTTCTGAACTTCTGAGTAACAATTATGCCATCTTCCATTTCTGGGGCCTTAGGACTGTGCTGAGCCATTAATTAGGCAGATGTCTCTTCACAGTGGGAGGTTTGAGTGGGCTCAGGAGAATCTTAGGACATAAGGAGCTTTCAGCCTGTAGGACTATCCATGGACAATGTGTGGGCAGTGATACCTAGAGCCATCACCAAAGGGTGAGCAGAAGTTTGTAAACCTGGGGACCCGTGATCTTCATTAGAATACACACAGGATCTGCACCCATTAGTATGGTATCCCACTGACCTTCCATTTTGTCAAAGGATGATTCTTGACAGTCTCTTCATCCTGACGCTTAATCTCTCCACATTGTCCAATGCCAAGTTTGTGTTTATTTGCAGCACACACAGTTTCTGCTCCCCTCTGTCATGCCTCTTGAAAGCTATGTACCCTCCCAGTTCAGGTGACTCATGTCTTCCTGGGATAGGAAGTGGGGCATTGTTTTTCTCCTCATTGTAGCTTAGACACTGAGGCTCTACATGTACATTCCTAGACCCTGCATTAGTCAGAAGTTCTCCAGAGAAATTATGTATCTATTTAAAATGAGAGGAAGAGAAAGAAAGAAGTTGAGAGATTTTAAGGAATTGTCTCATGCAAATGTGGAGGCAATAAAGTAAAAAACCTGAGGATACTCAGGGAAGACTTGATGTTTCAGCTCCTGTATGAAGGCAGTCTAGAAACAGAATTTCCTCTTTTGGAAGGACCACTCTATTTTTCTCTCAAGAACTCCAACTGATTAGATGAAGCTTACATATTTTTTGGAGGATAATTTGTTTTACTCAAAGCCTACTGATTTAGGTGCAAATCTCATCTAAAAATATTTTCACAGCAACATTTAGACTAGTGTGCGACCAAATATCTAGGCATTCCATGGCCCAGCCAAATTGACACATCAAATTAAGCAACACAAATTCACTCATTGTCAACTTGGCACCCATGAACATTTTTTTAAAATCATACTTAATTTCCAAATAAAGATGATAACAAGCTCATACTTCCATATAACATGACACAACTATCTTGTGCACAACAAACATGCACTAACACCTACCCAGAAAGAATGTAAAGTTTTTAAGTAATGTTCACTCTTCTTGATATCCTATAACTTAAATACAATGTTGTAAATAATACTTTGTGATGTAAAGTCAATACACTTTATATGCTAAGGTGATGGAAAAAAATTCACAAGCAACAAGCAAAAAGTATCTAGTCACCTATGAAGGTAAGCCCATCAGATCAACAGCTGACTTCTCAGCAGAAACATTATGAACCAGGAGACATTGGGGACCTATTTTTAATATTCTTAAAGGAAAGATCTGTCAGCCAAGAATTTTGTATCCTGCTGAAATTGGCTTCATAAATGATGGAGAAAAAAAATCTTTCCAAGATAAGAAAATGCTATGGGAAGTCATCACCTCTAGATTGGCCCTATAAGAAATGCTCAGGAGAATTCTAAACATGGAAATGAAAGGTCAATACTTGCTATCATAAAGACATGTGAAACAATAAAACTGCTAAGTCGTATAATACAAATACACACTTGAGACTACCAATCAACTAGGTAACAATTAACATTATGACTTTGATAGACTCAAGGTAAAGGGATAGAAAAAGATTTTCCACAAAAATGGAAACCAAAAGTGAGGCAAAGTAATGATACTTACATCACATAAAACAGACTTTAAATCAAAAACAGTAAAAAAAAAAAAGATCAATTCAACAAGAAGATATAACAATTCTAAATACACATGCACCCAACAGCAGAGCACCTAGATTTATAAAATAAATACTAATTGACCTAAGAAAAGACATAGGAAAAAATGTAATCATAGTAGAAGATTCATCGACCCACTGACAGATAATTGAGGCATAAAATAAGAAAACTCTGGATTTAAATTGGACTCTAGAACAAATGTACATAACAGACATTTTCAGAACACTCTAACCAACACCTGTCTCTCCTTCTGAGAAAAGGAGAGGAGGAGGACCCAGGCAACTGTATGGTCAGGGATGTTGCTGAGAGTCTCTACAAGGGCAATGCCTAGGGGAGCTTTGGGGCAGGGTTGCCCCTAAGATCCCACAACTATAGAGCAACAAGTGTGCAGCACCAACCTGGAAAAACCACAAGCATGCAATTTCAATATGTGACAGCTGAAGCCTGGGTTGTGCCTAGCAAAGCCACAGGGGCAGGTTTGCCTGAGGCCTTGGGGTTAAACTTCCATCCCAGTGTGTGTGGAAGGCAGGACATGTTCAGAGAAGATTATTCCCTAGCCTAAAGATTTAGTGTTGTCATCCCCATTGAGTTTTTTACTAACTTGGGGACATTTACTTCCTTCTTCTTGTCTATTTCCCCCTTTTGAAATGGGAATGTCTATCCTATGCCTATAGTGCACGCGGTGGTAAATACAGTGGTATATTCAAGTGTTTTACCACAAGGAAAAGTCATGAACACCAAAAGAGTGTTATAACAAAAGTTGTCCCTACACATGGCTTCCTCTTTTGGACAGATTATGGAGACTCATACTTTTGCTGTTTTCTAACCCATTCACATAAAGTGTCTTAAAAACAGTCCCAGCCACAAAATGTATTAAAGACCCAAACCTAAGAGGTGAAATCATAAAATTCCTCGAAGAAAACGTAGGGGGAAATTTCTTTGATACTGACCTTGGCAATGAGTTTGTGGATATGACCCCAAAACACAAACAACAAAAGCAAAAATAAACAAGTGAGACTACATCAAACTAAAAAAGCTTCTGCACATCAAGCGAAACAATAAACAGAATGAAGAGACAATCCATAGAGTGGAAGAAAATATTTGCAAACCACATATCAGATAAGGGGTTAATAGCCAAAATATATAAGGAACTCACACAACTCAACAGCCAAAACCCAAAAACCCAATTGAAAAATGAGTAAATGACCTGAATAGGCATTTCTCCAAAGAAGACACAAAAGTGGCCAACAGGTATATGGAAAAAGTGCTCAACATCACTAATCATCAGATAAACGCAAATTAAAACCACAATGAGATACCACCTCACACCTGTTAGGATGGCTATTATCAAAAAGACAAGAGATAAAAAATGTTGATAAAGGTATGGAAAAAAGGGAACCCTTGTACACTATTGGTGGGGTTATAGATTGGTGTAGCCTTTGTGGAAAACAGCATGGAGGTTGTTAAAGAAATTGAAAAGAGAACTACCATATAACCCAGCAATCTCTCTTCTGTGTATATACCCAAAGGAAATAAAATCACTACCATGTTAAGATAAAGATATCCGTACTCTCATGTTCATTGCAGCATAATTCACAGCAGCCAAGATATGGAAATAACTGAAGCGTCCATCAACGGATGAACGGAAACAGAAGTTGTATAGTGTATATACATACACATACATAGTAATATGATTCAGCTTTAAAATAGAAAACCCTGCATTTATAATGACATGGATGAATCAAGATGATGTTATGTTACATGATATAAGCCAGACAGAGAAAGAAAAATACTGCATGATCTCACTTATATGTGCAATAAAAAAAATCAATACATAGAAATAGAGAGCTGGTTACCAAGGGTGTGTGTTTGGGGGGATATGAAATGGGGAGATATAGGTCAAAGTACACAAAAATGCCATTATTTCAGACGAATGTCTAGAAATCTAATATACAGCATCAGGACTTAGTTAACAATATCATATTATATACTGAAAATTTGCTAAGAGAGTACCTTTTAGATGCATTTACCGCCCCACACACTCGCAAAGGCAACTATATGAAGTGATGGATATGTTAATTTACTTGACTGTAGTAATCACTTCATTATGTTTATGTATATCAAAATATGTAACACACCTTAAATATGTATAATAAAAATAAGGAAAAAAACAATCCCACTCTCCGTATAAAAAGTTCTATAAAACAAAACCAGAACTGACATGGTCTTAACAATGGAGTCTGGGAACTTAAAAAATGAAACTTTAATAGAATCAACAGTTATTCTCTGAAGGGCACAAACCTTGCACAGGACGTTAACACGGCATACACTTTTCCATAATCATGAGAGCAAATGTTTATTATTATGTACAACACAGTTAAACAGGTACTTTACATTTAGTTTTAGACAATGATCTTAAGAGTTAGGTGTGGTTTTAAATCCCAAATTGTATTTTAGGAAAAAGAAACCAAGAATTTATTCATCATTACACAGAGTATAAAATAAGAGACAAGAGTTTGAACTTAAACATTCTGTACATAAAATTTTCACTGGGTATATATATTGCTTATGTTTTCCTCTTCTCAACTCCTTGATGAACCTGGGATATTCTGGACAACAAACTGACACACAGTCAGACTCCTTACTTGATCTTGGTGGTGGTCATGTTGTGGTTCCTGTGGACTATCACAGATAACATGGATGGTGGCTAACAGGCTTCACTAAGTCTTTTCAGATCAGTGATAAAGGAAAATATGGAGAAATGGGAGGTCAAGGATGTTATACTAATACTGCTCTGTCTGTAGGAGAGATTAGATGTCTTTCTTTAGCCTTTGTGGAAAACAGCATGGAAGTTCTTAAAGAAATGAAAAATAGAACTACCAGATGACCCAGCAATCTCTCTTCTGTGTATATACTCAAAGGAAATAAAAAGTATATACTCTTTGAAAATATAAAAAAGAATGAATGAGTAAATAAGCATCTCTCTTAACTCAAACCAAATACACCATAATATCCCAAGGAAGAATAAAAGTTCTAAAGTGAAAAAGGGAGACTGCAAGGAGATGATCTGAATGATGTAGATGAGCTCAAATGCAAGAGATGAGCCTCAAAACAAGGGGTAGGTGGAGGAATGGGAGAGTCAGGAGCTGGGTGGGCACAGAGTCATGGGGGCTGGGCAGTTCCAAGGATTGAAATATGGGTAAGCAGGCTGAGAAAAGCAACATTGAGAGAACTTGTAGATGAGTGACCCATAGTTTGTGACATTGAAAAATGAGACGGTGCCTGCCTCACAGTCTAGGAAAACCCCAACACGATGGGGAGGCACAGTCATGGAGAGAGTCAAAATCTCAGGATCAGAGGAGGAAGAGTCCTCAAATGCACTGTACTTAAATTTATTCTGTAACCCTATAACCCAGTAGCCAAATATAGGTCTGTATCTGGAGTAAACATTTTTATGATTTGTGTTTTTTCTAACACCAAACTTTATATTGCGGGAGCGTGTTCTACAGTATACCCCCAGGATCCAAGCAGTCTTCTTGGACACATCTATTTCCCAGTAATGTTTCCCTGAGTAGAAATATTGGGATCCCAAAATACCATAATTATAAAACTTAACAGGCCAAATTGGCACAGATAAAACTTGTCTTTGATCTTCTGAAAGGACAAGATTCAAATTTAGGTTGACTGGATTCAGTGTGATGTCCACTGCAGAAAAAAAAAAAAAAAATATATATATATATATATATATATATGAAATCAGGAGACAGACATGGAGTAGGGTTATCTAGTGATGTTGTGAGAAATGTATTATGTATATGTGTTGAGAAGTACAGAGAACATATGAGGCTAAGATCATAAGATTTCACTGAAACCACAAACTTCTCAAAAGTGATAAAAACACAGCAATCTAAAGGCCTTGTAACTTCTTCTTACCCCAGTAGCATCGGACATCTGTTAGCTCTGAAATAATAAAAGATTCAATGATGTTGATTAGAAACAAAGGAATAAACACTTGTACCTATCTCTTCTCTAGAGTAGGGGCAGAGGAGAGTAGTACTATGAAGCTGTGAACCGGAGAATGAATGAATCAGATACTCAGTCATTCTCTCTGAGATATACGCACATCCTCTCATTGTGGAAGATCCCTTCTTCTCTGGTCTCCCCCCTTCTATTCTCATGTTTAAGCTATATCAGACATGCAATTTACTTGTTGACACCACAGGAATCCCACATCCACGATTCTCTCCCTCTCTCCTCACCTCTAAACCCTTGCAGCATCCCACTCAGATCTGGAGCATGGAATACAGTCTTAAGTTTCTTGGAAATAGCTTTTGGCTTTTTCAGCATCCAGATCTCACTCCTAAGGATGAAAAAAATTGTGATCCTCCACGTCTCTCATCCTGTGTCCATCCCTCCAACACCATTGGCTTTCTCTCCTTCCACATCATTGAGGTACTTGCACCCTCTTCCCTGAAGACTCTGAGGAGGGGAGAAGGGAGAGAGCCCTGACCCCAGATCTAGAAGAAATGTGCTCATGTCTCCCTCCCCATTTACTCTCTGTGTGACCTTGAGAATGTCTTCACCTTGTGAAAGTACAGTTCCTTTGTCTAAAAGTGGAATAATTAAACCCTCCTTTGATACCTCATGGAAATAATGTATAGGAAAAACCTTTGCTACCTCTAAAAATGGTATACAATGTGTGGAAAACTCTGCATCTCAGTGGGTCTTCCAGAGAGGGGCCAGAGATGTGGGTTTCCAGGTAAATCAAGAGTGAAGCTGCAGATCATGGCTGTGATGCTGGTCTCTGTATGAAAAGCTTATGGACCTGTGCCCTAGACCAAAGCTTGAACTCCAGGGGTATAGCCCACATTTGAGATTTCAGATTCTCTGGGAAAACTTATGAACACTTAGCAAAGGAGAAGTTATAACCACTAAACTAAAAATGGTTAGAATTTCATATGTTTGTAAGGAATTTGATGCTGCCAAGTGGGTTGGCAACTTTAGACACAAGGGTTATACTTTTTCATACGAGCTTTGAAAGTGTGTGAACAGGAAGAGATTATTTATTGGCACCAGTGTCAAAGCCTTGAGGCTTGGATCTGCTTTTGGAAATCCAAAGAGAACCTTGTAGAATGACCTGGTCTCTGTTATTCCCATGTAAGTAAAGTAAATATAAAGTTGCTGTCCCTATGTCGTATTTTAGGACTTGATAAGGCCCCCCCTCTGATATGACAAGCACCTATGAAATGAAAGATCCAGAGCTGGATGCAGACAGGTCAAGTAAATGAGTAAAGCCACAGGAGTCTGATAGTAAAACTTCTTATCATTAATACCCTTTCTGAACTTCAACCACCAGATTTACTACTGTAGAATCTGATCCATTCTCAATATGAGCACTCAAATCCTCATCTGTGACCAGCAATTTAAGAAAGTATGACATCCAAATTTCCCTACTCTGGGAGATTTTTTATTCTGATTGACCACCAAATAATTCTAATGGCTACAAACCTTTTTTTTGGAACACAAAGGTGTCACTGCTGGCCACCCATACATACCATTTCATGATTCCACTCCTATCCTAGGAAGAAGAAAGAAAACATGAATCAAAGCATATAAAGATTGAAGGAAGATTAATGAAAGAAAGACTAGAAAAACAGTAGAGAAATCAGAGAAATAAAAAATGAGTTATATGAAAATATCAACAAAATTCACAAATCTTTAGCTTTACACACCAAGAAAAAAATCAGGAATGAAAGATGGGACATTACCACAGACCTTACAGAAATTAAAAGAATTATAAAGATTATGAAAGATTGTATACCAATAAATTAGATAACCTAAATGAAATAGATGAATTCCTACCAGAAACTACCAATACTGATTAAACAATATGGAAACTCTATTCATAGAAAATATGAATAGACTTAAGACATGTAAAGAGATTGAACTGAAAATCAAAGACTTCATGCAAAGAAAAGGCCAGATGCAGATGGCTTTATTAGTGAATTCTGCTAAAGTTTTAAAAAGAAATAATGTCAATACTTCACAAATTCTTTAAAAAAATAGAAGAGGGGGGAACACTTCCTAACTCACTACATGAGGCTCATCTGACCCTGATAATAAATCCAAAGACATCACAAGAAAAGAAAACTATGCCAATATCCCTTATAAATATAGACACAAAATACCAGAAAATCAAAGCCAGAAAAGTATAAAAAAATTATACATCATAGCCAAGTAGAATTTATCCTAGAACTGCAAGAAAATCAATGTAATATATGATTTTAATAGAATAAAAGATAAAAACCACATGATGACAATAAACATAAAAAAAGCATTTGACAAAATTCAATGCACTTTCATAACAGAAACAAAAGTGGAATATTAACAAATTAGGAATGGAAGAGAGCTTCCTCAGTCTGATAAATGACATCTATGAAAAACCCACAGCTAACATCATACTTCATGGTGAAAAACTGAATGCTTTTTCCCTAAGTTCAGGCAAAAGACAAGGATGTCTGCTCTCACTACTTTTGTTTAACATGGTATTGGAGGTTCTAGTCAGGACAGTTACTCACAGAAAAGAAAAAAAGGCATCTATATTGGAAAGAAAGAAGTAAACCTATCTCTATTCGCAGATGACATGGTCTTATGTATAGAAAAGCCCTACTCTATCTACTACCTATGGGTGATCTCTTCCAATCTTAAGTTCAGTTCACACATAGGTGCTGTTGATTTCAAATGTTATGTGTCGAATCATCTTTTATCTCTAATCATGGCCAAACTCTCTAATCAGGTAAAAGAATAAGTTCCTTGATTGTTCATTTGCCCTCCTCAGAGGCTAACATCTAGATGTGGGATGTCAATTCCAAAAATTTTATAATTTTTGATCTATTAAAATTATTTTTATTGCAAGTGACCAAATAGCAACTCCAGCTGAATTAAATAGAAAAGATGTCTGAACAAGTGACATAAACACAGTAGTTCTTTCATGAAGATGCCAGTTGAAAGAGCTGTGAAGAGCTTAGGGAGGAGCTATAAAAACGGGCCTTTGTCTTCACTGAGATATAATTCAAATGCCATAAAATTCACTTTTTACAGTGCACAATTTAGTAGGTTTTAGTATATTTACAATGTTATGCAACCATCAACACTATTAAATTCCAGAACATTTTTTTATCACTGCAAAAATAGACTGTGCACTCGTTAGCAATCACTTCCTATTTATCCTTCCCCAGAGCCCTGGCAACCACTGTATAACTTCTGCCTCTATGGATTTGCCATTTAAAGACTTTCATGTAAATGAAATCATACAAAAAAACCCACAAAACCTATAAATGTGTCTGTTTCTTTCAATTAATGTTATGTTTTCAAGGTTCATCCATGTTGTAACATGTATTACTACTTCATTCCTTTTTATAGCTAAATAATACTCCATTGTTTGGATATAACACATTTTGCTTATCCATTTATCAGTTAAAAGAGATTTGAGATATTTTCATTTTTGTGCTATTATGAACAATGTATATAAGTTTATATGTGGATATATGTTTTCACTTCTTCCATGTATATAGTATATATGTAGGAATGGAACTGCTGGGACATAGGGGAACTCTGTCTTTAAGTTTTTGACCAACTGCCAAGCAGTTTTCCAAAGAAGCTTGACTATTTTACATCGCTACCAGCAATTCATGAAGGTTTCAATTTCTTTACATCTTTCCGAACACTTAGTATTATCCATTTATTTGATCATATTCCTCCTAATAGGTGTGAAATGGTGAACTGTGATTTTGATTTTGTATTTTCCTGATGATTAATGATGTTGAGCATCTTTTCATGTGCTTATTGACCATTTGTACATCTTCCTTGGACGAATGTGTATTCAGGTTCTTCATCCATTTTTAAATTGTGTTACTTGTCTTTTTATTTTTGAGTTGTAAGAGAGAGATAGATAAACTGTATATTAAACCTTATTAAATACATGATTTGAAAATTTTTCTTCCACTCTGTGGACTGCTTTTTCACTTTCTTCATGGTGTCCTTTATAGCACAAAATATTTTAATTTTGATTAATTCCAATTTATCTACTTTTTCTTTACTTCAGCTTTTGATGTCATCTCTATGAAACTATTGCCTGATCCAAAGCTACAAAAATTTATATCTATGTTTTCTTCTAACAGTTTTATAATTTTGCTCTCATATTCAGGTTTTTGGTCTACTTTGAGTTAATCTTTGTAAGTAGTGTGAGGTAGGGGTTCAACTTCATTCTTTTGCATGCAGATATCCAGTTGTCCCAGCCTAAGTTGTTGAAAAGACCTATTGTAGTTTTTTGCTCAAATTTGTTTTGTGTTATAATTGCTTGGAGAACCTGGTGAAAATACTCAGGCTCAGGCCCTGTCTTACTACAATGGGCCTGAGTATCCAAGGTCTTTATTAGCACTGTAGGTAATTCTAATACATTAAAAAAAGTTTAGGAACCTATGTTCCAAAGTAACCTGAAATGAAAAAAAAGAAGAAGACAAAAGTCAAGAGGAATAAAAAGAAGCTGAAATGTAAGCACCAGAGACAAAGGAAATAATCCAATAAATGAAAATCAATTGCCCCTCTGCTTGGTACCAGAATTTAAAACAGAAACATTTGGTAATAGAGCAAAACAAACAAACAAACAAACAAAACATGAAGGAGGAAGCAGATAGACAAAGAGTCAAGCAAAAAGTACTTTGTAGAAAAAAATTATTTAAATGCTAACATTAGTTCAAGTTATTCTGTCAAGTCTCTATAGATTTACACCAGCATTCTGTCCTAGTCAACACACACACACATATTGCACTCAAGTTTGTGTGTGCTTGTCTACATATTTTCCCAATTCTACCCCAGAAAGGCTCTATATTATATCATTAGACATTTTTAAAAATTAATGAGCTATTGGCAATAACAAATAGGCATATTTTAATTTTAAAAAAAGAACACATCTTAAACCTGAAAATGCATGTGTTTGCCTGTGACTGATCTAAGTAAAAAGAGGACTGACAAATGTCCAACACTAGATCACAGATAGCAGGGGCCCAGAGACTACCACTGGATACTATGGCTCTTCTCTCCAAGGTCAAATGTGTTCCCCGACTTCATAAATTACAAAAAATGGGATACACTCCTAGAATGCTTATATTCAATCATCCCCATGATATCTGGAATGGATGACAAAGAAGGGCACTGCAAGGCCAAAGCAACCTCTTAGTGTCACTACCCGGATAAGAGCCTAAGGACATAAAAGAAAAGGAAACAGACTGTGTTTCCAGAATTTCCGATTGGGTGATTCTTCTTACCTGCAGCAGCTCCACTGTTGACCACTGACCCCGAAGCTCCAGTTCTGAGATGAGCTCTTTCAGCAGCTGTCTCTGCTGAGCTAGTTCATCCTCAGCCTCTGCCAAGTTGTCCAGTGTCATCTTCTCCTCTTCTTCCAATCTTTGCAGCTCTCTCTGCTCCTCACTGTTGAGGATGCTTCTAAGCTGATTAAATTCTGCTTGTATCCTTTGTCTCTCAGTCTGTACCTGATACTGCCAGGATGGACAAGGGAGAGAGGTAATGAGTCTGCCAGGCTGAGGGCCTGTGAAAGGAATTAGGAGCCAGGAAAAGAAATATTTTCCATAGATTTCAAACCAGGCGGGGAGTAGAAGCAGGAAAGTAATTTTCGGGAAGATGTTTTTTCCCTATAATTTTCCCTTCAGCGCCTACTAGAACAAAGACCTCAGACTGTCTTACCTAGGCCAACCCTGAGACAAAATGAGGCTTAGTTTGTAGACAGCTGTCCTGGACACTCATGACTTTCTGCATTACCACACTCTCAACTGGAACCTGGAGGAAAACCCTGATCCTTTTTTCAGTGTCTTCCGCCAGAAGTACCAAAGCTTCATTGGAAAAGAGAAATGGAACACAGTATTCTGCAGCCTCCCCCACCATTGAGTTCATCCTTGTGCTCAATTCCAAGTATCTGTGTATGTGTAACATGCCCAATTTCCAGCCCCCAGCCCAGACAGGGATAGGACAAAGAAGAAAACTAATGAAATCACTTCAGGACTCATTCACTGTCAAGGAACAAATAGGAGGCCTCCCTGGATTAGGACCAAAGGTCCTGCAAAGATTCCTGTCTCAGAAATCCTCAGAAAGAGTTCCCTCCTGCCTTCCAGGAAGTTCTCTCTTCTCTGATGTCAGCTTCTAACTTCTCAGCTTCCTGCTGCTCCTTCCTTAGCCTCTTGAGGACTGCCTGGAGCTTCTCCTGGGAGAAAAGAATCACACCAGAGTTAAGCTATGAGCTTTCTCATCACCTGGGTAAAGGACAAACAAGTTGATCCCAGAAAAGACCAGTTTACAGAAATTGTGAGGCTAATTTTTAGAATCTATGACATGGAAAAAAAATCTGAGAGTCTGAGAAGGTGAATCTATTCTTTATTCCTGGGTGATAGAGGGCACCATGCCCTTACCAAGAGTGGCCTGATTCTCTTTTCTTTTACAGTAAGTATCCTCCTGCCAAAAGGGTGGGTCCTTCCCTCTTATCAATGCCCTTTCCTCATTCAGTTACAGTGTTTCCCCAGAATCATCCTGCTGAGAGGAGCAGTGAGAGCTAATTCTGGGAAAGAATTCACCAGCCATACAATGAAAGGAGGGAAAAACCCAAGAAACCTCTCTTACTCTTGGCCAAGAGACTGTTTGGACTCTAGGCTCATTCTTTATGCAAATGGAAGGAATACACAGACATGTACCCCAGGCATTGGAAGCTTAGTATAAGGTAAAAGATGTACATGGAACAAGATCACAGAATGAATGCCTATGGTGTCAAGGGGAGTAAAGAAGGATGGAAAGGTGAGATTTCCCACCAAGTACCATTTGCTGCCCTGTTTCTTTCCATCCAGGGCCCTACCTGACATTCATTGACTAGTTCTTCCATGAGGAATGTGTGGTGACCACGGTGCTCCTGAGACCGCTCACAAAGCCAGCAAATGACCTTCCCATCCTCCTTACAGAAGAGTAGGAGTTTCTCTCCATGGCGGTCACAGAGATCTCTCTTCTTTCCATAGTCTGGGCTCAACTCAACCTCCCTGAGTCTCTCCACTATTTTGGCCAGATGCCGATTAGTCCATAGGTTCCCAGCTGAGTATCTGGTACCACACACAGGACAGCCACTTGTCGCTCCTGGGCCAGTCACTGCCTCCTCATCATTCACAGTGACGCAGGCTTGGCATAAGCTATGGCCACAGCCTAGACTCAAGGGTTCTGTCAGAAGATTCAGGCAGATGGCACAGGTCACCTCCTTCTGTACATTCGGCAGGATTGCTGAAGCCATCGATTGCACTGCTTCCCCGGCTTCTTCCTGCCTAACTGCTGCGGCTCTCCTTGCTTAAGGACTCCTGGATGGCTGGATAGATTGAAAGAGGATGGTATAAGAATGATACAAATAAAAAGGTTTCTAACTTGCCCACATCAAGGACTGGCCAAGGCTATAACACTGGAGGACAAAAAAGAAGAAATGGAATTCAGTGGCCTAGGTAAGCCATTAATGCCTTCGGGCTTTGCACTTGCTCCCTGCTCAGCCTGGAATGATCCTCCTGTTGATATTTGCATGACTTTCATCTATACTTCATCCAACTGACTCTTCACGTGTCCCCTCGGCAGAAGGGCCTGCTCTGACTAGCTTATTGACAGCACAACCACAAAATCATCACTCAGTGTGCATTTGTCATCTGTCTCATTATCACCATATAATACATGGTATCTATCTTTAAAAATACCTACTTTTCCTCTCCTAAAATATAATCCACACATAGGTTGTACACTTTTTTTTTCACTGCTGCATCCCAAGTGTCTAGAACACACAGGAATACAATGTTCGATGAATGTGTAAAGAGCCTCCCCATCTTTTCATAGATGATTAGACTTTTCTTATCAGTGTTTCACTGTTTTTTTCCGCCATTTAGAAATTCTCAGATAGCTGAGCTTTGGGACCACAGATATAGTTTCCAGTGAAGAAGTGTTTACTTTTAACATACCTGCCCACATAGAGTCCTTGCATGATCTCACACACTTCCCAGAGACAGCAACAGAAACAGCAATGACCACAATATGGAGATAATTTTATCACTAACAATTTCTTAACCACTTACAATTTAGAAATTACTTTGACCTATTTGTTCCTCCTCCAGAAATCCTTGAGAAATAAGAGTGCTCCCTTTCTTTAGAGGGATAAATATAATTAAGTGACTTACAAAGATCACTCAACTCAATAGGCAGAATTGGACTGAATGTAACATCCGATCTATGTTGGGTGCAACCTCACATACGTAAACAAAGACAAATATACGTAAAGCCTGAAAGAAGCAGACTGGTACCCAGTGCCATGACAGTGTAGAAATGGAAGAATCCAGGCAAGCTGGGAAGTTCAGGGGGATCTTGTGTTTTTAGATGGTGGGATTGTATCACGGCCAGGAAATATGTCAAAGATGTTGATAGGAGCCTAAGGGTGTATGTTTGTAGGGCGCAGGAGATGGTGCACATAAAGCAAAGATTGATACGCACAGAAGATAGCTGAAGAACAGAAATACCCAAGAGATGGCTGGTAGTCATGGGAGAGAAGTCTCAATATATAAGCAGAGATCACATTTTGGAGAGATAAAGTTCTATTCCGTTAAAAATCCACATCTACTAATTGAATGTGAATTATTCATTTATTCATTCAGTAAATTCTCACTGAAAATAGATTATCTTCAGTGATTAAAATCCAGGAAATGGATTAAAATACACAAATCCAAGTTGAGTATAAACAGATGGTATTAGCCATAATAAAATTAATAGCTAAAAAAGACAGAAGCTAATTAAATAATCATTAATAAAAGAGTAAAGTGACAGGTGTGATAAACACTACCATACAGAGGTATATATTTTTGAGAAATCAAATAATTTGCCAAATAGGGAACTATCCAAGATATCCTCCTTGAATAAGTGAGAGGTGGACTGAAAGCTGACTGGGGAGAAGGGGATATTGAATGAGAAAGAAAAAAAACATTTTAGGTAGAAAGAATGGCATACACGAATGCCCCGTTGATGGAAGACATAGCATGACAGCATCTTCTGAAGTTTTAAAATGCCAGTGTGGCTGGTATGCAAAGAACTGCCAAGTTTTCACCATCACAAGAGTGTGAAGGGACATGGATATTTGACACTTTTCAAATGATGTCAAAGTGACAGTCTTTCCAATGAACGGGGCCTGGGGGAGTGATGGAAGAATGTAGAAAAAGTTGTTGGAGGAAATACAAGCAGATGAGAGTGAGAAACAGGTGAGATAAAAAAAGACAAGATCGGGAGTTAGATTGGACATGTGGGGAGAAAAGGGTTATCATTAGGCTTAATTCCTGTTTTTCTCTGACATTGGCATTACCTTTCCCAGTATTTTATTTTATTTATTATTTCTTGGTAAGCACAGGCCTCACAAGAGGGTTGTGACTCTTGCAACAAAATAGCCCCCTAAATTCAATGACCTGTAGGTTCTAAATTCAATGATCTGTAGGGTACTAAATCCAGTGACCTGTCTGTCTGTGACACACAAACACACCGGGAAGAAAGCCAGGGGACAATGGAGGCAGAGATGTGAGTAATGCAGCTACAAGCCAAGGAATGCCAAGGATTGCTAGAAACCACCAGAAACTAGGAGAGAGGCATAGAACAGATTCTCCCTTACTGTCTCCTGAAGAAACTAAGTCTGTCACCATCTTGATTTTGGACTTTTGGACTCCTAAACTGTGAAAGAATAATTTTCTATTGCTTTAAGCCATCCAGTCTGTGATCATTTGTTACAACAGCCCTAGGAAACTAATACAATTGAAAGGGTTTGATAGTAAAAGATCTGGAATAGGTAACAACATATAAAACTTCCTCTAGCCTACAAAAGAAAGGGTGGGGCATAATAAAAGCTGTATGGAGATAAATCTAGGCCTAGAGACCTGCCTACTTCCCCAACTATTCATGAAAAGAAACTAATGAGGAAAAAGGCTGAAAGGGGGCTGGCAGGTATAATCCAGCCAATGGAATAGATACTAAAAATCATCCAAAGGCTAAATGCTGGTAGCCCCTGGCTACAGTGGCTATTGGTCAGACCAGGCTCTGATGACTAGTAATATGTTATGCTAATACCCACCCCTGTTTGTGACTGAAGCCATGAGCTACCTGTGGATGTGGGGTTCTCTATCTCTTATTCCAATTAGTATCCAACCAATGCTGAGAAACACCAAGGGCTTACAGAAGAGGGAGTAGTGGGACATGCATTCTGCCATGGGGCTGTGAGCTCATGTTCACAGTAGGGCTGCACATTAATGTCAAAGCAGCTGCCATCATAATGGCCAAAGAACAAGGAAAGTGCAGAGGAGCCAGAGTCCCATGTATGGGAAATGACCACAGCACTGCTCAAGAGAGACCCAAGCCCGGCAGTAGTCAGGAAGGTAGAGATGGGAACATGAGCGTCATCTGCCTGATGAAACTCCCAGGTCAGCTGGCTACCACAGGTGTCAGGTGATTGCACCCTTCATTTGAGTCTTCTCCTAACATCTGGACTCATGATAATGCAAACTCTGTGTCTCTCTGCAGGTTAGACAGTAAAATCAGAGTGTCTCTAGGACGTGGCATGTAGGGAAGGATGTCCTTTGAAGCTTTTAGACAATATCCTAGACAATTCTCCTGGTCCCTGGGTCAGGAACTGCCAATGGGAAAAGCAGAACCTGTTTGGGGCATCTGGAGAGCTGGGGAACTCAGAAACTGCAATTTCTCCTCCTCATTCCTCTATGTACAGAGTTCCTGCTTCAGCCACTCCTTAGAGTCCAGAGCTAAATCTGTATCACATTAATGACCCTCTCCCCAAGAGCTCTAGTGTTCTGGTCAATATATTTCAGAGAAGTCACTTTTTAAACACAGGACCATTTTCATTTTCATTGAACTACCTGAAGTCTCTTCCTTTTCTTTCAGTTCATCAGAATATGCTGAAGGTGTTTCCTTCAAATTAGTTCCAACCACCTCCACGGCCACCACTCTGGTAGAAGCCACCTGTATTCCAGGAAATTGTTCTCCCCCTTGGTCTCCCTGATTCTGTCATTGCTCTCTTCACTCCACTCTCATCCTTGTTCTTATATCACTGGCCCCAGCAGTTTCCTTAGCACGTCAGCCTTGTCACTCCTCTGCTCAAAGCCACACCATCCAGAGTGAGACCAGACTTTAGAATGGTCCAGGTAGGTCCACGTCACACATACCCTCCCGCTGCCCATCTCCCAGCTCACTCCTCCCCAACCCATGCTAGTCCCGTTCCGACTCCAGGGAGAGACCATTAAAGCCTTTAAATTCCTCTCATTATTAGGCTTTCATTCAAATATTTCCTTCGCACAATGTGGCCTTCGTGAAAACGATTTAAAGTTGTAAGGCCTTTAGGAAGATTCTACAGAATCCTTACCCTAATTCAACTTCTTAAAAATGTTACTCCATAGTATTCATCACCTTCTTGTGTACTCTATCAATTATTTACTGTTCGTTTATGGCCATTCCTTAACTAGAATGTGGGCTCTCGTGTATTTTGTATTTATCGAATGTCGAGTTGATGCTCATTGAACTATTTCACATCAGCAGCCTCCTTCAGTTCCTATGAATTAAAGTATAAATAAATAAACAGACAAATAAATCCATTTTATCCTATGTTGGGCCTTGTGCTACTAGACCCTGGGGTGACAGTCAGCATGTGGGCAGACAAGGACCCATCTAGGAGTCAGGCAGAGACTTGCAGGGAGGCAGGGACAGTGAACTCTGAAGAGTGGGAGCAGAGGACAGGACAGCATGTGTTAGGACGTCTGTGGCATATCAACCAAGGTGAAAACTGCTCACATGCGAGCTTAAGATGGGACATACTCAGTGTCAGACTTCTTAGCAAGACCCATCCTTGGGCTCCTTCTGAGCAATAACCAATTCCTGTTAGTAAGTTCCAAGCGAGGAAAAAAACAAAACAGTAAGAAACTGAGGTAACAATCACTGCAAAGGTGTGTCCAAGAGGAGGAATGACGAAGGTGCAAGTTGTAAGGCAGGTGAGTTCACCGGTGCCACATGGGCTACTGAAGTGAGAGTAAGCAGGTGTACTCAGGCACGCGCAAGTAAAGTCCTGAGATTGGAGCTCCAGGAGGACACAGGGGAAAAGCGGACACAAAGGCAGGCAGGAGTCAGATCATCCAACCTGCTGTCCTCAGGACAGCCACAGACAGCCCCTCAGCAGTTGCTAGGAAGGAAGTGAAGACAACCAGCTTCAGTATTCCCCTGGCCAAGCCCTCAAGGCTGAGGCTCTACCCGATGCCCCAGACCAGCAGCTTGGGTTTGCATACCCTTGGAAAACATGTCCTCTCACCAGCTTCAGAGTAGGTAGAAGGGGGCAGAAAACAAGACACCTTCTGTTTAGCTCTTTAAAAGAGGGAGAGAGAGAGTGAGAGAGAAAGGGAGGGAGAGGATCTCTGCTCGCCTCACAAGGTGGGAAATCAAAACTGAAGAATAGGAAGTGGACAAGGATGAACTCAACATAGAGAAATAAAGGTCCCTCCAGAAAACAAACACACCTTCTCTCTCTTCAACACTGCTTTCCAGGCCGTCCCTCCCCAGTTTGTACTTGAAGCAGGAAGCCTGCAAACTGGCTTTTCTTCCCTCAGAGCAGAGCTGCCTCAGAGCCATAAATCAAACCTCACTTAGAACTTGCCTCCTGGAGTCCCCCCACCCACACCCCTTCACTCCTGCCCCTTCACCCCCACCACAAGCCTCCCCACAGACCTGCTGGGCTGCCCCTTGAAGCCCTGAGGAAAAGCCAGGGGCAGGGGTGGTCAGGATTCACTCACCAAAGCAGATCCTCTGGGGGAAGTAGTTTCTCCTTCCTGGGGAGGAGTGGCTGAGAAATGAAAGTGAAAGTCTTGGGGCCTGGCAGGAAAAGGAAAGGGGAAGGAGCTTCTAGGTGAAATGGACTGTGGCCCTTTAAGGCCTCTAGAGAGAAGGTAATGCTTTAACCTAGTGGTTCCTGAGGGGAGAGGAGAGGATTGGCACTGGAGGGGACACTTGGCAACATCTAAAAAGATATTTGGTTGTTATAACTAGGGGGGATGCTACTGGCATCCAGTAGGGGGCCAGGGATGCTGCTAGTCATTCTAGAATGCATAGGACAGCTCCTGCAACAAAGAATTATCCAGTCCAAAATGTCAGCAGTGCTGAGTTGGAGAAGCCCCGTTTTAACCTTCTCTGCCCCCCAGAACTTCCTCTTCTACCTCTTTCATGGATACGCATGGTGTCTCGAATCAGTCTACTAATTTGAATCATCCTTCAGCTCCAATGTTCCATTTGCCCCTGTCCCTACATCACCTCCTAGGAGAAGGGGTGGGTGGGTGGAGGAGGGGTGGATGGTGCTGAGAAAGGGTTGGCCACAAAGGACCTGGGGGACCTTTTGGAGTGTTGGAAATGTTCTAAATCTTGATTGTGTGGTCGTTACACAGGTGCACAACATTTTCAAAACGTATCCAACTGTGCATTCTAAATGGGTGCATATTATTGCATGTAACATGTACCTCAATAACATGGATGACAAAGAAAATGAAAAGTTTTCCAGGTGATTCTTGTGTGAATCTGAGGCTGAGAACCATTGGCCTCATAAGTGGTAAATCAGGGCTTTGGAGCCCTGGACAGAAAAGGTTACTTTGAAACTGAGGTAACCTTGAAACCACACCTAATGGGAAGGAACCTGAAGAAGAGAATCCCTACCAGAAGTCACCCCCTTCTTCTTGGTCACAGGGTGACGCCAGCACATTGTGCCTCCATGACCATCGTGCTCTGTTTTCATGATGAAAATAAGTTGATGGAGACGTTCTCCGTGTTTTCATCAAGACAATCCTAGTCTCCTACCTCCTGTGGAGCACATCACATAACGAAAAGTGCCACTTTGGGAAACTGACTGACAAGGCGCAGTTGCCCCTTCCGCCCTCTCCCAGCATCTCACCCATGCTTGGGAATCAAGGACAAGTTCCAGGCAGGACAATTATAAACTTGTTAGAAGTTTAACAACATTCCCATAAAAATATCCACACCCAATACATTTGTAATATGCCTTGACCATTTTTAAGGGAGTCAATTATTACTTCCCCATTCAAATTTCTTCTCCTTACTTCAATATTGGTAATTTATATCATTCGGATAGTAAAGCGTCAGACAGATTGTTAAATCATGAGTTGAGACGTGTATCTACTTTAGCACATCAGTTCTGTGTGCATGGCATCCACTGTTTCATCACTAATTTTGTTCACTTGGGTTTTTCTTCTATGTTTTTAAACTAATTTCTCCATGAATTCAATGGACATGCAACCACTCCATGTCTTTAACTTCTTTTTGTTATTTTCTTAACAACTATTAATATCTACCAACATATAATATGTTAAAAGTAGAAAAAAATTGCCACTTTTGGAAACTGCCTTAGGGTATCAGGAGTTCTTCTGGTACCCAGAGCTGTGCTTCTGGGTGGCAGAAATGGCCTGGACAGAAAAATTAGCAAGTTTGGTACATTCAAGAATCTGCAGTTATTTCTATGGGACTGTGTTTGGGGCTCTCAGTGTACAAAAAAGTGGCTGAGAGAGATGGGCAGGGGTCAAATCCTCAAGCCTCATTTAGATAAGATACACTTAAATGGTAATTTTGACAAATTACTGGAGGGTGAGCATGTACTAGCTTAAACAGTGAGGAACTCCTGCAGCCACAGCCCATACTTTCTTGAAATTTACCTCTAAAAACCAAATCAGGTTCCCATAATGAAAAGCCAAGAAAAAGATCCTTTCTTTTCTCTAGCAGAGGGAGGGTAAAAGAACCATTTTGAAATATGCTCAGAGCATCCCCCATAACGAAGGCCTACTCTCTCCATTGGAAAAGACTTTACCAGAGCCTTACTCCACCTAGGGAGAAGAACATTACTTCTATGCTCTTTAACTTAATATTTACTATTATACAATACTAGTGGACTGAAGGTAGTATACTCTTGTACAGTCACGTGATTATCACTGCAACTGTTTTGGGGACATCAAAATATTGATAATGGAAATTCATAGTCCAATCTTTTTTCCCCCCAGAGTATATATCCCATTTGTGTTTGATGTTATTCATAACCAAGACCCAAGAGTTGAAATAATCATGTACTTGTTTCCATTATTTTATAATAGATTAATCAATATGCAAGGTATACAGCTCATCATATTAGGCTGATTTTCCCACCACTTCTTTTACTTTATATCTCCATTGTCATTCTTGACTGTGGTATTAACATTTGCATAGGGAATTATTTTGTTTTTCACATAAGCTTTCAACTTAAATTTTTCAGCACTGCTTTAGTGAACATAAGCTAGGACCCAACTTTCATATTTCTTAGTATCATTTAGGGGCAATATAGTTAGTTATAGGAGTCTCTACATTTTGAATATTACAAACTCCTTTTGACTGTTTCATATATAATATTTACATTTCATGTGGTTCCCTGACCTGTCTTGAAATATCTTGGATATTATTAAAAAGGATTTGTTCTGTAAAATTTGGATTCAGTCAAAAGGCTTCACTCAAGGGTCCAGAAGGCCACATACGGCCCCAAGGCTGCAGGTTCCCCACCCCTGGCTCCAAGCTAATACAGAACAGTCTCCATATAAAGTGACTGACAGATCATGGGACAAATATTCAGTAGCCATAGGTAGCCAAAAGTGTGTTTTTTCCAAAACTGTATGTGCTCATTAGCAGATCACAAAGCTCAAACGCTGTTTTGTGCTGTTACCCACGGCCATCACTACAGATTCCAATCGTCACCTTCCATGTGTTTTTGACACGTAAATCACAGGGATTTGGATTTATTCCATGATCTGAAAGGAAGAGCCACCTGAATGTTCTGTAGTAGCACAAAGAGTGCTCCTGTTGCTGTGGAGGCCATTGAACTTGATCATGTTTCTTTGTTACTTGGTATTTAGTAGCCATTACTGGGGAAGTAAGGAATATGGTGTTTCCATAAATCAAGTGTACCTACTAACTGTTGCTTGCAGGTATTGCTAAATACAACTGTTTCCTAGACTAGGTGTATCTTTGGTTCCACCCATTTCTGGTATTCAGGGGAATTTTACTGTCTGAGCAGACTCTTGTCATTACTTCGAATTTGCATTCTGTTCATGTGCCATTATCAACTATACGACCTTTTCTGATATATTTTGTGCTTAGTTTCATACTACTATCAGAATGTCATGTATAAAATGAAATATAGACAAGCGGACTCCATCAGGCATTTTGCCTACTAGATTATAGTAAACAGGAGACTGTAAGTAGTCCTGAAGTTAAGACTGTAAAGTGGTATCACATTCTGAGCGAAGTGAAAACAAATTAGTCTTATTTGGCTTTACTGATAGTACACACACATATAGGTAAGTATTAGCCAGATCAGATATATACCACCTTATTTTGTTTTATGCTATCAACTCATCAAACATGCAGCACAACTGGTGCTAATTTGTTGACTATTCAGTTGACTACCTGATTTAATTCTTAGTCCATTGTTGAAATTCAAAACTTCTTAACAAGTCACATTGATTACTTAATGAAGAGAGAATTTCTAACACCCCAGCACTCTCTGTAGTCCTTACTATATAGTGTAATTTTCTTTCACCTTGTAACAATTCGTACTGTTTATCTGTGTAACTCATTTTGGTTTTGGTTAATGCTAGTAAGGCAATATGCAAATGTTCTATAATAATGAGCATAGAATTATCACAATTACCCTAATTTAGAAACTGATATTGACTATGTCAGAGCAGTGCATCGATCCAAGACTATAGGAGAAAACCAATGGCCAACATTTAATACGTGTGGGTATTTAAATTGCATGGGTGTGGCTTCTCCTTGGGAAGTTTTAGCAACAAAATGTGCTATTACCACATCTTTATATCAACAATATCTCCCAGCCAGGCACGGTGGCTCATGCCTGTAATCCTAGCACTCTGGGAGGCCAAGGTGGGTGGATCGCTCAAGGTCAGGAGTTCGAGACCAGCCTGAGCAAGAGCGAGACCTCATCTCTACTAAAAATAGAAAGAAATTATCTGGCCAACTAAAATATATATAGAAAAAATTAGCCGGGCATGGTGGCGCATGCCTGTAGTCCCAGCTACTCAGGAGGCTGAGGCAGGAGGATCGCTTAAGCCCAGAAGTTTGAGGTTGCTGTGAGCTAGGCTGACGCCACGGCACTCACTCTAGCCCGGGCAACAGAGTGAGACTCTGTCTCAAAAAAAAAAAAAAAAGAAAAAGAAAAAACTAAAAACCAGGCCGGGGCGAGGTGGCTCACGCCTGTAATCCTAGCACTCTGGGAGGCCGAGGCGGGTGGATGGTTTGAGCTCAGGAGTTCGAGACCAGCCTGAGCAAGAGCGAGACCCCGTCTCTACTAAAAATAGAAAGAAATTATACAGACAGCTAAAAATATATATAGAAAAAAATTAGCCGGGCATGGTGGCGCAATGCCTGTAGTCCCAGCTACTCGGGAGGCTGAGGCAGAAGGATTGCTTGAGCCCAGGAGTTTGAGGTTGCTGTGAGCTAGGCTGATGCCATGGCACTCACTCTAGCCTGGGCCACAGAGCAAGACTCTGTCTCAAAAAAAAAAAAAAAAAAAGAAAAAACAAAACAAAACAAAAAAAGAAACCAATCTCTCATATGCTTTACCTCCTATGATAATAGTTTTGCCAGTCGTTTTACATTTGTCCTCCTTCTCTCAATGATTTTATTGTTTTTGGTAAATAGATGAAATTATCATATCAATGACTTCCCTGGCAGTAGCAAGGTAAGGAGAGAACCCATTTACAATCTGCCTCAGGGGTTGGCATAATCAATTCACAGAGCATATGTTCCAGGTTTGGTTGTCCCCTTCCTTCCTCAATCTTCTAATACACTCTCCACTAATTCCATTCACATTGTTCTATCTCCTTTAACTTACCATATTACCATTTGATCTTAGGTTAGCCTTTAAATGAAGAGGCTTCAGTAACCCTACTCCATGTCTGGGTGTATGAGAGCAAATCATCTCCTGTCAAAGGCCAGATCATCTTTATGATGTCCTAAATTTAAATAAAAAAGAGGAGCTTCGGGGTGAGAACTGTTAGCATCAGGTCATGCCCACGTTATATATAAACTTTTCTACAGAGGGTAACTGGCAAGTTCTCCCTAACTTTAACCATAATCTCAATTTCTTGAATTACATAGTGGGATGTTGGTGTGTTTCAGCGATCCCCAACCTCTTTGGCATCAGGGACCAGTTTCATGGAAGACAATTTTTCTACAGAAGCAGGGACCCCATGGCAGGGTGGAGGGAGTCAGAGCTCAGGAGGTGATGTGAGCGATGGGGTGCCGCTGTAAATACAGATGAAGCCTCACTGGCCCACTGCTCACCTCCTGCTGTGCTAATGGCCAAGGACCGGTACCATCTGCAGCCCGGGGTTGGGAACCGCAGTGTTAGATGAATATAACACAGCTTGATTTAATTATTTTCTATAGTCCCGTTTCCACTGTCTCTCCATATTTCCCTTTTTCTCCATCCCCAAGCCTCTGCTCTAAGTCAGGCCCTCTCTCATTTATGCTTTGATTATTGGCATAGCTGTGGCTTACCTTTGTCAACAGCACAAAGCAATATACAGTAATAATCAGCAAAATTTTTGGTAAAGTCTCAAATAGTAACTATTTAAGGTGTGCACGTGAAGCCCCCACTTCAAAAGGTCATGGCTGCAAACTTACTCTCATAATTTCCCCCAAGTCCGTTTGGGCAACCTTCCCTAGGTCTCACCCACAGAATTCCAGCAAGTACTTTGGCTTTCATTGGCCACTTATTAGACACCTCTTTAGGTTCTCCAAGTGAACTTATTTGAAGTTTACTGTACAGGTAGAGCAGAGTTGGGCTAACCCCTTTTGCCTCGAACTTATTGCATGGGAAAGTAAGAGGGAAGGAGACATTTATGAGAGTAAGTTTGCAGCCCTGACCTTTTTTTGAAGTGGAGGCTGGGCAAAGGCCTTCTGGGCTTCACATTTTTAGTGTGATAGGGTAGTCGAAACTGCTATGAAAAAGAAGTCCAAAAAATATTTAATGGATCAGATACTAAGGAAATTTATTTCTTAGTCCTAGCTACTTGGGAGGCTGAGGCAGGAGGATTGCTTGAGCCCAGGAGTTTGAGGTTGCTGTGAGCTAGGCTGATGTCTGGCACTCTAGCCTGGGTGACAGAGTGAGACTGTGTGTCAAAAAAAAAAAAAAAAAAAAAGGAAAATAGGTAAAAAAGGGGTGTGTGTGGAGAAGCTGGAAGAAATCATCCTGTGCTTCATATTAGTCATATTTTCTCTTTGCATTTTCTTCCCATTCTAAGAGAACAATGTGTATCGAACTGATCATTTTTTGCTTCCCCTCTTTTTTTAAACTTCAATTCATTTGAAAGATACATTTTCTTTATTTTTTGATTGCTACTCTTAAATTTATAGATGAAGGTGGAAGATTGTAGAAGACTAAAGTTACAAACAATCTCCTTCAATTTGAATTTAAAGCTCCTCAAATTAACATTATATTTTGTTTTTAGAGCTCAATCCTATGTATAATTACACAAACACAGCAATTTCTTTGCTCAGTATTGCATTTTATAAAACCTGACAAAAGGTATCACAAGAATGCAACATTACAGGCCAATTCCTTTCATAAACATAGATGAAAACAAAATCTAAAAAAATGTGTTAGCAAAAACGAATCCAGTATTGTATATAATAATGGTTTATTTCATGAATCTGTGATAGATTTAACAACTGAAATAAAACAATCTACTTAATTTACTGTAACAATAAAATTACATAAGATTATCTCAATAATTATAGGAAAAAAAATCTGTGGAATTCAATTTTTCATTCAGTACAAAAACTCACAGCAAATTAATAAGAGAATTTTCTTTGATCCCCTGCATCAACTAAAAACCTCCATCGAATGCCATGCTTGATAGCAAAATGTCGAAAAGCTCCTCCCCTACCCACTGCAAGGTCTGTAATTAGTCAAGGATGTTCATCGTCCCCACTGGGCACGTCCTAATACTGAGTAAATGTTCAAAAGGAAAGAAGTGAGAACACGAAAACAGGAGAACAGAAAGGAGGACCATGTGCAGACAGGCCGCAGGGTGAAGGGTACTGCTCAGGTTGGTGGGGACAGCAGACAGCAGAACGTTCAAAAGCTTGGGCCACGCAGGGTCATGGGAACTACACAGTTGCAAGGATTAAAATACGGGGACAGGGTGGTGGGGAAGTAATATTTAGAGAAAGTGTAGATGGGGAAGCCATGGTTTGTGACATTATAAAAGGAGACAATGCCAGCCTCATAGTCTAAGAAAATCCCAATCCGGCGAGGGCGCACCGTCATGGAGAGCAGCAGGGCCGCGGTGGAGTCCTCGTAGGCCCTGTACACGTGTTTGTGCTGGAGCCCGATCACCCAATACCCACTCTGAGGCTGGTATCGCGAGTAAGCGTTGGGATGTTTAGCATTCTGGTTGAAAGAGGAGGTGGGCCCCACTGAATTGCTGCACACGCCCAGGAACCAGGTGGTCTTCTTGGCCACATCCACCTCCCAGTAATGCCTTCCTGAGGAGAAGTACTGCATGCCCAGGACACTACAGTCATAATGCTCTTCCGGACACGAAAGCTCAGAGGGCTTAGCACCCACGAATCTCACTTGTCTCCGGTTTCTAGACAGGACAAGATTTAAATTGGCCGTGTCTGGGTTCAGAGTCACGTCCACTGCGGGAAGAGGTATAACAACAGCAGATGAGAATGGGTATGTGGGCGTTGTGACATTGAGAACAGGGGACACGGGAAGTGGCTGGAGGAACTGGGATGCCATGGTGGGGGCTTCGATGCCACAGACCTGTGCGTGTGTGGGTAGGTCCAGGGAGGAGCACGGGAAAGGGGAACGCATGTGTCAGCTCAAAGAGGTCGAATCTCTACTTACCCCAGTAGCTCTGCACATCTGTCAGCTCTGCAATAATGAAGGGAGTCAACAATGTTGAATAGGACCAGTGGTCTCAGGTCTGGTCTCCCTCCCCTTATCAGATTGAGAATTGTAGGGAATTCTGTGAGGATGTGAACCGGCTGTGTCATCTTCCCCTAAACACAAACTGCATCTTCTTCAGCACACTACGTCCCTCCCTCAGGGACTTCCCCCTTAGCCACTATTCCCACATAGCAACTATACCCTCTACCCTGTTTATGTCTTCCCATGACAGTAATTCCACAACCAAACTCTCCCCCCTGAACCTCCTTACCTCTATACACTCGCAGCATCTTCCTCAGGTCCGGGGTTCGAAATGTACTTCTCAGCTTGCTGGGGAGAGCTTCTGGCTTCCTCAGCATCCAGAACTCACTCCTGGAGAGGACAGACCTCGTGAGTCCCCACACGCTGACTGTGGGTTCCTCCCAACACTCTGTTCCCCTCACTCCCAGGCCCATCAATGAACTTCAGCCCTTCCCTGAAGAAAGTCAACATCATTCTGCAAAGAGCCCTGGCACTGGAGCCAGAAGACTTGGACTAGAAATTAGCTTCTCACCATCTGTGTGGACTTTGGTAAGATGTAACCTCCTAAAGCCTCATTTTGTTTGTTTTTCTGTTGTTGTTTTCAGAACAATACCAAATACAATACAAATAGAGTAATTTTCCCTTCTCTGTGTCCTAGAGATAGTACGAAATTCAGTAAAATAATGACTGGGAAAGCCTTTGCTATCTCTAAAAAAGATACAAACTATTTACAATGTCAGTACCTATCAGAAGGGCTGGAGACGTCTGGGTTGCCAGGCGGAACACCCGGAACCCGCTGCTGGGGCTTTGAAAGTGTCAAGTGAAGGGCTTCCTTCAGTAGAGTCTGAGCTTAGGCCCCAGGGTTTCTCAGAAGCCCAAGGGAGAAAGGCCTTCAAAGCAGCATCTTAGGATTCCCTGTCTCTGGGAATATTACATCAGCTGGAGAAAGGAGACGTCGTCACCTCCAAACGGAGAGTGAAGACTTCTGAAAGGACAACGGGCTTCATATTTCATGTGTCTGTGGGGAGCATGAAGGTACTAGGTGTGTGGGCAGCTTTAGATGTCACCCTGTTCCATGAGATTCCAGAGTATGTGATAGGGAAGAGAACATGTTTTGTTCCAGGGCCAAAAACCACTACTCTCAATATCTCAGGCCTATGTTTTTACTAGAAACAAGACAAAAGGAAATCTGAGAACTAGGTAGCAAGGCCTAGACTGCTCCAAAGCCAAAGGAGAAAAGGAAACTTATGGCAGATGTCCCAGGAGCAAATTCCTGGGCCTTGGGAAACAATGCTGATGGGAATTTCCCTCTGATAAAACGCATGCGCAAAGAAAATCCCTGTGGCGTATTTTGAGGTAGCTATAAACTACGAGAATCGGGGCTAAAGACAGGTGCAGAGGTTTGTGGAAAAGGAGTCACATGATGCGGTCCTAGAGGAGTCACTGACACTGTACTACTTTATTCTTAATAATAGTGCTATCCCCAATTTGTGACCTCCCATCACCCAAATCCTCCTATCACCAAAGCCAGTCCATTCCCTTTATTTTAGAAGCCCCAAATTCTCATGTGATGAGCAATTCGAGACAGAACAGTCTTGAATCTTCCCTGTTTCCCTTTACCACTGACCACGGGATAACTCTATGAGCACAGGAACTGTTTGTCAGTCCAAGGGAACCACCTCCTGTTCTCCTACACGTACCTTTTTGAGACTTCACTCACATCCTAGGAAGGAAAAAGACAGGTTAAGTCAAGGAGTAGTAGGTCACGTCTCATCCACATTCCTCATTCTCTCTCTACCACTCCACGATGTGACAGGAGTAAAGACAGTCCCAGTGTGGAGGCCACAAGTAGAGATAAAAACTCAGTGCAGACGGTCCCTGAGAACCCATGCGAAGGCATCAGAAAATGACTCAGTTGATTCATAAGTACCTTTATTTCTACAACTGTGTGTGTGTGTATGTGTGTCTATGTTATGTATGGATAGCATCTATCATTTGCCAGGCATTGTGCCTGGTCCTACAGAATCTCAGATGATGAAGTTGTAATTTCCACCCTTGAGTAGCTTAAATTCTATTCTGACTGCCTGAGACACAGGTTCCTGGGCCTTAAATATGGCTGTTTCTCAGACCTCACCTCCTCTAACCTCCTACCCAACCTTTGCTGACTTCATCCATCCCCTTGACGTCAACACACATGGGTTGATGATTCCCAAATGTGTACTTCTGCTGAGATCTTCCCCTGGATCCAGATTAATGTATACCCCAGCCAACAAGCCACGAGCACCTCAAATTCAAGATGTTTAAAAGAAAACTTATTAATGCAACTGTTCTCTTATCTTCCATTCTCCTGACTGAGACTAACATCCATTTAGTCATCAAATACTGTCACAAAAACTGCCATATAGTCACCCTGACACCCCATCTTTGGCCAAGTCAGTCCACTTCACACCCTTAACTTCTTTTAGCCACCTGCTGCTCACCTTTGTCACCGCCACTGCTGCTCTTATTTCAGTAGAACTGTCCGATTGTCTATTTGGTCTCTCTTAATTCTGCTCTATACACCTCAGTGACCCTGAAGAAAAGGCCAACGGTTTGATCTGCATAACAGAGGAATAACTATTTTTTCTGTATTGGGGCTATTTATGGCTGCATTTCACAGAAATACAATTCAAACTAGCTTGAACATAGGAAGTGGCAGAGGGGTTAGATGTGTCAATTTGTACTAGATACCCATGATTATATCAATCTTAAATCATAGCTGTACTGAGGAATATAAATGATCAACTAGGTGAGCTACTTCATGGCCATTTTCCTTATGTTGGCTTTAATCTCAGTGCTCACATTATGAAGCTTGTACCTTGGCTACCAAATCTTAGTGGGCAACAGTGTCATGCAGATATGGAAAAGAAGATTATCACAGGATGGAAGAATTCTGGAAAATTGATTGTTAGGTAATACTCAAGTTTAAATGTCCATTGAGCAGTCATACGACTGGGTGTGGGAGTATCTGCACTACCAATGTGAATTGATGATTTGTCTTCTTTTTTTAAATTTTTTTTTTTTTATTTCAGCATATTATGGGGGTATAAATGTTTAGGTTACATATATGGCCTTTGCCCCACCTGAGTCAGAGCTCCAAGCGTGTCCAGCCTCCAGAGGGTGTGCACCACACCCATTTGGTGTGTATATACCCATCCCCTTGTCCCCGCTGCCGCCCAATACTCAATGAATGTTATTACTATATGTGCACTTAAGTGTCGATCAGTTAATACCAATTTGATGGTGAGCACATGTGGTGCTTTGATTTGTTTTCATTTAAGGGAAAATTTTTACAGTTCGTGGAGTCTGTTGAGGAGCTAGAGCAAAGGGGTGAAGAAGAAAGTATTAGGGTAATCTAATACCAAAGACAAGAACAAGAGGCCAGGAAAAATGAAGATGTGAAGCAGAAAGCAGTGAATAAAGAAAAGCTCTACTAGGTAGAAAGTAACTACCCCATGACCCCAATACTAGGACCCAAGAATAAGTAAACAAATAATTATTCCACGACCAAAGAAAGAGCAAGAGGAAAGCAAGAAGGCAAATAAAAAAGAAGGAACAGCAGAATATCACAAGATCACACTATTCGCTCTACATAGAAAACAGCTGCTCAAATGTCAACCTCAGTTCATGTTTCTCTATCAACCCTCTCTAGACTCGATACCTTGCACCCACCCAACCTACATACACGTGGGCCAGAGCCCAACCGCCAGAGCCCTAGAGAAGAGAATAAAAGCAAAGAAGGGCTGGTAATCACATAAAAAATTCTCAAAGAACTTGAGTTTGGCGTGTGTTTGACTGTAACTAAGCTGGGTAAAAAGCACCTGACAAGCCCCAACACAGCATCAGAGACCAGTGCCCGAGGAGCAGTGGTTCCCACTGGGGGAGAACAGTACACTCCCTGGGGATATATGGAAAAGTTTTTGGTTGTCACACCTGGGGTGGTGCTGCTGACACCTAGTGGGTAAATGCCAAGGACGCTGCTAACTATCCTACAAAGTGCAGGAGAGCCTCTCACAACAAACAATTATACAGCCTAAAATGTCAATAGTAGTGGCGAGATTGGAAAACCCTGCTATAGAACATCACTGGATACAACAGATCTTCTCCACGGTATCAAATAAACTTTTGGACCACCCTTTAACGGGTCTTTCCCTTAGCATTTAAATTATCTGTTTTACCCCGTATGTCTGAAGTTTAATAGGGAAGAGGCACTACAGGGACAAAGGGATTTTTTGGTGTGTCCCTCGGAGGACGCCAGTCCGGTGTCCAAGAAAGGAAGGAAAGTTAGTCTCTCTCTTCCTTGACTCTCAGATCTGGCTCCTTCACGAGTTTTACCTGCAGCAGCTCCATCGCTGAGCCCTGGCATCGACGCTCCAGTTCTGAGATGAGCTCCCTCAGGGACTGGTTCTGCTGGGCCAGCTCATTCTCAGCCTCTTCTATGACATTCAGCCCTTTCCTCTCTTGCTCCTCCAGCTTTTTCAGTTCCCGCTGCTCCACTTTGTCCAGGATGCTTCGCAGATTATTAAACTCTGTCTGGAGCCTGTGTCTCTCAGGCACCATCTGATTCTTCGAAAACAGGGAAGAGAAAGAGGCTCTCGTCTGCTGGGCTGACGGTTTCCTCTACAGGGGACTGCTTTCCTGAGCCAGGCTTCACTGGCAGGGGAAGGGTAAACGCCCGTGCCGGCCTGCAGAACCTGTTCTTTCCTTCTGTTCCCCCTTCAGCTCTCCCCACACTATTAGCCCCAGGCTGCCTTATCTAGGCCTTCTAGATACAGAATCTGATTCCTGGGTGAGGTTTAGATTCCAGGTAGCCTCCCTGGCCTCTCTTGAGTCTGTGTCAGCTTCTCCTTCCAATTCTGAGTGTCGATGTAGGGATCACTGGCCTGCAACTAACCTGTCTTTCCCAGGAAGCCAATGAGACTGAAACTGTAGAATAAGATCCAGAATTATGAATTCAGGGCAACCCCCAGCCACGGTTCCTCTCCTATGTGATTATCTCCAAAAACCTTGGTTCACTTCTGATATGTTTGCTATCTAGCTACCCCTCCGCTCCCCCTGTTTGGAAAGGATGCAGCCAGGGACTAGGCAAAGGAAAGCTCTTCTAGACATGACATCAGGGGACAGACAGGACCAGGACTCCTTTGCCCTAGGCTGCCATGACCTGCCCCGACTCCTCAGGAGGAGTCCCTCTTGCCTTCCAGGATGCCCTCTTCTGTTGGATGTCAGCTTCTAGCTTCTCAGTTTCCTCCAGCTCTTTCTTCAGCTTCTTCAGAGACTCCTGGAATTTCTCCTGGAAGAAACCCATCAGGTCAAGCAGAGGTAAGCTTCCAATTGCCTCACTACCCAGACAGGGAATGAATGAGGCAGAGGTTACGCTGACCTCCCAAGAAGCCTATCTTGCCCTAGGATGAAAAACCTCAGGCCAACATCTCTTTTGTACACAGGGACGGAAACCAACAGGAGTAGGCTGACTCTCTGTCCTCCTGGGAAAAGCGCCTGACCGCAAAGCACCTCATTTTTTTTACCCTCATTGCCAACATATTTCCCACACTCAATCCACCAGGACCCCTTTTTGCACCCAGCAGCTCACTCTATTCAATCTTGTGTAGCAAAAAAGAAATTAAGTCTCTACTCTTGATCGGGAGGCGGTTTCTAGATTCATCCTCTAGATAAAGGGGAGGACTACAAGAAATTAGAGAGCATGATAAAATTTAAATCCCCATCCTCCCCATGTCCCTCCATCCTGGGCTCCCACCTGGTACTCCTGGACAACCTCCTCCATTAGGAATGTTTGGTGACCATGGTGCTCCCGAGACCGCTCGCAAAGCCAGCAAATGACCTTCCCATCTTCCTTACAGAAGAGCTGGAGCTTCTCTCCATGGTCTGCACAAAGAATTACTTCCGGGTGCTTCCCCAGGCCCAAGGCTACCTCTTTGAGCCTCTCAGCTATGTTGGCCAGATGGCGATTGGGCCGGAGGTTGCCAGGCTTGTAGCTGGTCTGGCACACAGGGCAGCTGCTTTCCTCTTCCTGGTTGACCACCGATTTCTCGCTGTTCTGTGTGAGGCAGGCTTGGCAGAAGCTGTGGCCACAGTCTACGCTCAGGGGTTCTGTCAGGAGCTCCAGGCAGATGGGGCAGGTCACCTCCTCTTGTATGTCCGCCAGCACTGAAGTCATTGTAGCTACTCTCCTGGCTCCTGCCGGCCCCGCCTGACTCCTAAAATACTTCCTGCCTAGATTAATAAGTAAAGAAAAAAGGGTCAGGGTAAGAAAGGGGACCGGGGGGATAAAGGGATGCTGACTGTCTTGTCCTGGATAAAGAGGCCAGACTCCTGGGGTAACAATGGCTTCTCATTTTAATTTCCAACTTTCTTTACCCTGGCTCATATGAGATACCAATTTCCACCTTATCAGAGCAGGGATTATGATTTCCTTTTCCTCCTATTGGATGGAGGGATAAACTCAGGCCCTGGGGAAGAGGGTCTTGTGTGAGCCACCACCTGTCTGACGTTTTCTCAGCCCACCAAAACACAACCTCAGTGTTAAAAGCACCAAGACTCACTGCTGCCTTGGGATTCTTGCATTTGCTGTTCCTGCTTCAAGGGCGACCCTCACCCTGATATGTGCATGACTCAGTTTTTACCTGTTCTCGTATCAGAAGGATCTAATGTTCGGTCTAGCCTATCTAAAGCACACTCTCCATATATTGACCTGCTTTATTTTTTTTACTTATCACCACCTGATACAGATCTTTAATTGTCTGAATCCTCCCAGTGGAATGTAAGCTCCATGAGATCAGAGACTTTGCTTTTGTTCATAGTTGTATCCTCGGTAGTCAGCCCAGTGCCTGACACACAGGTTCTCAACTTTCAATGAATAAAAACCTAGAACCTCTTCACCCTCCACGAATGACAAGACCTTTCTTGTAAGCTCTTTCACTTCTTTGCCATCATCCTGGCATCACTTTCTGGTATGTGATCTCCAAGATCAAAGGTCTCAATGATTATGTAGACACTTCTGCCTCCTAACAGCCCTGCTCCACACAGAGCCCACCTGTCCACAGACTCCCCTCCCACAAAAAAACAAAGAAACAACAATGACCGCAATAAGGGGAGGTAATATTTTTACAACTAATGCTTCTGTGACCAGTTGTGATTTAGAAATCACTTTCTCCTGCTTTTTTTTTTTATCCCTCATAGGACAACTCTGCATAAATAAGAGTATTCTTGGCCTTTCAACAAGGAGATTAGAGACATGAAGTGACTTTTAAAATCATGCATTTTGTAAGTCGTAGTGTTGGCATAACCTAACCTTTCAAAGATCCTAGTCAAAGCTCAGCCCACAACCTTGTAACTTCAACCAAAGGCAGTACAGGTAAAGGGAGTAAAAGTCAGGCACAGACCCAATGCTTTCGGAGTGTAGAAATGGGAGCAATCACATTTGAGGATGGGATTTCACTGGGACCTGTCATAAACTTCGACAGTATGGTAAGATCCTAAGGGGGCTTGTGTGTAAGAGGAACGTGGGCAGGTGGTGCAGTTGAGCCCTTATATCCTCACTGAGAAATATTATCTTCATTCTCAACTCATTTTTCTTGGAAGTTTTCAGTTGCTAAATTATATTACTGTTGTTTGAAATAACATCACGAACACTCTTTAGACACTTAATCTTTTCTTTTTTACTGTTTTCAGCATTGAGCCATTTTCATTGGAAGCCATTTGCTCTGCCTGCCTAGTTGGAGTTGTGTTCGGGCCACTCCAGAGCCAGTTTGCACTGCCTATTGAAGGTGCACTGGCGCTGGTCCCAGGCATGACCCTGTCATATTGGACAGGCCACACTGTGGCCAGGAGCAGGTGAAATTCCACAATTTGTCTCTGGCTGGTTTACCAGCAAAAGCAAATGTACACTAATATAAAACATGGCCAGTGTGGGCATAAGACCACAAGGCCCTGTAAATTGTAGCAATTTTCCCCCATCTCGAGGACCTGATAGGTTCAAAACAAAAAATCAAATTGCCTGCCAATAACAACACTCCCATCAGAAGAAAGGGCCTCAGAAAGTGTTCCAGATAAGGGAAAAAAGGTTGTAGGGCATTAACGTGGCGCAACAGGGCAACGGCGAGGAGGGCGAAGGTGAGCGTACTGAGCTGAAAACTAGGCTCGGTGCTGCCACCTAGTGTTCAGTGGTGCTCCTGCAAGTCACGGACTGGGTCATCAGCTTTGCCCTGCTTAATAGTAATGCTAACAAGAAATATTTATTGAGAGCCCATAAGGTACTAGGCAAGAATTTAATTATTTTGTATGCAGTAACTCAATAATTCCTTGTAATAATACTACGAGTGTCCCTTAGGTTCCGTTTCATAATTGTATAAACTGAGGTTAAGTAGCTCCTTCAAGTGGTAGAGCCCGTTTTGAATGCAGACACTCAGGCTCTTACTATTCCTTTATGATCCTTATCTCCATGCAGGGTCCAGAATAAATTATTAACAAATTAATGAACTCTGCACATCTAATTGGTATTAATAACTGGTGTTATAGAAGTATTTATCTATCATCTAAGATACTGTTTAACCAAGTCAAGCACACCTGTGGGAACTGGACATTTAGTTGGTTTGTTAACATCTCCTACCACACTCACATCACCGTACCTGCCCACTGCACTATGCAGGTATATTGCTGTTGTCAAATTATCATTAAAAGGACAGAGATCCAAGCTTTCTTGCTCTGCCATGTACATCAGACCTCAGCACTGCACCAAACACAAGAAAGGAGCAATTAACTTATAATGGATTTACAATTATAACTTATTGCTGAGGTTATAGTTGGACTTGATGTTGGCACTGGAGTATGGAAATAAATGTGCTATCTTTTGACATTGTTAATATTAAAACATAATTGTGGTAGTATTATACTTACTATTTTAACTAAAAATTCACTCCACCCTAACACACACACACACACACACACACACACGCGCACGCATGCACACTTTCGCTTCAGGCAAAACTGCACTTGGTATATACAATTCTCTTGACGGAGATTTTCTAATCTCATAAATGCAATGTACTAATAGCCCAAATTGGAAAGAATCCATGAAATCACTAACTGGTAAATGGACAAATTGTGGTATATCCATACAATGACATATTACCAATTGACTCAAACTGGTGACACATACAACAGAATAAATCTCAAAAACATTATGCAAAGTGAAAGAAGCCAGATACCAATGACAAGTTACTGTATGATTCCATTTATATGAAATCCTAGAAAAGGCAAAGCTATAGTATTTAAATGTACATCAGTGCAAGCCAAGGCCCAGGGGTGTGAGAAGGAGATGAACTGCAAAGAGGCAGAAAGAAATTTGGAGGGTAACAGAAATGCCCTTTATATGTCATGATTGTATTGGTGGTTATACAACCAAATACATGTCAAACTCACAGAGTTGGCCAAGTGTGGTGGCTCCCACCTGTAATCCCAGCACTTCGGGAGGCTGAGGCAGGAGGATCACCTGAGGCCAGGACATCGAGACCAAACTGGGCAACATAGCAAGATCCCATCCATACAAAAAAATTAAAAATTAGCTGGGCCTGGTGTCAAGTGCCTATAGTCCCAGCTACTTGGGAAGCTAAGGCAGGAGGATCACTTGAGGTCTAGAGTTCAAGGCTGCAGTAAGCTATGATTGCACCACTGTACTCCAACCTGGGTGACAGAGTGAGACCCTGTCTTTAAAAAAAAAAAAAGGAAAATTTTTTAAAAATAAAAAACTCAGAATTGTATGCTTAAAATTTTTAACTTAAGATGTAAACTATAACTGAATAGAACTGAAAAAAGAAGAAGAGGAGGAAATACAATAAGAAAAAGTAAAGGCTTGGCTTCTGATCTTCTAAGCATAAACTATATATAACTGTGTTGTCAAATATAGTAACCACATGTGGCTATTAGGTACTTGAAGTGTGGCTAGTCAGAAATGGGATGTTTTAAATACAAAATACACATGGAATTTTGAAGATTTAGTAAGAAAAAATAAAGCATCTCAATAATTTTATATTGATTATGTGTCCTAATAATATTTTGCATGTATTGGGTTAAATAAAATATATTGAAATGAATTTCACCTGTTTCTTCTTACTTTTTAATGCAGCTAGTAGAAAATTTAAAATTACATATGTGGTCCCATTCTATTTCTATTTCATTATATGTCTTTTTTTCCCCCTATCGAATGTGCTACTTTAGATATCCAAGACAGAGAAAGGTTCTTGAGCAGAAAAGATGATTTAACAGTTGATGTCTCTTGTCAAACGGTTTAAAGTTAAGGCTGGGGAAAGGAAGAAATTGTGAAGGAGGAGAGTATACAGTCAGCAGAGGTTTGAGTGACCGTTGCCCACACACTATCAGGCCCCTGACAGTCCACTGCTGCTGAGTGCAGCCCAGAGGAGACGTAGGAGGCTGACAGTCTCCAACTAAAGCTCTGCCTCCAGAGCAGTGCCAATGGGCTGAGAAAAGGCAGTCTGGTTGTGTGAATAGTGAGATCAGAGGAGCCGGAGGTCCCAGAGCCCCATGGATCAAATGAGATGAAAGGGGCCAAATTCAAGACTGAGTGGGACCAGTTAAATCAGAAGCAGATGCCCGAAAAAGAAGGTCATATAGTCTGCTAACATTGGTATCCACTGGAGCTCTTTAGACATAATCTCAGTCTCACCCAGACCAATTCAGAATCTGTGGATTCAGAATCTGTGCCTTAATAAGATCCCCAGATGATTCATATGCACATTAAGGCCTTAGAGAAAGGATTCTCTTTCCCAAGTGGAACAATTTAGAGTGCAAAACAACTAGAAATGGGGGAGGGAGTGCCAGAGAATGAACTGCTATTTAGATCTGTAGGATCTATTAGAATGGAAACTCACATTGATACCAAAATTGCTTTGAGAATAAAAACCAGTGACTGAGCAGGGGATACCAGGGCTGGTCCAGGCTTGGGGCTCAGAATAAGAGCTAGGAATGAGAGGAAAGGACTCCTCATCCCCTGACCCACTGGGAGCCCTAGTGAACATGGAGTACATTGGTGGCAACTGCATTTTTTATAAGTGAGTTGGGCAAGTGTTCTTGTGCTTTGGGAATAACATTATTCTTAACCTTTGTGTAGAGTTATATTTCACTTTATTATCTGGAATTAATTATCTAACAGATAGCATTCGATAGATAAATATTTGAGTTGGGTCCTGGCTGATGCCTGTAATCCTAGCACTTTGGGAGGCCCAGGCAGAAGGATTGATTGAGGCCAGCAGACTAGCCTGAGCAAGAGTGAGACACCCATTTCGACAAAAATGGAAAAAATTAGCCACGCGTGGTGACATATGCCTGTAGTCCCAGCAACTCAGGAGGCTGGGGCAGGAGGATCACTCCAGGCCAGGAATTTGAGGTTGCAGTGAGCGAGGTGGCAGAGCAAGACCCTGTCTCAAAGTAAATAAAAAAATAAAATTTGAATTTGAACATAATCAGTTTCAATTTTTTTAAGCTCCACTTCAAAAGAATATCTCTGGCATTTAAGAATTGTTTTGATAATGCATTTTTTTTTTAAAGCTAGGCATGGAGTTTATCAATAATAATGACCATAATCTGAATATTTACTGTTTGTCAGGCAGTCTCCCATATGTTTAAACCTCTGTCTCACTTAATCGTCACCAAAATTCTAAGAGAGATATATATATTATTCTGAACATTTTATGGATGGAAGAAAATGAAGCTCGAACAGGGCAAGTAACAGTCTCGGGGCACACAGCCGGCGTCTAAGTGTCAGACCCAGGATTTGAGCACCTGCGGTCTGGCTGCAGCATCTATGCTCTTAAACCACATGTTTGTGTCTGGAGGGATTGACTGATTAACCTCAGTGAGCTCCATTTGCAGTAAGGCAGAAAAAAATTATCTATATCATGAGTTTGAAAACGGAAAGGACCTTATTTCTTTCACTGCCTTGTCCTCTCTGCCAGAGGTGACAAGAAGTGTCAGTCACAGAACGGTAGACCCCGCCCCCCCGCCCCCCCTGTTACCGGCACATCTGGGGACGAGAAGCAGCGTCAGGTGGCCACGGGCTTCAGAGCAAACCAAGGAGTCTTACGCTGATTCTAAGGAACAGAGGGCTCGCACTCCGCTCTTATATCTAAACTCAACCACGCACGTTTCCTCTCCTTTCGGAGGACGGCAGCGCTCCCCCCTCCGCCAACCTTTGACCTTTGACCCGCAGGTCGGGCAGAGTGTAGTCTTCCAACTCGCCCGGGGAGGAGTCGGGGCCTCACGGGGTGGAGGATGAGCGGCGCTCACTTCCTGGAGCGGCGAGGCTGGCGAGGGGGGAGGGGACACTGACCTCTGAGTCCACGCCAGACCGATGGTGTGCAGTTATTCCCTGACGAGAAACTTCCAGAGCGGCCTCTCCTACATCCTTTAGCTTCCACAGTCGGGGTTGAACTCTCATTGCCCTTTGCACGGCCTATTCCTAGCTGCAAAGGTGCGTCTTCGGTGCTCCTTTCCCAAACTTGAGTCAACTCAAAACGGCAGAGGTCTCCCTCTCTGTTCCTCCATTCCGAGAACCCCCAGCCCAACGTGCAGGGCGGGCCAAACTCTCTATACTAAATGGGGGCGGTGATGGCTGGCCAGAAAATGGATCTGCCAACTAACCTGGAATCGCGGCCCGGGTCAGAGCCGAGGATTAGCAGCTGCGGCGTCCAACACAGACCCTGGGGGAAGGGGCGGGGCCGGGGGAGGGGGAGGTGCTGCCGGAGGGGGTTGTGTGTCCAGCCCGGCCAGGCCCGGGCTCCCATAGCTCCATGGGTGTGGTCCTCGGTGCCCCATCGCAGGAAAGGAAAACAAGGTATTTTTTGAAGGCAGAAACGCAAACCTGTTCCGCTTATCTGATGAACAGCAAATTCTGAGGCCTTTGAGAACACCTCAAGGCCAGAGATGACGCTTGTAAATTGTCTTCAGTTTACTGTAGTGCATCATGTAAGGGTTTAATAACACTGATAATACACCTCTACTCCGTATTAACATATTAGTTAAAATGTTTAAATAGATAAAAATGTCTAAAGTTTTATGAGTGAATAAAGAATGAACGCTTGGCATAATGGCATGTTTTGCAAAAATATTGTTAAAATTTATCAATTTAAAAATACATATATATGTATATATACCTGTGTGTGTATCTATAATTTTAACCTATAGAAATGAGAGCCCATAAATCTTTGTTTATAGGGCCTATGAATATACACAAAGCTTACAGAGCCTCGGAAGTGTAACTATAGGGTTTCAATGGCACAGCAACCCCGAGAAGAAAAAAATGTGAAACTTGATGATTGTCACCTGATCTTAGAAGGTCGGTTAGAGGACGGAGGTATAGAGGAAGGAAAGACTGAGGTGTTCAGATAAAAGCCAGGATAGACAGGATGTTGCCATGGAGAAAACTGAGTTAAGTATCAAGAGCTTGCCCTCAATAGGCCCTCAGACCTTCAAATAGAAGATTATCAGAATCTCAAAACAAGGAGTGCAGACATGTGTCGCTATTCCAATGAGAGTACCTCAGGTCCTTGAGTTAAGAACCCAAACAAAGGGTACTTTGCGTCACCTCCATCACAAGGGTTTTAGGTGCAGTTGTCTCCACATTGCCCATGGATGATGCTGCAGGTTGAAGCCTGCTTATGCCCTGAGGTCCTCTTGGGCCCACCCAAACTGCCCAGTGTGGACATCAACCTGCACAGCACACTTTTAAGTGCCCTGAAACATAAGATGGTGTGACTGACAGCCAGAGGGTTAGAAGTGATGGAGAAGCCCAATATAGAATCCCTTCTCAAACCCTTTTCTAAGAGCCAGTATAACTGAAGTAACTTACAGGCATTGCAGTTTTGTCAGCAGAGGGCTTTATTTGTGAAGCCAGGAACCTCAGTTAAAAACATGTTTTTCAGTGTGCAGAGTTTTTCTTTTTATTTGCTAAGCAAGGTAGTTTTTATTTTCTCTATAATCAATTTCTCATCTTGAGCTGGAATACTGGGCATTCTGATGATTGAAAAGAAATTAATGTACTTGGCAATAATTCAAGGAATCTTAAAAAGTTAAACATAAATTTACCATATGAGCCAGTAAATCTACTCCCAGGAAACTACCCAAGAGAAATGAAAACATATGTTTTCATTTGTGCACAAACACGTGTATGCAAATGTTCATAGCAGTTTTGCTCGTAAGTATTAAAAAATGGAATAGTCCAAATGTTCAACAAGTGTTGAATAACTTAAAAAAACAATTAGTACATCCAATACAAGGGAATTGTATTAGCATTAAAAGAGAACCAAGTATGTGGGATTCAGTGGCTTAGTGGGATGATGTGAGGCATTTAGCAGGACAGGTTTGAAGGTTATGGGGCCACAGATTTGCTGACAGCCCCAAGTCCCTGAGGACTCTAAGCGCTTGCAGTTCTAGATGCATCAAGGGATCCAGCCTGCTAATATAACAACGCTCAATGTTTTAAACACTCAATATATCCCAGGATTATTGCTTATGGCCCAGGGCAAAGGGCCAAGATTTTTTAATAGCAGGAACTGGATATTAATTTGACAGTAAAAAGGTTTCAAAAAAAGCAAACAGTACCATGACAAAAGGTGCAGAGAACATTGTCATAGCCAAATAGTGATTAAAAACACAGACGCTGGAGATAGATTTTCTGTTAGTAAATCTCTAACATACTGTATTCTGTGTGAGGAAATCTCTAATGTAATATATTCACAGGAGATTTCCTGTGAATAAATCTCTAGTATATATTTTTTCAGTATGATTTGTTTGAAAGCAATATTGGATGATTCCTTGTATCAGAAATGTCTCCTCTTCTCTCATTGAAAACCCTCTTCTCATTATTACCACCCGCTGGGAGCTGATGGAAACAGAAGGAAAAAAATAGATGTCACAAGGCAGAGACTAAGACTCAGGGTAGTTTATTCTTGAGCATTCAGCATGACAGGGATAGCTGGATGTTCTGTTAGATAGAATCAGTTTTTTTGTTTGTTTGTTTTTGTTTTTTGAGACAGAGTCTCACTTTGTTGCCCGGGCTAGAGTGAGTGCCATGGCGTCAGCCTAGCTCACAGCAACCTCAAACTCCTGGGCTCAAGTGATCCTCCTGCCTCAGCCTCCCGAGTAGCTGGGACTATAGGCATGTGCCACCATGCCCGGCTAATTTTTTCTATATATATTTTAGTTGTCCATATAATTTCTTTCTATTTTTAGTAGAGATGGGGTCTCGCTCTTGCTCAGGCTGGTCTCGAACTCCTGACCTCCAGCGATCCACCCGCCTCAGCCTCCTAGAATCAGTTATTAATGTCTGATAAGAGGAGGAACTTCAGGAAAACCAAGTAGAAACAGATTTCAGTGAGGAAGTTTTCTTGTTCCAGAGGCTGAAAAATGCTATAAAAACAACCTGTTAATTTTGGTTTTTAATGCTTGTGGTTATCAAAGATGGACCGAATTAATATTTTCTTTTTTCCCTTCTTTCCTATCTGGCTTCCTTTCTTCCTTCTTTGTTTACTTCCTTCCATTTTTCCTTCTTTCTTTTAGCTTTCCTTTTTTCTTTCCGTCTTTTCTTCTTTCTTTCTTTTTAACAGATGCATATTAAATGGTATATGTGGTGCAGCATGGTATTTAAGTTTATAGACTCAGGAACCAGTTTTGTCCAGGTTTAAATCCTAGCTTATTTACTGATTGTATGATTTGGAACAAGTTACTGAATATCTCTTGTACCTCAGTTTCCTTATCTGTAAATACTGAATAGAGTGATTGTGAAGACTAAATATGCAAATATATGTACATACTTAGGACAGTGCCTGAAACACAGTAGGCAGTCAATTAGTGACATTATTAACTACAATTATGTGCCAAGCATTTGGCAGAGCTCTGGAGTAATATAGAGGAATAAAACATGAATTTTGCCAAGGTGTTCACAATCTAGTTAATCTGGAGAAAGTCAAATCAATCTCTTAAATATAGTTTTGGGGTTTCTTTGTTTTTGTTTTGTTTTGCTATAATCTCATTTTTTCTAAACCTTCTTCCTGGATAATTTCACCCACTTCCCTAGCTGATAAAGCCCAAACATTAACTGTGGATCAGACCTCTCTCTTGGGCTTCAGAGACCACTTGAATAACCCACAGGTAGAACAAAAACAAGATGTCTAATATTAATGTTTATTTGACCACCAACTCATTTCTTCTCCTTTCTTTCTCTTCTTTTTTTTTTTGAGACAGAGTCTCACTCTGTTGCCCGGGCTAGAGTGCTATGGCGTCAGCCTAGCTCACAGCAACCTCAAACTTCTGGGCTCAAGTGATCCTTCTGCCTCAACCTCCCAAGTAGCTGGGACTACAGACATGCACCACAAAGCCCGGCTAATTTTTTCTATATATTTTTAGTTGTCCGGCTAATTCCTTTCTATTTTTAGTAGAGACGGGGATCTTGCTCTTGCTCAGGCTGGTCTCGAACTCCTGACCTCCAGCGATCCTCCCTCCTTCTCCTTTATTTCTTATCTTGATGAATGGCACAGTTCACCCTTAGGCACCTCAGAAACAATGAACTCTTCTTGATTCCTCCCTCTTCCATACCAACATTCCATTTTTGTCCTTTAAATGTATCCTTTTGAACAACTTTTACCCATTTGATTTACTTCTATCTTTACTGTCATAATCTTGTACCAAGATTATGTAATAGACCATTCCAATGTTCTGATAATTTGTCTTCTTGATTCTAGCCTGATTTCTGTTAAAAGATAGTTAAAAGAAAAAGTGTAATCATGAGATTTATAGACATATAAAATGAACACATACTAGAGATTTTATTTAGTTAATTAATTAAAGAGAATCAGCAAGATGGTATACTTATTCCAAAGAAGAATTTAAAAACACACACATATATAGGCAATCAGAAAAACCTGCAACAAATTTACAAGTAGATGAAAACAAGTCAAGATCCACAATACCTCTACATTTGAGAGACAATTTATTTGCATTTCTATGGACAAAATCATTTGCATTACTATCAGCTTAATACAATGTACATAATTAAAAGAGCTCAAAGACAATAAAAAGCTAAGAAAACTCAACAGAGTGCACTAAATAGGACATCCAGTAGTCATTTTTGTCTATTTCAAAATCTTTCATAGTTTTTTCCTCTAAGACTCCATCTACAGTGGCTATTAGACTGACTCATTTAGAAAACAAATAAATATACTCCATTGAGTCTCTTACAAATGCTAACCTCTCAGCAAGAATTTGTGAAGAAAAGAAAAACTTTGGTTACCTGAAATGAGAATGGTGAAAAAGCCTGTGGCAAGAGATACAGATGGAGGATGAGACAGAACAATTAACAACAGTTCTGTGTGCCGCAATTTGGAAGTTGAAATTTAGCACATAGACAAAAACAGTCATGGAGGATTTTTATTTTTGGTATCTGTGTGTGAGGGGAATAATTATATAGTCTTTTAGTCTTAATATAACAGCTTTATTGAGAACAGTTTACATACCATAAAATGCATCCATTTAAATTGCACAATTCAATGATTTTTTAGTATATTCAGAGTTGTGCAATTATCTCCACAATCAATTTTAGAATATCTTTATCACCCTCCCAAAAAACCTGTATCCTTTAGCAGTCACTCTCAATTTTCTTTCTACTTCCTCAACCCCTAGCCCTAGGCAACCACTAATCTACTTTCTTGCTCCATAGATTTGCCTATTCTATTCATTTCATATAAATGGAATCATACAATTTGTGGTCTTTCTTTCATGTAGCATTATATTTGCAAGGTATATCAATGTTTATCATGAATGAGTATTTTATTCCTTTTGATGGCTGAATAATATTCCATTGCATGGATTTTTTGTACATTTATTGATCTATTCATCAGTTTTTGGACATTTGTCTTGTTTCTAATTTTCAGTTATTATAAATAAAGTGGATATAAATTTTCTTGTACAAATTTTTGTTTAGACATAGGTTTTTATTTCTCTTGGGTATATACCTAGGAATAGACTTGCTGGGTCATGTTTGGTACCTTTTGAGGATCTGCCAGACTGTTGGCAACTGCACCATTCTACACATGTATAAAGGGTTCCAATTTCTTCACATCCTTGCCAGTACTTGTGTATCTTTTATTAAACTTATCTTAGTGAATGTGAAGTGCTATCTATTTGGTATTTTCATTTGCATTTCTCTAAGGGTTAATGATATTAAGTGTCTTTTCATATGATACTGCCCATTTAAATATCTTCTTTGGAGAAATGTCTATTCAGATCGTTTGCCCATTTTTAAAATGGGGTTAATTTTCTTTTTATTATGTAAGAATTTTTTTATATATTTTTTGTATTCTAAATGCAAGTCCATTATGAGTTCTATGATGTATAAATATTTTCTCTCATTCTATGGGTTATCTTTCCACTTTCTTCAAATGATCATATCATTTGATTCACTCACAGTGTATTTTATAGGGTATATGTGATGGTTTGATACAGGCATACAGTATGAATTAATCAAATCAGGGTGATTGGAGTATCCATCTGTAGCACATTTATTTATATGCTAAGTGGTGTCATAAGATAGCCATTAATATAAATATATTATATTATTATTTCCCTTTTAAAGGTAAGAAAGTTGAGACAGAGAGAAGTGAAGGAACTTGGTAACTTGCCTAGAATCAAACAGTAAATAGAAGAGTCAGAATTCCCACAAAGATCTGGAACCCAAAACATGATCAGTACTCCCTACAGTTTTCTCCTCTACATAACAAGAATGCTGATAACTTCTCTCTCTAATTTTCATTATCATTGTCTTGAGGATGCAGATAGCTATGTGGAAAGAAAGAGGAAAATGAACAGAACATTCATTGAATGTTTACTATGCAGTAGATATGTAATGTTATATCATTCTCATCATCTTTATAGATGAGTAGAAAATTAAGTTCATTGATATTAAGAAAATTCCCAAGCTTATTGAACAAGTCAGTAGCATATCTGATTTTTAAATCCACCTCTTCTGTCACCTAGCACAGTTCTCTCCTCTACATGACACCGAATCCCAAGTATGAGAAGAACTCCCTGAAAGAAGAATGTAGAGCAGAAAAATGATATTAAAATTTTTAAATGAGCATTTTAGATGCATACACATATTGCATAACTTCTATAAGCAGATTCTCATGCTTTAGGACAATGGGGATTAAAAGCCTTTTAAAATAATCTTTTCCCTCAAGGAATGTACGGACGAGACAGGGAGTTAAGGCACGAACATGAGATGATCTTTGATAAAACAAGAAGGCACATGCTCATAATTCAACAAAATAGTGATTTAGATCAAAGTGGAACAGAATCTCAAAAGATGGATCTTTTAATGTGGGCTGAGTATGGGAGTGGGCAGGGTTAAGATGTGAACTACATTTTCAAGGGCGAGTTGGTCTTTGACTAAAACTCACACTGTTATTCTTCTCAGTCTCAGAGAACATCAAGCAAGGCAGTGTTATTGTGCTGGTGTTAATAATTAATGATTAGTGAGCAAGTTATTAAATTACATACAGATGTTTATATTTTTAATAATATCCATTAAAGAATATATAAATCCATAGCTATTATATATGAGTAGATATTTTGACTTCTAATTTTAATGATGAATATAATTTTTAAATACAAAGCATATTTGGATGGAAAATAGTATTCTATCCCTATACAATTATCTATATTTTGAGGAAAACTCTTCAGAACATGTAATGCAGGTTTATTTGATAAAAGTTTTTGAAATTATATGTTCCTATTTAAACCAATAAATGGATGTGCCCAGCTATGTATGCTGCTGTGTGTTAGTATTTCTGAACTTGAATATATACACCTGTGTGATCCTGGATTTGTGTAGCTGGTAAGAAAACTAAATATACCATGACACTATAAATTTTTTTTTTTTTTGAGACAGAGTCTCACTCTGTTTCCCAGGCTAGAGTGCCGTGGCGTAAGCCTAGCTCACAGCAACCTCAAACTCCTGGGCTCAAGCGATCCTCCTGCCTCACCCTCCCGAGTAACTGGGACTACAGGCATGCGCCACCATGCCCGGCTAATTTCTTCTATTTTTAGTTGTCCATATAATATCTTTCTGTTTTTTTAGTAGAGACGGGGTCTCGCTTTTGCTCAGGCTGGTCTCGAACTCCTGAGCTCAAACGATCCACCCATCTCGCCTCCCAGAGTGCTAGGATTACAGGCGTGAGCCACCGCGCCCGGCCCGAGACTATAAATTTTTAAACGTGACAATTCTCAGAGGTTCCCCCACAATGAGAAAGATGTCGAATTTGCCAATAAATGTCAAAATTATATATACAAGTTATTAAGAACACAAGGGGAGCCAATGCAAGTAGATGTTGAGAAAAGTCGTATTTGGATGGTAAATTTAGGGTAAGTTATCACATTTCCCTCTAATTAGTTAGTTCTTCTTGAGCTGATGGGAGATAAGACCACATTTGATAATAGGTGGAAGAGAATGTGGTAGGTATTACCATAGATTTCCAAGAAAAGAAATCAGAGGTGGGTTTGAGTAGAACATATCTTTAAATAAATTGTGACATGGATGACAATAACATGGGGATAACTGGAAGATGTAGAGATGAGAATGGAGTGAATATAGGACAATTGCTAATTTTAGGAAAAGGTTAGGTTGAATCCAAGTTGGAAGCATTTATTTAGATTCTTTGGCCATATTTGAAAACATCTGCTTAGCCCCTTCCAAAATTTGCTTGGTCCTCACTCCGTAAATAATGGGATTGAGCATAGGTGGGATGACCACATAGAGGTTGGCCAGGAGGATATGGACATAGCGTGGGATACGTCTCCCACCAAACCTGTAGGCAAAGACAGAAAAGAGGGCAGGGATATAGAAGAGCAGGATGACACAGACATGGGATCCACAGGTGCTCAGGGCCTTGGAGCGTGCCTCTCGAGAAGGCAGGCGGAAGACAGCTCGGAGGATGTGGATGTAGGAAACAGCAATAAGGATGATGTCCAGGCCTGTGGAGAGGAGAGCAGCTGCCAACCCATACCAGACATTGATGGAGATATCAGAACAGGACAGACGGGCGATGCCCATGTGTTCACAAAATGTGTGTGCAATGATGTTGATCCGGCAATAGTGCAGGCGCTTGAGGAGAAAGATGGATGGAAACATGATGATAAAGCTGCGGGTCAAGGTGGCAGTGGCAATCTTCCCAATGACCTTACTTGTGAGGATCGTGGCATAACGCAGAGGGGAGCAGATGGCCACATAGCGGTCAAAGGCCATGGCCAACAGGACAGCAGAATCGGCCACAAAGAGAAAGTGGATGAAGAACATCTGGGTGAGGCATCCATCAAAGGAAATGTGGCTGGAACCAAGCCAGAAGTTGGCCAGTGCCTTGGGCATGGTGGAGGTAGAGAGCAAGACATCAGCACTGGCCAGCATGGACAGGAATATGTACATGGGCTCATGGAGGCTTGGCTGGGAGAGGATGACACAAATTAGAATGCCATTGCCTGCCAGGGAGGCTATGTACATGGTGCAGAAGGGGATGGAGAGCCAGATGTGTAGGTGCTCCAGCCCAGGGATGCCAGTGAGGAGGCAGCCTGTTACTCGAGTATCAGAGTTGTTCACAGCAGCTATACCATTAGCAGATAAAAGGGCCATGATTTTCTGCAGAGCCCTCCTCACCTGTGCCACAGGGGAAAAATAGCTTCAGACTTTGAATGCATTAGCAGAGTGCCCATAAAGGCTTGCAAACAACCATAAGGTCTGCACATATTCATAGACTTTATAATAGTTATGGACTCTGCACACAGGCATATTATCTATAGACAATCACACAGAGGCTCTGCACAAAGTGCACAGTTACAGGCTCTGTGTCCTTATTCAGAGGCTCTCCACACAGCTGTAAGACTCTCAGGAAATTACAGGGCTCAGAATCATTGCCAGACTCAGCACAGTGCCACAGGTTCTGAAAAGAACAGGGATAGCTAGAACATCAAAAACAATCTCTACAATCTCTTTGGTTTGGGAACTATAATGAGCTCTGCAAAAGCCCCAGGCTCTGCACAGAGGACTGCAGTCCCACACAGAAGAGCCATTGCCCCGGCTTAACAGGCTGTGTGGATGAGTAGGGTTAAGGGAGGTGGGCACTACTGGCCCTGTATCTCCTTTCCCTTAGGCACAGATGCTCTGCTAAGCATGGAGGCAGTGAAAATTGCTATGCTATTTAGAAAGAACAATGGAGAGGCTGTGAAAGAAAACACCCGGGTCAGAGATTTGCTCTGCCAGCTATTGACTTTTCACACACACAAATACACGTATGCATACTTACATACATGCATCCATATGTACATATGCATGTATACATATGAGGGCTACTACCTTGCAGGTGACAGAAGCACCTGCATACATCTTTCTTCTCTAACTTGACTCCAGCTACCCTCCTGAATAATGAACCTCCAAGGCAGCCTGTGCTCTCTGCGTCTGCCTATTCTCCATCCCCGTGATTTCTGCTTTCACTCCAGTTCAGGCACCCATTGAAGTTTCCACACCTCAAAGCTGAACAAGTCCCGTGTCTCCACTTCCAGTGTCTATCTGGCAGATCCTTTTCTTAGACCTCCCACTTCCTATATGCCCAACGCCCCTGTCTATGGGTTCCTCTTCCTGTCATTTTTGGAAAATTTTTTACCTTCCGATGTGCTTCCTCCAATTAAACATCTCTTGGCCACCAAGGAAATTTACATTGTTAAAGAGTAGAATCAGGGCAGAGGTAGACTATTTAAAGTTAAATACTTTAAGTACAAGAACAGAAGCAGATTTTCTTCACTTTCACTTGGCTTCAGGCTTCAACTCTGCCAGCCTGAATTCGTGGTCAGAAACTTGTATGATACTGACATTTTACCACATTTTTTTCCCTCAGTCATGGACAATACTTTATCTGGCTCATATTCCTAGTTTCCATTCTTAGGTACTGTATTTTTTTTTTTTTGATAAATTCATACATCTAATCTATTACAAATTTAGGCAATTTGCAGGGGAACCTCTCTGTCATCCTTGAACTCATTCCTTATTGGTTTCTCAACATACGAATATTGGCTCCAAACAGTCTCTTCCCTCCTCTCCTCCAAGCCCCAGTACAGCAGATGGGCCTATCTCAGCGATAACAGAAAAATCCAGACCATGAAGCACAAAGTCCTTTATCTTCTTTTCTCTGTACTCTGCCTATCCTCCTCCATCCTTTAACTCTTCTTTTTACTGGAGAAAGTATTACTTCTACTATATCAGTGAATTCATATCACCTGTTTTTGAATCCTTTACCTGACTCCTCTGTCCAGGAACTTGACCTGTTTACCTTTTATGCATGGTTTTCCATAGTTTAACTTTTCCTTCCACTGTTCCTCAATGTCTGAGGACAAAACCTATATGTGATTTATGATTTTTGCTTCCTCCTTGGGAGCTAGGGATTAGTTACTCACCAATCTCTCCATCCTCACCTGGAAAGTGACCCTGTTGACTGTTCTTTTTCCATCCCACTCCCCAGGAGAACATAATTCATGCCAACTACCTTAACTTAGTCCTCTCTTTGTCCTCCTGCCCCTCTGTGAGCATTGCCACAGAGCTGTCCACTTATCTAGTACCCGTTTCTCACCCTCCTGTCCATCCTAAAAATATCCGACCCAGACTTACCTCCCCAGTGCCACCTTCTCAGAGTCTCAGTTTCTCAACTCCACACAGTTCAGCCTTCCTTAATATATGGAACTGAATCTCAGGTCTTGCCTCATGCAGTGTTTATTCTTGCCTCTCCTTTGGGAGCAGGGATTCTCCCGCCTCTGTGTGCCTTTTCTTTTCTCAGCTCCAATTCCCTTCCTGACCATTAGGGCCAATGTACCCCCATTTAACACAAAGGTAAGGCACATTGGTATATGCTTTGGCATAGAGCCAGATAAAACAATTCTACTGATGCACACTGTGAACATCTGAGGGCTGGGGAAGGGCTCAACAACAACTCAGAAGTTCTTGGCCTGAGAGTTTTTGTTAATTTTTTTTTCCATTTCTTTTTCCCATACTAGTTCTCTTCTGTGCCTTCAATCCCACTCTTTATTCTCTTTTTCTTTTCCTGTTGTCCTTCCTACAGCATTTTTCTTTTGGACTTTCTTCATTCATCATCTTCCTAGTGTTTGTCTTCAAACCTATGTTTCTTTTACACCTCAGCACTCTCTCTTCACCTCTGACTACAGCTAAAAATCTGTTACATTCATATGACAACCTAAAGGGAAGGATGTAGAGGGATCGTTTCCATCTTGCTCATTCAAACATTTGACAAAGCTTGACTGATCCCTTCTTTGGTCAGCATTTAGGTCGATAGATGACAGAATCATGTCTCTTTGCCATGAGCAGCTGCCATTAATTACACTACAGAAATGAGTGCACAGTGCCGGGGGAGTCCAGAGTCCAGAGGGAAAATTATTCCTAGTGTAGTTAGGGGAGGTCAAATTGTAGTTAGAACTGAGAAGAGTGTGTGTGTGAGCGTGTGTGTGTGTGTGTGTGTTTGTGTGTTTGTGTATGAGGTTATTGTGAGAGCCAGTTGAGACAATGAATACAAGAGGGCTTTACAGATGAAATAAATGGTGATGTTAATGCTTTGGAGAATATGGATTAAGGGGTAAGAGGGAAATGAGGACACCAGAACCAGAGAATCTTTATTTAAAAAATGTGCTGGGAAAATCGGATAGCCACATGTAGAAACTGAAACAGGATCTACATCACTCACCTCTCACAAAATCAACTCAGATGAATAACAGACTTAAACCCAAGGCATAAAACTGTAAGAATTGTAGAAGAAAATGTTGGAAAAACTCTTATAGACATTGGACTGCAAACTAGTGCAACCTCTGTGGAAAGTAATATGGAGATACCTCAAAGAGCTACAAGTGGAACTGTCACTGGATCCAGCAATCCCATTACTGAGCATCTACCCAAAGGAACAAAAGACATTCTATAAAAAAGACATCTGCACTAGAATTTTATAGCAGCACAATTCACAATTGCAAAGATGTGGAAACAACCCAAGTGCCCATCAACACATGAGTGGATTAATAGAACATGGTATATGTATACCATGGAGTTCTATTCAGCCACAAAAAACAATGGTGATCTAGCACTTCTTGTTTTATCCTGGATAGAGCTGGAGCCCATTTCCCTAAGTGAAGTATCACAAGAATGGAAAAATAAGCACCACATGTACCCACCATCAAATTGGTATTAATTGATCGACACTTAAGTGTACATATAGTAGTAACATTCATTGGGTGTCCAGCAGTTGGGAGCGGGGAGGAGACAATGGGTATGTTCACACCTAATGGGTGTGGTGCGCAACGTCTTGGGGATGGACATGCTTGAAGCTCTGAGTCAGGTGGGGCAAAGGCAATATATGTAACCTAAACATTTGTACCCCCATAATATGCTGAAATAAAAAAAGAATAACTTTTAAGTTTCTGCCATAAACAGCTGTGTGTTTGACAGTACATCTCCAACCACAAAGTAAGCATTCAATAAATACACATGACCTGAGAGAGTGGTTTATGTAAAAGTTGAACTTCCCTTTCTCAGGAGCCATTGCATTTATTGAATCCAAGGAGTATCTCAATGCATTCAGAAGTAGAGACCACCAAAAAGCCTCATTCAGTGAAATAGAGGGTGATATTATCATCCAGAAATACCCTCACCTGATGGGGGAGTTGGAGTTGAGGGACTGAATGCATAAGAATTTGGAGGGCATCGAAAACCTGATAGTCATATCTGTCCCATAACAATTTCATCTGGAACCCACCAGCATTCTTTACCAATCAACTATCTTTCCTCCAAATATTTATATAAACTTCTTATGGAATACAGAATTTAAAGGGTCACCATCACGCCATTCTTTTAAGTCAGAATCTGGAGCTTGACTACATTAATTCATTTATTTTTTTCAAAAAAAATTTTTGAGTGTGTAAAGGGGACTAGTCTACACAGGGCACACCCTGAAGGATTCCAGCACTTTCTGGTCTCTGCCCTCTGCCCAGAACCCTGAATCATATCCTATGTGGATATAATGTAGTTTCTAGATCATGAGAATATTAATGTAAACATGTACATACTCATAGTATTGGCTGGGAAAATGGTGTGTCTGGAGTCTCCCTGGGTTTTAGAGCCCTGACCTTTCGGATCATCCCATCCTCTGAGAAACGCAGCAAGAGAGAGAAAAAGTTGGGTTATACAGGCCCCATGTCTGTCCTTTCTGGTTGAATTTTTTTTTTCTACCCATGCTTTACCCACCTATTCAGCTGGGTACTCTTCCTTTCTTTCTTTTTATCAGTAGTCTCCAATTGTGTTGTGCTCCCTCTTGGATCTTTCTGTTCTTGTCCTTGAAGTTACCTTCTTCAACCCCTCCACTGGCTTTCTAACCCGGTACGTACAACCTACATAAAGATCAGGTACCCGTGAATATTGTCTGACCGTGATAGTGACAGTGATGGTGAAAGGAGTCTTGAGGAGGCAGAGCGGGGAAGATGCAGGCAGAGTAAAATGTCCTTGTAGTAGGCAGAATAATAATGATGCCTCAAAGGTATCTGCATCCTAATCCCTGGAACATGGGCATATGCTATTTACATGTCATAGGAGAGTTATGGTTGCTAATGAACTGCTTTTAAAATAGGGAGATTATACCGGATTGTCTAGGTGATCCCATTTAATCACAAGCAACTTTAAAAGACAAAGAGAGAGGTGGAAGAGTTTAGAGACAGAGAGTGAGATTTAAGTACAGTGGGATGCTAGAAGAACTCAACCCACCATTATACTTTTGAAGATGGAGAAAGGGGTTATATGACAAGAAATGCCATATATATATATATATATATATATATACACAAACACACACACACACATATATATATGGGTAGATGGATGGTAGAAAATCAAATAATCATGTCACTTTAATAGAATTTCTTATGTAAGTCAGTAGCAAAAGTTCTACAATCTCCAATTTCAAGCTCTCGACTCTGTTGTAGAAAATCCTTATTTTCTACCGTCAAAAACACAAGTGCCCAAATATTTTACTCTTCCTTTAGTCCTTTTATCCTATATCAGTTTCCTTTTTATAAAATAAAAGAAAAACAGTACTTAATTCATAGGCTTGTTGTGAGGTTCAATGTGTTTAGGACATGGCAAGCTAATAAACTCAGTAACCATCTTTATGCTGCGAATTCCCAAGTCTAAAGCTCTATACCAAATTCCTTCTCTGTCCCATATAATCAACTCTCTATTTAATGCCTACTCTCAGATTTCTTGCTGAAACTTCAAAATTAACATGTTCAAATAAAAATTACCATCTTCTCCCTTTTATTTCCTCATGATCAACACATGAAGTCTCTATGTTATTAAATGGGATACAAAATTTAACCAGTTTTCCACATTAAAGCCTGTTCTCTTTATCCCATGTATTTTCTTTAATTATTTAAAAATTCATACAGTTTTGATTTGGTATTCTAAATATCCTTTGAATTCATTCTCACATTTCACACTAAAACATGATTACAGGCTAGGCATGGTGGCTCACACCTGTAATCCTAGCAGTCCAGGAGGCTGAAACAGGAAGATCACTTGAGACCAGGAGTTAAAGACCAGTCTGGCAACAGAGCAAGACCCTGTCTCTACAAAAAAAATTTAGCTGGGTGAGGTGGAGCGTTTCTCTAGTCTCAGCTACTCAGAAGGCTGAGGCCGGAGGACTGTTTGAGTCCCAGAGTTTGAGGCTGCAGTGAGCTATGATCACGCCAATATACTCCAGCCTGGGCCACAGTGCAAGATCCCATCTCTAAAACAACAACCACAATGACAAAAAAAAAAAAAGACCCAGAACTCCCATGATGATTAGCACTGTCTATTCTGAATTTTTCCAATGGGTTCATTTATGAATTTGCTTTCTCCAATCTTTTTTCTCTCCCATCCATTTTTTACTCAGAAATCATAATGGTCTTACTAGATTTAGATCAATTTACTCCTTTACTTAAAATTATCCAACAGTTACCCATTTTGCTTTGAATAAAGCCCCAAATCTCTAACATGTATATCTTCCAAGCCTTTCATGACATGATGGTGCTAACCAGTTATTTCTTGGTGTCTGCTGGCCCCAACCCTCTCCTTTCTTCTCCCTCTCCTTCCCATGCCCTTTACACTATAACCATCCTGTATTCCTTTTAGTTATTCAACCAAAGTATGTTCTCTTTCCCTCTGGACCTTTGCACATGCCATTCCCTCTGAAATCTGAAACTTAGCTCGAACTTAGAAAAGAAGGAGAGTGAAGGGAAATGATTTTCCATCCTTTTTAATAAAGTACTTTGGTTTATTTTATACCAACTAGGATGGCTATAATTTTTTAAAGTGTGGAAAATAGACAGTGCTGGTGAGAATGTGGTGAAATTAGAACCCTGGCACATTGCTGGTGGAAATGTGAAATGATGCAACAACTGTGGAGAACAGTTTGGCTGCTCCTCAAAAAGTAAAACATAGAATTGCCACATGATCCAGCAATCCTACTCCTAGGTGTGTATCCAAGAGAATTGAAACAGGTGTTCAAGCAAAAAATTGTAAATGGATGTTTGTAGCACCATTATTTATAATAGCAAAAATAAAATAAGCCAAATATGTATTAATCAATGAATGTGGTATATCCATACACTATCATTCAGCTGTAAAATGAATGAAGTTCTAATACATGCCAAAACATGAATGAATCTTGAAAACCTGCTAAGTGAAAGAAATCAGACGCAAATGGCTGACATCTTGTATGATTTCATTTATATTAAATGTCCAAAATAGGCAAATCTGTGAAGACAGAAATTAGATTAATGGGAGAAGGTGGAGAAATGAGGAGTGGTTGCTTAGTGGTTTCTTTCTGGGGTGACGAAATATTCCGGAATTAGAAACTGGTGGTGGTTACATACTATAAACTTCTAAAAGCCACTAAATTGTACACTTAAAAATGGAGAGTTTTATGTCACGTGAATCTTACCTCAGTAAAAAATTTAAATAATATGTTCAGTATCATAAAAGTAACATATGATGACATATAGCTAATAAGCCTATCTGATTACAAAATCTTTGTTCTTACCCAGTTACTATGCTACCTTGGAATGAGGCAGGATTTCTCTAGCCCAGAGATTTCATTCTCTCACATCCTTTGTGAATTAAATCATTCTACTTCCTGTGTCAGCCCTAACAAGAGCTACAACAATCACCCGCCAGAGGCTATTCCCATTGGATCACTAGGGGCAAGTGTTAAATATTCAGGAATTTTGCAAGCAGGTTGGTATCATATTGGTAGCCTGATATCAGCCATGTTGGGAATAACTACATTTTGGGAATCAGTAACTCTACAGGTCAATCCCCCAAAGCTAGTTATTGAACATTCATCAATTGTTATACACCCCTGGCTACAGTCCTCTTGAAGCTCAACTCACAGGCCTGAGTGTGGCTCAAATCGTGACTTTAGACCTTATACAGCTGCACTCAAGTTCTAACCACTCTATTGGGCTCTGTTCTTCTGAACTCAGATTTTTATGTTCCCTGGGTCATTTTTTTTCCAATGACCCTTCATATTCCACAGCTTGGCGGTATAGTTGGGGTGGTGTGATAACATATTATTTTATTGGAATTTGTATGATTATAGGGAATACAGAGGAAAAGGAGTGGGAAGGAAAGATAGGGATAGGCACAGGGACAGCAGCCACCCCAAACTTACCGGGTTGAATTTCACGGAAGTAGAAGATCATTTGTACTAGAAATTTGGATTGATCTGTGTTGGGTTTAAAATATTTACTTGAACAATATTTATTTTATCAGTTTTATCCTGAATGCACAAAGTGTCATGGACCAGAGGCTTAAAAAGTTATTATTCACTTAAAAATCAATTAATAACTATGTCGTCCCCCTACAGCTGATTCTGATCCTAGAACAATGCAATGAAGGCCAGGAAAAATGCCCTAGGCAAACAAGATGTGCATCATAGGCAAGAAACAAAGAACAATATATTTTCTCTGCTTATAAAAGCCACAGAGACTATTCTTCACCCCCACAACTCCACACATACTTCCATCCTTCTGAGAATGTTTCCCTACAGACTAATAGGAAATGAATCTCTCCAGGAAAAAGAAAAGGCCATTGTCACTAGCTTTACAAACCTGGAATGTCTCAATACTTCTGGAGTTAGGTAAATCTCTCTGGAGTTCTCTCAATATCTATGTAGTTCTAAATTAATTTCTCAAGGCTTATCATTAGCCAGCATCAAAAAATTAAAAAAAAATTACCCAGAAATCTTCAACTCAGGAAAAACACAAAATATTTTCTCTATACCCCATAGTAGTTCAGAAATCTGAGCAGACAGTTGAGAAGAAGAAGGTTCCATGGTTGTGGAGTAAGGTAAAATTTTCTTAAAATTCTCATAGGGGTTTCTGAAGATGGGAAGTGCAAGAGGCATCAGCAGCTCACACCACCTGGTACAAGGACAGAGCAGATGAGAGCACATAATGTCTATTTTCATCCTTCATCTAAAGTGGGCAGCACATATCTGATAGGGAAAAGCTGCAAGAGGACACTTCACTGTAGCTAAATAATTCCTGGTGGGAAAAGGAAAAAGGAGGGAGATGGAAGGACTTTGTGGTAGATAAAGACGTAGGTATTACATTGTTTTGCTTTTAACCTTTGACCATAAGGAGGTTAAAACCTCATAACAGGAAATGTAATGACACTGATAACAATGAAAGAATTCCTTTGTACAGAGTTTTGTAATTCCTAAAGTGCTTTAACATCCACTTTCTCCTGGATTTTCACATGAACAACCCTGTGAGGTAAGTGTTAAGCAGTCTAAAAAGAAGGGCTGCTCAATGGCAAATTAGGAGATTTTCACAGAACACACAGCATTCAGGGCAGGTCATATCTCAAAATCACTTCACCTAATTATCTTTCCTTTTGTTTTCTCCCAAATAATGTTTATTATATCATATGTATGGATAGTGCTATCTAGTATTACTAGGTGTTCCCATTTGTTGGTGAATAAAGTTAGAAGGAGGACCTTCCACTTTTCCCTAATTTGTATCCAATTTGGGAGATTATTTTTTCTAACATATATTAATAACAGATGCTGGAGAGGATACATAGAGAGCTAAAATTTAAATAGCACAGGAGAAGTATTTTATATGTTAATTTTATTTTTGTTTGGTAGAAATAGAGTAATCATATTGTCATTAAACATTGAAGAACTCTATGGACATTTAAATTCTACTGTTTATATCTGTGAACACACAGACTTTCAAGAACCTATTTCCCTTTAAAATGAAGGACTTACACTATTTGAGACAACCCAGTTTCATGAAAAATGACTTGTTTCCATAGCAAGAAGAGTGTCTCTTAAATGGTGACTTATTTATCACCTTATCTTCTAATAGGACCCCTCCTCCTTTCCTTTGAGAATACACAGAGACGTCAGGTCATCCTCAGCAACATTTTGCTTTTGGAGAAAACACAAGGGCCACTCGTTCATGAATCTGTTTGGTTTTTACTCCATAGATAATTGGGTTCATCATGGGGGGAACAAGAACATAGAGATTGGCCAGCAGGATGTGGACATGCTTGGGGATTTTTCAGCCAAAGCGCTGAGCAATGACAGTGAAAATCCCTGAAAGGTAGAACATGAGGATGACACAGACGTGGGCACCACAGGTGCTGAGCACTTTCATCCGAGCATCGTGGGATGGCAGCCTGAAGACTGCTCGAAGAATGAGCCCATAGGAGATGACTATGGTCACCATATCTAACATAACACTGAGCAGTGGCACAGAGATTCCATACCAAATATTGATGGTGATATCAGCACAAGCCAGCTTTGCCAGCCCCATGTGTTCACAGAAGGTGTGGGCAATGATGTTTGTCCGGCAGAAGGGCAGACGCCTCACAAGGAAGACAATAGGGAAGACGGTTGCAAAACTCCTGAACACCACAACACCCCCTATTTTGCCAGTGACACCGTGGCTAAGCATGGTGGTGTACCTCAGTGGGTAGCAGATGGCCCCATAGCGGTCAAAAGCCATGGCCAAGAGATTGCCTAACTCCACGACAAAGGCAAAATGCATAAAGAAGAGCTGAGTGACACAGCCTCCAAATGAGATGTCTACATCATCCAACCAGAAGATGCTCAGGGCTTTGGGTACCGTGGAAGTGGATAGAACCAGATCCCAAAAAGCCAGCATGGAGAGGAAGACGTACATGGGTTCATGGAGACTGTGCTCTACTGCCACCACACAGATGAGAAGACCATTTCCTGATATGGCCACCAGGTACATCAGGCAGAAGGGGATGGAGATCCACATGTGCAGCTCCTTCAGGCCAGGAATGCCAATGAGAACAAACACATCATAACTGACAGCGGAGTGGCTGGGAGCTGACAAGCCAGAATTATGGTGTGCAACTTTCATCACTTTTCTATTGAAGTGGAAAGAAAGTAGAGAACCAGTCTGTCAGAACCACTAAACATATATTTATTACTTCTCAATCAGCTCAAGCATCTAGTGTGTGAAATCTTGGTTAATGAGTCCCACCTACTTTGTGGTGTTAATTGTGGACCTAAATATGTGCAGTATTCTGCTTTGAAGACAAAGATTCCAAAAATTTAAAGTGAGATGGAAGAATTTTAAAAAGATGCTTCAGAGGAAAATCCTGAAGCCAGTACTATTTTCTCATATAACTGGCATAAATTTAAAATGATGGCCATCCAAAGTTGTAAAGTCTTTAATAATAAATTGTATTCTCTGACTAAACATTTTAAGACAGAAATGAAAATTACGAATTTTTATAAGGACTGTAAAAATTAGTAGAAACCAAGCATTTTTCTTATTGAATTAAACAATTGTGTTATTGGGAACACACATTTACCTAGTCAACTATTGAATTGATTACTTAAGCATCTATTGAACACCTACTATTTGTACATAGAAATAAACATGTGCATAAAGGGAAAAATTAATTCAAAAGCTTTTAAAACAGAAATCCTGCACATAGGGTTATAATGTATAGGAACCATGGTGTCAATATAGGTGTTTTTCCATTTATCTGTAAATTAAACTCTTATCCATTGTTTACAGATAGCTTTTGTTTTTAATTTGAATAGTGAAATATTTTATTAATTTTTTAAGAGCTCCCACTACAGTTAGGGATCCTGCTACTTGAGAATTGGTGGATCCACAGTGAAAGCACAAGATGAGTACTTTTTCTGAAATGCAGGATAAGACTCTAAAGTCTACCCAGCTTATTAAAAATATTGTGCTTCTATCACAGTTTTCCTTATTAAAATATCAAAGCTTCATTACTTCAAAGAAACATTATCAGAAATAAGTAACAAGCAATTATCAAAGATATAAATCACTGATATAATTGGATACATATACCAACTACGTCTTATTTAAACTCTTCTTACTTAAAATACATTTAATAATTTCTTTCTTTGTCAATTGACAATTCATTAATGTTTGTGTGTGTGTGTGTCAGAACTTAATTTGAATGAAATTAATAAACAAAATTTTTTTCTTTTAGGAAACACAATGTAGTGACTTTCCTTTAATCTTGCCTTCCAGTGATTTTTGCCACAGATACACCCATGCTAAATGAATTTCATCATCAAAAGGACAATGTACAATGGAATATACTATACTCTCTAAGGAAGACCAAAATAAAGTACCCAGACCTGCCACCATTTTAAATAGGCTGCAAATTAATGATCTTTATTGAAAAGAAAATTAATTTTTTTCTTTTTTTTTTTTTTTTTTTTTTTTTTTTTTTTTTTTTTTTTTGAGACAGAGTCTCACTCTGTTGCCCAGGCTAGAGTGAGTGCCGTGGCGTCAGCCTAGCTCACAGCAACCTCAAACTCCTGAGCTCAAGGGATCCTCCTGTCTCAGCCTCCCGAGTAGCTGGGACTACAGGCATGCACCACCATGCCCGGCTAATTTTTTCTATATATATTTTTAGCTGTCCATATAATTTCTTTCTATTTTTAGTAGAGATGGGGTCTCGCTCTTGCTCAGGCTGGTCTCGAACTCCTGAACTCAAACGATCCGCCCACCTCGGCCTCCCAGAGTGCTAGGATTACAGGCGTGAGCCACCGCGCCCGGCCAATTTTTTTCATTATCACAGAAAAACTTTGTTATTCTGTACCAAGAAAGGATGATTTATACAAAAAGGTGGCATTATTTTCAGTTCAAAATTAATATCATCTAATATTTAGTTTGTTGTTAAATTTAAAGAGAAGTGAAAAAGCCACTTATGCACAGTGTCACTGTTGAACAATAGAAATAATGTATATGACTACATATGCATTGATAAGATCTTTAGTAGATATAACATTGCAATGGTAACTATTATTATATCTGAGCAAGGAATTAATGGGTGATTTTATTTTATTTCTGTCCTATCAATAGTTTCTCTTTTTCTATTATGTGGAAAAATTATAGTATTATTTTGATATTGTCAAGTATATAATAATTCCATGAAGTACATTTTGTTATTAAATGGAATGCTGAAAATTTTAGACTTTCATTAAAAATAGTTTAATTCATATCCCCCAAACTTGTCAGAGTTTACCCAGTATGTTCTCCTAGGTAACTAGTAACCTAGTTTTCTGTTGGACTATCTCCAGACTCATGAAGCCTCTGGAGTTGTCCATTGCTTTTTAAAAATATGTTGGGGAGTCTGGTATCGATTACTATCACTTGAAATATTGGTTGGTGACATTAGTTGGCATGGAAAAGAATAGGGAGTTACATTTACCAAAAAATAGAGATGTATGTGGAATAGTATATATTCCTTTTTCACTTCATACTAAAACATTTCCCTAATAGTTCTTAAAATTAAGAACAAAGGCATTTCCCTACTTACAAATATCAACTTACTGGGCAAAATAGCATATCTGATATGGCATCTCAAGTTCTGAAAATGGAAGAAACTATGTGTGTGAGCCCAGACTTCACAGACAGGCAACCAAGAAGTCAAGGTCAAGATCTAGCCATCCACAGAAGGGGAGACTTGAGAAGCATCCATAGAACCCCTGACTTCCCTAACCTATCGAGAGCTCTGCTTACCCAGACCACCTACCTGGGAACATCTCAGATCTGGAGTCCTACCTTGGGTTGAAAGATTTGGGCACTCGCTTAAAATAGACCCTCTTAAATGCGTGCATCATTCAGGAATTCCTGAATGCTGGTGTTCATGTATGCTCCTGTAAGGAGAATACTAAAATTAAATAATCACAGCTGCAAAATGTCACTGGGGAAGCCTCAGAGAGCAAGTTAAAGAGGTGGACATTATTCCTGGGAAAGTGCATATGAAGGCTGAAGATAGAGAGAAATTGCTGAAGGAAACCAGGAGGGAAATGCAGATTCAGAGAATTGAAATCTTAGAAAAGGGTAGTCCAAAAAGTACACTCTGAAATAAAGTTACTTACTTTACCTCTTGTACACTTGGCTAGCCCACAGACACAGGAATTGTTTTTTGCAATCTAGGTGGTTACAGTAACTCTTACATGTTTAAGTACACCAGTGTTCTTAAGTGTTCTTAAGTGTTTCTTAAGTGTTCTACCTGCTACCTGTGCGGCCCAGCTCACACACTTCCATCCATCCCTTCAAGCACAGACAGGAGACTCGCTACTGCACAGAAGGCAGGATGAGCCTGGGAGCACTTATTACTCCTGGAAGGCCCCAAAGGGAGTGACCTTCGGGACCTGGTGCCTGGCCCTGCCTCCATCTAAACTGCAGAAAGGAACAAATGAGTGAAAAAAACAATCAACTCTTTCTCTGCTTAACCAGCAGTAATATCTTGATTGTGTACTGAGCAGTGAGTTCTGTGGAGGTGCCTAGGGCAAAACATTAAAGGAAGCATTTGTGACCCAGAAAGTGAGTGTCTTCTTCCTTAAATACCGAACCCTAGGCACACACTGGCCTCCCCCTGGTTCCAGCCCTGGAAGGAGCATTAGTAAATTAATTCCAGTATCCTTTGGTGGTGCTTCATCATATCTGCCTGGACCATAGTGGAAGTTCTCAAACTAATTTTGCTGTCCCTGAAGCCTAATTCCCAATATCTCATATTTCATTCCTGTAAGAAGTCTAGATGATAATGAGAAGGAACATTTCAACATGTCAATTTAGTTCTGTCACACTCCCAAGTAAAACTTTCTGTTAGTCAACCCACAAGGGGCATTCTCTGTTTCTCATTGCACAGAAAACCAATTACTAAGACAAAAAAGATTGTCAAGGAAGAAAGCGTATTTATTGTGGAGGATGGATCAAGCAGGGGCAGAGGGATAGAAAGAATGCACTGCCTCAAATCTGCCTCCCCAATTAACAGGGTCAAGGGTTCATCTGGAGGTGAAATGAATATTGCATGAGGCTAGTGAGCATCATTACATATTTGGGGCAGAGTGCAAATCACGCAAATGCAGTAAGCAATCATGATACTACATACATCCCATGATCCAAAACTGGTGGCAATTTTAGTAGTACAATGACCTAGGGGTTAATATTGGTAATTTTTTCAGCCTTGTACACAGGTGGGATGTGGAGAGTAGGCTGTTCAGTGGGTCCTTGGGCACAATTTGTGGCAGGGTGTTGCTTATCTTGTCTTCCCTGGAGAAACAGGTGGTGTAAGACCTCGTAGTTATCTCATGGCTGCAAGAAGGTTCTGCCATTTCCAGGAAAAAACTCAATAGGTAATGCATCAGTGCAATAGAAACTTACAAAGTTCTGGTCAGCAGATCTTACTGGCCTGGGAACTTTACGCATAAGAGAACTACAGAAAAAAAAAAAAAAAAAAAACTACTAAAAATAGCCTCCTGAGGCTCAATTAGGAAGAAATAGAACTCCTGAACAGAGCAATATCAAACACTGAAATTGAAGCATCAATAAAAAATTTTCCAACAAAAAAAGTCCCAGACCATATATGTTTTCACAGCTGAATTTTACCAGACCTACAGAGAAGAACAGGTACCTATACTTCAGAAATTATTCCATAATATTGAGAGGGAAGGAATCTTCCCCAACTCATTTGAAGAAGCCAATATCACCTTGATACCAAAGCAGGAGAAGACACAACGAAAAAGAAAACTACAGACCAATATCCCTTATGAATATAGATACAAAAATTCTCTACAAAATCTTAGCAAACTGAATTTAGCTGCCCGTGAAAAAAATAATTCACCACTACCAAGTGGGCTTCATGCCAGAGGTGCAAGGATGGTTCAACATACACAAATATATCAATGTAATTCACCACATAAATAGAAGCAAAAACAAAGGTCATGTGATCTTCTCAGTAGGTGCTGGAAAAGCAATTGACAAAACTCAGCTCCCTTTTATGATAAAAACTCTTAATAAAATAGGCATAGGTGGGACATACCTCAAAATTATTAAGCCATAAATGACAGACCCACATCCAGTATCATAGTGAAAAATTGAAAGTGTTCCAACTTAAAAGAGGTACCGGACAAAGTTGCCCACTACCACCACTTCTGTTCAACCTAGTGCTGGAAGTTGTAGTCTGAGCAATCAGACAAGAGAAGGAAATCAAGCGTATCCAAATGGGGAATGAAGAGGTCAACCTATTAGTCTTTGCTGACAGTACGATCTTATATCTAGAAAACCCTAAAGATTCAACCAAGAGACTCCCAGTGTTGATAAATAAATTCAGTGAAGTCTCAGTTTTCAAAATCAATGTACACAAATAAGTAACTTTCGTATACACCAACAACAGTTAAGCTGAGAATCAAGTCAAAGATACAATAACTTTCACAATAGCAACAAAGAAAATAAAATACCTAGTAATAGACTTAACTAAGGAGGTGAAAGACCTCTATAGGGAGAACTATGGAACACTATGAAAGAAATTTCAGAGGATGTAAACAGATGGAAAAACATATCATGTTCATGGATCTGCAGAATCAACATTGTTAAAATGTTTATACTACCCAAAGTGATCTACAGATTTCATGCAATCTCCATTAAAATACCAAATTCATTTTTCACAGACCTAGAAAAAAATAGTTCAATGCTTCATATGGAACCAGAAAAGATACCAAATAGCCAGTGTAACCTTACATAATACGAACAAATAGGAAGGCATTACTTTACCAGACTTCAAGCTATACTATAAGGCTCTATTAAACAAAACAGCATGGTAACTGGCACAAAAACAGACATAGATCTATGGATCGGAACAGAGAACCCAGATATGAAACTATCCTCATATTGCCATCTGATCTTTGACAAAGCATATAAAAACATACACTGGGGAAAAGAATTCCTATTCAATAAATGGTGCTGGGAAAAGTAGATAGCCACATGTAGAAGACTGAAGCAGGATTTTCACCTCTCATCACTCAGAAAAATGAACTCATGATGGATAACAGACTTAAACTTGAGGCATGGAACCATAAGAATTCTAGGAGAAAATGTTGGAAAGGCTCTTATAGACATCGGTCTAGGCAAAAAATTTATGAAGAAGACCCTAAAAGCAATCACAGCAATAACAGAAATAAATAAATGGAACCTGATCAAATTTAAAGCTTCTGCATAGCCAAGGATATAATCAATTGAGCAAATAGACAACCTAGAGAATGGGAGAATATACTTGCATGCTATACATCCAATAAAGTGCTTATACCCAGAATGTACAAAGAACTCAAGCAAATCAGCAAGAAAAAAAATCAAACAACCCCATTAATAAGTGTGCAGAAGAAATGAACAGAAATCTTTCCAATGAAGATATTCTAATGGCCAAACACATGAAAATATGCTCAACATCTCTAATTATTAGGGAAATGCAAATAAAAGCCACAATGATATATCACCTAACTCCAGTGAGAATGGAGTTCTTATCAAAAAGTCCCAAAACAACAGATACTGCTGTGGATGCAGAGAGAAAGGAACACTCATACAATGTTGGTGGGACTGCAAACTAGTACAACCTCTATGGAAAGTAGTATGGAGATACTTCAAAGAACTAAAAGTAGACCTACCATTTGATCCAGCAAACACTACATGTACTCAATACTAAATTGACACCAATCAATTAACACTTATGTGCCCATATGGAAGTAAAACTCAGCAGAAATCAAATAGATGGGGGAAGGGGAGGGTATGGATAAGTTTACACCTAAACGGGCACAATGAACACTATCTGGGTGAAGGGCAGATAGTGCCCTTATAACTTTGACTGAAACTGTGTAAATCAAATTATGTAGCCAAAATGTGTGTACCCCTATAATATTCTGAAATAAATTTAAAAAAGAACAACACATTATCAGACAGAACATGTCTAACCTGATGGACATGACTTTTGGCAAAGAGCCTCTACTGGTGATGGAGCAAATTTTAGGATCCCAGGACCACAGAGTACACACATGACTGAATAAATGATTCTATTGTGCAAAAAAAAAAAAAAGAGAGAAAAAAAACAAAAAAGAAAGAAAGAAAAGAAAAGAAAAAAGTTTTCTTCCTACACCCTCATCTTCTGTGCTGTGTTTCACCTCCTCTCCTGAGATGCCTGCCAGCAGGTCCTTGGCACCTGTGGTTCCTATGTCTGCCTCATCCTCATGCTCTATAGTCTATATACCATCATTCTTCATCCTTCCCCATCACTTTGGACACAATATCCCTTGTACCTTTCATGTTATGTCTTCCAAACTCTGTGTAATCATCCCACCTGCTCTCAACCCTATTGTGTATGGAATAAAGAGCAAGCATATCCAAGACAAAGTCCTTCCTCTGCTCCTTCATAAAGGGTTCTAATTACAGGTGCCTGAAGTCTGAGGTGTGGGGAATAGTTCCTAGTGTTCCACATGTTCACCAACACTGATAGTTTTAGCCAGCTAAAATTCGTGAACTATTTGATGTTACAGACAGTGCAAGGATATCATCTACAACAATCTTGGATTCCACGCTTGCGTTGTCCCAGATGGCACTTGGACAATTGCTTGGTGGCCTGAGATAACCAGGAGAGTAGCAGAGCAAGTTCAAGTGCCAAATAATCCCATCCCCAGTGCCACCTCTGAAGTTGCAGCTGCCCGAGAGCAAAGACCAAGAATGCTACCCACGCGTCATGTCCTGGCTTCCTGCCCTTCTTCATCCCTTTGATGCTAAGAGCCACCTAAAGAGATTCATCACTGAGGTGTGATTTTATCATATTGGTTCCTCCCATTCCCCCTCCCCCTTGTCCTCCTCTTCCTCCACCTTCTTCATCACCATCATATTAACGGCTAAATTAATTGAGTGCTTACCTTGTTGGGCATTTACAATATTATCTCATTTAATGTTCACAACAACTAGGTTAGGTCAAGGGAGGCGTACAGGGAGTAAATGGAGAAGCTGAGCCCATATTCCTTTTAATGGCACTGGCTTCTTCAAAGAAAAGAAAAAAAAAAACCCAGATTGTGTTGTAGATTATTCCACAGTGTGGATATGTCTGATTGTAGATGAGAAGCCTGAGAGTTCACTTTCTGTGTGTGTGTCCATGTGTGTTTGTGAATGCTGTTGGATGACTGCACGCACACCTTTCTATTTGAGTGCATAGAAATATAAAAACTAGAGAAGACCTTTCCCCACATATGTATGAACAAAGGATCACTTCAAACAGGCCGGAAGAGCTATGATTCAAAGTATAGTGCTTCAGGATGCTGAAGCCATATGATGTTTGAGTATGTGAGTAGCCTAGAAGGGGGATTTTCAACATGAAGTCTCCAACAAGCTAATCAGGTCTCTAATGTTAGCAATAGATGAATTCGATGAACCAGTGACAAGGCAACCAAGTTGAAAGTGACTAAGCAAGAAAACACGAATGCTCAGCAGATGGGAGCTGGGCTGTGACCCTCTGTCTGAGGTCTGGTCTGTGTTCTCAGAACCTAGAACACATGAATGTGGAGACACTGTAAAGGGGGGTTTGGCTGCTATAAGAAAGGTGTTTTTACTTATAGATAAAGAAGCATCAGACAGAAAAAAAAGAGCATACTGTGTCTCTTTTGGCAAAAGTAGAAGAGCTGAGAAACTAAGTCCTGATCTTGGGGATGGAATGTATTGTGAGCTGGGCAGAAGAATAAGATAAAACACAGGGGTGGGGATAAAGTTGAGTATAGTTTTTGGCCTTACCAGGCTGGGAATTTGAGGCATATGGCCATGAGAAGCCTCATTTTAGTGCTGATGCTGGAAGTCCCTGGCCTTGCTGCATTGCTGTTTACCTGTAGAGTATAAACAGCTTTCTGTGTAAATGCAAAGGGTGGGGGAGGGTAATACTAGGGAAGAGAGGTGGTATAGGACCTAGTCTTTAAAAGAAAAATTCCAAGAGAAGAGAATTTAGGAGTTTAAAACTCATATGGCAGTGACAAAATCCATTCATGAAATATTTTGTTAGTATTCTCCTTGGCATGTGTGTGTAAGAGTATGAGTGTTTGTGTGTGTGTGTGTGCAGCAGAGAGAGAGAGAGAGAGAGAGAGAAGAGGGGGTTATAATTGTGCAAGAGTATATGTGAATAAATAAATGATGGCAAAATAAATGAGAGAATTTAAGTATAGATCAGGTTGTGCCTTACACAAGTATCAAGTGAGAGAGTTTGTATCCTGAGTCAATGTGTTTATCTAATAGAGTATGCATTCACAAAGAAACAATCATTTTGGACAGAAATCCTGACTGATTGTGTTACTGAGTCCAACGGATTAGGATACTGCACACTTGGATAGTATATATGGTACTGGAAAACTATGTTTTTAGAGAAGAAAGGGCTCATGAGCCTCAGGTATAGGGGACTTTTCTAATTCAAATTTGAGTTACACTTATTGTTTAGCATAGTGTAGGAAAATTGCTAGTGTTTGCTTAACTGAATTAGGATAATGGATGGCAATGAAGGAGACTGATCTCACAAATTTAAGAGACAGGGTCATCCAGTAGCATTGAAAAACCCAGTAGTTTTCTTGGGGCAGAAATAGGCATTCCACAATGACAGAGCAAGTAGAGCAATGATATTCACAAAGTCATATAAACTATAATCCACTAACCTGTGAAAATTACATCCCATACTTTGAAAACTTGTATCAGAAGACAGTGTACAAAGAAGAGTGTGGCCAGTCTGGAAGGCTTCGTGGAGAAGTTGTGTAAACTACTGTGGGTGGCCAAGAGAAAGAAGTTTTCTTTAGGTAGACTAACTGTACATCCAAATGTATCTGGGACAATATTGATTTTTGCATGTGGCTGCCATTATTATTAATTTCAACCTTGGAGTGGGACTTTGAAGGGGTCCTACTTGAATGATAAACTATACAGTCACTCTGTCTGTAGGACTCGATAATGAAGACTTGCTGGAAATCAGAGTGACTCAAATTTCTCTAACTATTCTTTATCATCTTCTGTCTCCAGGACTTGAGACTTGTGCCATCTTGGTCTGACATGATCATTTTCAACCTGAGCAGTTACAACCCCTACATTCTGATGGGGATCCCAGGGCTGGAGCAATTCCATGTGTGGATTGGGATTCCCTTCTGCATCATCTACATCATGGCCATTATGGGAAACTGCATCCTTTTCTACCTCATTGCAGTGGAGCATAGCCTTCATGAACCCATGTTCTTTCTTTCCATGCTGGCCATGATGGACCTCATCTTGTCCACAACCACTGTGCCTAAAGTACTCAGTATCTTTTGGCTGGGGGTTCAAGAAATCACATTCCCAGGGTACCTTACACAAATGTTCTTCCTCCACTATAGCACTGCCCTGGATTCAGTCATTTTGATGGATATGGCATTTGATCGCTATGTGGCCATCTGTTCTCCCTTGAGATACACCACCATCTTGACCCCCAAAACCATCATTAAGATTGTGGTGGGCCTTGCCTTTCGAAGGTTCTGCATCATTCTGCCAGTGGTATTTTTGCTGACATGCCTGCCTTTTTGCAGGACACGCATAATACCCGACACTTACCGTGAGCATATAGGTGTTGCCCGGCACACCAGTGCTGATATTTCCATCAACATCTGGTTGGGCTTTTGTGTAACCTTCATGACAGTCATCTCAGATGTGATCCTCATTGGTGTGTCCTACACTCTCATCCTCTGCGCTGTCTTTCGCCTCCCATCCCAAGATTCCCACCAGAAGGCCCTTTGCACCTGTGGTTCCCATGTCTGTGTCATTCTCATGTTCTATACACCTGCCTCTTTCTCCATCCTTGCCCATCACTTTGGACACAATATCTCCCACACTTTCCACATCTTATTTGCCAACCTGTACATTGTTATCCCACCTGCACTCAACCCCATTGTTTATGGAGTGAAGACCAAGCAGATTAGAGATAAGGTCATACTTTTGTTTTCTGCCAAGGGTATGGAATGATGTTCCATTGGGCAATGGGAAAGGCAGGATAAGTTTGTAGTGTACAGAAATATAGCAGGAATGAAGAATCAAATGCTACTTAAGGAGAGAACTGCTTACAGATGATTTTGTGCACCAAGTAAGTGTCATGATCTATATGACAGAGCTGTTTCTATCTATAAAAATATCCTTGATGACCTCTTTGTTTCTGGAACATGGGGATGTATAAGATATGATCATGTGATCAGGAAGGAAATGAAAACAGACAGCTGAGCTACTCAAAATGGAAAGTGAATAAAATTTGGAAATTGTGATTTTCAGCTATAATGAGTGATATGGTGTTATGTACTGTGGCTCTCTATTACAATTTTAAATAATTTATTTTTAGTTATTTTTATAATATTTAAGTGACAAATAATTTGATATACTTATGTGGAACAATATGATGTTATTAAATGTGTATACATCATGGAATGATTAAATCAGGCTAATTAACATATCCATCTCCTCACACACATATCATTTCTTTGTGGTGAGGTGATTTAAAATCTACTCTTAGCAATTCTGAAGTATACGGTACATTATTTTTAACTATAGTAGCCACAGTGTACAATAATAGATCACTAGAACTTATTGATCTTTTCTACTTGAAATTTTGACCCCTTAAAGTAACGTCTCCTTTTTCCACATACTCTTCCTGCCCCCTCTGTCTGGTAACCACAATTCCACTGTCTACTTCTATGTGAACTCTAGTTATATAAAATTAAGACAATCTGGGAATAGGAGGGGATTCTACTTTCTGTGCTGCCTTGCTAAAAACACTCACAGATACCAGGAGATTTTCTGGTATTCTCTGATTCTCATCCGGTTATTTCCATTTTGCTGAGAACATGGATTGGCCCAGTCCTGATATTTTTAAAAATTTGCTGAAGGAACAATAAATAAGTAGCTTCTGAGCTAATTTAAAAGTACATACTCCTTAATCCCGATCAGAATTCAAATGCAGTTTCCCTTTCTTTTTTTTTTTTTTTTTTTTATTTCACCTCATTATGGGGGTACAAAAGTTCAGGTTATATATATCTTAATTTGTCAATCCAGACACAATTGTGAGAGATAAGTACTTCTATAAGCACATTTTTATGGAGATTAAGTAACTTGTCCAAGGTCCTTTTTCCTATGTGGGGCATGAGTTTGAAACCTGGATCATATGATAGGCAGGTTTATATCAGCTCACATGTAAATGCAAAATAAAATAAAACCAAGCATCCTGAGGCAGTGTTAACCCAAAAGCATAGACAGAGTTAATAGAAACTTCTCCATGTTTTTCCTATGAGAGTGAGAAGAGAGGCATCAGAGTCCCTAAGGCCCTAACTACAGAGGTTTTCCCCACATTGAGCAGTGGTCAGAGAAAATAAATGGCCAGGGAATCAAGCTCTCTACTAGTTCTTCCTTTCTGCTCTGCTCTGATCTTTGGGTCATGTGTCTGCCCCCTGGCAGATTTTCTGTGTGTCTGTCAGCACACTCTTCTTTCCCTTTGGCCTGATGCCCAGGATTTGGTGAGTGCTGGTTGTTTGAGGGGGTTTGATAGGGACAAGCCTTAGAGGAAGACAGGGAGTGAGTGAAAAGCCCAGGGCTGTATTTCCTAGGGGCCATGGACTGGGCACTATAACCTTCTTCCCTGAACAGCTCCCATTTATGAACCAAGGTCATGGTCTCCAGTACTTGTGTATATGCTGCACTGAATGGGCTCCAAAAGATCAGAACAGATGGACAACTACAAGACTGGGTGAAATATGGCCACAGTTAGTATTGTTCAAGCTATCCTGTTTCAGATGTATGATATGAACTCATAACCCTAACCTAAGGGTAGAATTAAGTGTGCCGGTATGTGTATGTGCCCAGGGGTGCTCTTGTCAGCATTTAGGCATCTGCCTATTTCTGTTCTGTCCTTCACTGTGTAGTCTGACTGCTAATGATGATACTAATGTTACAAAATATAACCTAATAAAAAGAGGTAAAGTTTGTTATGTGCTTACTATGTTCCAGACTGCATTAAAGCTTATTTTGGGGTCTTTATCATTTTGTCCTAATAATTACTGTAAGAATTAGAGATATTAATTCCTTTTAAAAGGAATTAAATATCCTATCCTAACTGTATTGTCGCTGTGAACCCAAGGATCAAAAAAGTTTGAGTAGCTTGCCCAAATTCACAAAGCTAGTAAATTGTGGAACCAGGATTAAATTAAATTCTGGAATTTAGCTTTCTGAGTTTTAGAGAGCATACTCTGTGTCACTATTTTTTCAAGGTACTGTGAACATCTGTTCATATGTGTGTGTGAATGTGTGTGAGAATGTGTGTATGTATCATAATGCCATAATCACACCTAATAAAATTAACACAAATTCCTTTATATCATATAATACTTAATTCATATTTAAACATCCCTAATTGTTCAATAGCTGTTTTTTCTTTAAAAAAACAAATCCAGTCTAGAACCGCATTGTTTTGTCATTTTCTTAAATTTATTTCAATGTAGAAATGTGTTTTCCTCACTTAATACCCATTCCCCTATCCCTTTTAATGGCATTGGCTTCTTAAAAGAAAAGGAAAAAACAAATTGTGTTGTAGGTTGTCACACAGTGTGGATATGTCTGATTGTAGATGAGAAGCCTGAGAGTTCACTTTCTGTGTGTGTACCCAGGTGTTTCTGAATGCTTTTGGATAACTGCATGCATACCTTTGCATTTGAGTGCATGGAAATATAAAAACTAGAGAAGACCTTTCCTTACATACATACAAATAAAGGATGACTTCCAACAATCTGGCAGAGCTATGATTCAAAGTATATTTTCAGGATGCTGAAGCCATATGATGTTTGAGTATGTGAGTAACATAGAAGAAGGATTTTCAACATGAAGGCTCCAACAACCTAATCAGGTCTCTAATGTTAACAATAGATGAATTCTATGACCCAGTGGACAAGGGAACCAAGTTGAAGGTGACCAAGCAAGAAAACATGAATGCTCAGAAGATGGGGGCTGGGCTGTGACCCACTGTCTGAGGTCTGACTGTGTTCTCAGAAACAAGAACTCGTGAATGTGGAGACACTGTAAAGGAGGGTCTGGGTGCTATAAGAAAGATGTTTTTACTTATAGATAAAATAGGATCAGAAAAAAAAAGTGCATAATGTGTTTCTTTTGCCAAAAGCAGAACAGCGGAGAAACTAAGTCTTGATCTTCAGGCTGGAAGGTATTGTGAGATGGGTAGAAGAATGATATAAAAAGTAGGGGTTGGGATAAGGTTGAATATGGTTTTTGGCCTTACCAGGCTGGGAATTTGAGGCATCTGGCCATGAAAAGCCTCTTCTTAGTGCTGATCATGGAAGTCCCTGGCCTTGCTGCATGGCTGATTACCTGAAGAGTCTAAACAGCTTTCTGCGTAAATTCAACGGGGTGGGGGACGGTAATACTAGGGAAGAGAGGCCTTATAAGTCCTAGTCTTTAAAGGAAAAATTCCCAGAGAAAAGGATTTAGGACTTTAAAACTCATGTGGTAGTGACAAAATCCATTCATGAAATATTTTGTTAATATTCTCCTTGGCATGTGTGTGTAAGAGTGTGAGTGTTTGTGTGTGTGTGTTTGTGGCAGACAGAGAGACAGAGAGAGAGAGAGCGAAGTTTAGGTTCTAATTGTGTAAGACTATGTGTGAATAAATGAATGTTGGCAAAATATATAGAGAATTTAAGTATAGATCATGGTGTGCCTTATACAAGCAGAAAGTGAGAGAGTTTGGATCTTGGGTCAATGTGCCTATCTAAAAGAATATGCATTCACAAAGAAACAATCCTTTTGGACAGAAATCCTGACTGATTGTGTTAATACATCTAAAGTATTAGGATACTACACACTTGTGTAGAATTATAGGGCGCTGGAAGACTATTTTTTGGGAGAAGAAAGGGCCCATGAGCCTCAGCTACAGGCGACTTTTCTAATTCAAATTTGAATTGCACATGTTATTCAGCATAGTGTGGGAACTCAACTAGTGTTTGCTTAACTAAATTAGGATTTTGGATGGCAATGAAGGAGGTTGACCTCACAAATTTAAGAGACAGGGTCATCAGGTAGCCATGAGAAAAGGCAGTAGTTGTCTTGGGGCAGAAATTGGCATTCCACAATGGCAGATCAAGTAGAGCAATGATATTCACAAAGTCGTATAAAGTATAATCCACTAACCTGTGAAAAATATATCCTATACTTTGTTAACTTGTATCAGAAGACAGTGTACAATGAAGAGTGTGGCCAGTATGGAAGGCTTCCTGGAGAAGTTGTGTGACCTACTGCGGGTGGCCAAGAGAAAGAAGTTTTCTTTAGATAGACTAACTGTACATCCAGATGTGTCTGTGACAATCTTGGTTTTTGCAAGTTGTTGCCATTATTATTAATTTCAACCTTCAAGTGGGGCTTCCAATGGGTCCCACTGAATGCTAAATTATATGGTCACTCTGTCTTTAGGAGTCAATAATGATGACTGGCTGGAAATGACAGTGACTCAAATTTCTTTAACTATTCTTTACCACCTTCTGTCTCCAGGACCTGAGACTGGTGCCATCTTGGTCTGCCATGATCATTTTCAACTTGAGCAGTTATAACCCAGGACCCTTCATTCTGGTGGGGATCCCAGGGCTGGAGCAATTCCATGTGTGGATTGGGATTCCCTTCTGCATCATCTACATAGTAGCAGTCACGGGAAACTGCATCCTTCTCTACCTCATTGCAGTGGAGCGTAGCCTTCATGAACCCATGTTCTTCTTTCTCTCCATGCTGGCCATGACGGACCTCATGTTGTCCACAACCACTATGCCTAAAACACTCAGTATCTTTTGGCTGGGGGCTCGAGAAATCACATTCCCAGGGTGCGTTACACAAATGTTCTTCCTCCACTATAGCACTGCCGTGGATTCAGCCATTCTGATGGCCATGGCATTTGATCGCTATGTGGCCATCTGTTCTCCCTTGAGGTACACCACCATCTTGACCCCCAAAACCATCATCAAGATTGTCATGGGCATTGCCTTTCGAAGCTTCTGCATCATCCTGCCTGCGGTATTTTTGCTAACACGCCTGTCTTTTTGCAGGACACGAATCATACCCCACACATACTGTGAACATATAGGTGTTGCCCGGCTCGCCTGTGCTGATATCTCCATCAACATCTGGTTCGGCTTTTGTGTTCCCGTCATGACAGCCATCTCAGATGTGATTCTCATTGCCTTATCTTACACCTTCATCCTCTGTGCTGTCTTTCGCCTCCCTTCCCGAGATGCCCGCCAGAAGGCCCTTGGCACCTGTGGTTCCCATGTCTGTGTCATCCTCATGTTCTATACACCTGCCTTTTTCTCCATCCTTGCCCATCGCTTTGGACACAATATCTCCCACACTTTCCACATCATGTTTGCCAACCTGTACATTGTTATCCCACCTTCACTCAACCCCATTGTGTATGGAGTGAAGACTAAGCAGATCAGAGATAAGGTCATACTTTTGTTTTCTACTAAGGGCATGGAATGATGTTCCATTGGGCAATGGGAAAGGCAGGATAAGTTTGTAGTGCACAGAAATGTAGCAGGAATGAAGAATCAAATGCTATTTAAAGAGAGAACTGCTTACAGATGATTTTGTGCCCCAAGTAAGTGTCATGATCTATATGACAGAGATGTTTCTATGTATAAAATATCCTTGAGGACCTCTTTGTTTCTGGAACATGGGGATGTATAAGATATGATCATGTGATCAGGAAGGAGGTGAAACAGGCAGCTGAGTTACTCAAAACGGAAAGGGAATAAAATTTGGAAATTGTGATTTTCAGCTATAATGAGCGATATGGTGTTATGTAGTGTGGTTCTCTACTAAAATTTTAAATAATTTATTTTTAGTTATTTTTATAATGTTTAAGTGACAAATAAAAATTTCACATATTTATGTGGAACAATGTGATGTTATTAAATGTGTATACATCATGGAATGATTAAATCAGGCTAATTAACATATCCATCTCCTCACACACATATCATTTCTTTGTGGTGAGGTGATTTAAAATCTACTCTTAGCAATTCTGACGTACACGGTACATTATTTTTAACTATAGTAGCCACATTGTACGATAATAGATCACTAGAACTTATGATCTTTTCTACCTGAAATTTTGACCCCTTAGAGTAACATCTCCTCTTTCCCCATCTGCTTCCTGCCCCCTCTGTCTGGTAACCACAATTCCACTGTCTACTTCTATGTGAACTCTAGTTATATAAAATTAAGACAATCCGGGAATAGGAGGGGATTCTACTTTCTGTGCTGCCTTGCTAAAAACACTCACAGATACCAGGAGATTTTCTGGTATTCTCTGATTCTCATCCGGTTATTTCCATTTTGCTGAGAACATGGATTGGCCCAGTCCTGATATTTTTATAAATTTGCTGAAGAAATAATAAATAAGTAGCTTCTGAGCTAATTTAAAAGTACATACTCCTTAATCCTGGTCAGAATTCAAACACAGTTTACCTTTCTTAATTTGTCAATCCATACACAATTGTGAGAGGTAAGTACTTCTATAAGCACCTTTTTATGGAGATTAAGTAACTTGTCCAAAGTCCTTTTTCCAATGTGGGGCATGAGTTTGAACATCAGCTCACATGTAAATGCAAAATAAAATAAAACCAAGCATCCTGAGGCAGTGTTAACCCAAAAGCATAGACAGAGTTAATAGAAATTTCTCCATGTTTTTCCTATGAGAGTGAGAAGAGAGGCATCAGAGTCCCTAAGGCCCTAACTACAGAGGTTTTCTCCACATTGAGAAGTGGTCAGAGAAAATAAATGGCCAGGGAATCAAGCTCTCTACTAGTTCTTCCTTTCTGCTCTGCTCTGATCTTTGGGTCATGTGTCTGCCCCCTGGCAGATTTTCTGTGTGTCTGTCAGCACACTCTTCTTTCCCTTTGGCCTGATCCCCAGGATTTGGTGAGTGCTGGTTGTTTGAGGGGGTTTGATAGGGACAAGCCTTAGAGGAAGACAGGGAGTGAGTGAAAAGCTCAGGGCCGTGTTTCGTAGGGGCCATGGACCGGGCACTATAACCTTCTTCCCTGAACAGCTCCCATTTATGAACCGAGGTCATGGTGTCCAGTTCTTGTGTGTATGCTGCACTGAATGGGCTCCAAAAGATCAGAACGGATGAACAACCACACACCTGGGTGAAGTATGGCCACAGTTAGTATTGTTCAGGCTATTCTGTTTCAGATGTATGGTATGAGCTCATAAATCTAACCTAAGGGTAGAATTAAGTGTGCCGGTATGTGTATGTGCCCAGGGGTGCTCTTGTCAGCATTTAGGCATCTGCCTATTTCTGTTCTCTCCTTCACTGTGTAGTCTGACTGCTAATGATGATACTAATGTTACAAAATATAACCTAATAAAAAGAGGTAAAGTTTGTTATGTGCTTACTATGTTCCAGACTGCATTAAAGCTTATTTTGGAGTCTTTATCATTTTGTCCTAATAATTACTGTAAGAATTAGAGATATTAATTCCTTTTAAAAGGAATTAAATATCCTATCCTAACTGTATTGTCGCTGTGAACCCAAGGATCAAAAAAGTTTGAGTAGCTTGCCCAAATTCACAAAGCTAGTAAATTGTGGAACCAGGATTAAATTAAATTCTGGAATTTAGCTTTCTGAGTTTTAGAGAGCATACTCTGTGTCACTATATTTTCAAGGTACTGTGAACATCTGTGCATATGTGTGTGTGAATGTGTGTATGTATCATAATGCCATAATCAGACCTAATAAAATTAACACAAACTCCTGTATATCATCTAATACCTAGTTCATATTTAAATATCCCTAATTGTTCATGAATTAAGTTCAATAGCTGTTTTTTTTTTAAACAAATCCAATCAAGAACCACATTGATTTGGTTGTTCATTTTCTTAAATTTATTTTAATGTAGGAATGTGTTTTCCTCATTTAATACCCATCCTTCATCTCTTTTTAAAATTCATCTGCATGTTTATTTATTTTGCTTTTTTAATTGAGAAAAATTACATAAAGTTATAGTATACAACCTGATGTTTTGATATATGTAGATATTGTGGAATGACTAAACCAAGTTAATTTATATATGCATGACCTCACATACTTATTCTTTTGTGGTGAGAACATTTAAAATCTACTCTCTTAGTGATTTTCAAGAATGCAATGCATTGTTGTTAACTATAGTCACCATAATGTACAATAGAACTCTTGAATTTTTTCCTCCTTCTAACTAAAATTTTGTATTCTTTGACCAACATCTCCTCAATCCCCACTGACCCCCCAACCCTTGGTAACCACCGTTCTATTCTCCACTTCCATGAGTTTGACTTTTTCAGATTCCACAAATGCAGTATTTGTCTTTCTGTCCCTGGATTATTTCACTTAACACAATGTCCTCCAGGTTCATCCTTGTTGTTGAAAATCCTCTGCATATTTCGGAGTTATTGTTACCCTCATTCCCCAATTCAATCACTGCCCATAGAAATGCACTGAAATGAATTTGTGAACTATTTGATATTACTGACAGTGCAAGGATATCATCTACAACAATCTTGGAATCCACTGTTGCGTTGTCCCAGATGGCACTTGGACAATTGCTTGGTGGCCTGAGATAACCAGGAGAGTAGCAGAGCAAGTTCAAGTGCCAAATAATCCCATCCCCAGTGCCACCTCTGAAGTTGCAGCTGCCCGAGAGCAAAGACCAAGAATGCTACCCACGCGTCATGTCCTGGCTTCCTGCCCTCCTTTATCCCTTTGATTCTAAGAGCCACCTAAAGAGATTCATCACTGAGGTGTGATTTTTATCATATTGGTTCCTCCCATTCCCCCTCCCCCTTGTCCTCCTCTTCCTCCACCTTCTTCATCACCATCATATTAACAGCTAAATTAATTGAATGCTTATTTTGTCGGGAATTTACAATATTATCTCATATAATGTTCACAACAATTAGATTAGGTCAAGGGAGGCGAACAGGGAGTAAATGGAGAAGCTGAGCCCCTATCCCTTTTAATGGTACTGTCTTCTTCAAAGAAAAGAAAAAACCAGATTGTGCTGTAGATTGTCCCACAGTGAGGATATGTCTGATTGTAGATGAGAAGCCTGAGAGTTCACTTTCTGTGTGTGTCCATGTGTGTTTGTGAATGCTGTTGGATGACTGCACACACATCTTTGTATTTGAGTGGATAGAAATATAAAAACTAGAGAAGACCTTTCCCCACATATGTATGAACAAAGGATCACTTCAAACAGGCTGGGAGAGCTATGATTCAAAGTATAGTGTTTCAGGATGCCGAAGCCATATGATGTTTGAGTGTGTGAGTAGCCTAGAAGGGGGATTTTCAACATGAAGTCTCCAACAAGCTAATCAGGTCTCTAATGTTAGCAATAGATGAATTTGATGAACCAGTGACAAGGCAACCAAGTTGAAGGTGACTAAGCAAGAAAACACGAATGCTCAGCAGATGGGAGCTGGGCTGTGACCCTTTGTCTGAGGTCTGGTCTGTGTTCTTAGAACCTAGAACACATGAATGTGGAGACACTGTAAAGGGGGCTTTGGCTGCTATAAGAAAGGTGTTTTTACTTATAGATAAGGAAGCATCAGACAGAAAAAAAAGAGCATACTGTGTCTCTTTTGACAAAAGTAGAGGAGCTGAGAAACTAAGTCCTGATCTTGGGGATGGAATGCATTGTGAGCTGGGTGGAAGAATAAGACAAAACGCAGGGGTGGGGATAAGGTTGAGTATAGTTTTTGGCCTTACCAGGCTGGGAATTTGAGGCATATGGCCATGAGAAGCCTCATTTTAGTGCTGACGCTGGAAGTCCCTGGCCTTACTGCATGGCTGGTTACCTGAAGAGTATAAACAGCTTTCTGTGTAAATGCAAAGGGTGGGGGAGGGTAATACTAAGGAAGAGAGGTGGTATAGGACCTAGTCTTTAAAAGAAAAATTCCAAGAGAAGAGAATTTAGGAGTTTAAGACTCACCTGGCAGTGACAAAATCCATTCATGAAATATTTTGTTAATATTCTCCTTGGCATGTGTGTGTAAGAGTGTGAGTGTTTGTGTGTGTGTGTGTTTGTGGCAGACAGAGAGTCAGAGAGAGAGACAGAGAGAGAGCGAGAAGTTTGGGTTATAATTGGGCAAGAGTATGTGTGAATAAATAAATGGTGACAAAATATATAGAGAATTTAAGTATAGATCACGTTGTGCCTTATACAAGTAGAAAGTGAGAGAGTTTGGATCTTGGGTCAATGTGCCTATCTAAAAGAATATGCATTCACAAAGAATCCCTTTGGACAGAAATCCTGACTGATTGTGTTAATACATCTAAAGTATTAGGGTACTAGACACTTGTGTAGAATTATAGGGTGCTGGAAGACTATTTTTTGGGAGAAGAAAGGGCCCATGAGCCTCAGCTACAGGCGACTTTTCTAATTCAAATTTGAATTGCACATGTTATTCAGCATAGTGTGGGAACTCAACTAGTGTTTGCTTAACTGAGTTAGGATTTCGGATGACAATGAAGGAGGTTGACCTTACAAATTTAAGAGACAGGGTCATCAGGTAGCCATGAGAAAAGGCAGTAGTTGTCTTGGGGCAGAAATTGGCATTCCACAATGGCAGATCAAGTAGAGCAATGATATTCACAAAGTCGTATAAAGTATAATCCACTAACCTGTGAAAAATATATCCTATACTTTGTTAACTTGTATCAGAAGACAGTGTACAATGAAGAGTGTGGCCAGTATGGAAGGCTTCCTGGAGAAGTTGTGTGACCTACTGCGGGTGGCCAAGAGAAAGAAGTTTTCTTTAGATAGACTAACTGTACATCCAGATGTGTCTGCGACAATCTTGGTTTTTGCAAGTCGCTGCTATTATTAATTTCAACCTTCCAGTGAGACTTCCAACGGGTCCCACTGAGTACTGAATTATATGGTCACTCTGTCTTTAGGAATCAATAATGATGACTGGCTGGAAATGACAGTGACTCAAGTTTCTTTAACTATTCTTTACCACCTTCTGTCTCCAGGACCTGAGACTGGTGCCATCTTGGTCTGCCATGATCATTTTCAACTTGAGCAGTTACAACCCAGGACGCTTCATTCTGATGGGGATCCCAGGGCTGGAGCAATTCCATGTGTGGATTGGGATTCCCTTCTGCATCATCTACATCGTAGCCGTTATGGGAAACTGCATCCTTCTCTACCTCATTGCAGTGGAGCGTAGCCTTCACAAACCCATGTTCTTCTTTCTCTCCATGCTGGCGATGAGAGACCTCATTTTGTCCACGACTACTATGCCTAAAACACTCAGTATCTTTTGGCTGGGGGCTCGAGAAATCACATTCCCAGGGTGCCTTACACAAATGTTCTTCCTTCACTTTAGCACTGCCCTGGATTCAGCCATTCTGATGGCCATGGCATTTGATCGCTATGTGGCCATCTGTTCTCCTTTGAGATACACCACCATCTTGACCCCCAAAACCATCATCAAGATTGTCATGGGCATTACCTTTCGAAGCTTCTGCATCATCCTGCCTGCAGTATTTTTGCTAACACGCCTGCCTTTTTGCAGGACACGCATCATACCCCACACATACTGTGAACATATAGGTGTTGCCCGGCTCGCCTGTGCTGATATCTCCATCAACATCTGGTTCGGCTTTTGTGTTCCCGTCATGACAGTCATGTCAGATGTGATCCTCATTGGTGTGTCTTACACCTTCATTCTCTGTGCTGTCTTTCGCCTCCCCTCCCAAGAAGCCCGCCAGAAGGCCCTTGGTACCTGTGGTTCCCATGTTTGTGTCATCCTCATGTTCTATACACCTGCCTTTTTCTCCATCCTTGCCCATCGCTTTGGACACAATATCTCCCACACTTTCCACATCATGTTTGCCAACCTGTACATTGTTATCCCACCTTCACTCAACCCCATTGTTTATGGAGTGAAGACCAAGCAGATTAATGGTAAGGTCATACTTTTGTTTTCTACTAAGTGTATGGAATGATGTTCCACTGGGCAATGGGAAAGGCAGGATAAGTTTGTAGTGCACAGAAATGTAGCAGGAATGAAGAATCAAATGCTATTTAAAGAGAGAACTGCTTACAGATGATTTTGTGCACCAGGTAAGAGTCATGATCTATATGAAAGAGATGTTTCTATGTATAAAAATATCCTTGAGGACCTCTTTGTTTCTGGAACATGGGGATGTATAAGATATGATCATGTGATCAGGAAGGAGGTGAAACAGGCAGCTGAGTTACTCAAAACGGAAAGGGAATAAAATTTGGAAATTGTGATTTTCAGCTATAATGAGCGATATGGTGTTATGTAGTGTGGTTCTCTACTAAAATTTTAAATAATTTATTTTTAGTTATTTTTATAATGTTTAAGTGACAAATAAAAATTTCACATATTTATGTAGAACAATGTGATGTTATTAAATGTGTATACATCATGGAATGATTAAATCAGGCTAATTAACATATCCATCTCCTCACACACATATCATTTCTTTGTGGTGAGGTGGTTTAAAATCTACTCTTAGCAATTCTGAAGTATACAGTACATTATTTTTAACTATAGTAGCCACAGTGTACGATAATAGATCACTAGAACTTATGATCTTTTCTACCTGAAATTTTGACCCCTTAGAGTAACATCTCCTCTTTCCCCATCTGCTTCCTGCCCCCTCTGTCTGGTAACCACAATTCCACTGTCTACTTCTATGTGAACTCTAGTTATATAAAATTAAGACAATCCGGGAATAGGAGGGGATTCTACTTTCTGTGCTGCCTTGCTAAAAACACTCACAGATACCAGGAGATTTTCTGGTATTCTCTGATTATCATCCGGTTATTTCCATTTTGCTGAGAACATGGATTGGCCCAGTCCTGATATTTTTAAAAATTTGCTGAAGGAACAATAAATAAGTAGCTTCTGAGCTAATTAAAAAGTACATACTCCTTAATCCCGGTCAGAATTCAAATGCAGTTTCCCTTTCTTTTTTTTTTTTTTTTTTTTATTTCACCTCATTATGGGGGTACAAAAGTTCAGGTTATATATATCTTAATTTGTCAATCCATACACAATTGTGAGAGGTAAGTACTTCTATAAGCACCTTTTTATGGAGATTAAGTAACTTGTCCAAGGTCCTTTTTCCTATGTGGGGCATGAGTTTGAAACCTGGATCATATGATAGGCAGGTATACATCAGCTCACATGTAAATGCAAAATAAAATAAAATAAAACCAAGCATCCTGAGGCAGTGTTAACCCAAAAGCATAGACAGAGTTAATAGAAACTTCTCCATGTTTTTCCTATGAGAGTGAGAAGAGAGGCATCAGAGTCCCTAAGGCCCTAACTACAGAGCTTTTCCCCACATTGAGCAGTGGTCAGAGAAAATAAATGGCCAGGGAATCAAGCTCTCTACTAGTTCTTCCTTTCTGCTCTGCTCTGATCTTTGGGTCATGTGTCTGCCCCCTGGCAGATTTTCTGTGTGTCTGTCAGCACACTCTTCTTTCCCTTTGGCCTGATGCCCAGGATTTGGTGAGTGCTGGTTGTTTGAGGGGGGTTGATAGAGACAAGGCTTAGAGGAAGACAGGGAGTGAGTGAAAATCCCAGGGCTGTATTTCCTCGGGGCCATGGACTGGGCACTATAACCTTCTTCCCTGAGCAACTCCCATTTATGAACCGAAGTCATGGTCCCCAGTACTTGTGTGTATGCTGCACTGAATGGGCTCCAAAAGATCAGAACAGATGGACAACTACACGACTGGGTGAAGTATGGCCATAGTTAGTATTGTTTAGGCTACTATGTTTCAGACATATGACAAGAACTCATAACCCTGATCTAAGTGTATAATTAAATTTGCCAGTATGTGTGTGCTCAGGGGTGCTCTTGTTAGCATTTATGCATCTGCTTATTTCTGTTCTCTCCTTCACTGTGTGTATTGTGACTGCTAATGATAATACTAATGTTACAAAATATAACCTAATAAAAAGAGGTAAAATTTGTTGTGTGCTTACTATGGTCCAGATTGTATTAAAGCTTATTTTGAGGTGTTTATCATTTGTCCTAATAATAACTGTACGAATTAGAGATATAAATTCCTTTTAAAAGGAATTAAATATCCTATCCTAACTTTATGGTCCCTGTGAACCCAAGGATTAAAAAGTTTGAGTAGCTTGGTCAAATTCACAAAAGTAGTAAATTGTGGAACCAGTATTAAATTAAATTCTGGAATTTAGCTTTTTGAGTTCCAGACAGCATACTCTGTGTCACTATATTTTCAAGGTACTGTGAACATCTGTGCATATGTGTGTGTGAATGTGTGTATGCATCATAATGCCATAATCACACCTAATAAAATTAACACAAACTCCTTTATATTATCTAATACCTAGTTCATATTAAAATATCCCTAATTATTCATGAATTGAGTACAATAGCTGTTTGGTTTTTTTTTTTTTTTTTGAGACAGAGTCTTGCTTTGTTGCCCGGGCTAGAGTGAGCACTGTGGCGTCAGCTTAGCTCACAGCAACCTCAAACTCCTGGGCTTAAGCGATCCTACTGCCTCAGCCTCCTGAGTAGCTGGGACTACAGGCATGCGCCACCATGCCCGGCTAATTTTTTTTCTACATATATTTTAGTTGTCCAGATAATTTCTTACTATTTTTTAGTAGAGACGGGGTCTCGCTCTTGCTCAGGCTGGTCTCGAACTCCTGACCTCGAGCCATCCACCCGCCTCGGCCTCCCAGAGTGCTAGGATTACAGGCATGAGCCACCGCGCCCGGCCTGTTGTTTTTTTTTTTTTTTTTTAAACAAATCCAATCAATACCTACCTAATGAGTGCGATGCGCACTGTCTGGGGAATGGACACGCTTGAAGCTCTGACTCGTGGGGGTGGGAGGGCATGGGCAATATACATAACCTAAACTTTTGTACCCCCATAATACACTGAAATAATAAAAGAACCAAAAAAAAAAAAAGGAGTACATTGATTTGATTGTTCATTTTCTTAAATTTATTTTTATGTAGAAATGTGTTTTCCTCATTTAGTACCAATTCCACTATCCCTTTTAATGGCATTGGCTTCTTCAAAGAAAAGAAAAAACCAGATTGTGCTGTAGATTGTAGCACAGTGTGGATATGTCTGATTGTAGATGAGAAGCCTGAGAGTTCACTTTCTGTGTGTGTACCCAGGTGTTTGCGAATGCTTTTGGATAACTGCACGCACACCTTTGTATTTGGGTGCATGGAAATATAAAAACTAGAGAAGATCTTTCCCCACATATGTATGAACAAAGGATGACTTCAAACAAGCTGGGAGAGCTATGATTGAAAGCATAGTGTTTCAGGATGCTGAAGCCATATGATGTTTGAGTATGTGAGTAGCCTAGAAGAGGGGTTTTCAACACAAAGGTTGCAACAACCTAATCAGGTCTCTCATGTTAGCAATGGATGAATTCTAAGTACCCAGTGGACAAGGGAACCAAGTTGAAGGTGACCAAGCAAGAAAACATGAATGCTCCGGAGATGGGGGCTGCGCTGTGCCCCACTGTGTGAGGTCTGACTGTGTTCCTAGAAACAAGAACACATGAAGTATGGATACACTGTAAAGGAGGGTTTGGCTGCTCTAAGAAAGATGTTTCTACTTATAGATAAAATAGGATCAGAAAAAAAAAAAAGTGCATAATGTGTTTCTTTTGCCAAAAGCAGAACAGCGGAGAAACTAAGTCTTGATCTTCAGGCTGGAAGGTATTGTGAGATGGGTAGAAGAATGATATAAAAAGTAGGGGTTGGGATAAGGTTGAATATGGTTTTTGGCCTTACCAGGCTGGGAATTTGAGGCATCTGGCCATGAAAAGCCTCTTCTTAGGACTGAACATGGAAGTCCCTGGCCTTGCTGCATGGCTGGTTACCTGAAGAGTATAAAGAGTTTTCCGTGTAAATGCAATGGGGTGGTGGTGGGGTTATGCTAGGGAAGAGAGGCCTTATAAGTCCTAGTCTTTAGAAGAAAAATTCCTAGAGAAGAAGATTTAGGAGTTTAAAACTCACCTGGCTGTGACAAGATCCATTCATGAAATATTTTGTTAATATTCTCCTTGGCATGTGTGTGTAAGAGTGTGAGTGTTTGTGTGTGTGTGTGTTTGTGGCAAACAGAGAGACAGAGAGAGAGAGAGCAAAGTTGGGGTTATAATTGTGTAAGAGTATGTGTGAATAAATAAATGGTGGCAAAATATATAGAGAATTTAAGTATAGATCATGGTGTGCCTTATACAAGTAGAAAGTGAGAGAGTTTGGATCTTGGGTCAATGTGTCTATCTAAAAGAATATGCATTCACAAAGAAACAATCCTTTTGGGCAGAAATCCTGAAGATTGTGTTAATACATCTAAAGTATTAGGATACTACACACTTGTGTAGAATTACAGGGCGCTGAAAGACTATTTTTTGGGAGAAGAAAGGGCCCATGAGCCTCAGCTACAGGCGACTTTTCTAATTCAAATTTGAATTGCACATGTTATTCAGCATAGTGTGGGAACTCAACTAGTGTTTGCTTAACTGAATTAGGATTTTGGATGACAATGAAGGAGGTTGACCTTACAAATTTAAGAGATAGGATCATCAGGTAGCCATGAGAAAAGGCAGTAGTTGTCTTGGGGCAGAAATTGGCATTCCACAATGGCAGATCAAGTAGAGCAATGACATTCACAAAGTCGTATAAAGTATAATCCACTAACCTGTGAAAAATATATCCTATACTTTGTTAACTTATATCAGAAGACAGTGTACAATGAAGAGTGTGGCTAGTATGGAAGGCTTCCTGGAGAAGTTGTGTGACCTACTGCGGGTGGCCAAGAGAAAGAAGTTTTCTTTAGATAGACTAACTGTACATCCAGATGTGTCTGCGACAATCTTGGTTTTTGCAAGTCGCTACTATTATTAATTTCAACCTTCCAGTGAGACTTCCAATGGGTCCCACTGAGTACTGAATTATATGGTCACTCTGTCTTTAGGAGTCAATAATGATGACTGGCTGGAAATGACAGTGACTCAAGATTCCTTAACTATTCTTTACCACCTTCTGTCTCCAGGACCTGAGACTGGTGCCATCTTGGTTTGCCATGATCATTTTCAACCTGAGCAGTTACAACCCAGGACCCTTCATTCTGATGGGGATCCCAGGGCTGGAGCAATTCCATGTGTGGATTGGGATTCCCTTCTGCATCATCTACATAGTAGCAGTCACGGGAAACTGCATCCTTCTCTACCTCATTGCAGTGGAGCGTAGCCTTCATGAACCCATGTTCTTCTTTCTCTCCATGCTGGCCATGACGGACCTCATGTTGTCCACAACCACTATGCCTAAAACACTCAGTATCTTTTGGCTGGGGGCTCGAGAAATCACATTCCCAGGGTGCCTTACACAAATGTTCTTCCTTCACTTTAGCACTGCCCTGGATTCAGCCATTCTGATGGCCATGGCATTTGATCGCTATGTGGCCATCTGTTCTCCTTTGAGATACACCACCATCTTGACCCCCAAAACCATCATCAAGATTGTCATGGGCATTGCCTTTCGAAGCTTCTGCATCATCCTGCCTGATGTATTTTTGCTGACACGCCTGCCTTTTTGCAGGACACGCATCATACCCCACACATACTGTGAACATATAGGTGTTGCCCGGCTCGCCTGTGCTGATATCTCCATCAACATCTGGTTCGGCTTTTGTGTTCCCGTCATGACAGTCATGTCAGATGTGATCCTCATTGCTGTATCTTACACCTTCATCCTCTGTGCTGTCTTTCGCCTCCCCTCCCGAGAAGCCCGCCAGAAGACGCTTGGTACCTGTGGTTCCCATGTCTGTGTCATCCTCATGTTCTATACACCTCTCTTTTTCTCCATCCTTGCCCATCGCTTTGGACACAATATCTCCCGCACTTTCCACATCTTGTTTGCCAACCTGTACATTGTTATCCCACCTTCACTCAACCCCATTGTTTATGGAGTGAAGACAAAGAAGATCAGAGTTAAGTTCTTACATTTGTTTTCTACCAAGGGTATGAAATGATGTTCCACTGGTCAATGGAAAAACCAGGATAATTTTGTAGTGCTCAGAAATGCAGCAGGAATGAAGAATCAAATGCTATTTAAAAAGAGAACTGCTTACAGATGATTTTGTGCACCAGGTAAATTTCATGATCTATATAACAGAGATTTTTCTATTTATAAAAAAATCCTTGATGACCTCTTTGTTTCTGGAACATGGGGTTGTATAGGATATGATCATGTGATCAGGAAGAAGGAAGTGAAAACAGACAGCTGAGTTACTCTAAATGGAAAGGGAATAAAATTTGGAAATTGTGATTTTCAGCTATAATGAGTGATATGGTAATATGCACTCTAGTTCTCTTTAAAATTTCATATAATTTATTTTTAATTATTTTTATAATGTTTAAGTGACAATGATTATATATATTATGTGGAACAATGTGATGTTATTATACATGGATACATGATGGAATGATTAAATCTGGCTAATTAGCATATCCGTCACCTCATTCACTTATTTCTTTGTGGTGAGAAGATTTAAAATCTACTCTTAGTTATTCTGAAGTATACAGTACACTATTATTAACTATAGTAGTGACAGTGTACAATAATACATCACTATAACTTATTTCTCTTTTCTCACTGAAACTTTGATCCCTTTGGCTAATATCTCCTCCTTCCCCATCCACTTCCTGCCCTCTCTGGTAACCACAATTCCACTCTCTACTTCTATGTGAACTCTAGTTATATAAAATTAAGACACATCTGAGTATAGGGGGATTCTGCTTTCTGTGCCAGCTTGCTAGAAACACTCACGGATACCAGGAGATTTTCTGGTATTCTCTTATTCTCATCTGGTTATTTTCATTTTCATGAGAACATGGGTTGGCCCCTGATATTTTTAAAAGTTTGCTTAAAGAATAACAAATAAGTAGATTCTGAGCTAATTTAAAAGTATATACTCCTTTAATCCTGGTAGGAGTTCAAAGGCATGATTATGTGCTGACACCCATGAATGGCTCCAATGAAAATCTAATGACAAAGAAAAACACAACAAAGCAAGGGGATGACTACCTGTTCTGTCCCTTCTTTCTTGTCCTGCCATCTATCTCTGGCCCAGTTGTCTGCTATTATTTTTCTCCCCTCTTCCCCAGGACAGTTTGTTTATTTCTATGGCTACTTGACCTTTTAACTGGTAAGTTGTATCTCAGTTATTATATGTGATCTTTCTGATCATTTCAGTGTTTGCACTATGAGCTCACAGGTGAAGTGCTAAGATTAAAAGAATAATAGATTCACATACTTGGCAGATTGTAAATGCTGTTTTAATATTAGCGGCTATGTTAGTATCTTTAGCAATTACTGCTGCCATTCTCACCTCAGACACATCATGCTTAAACCTGAATTCATCATTTTGTCACTTAAAATCCTCCGTCCTCTTCACTGTTTATGGAAGGAGAAAAGAGGTTAGGCTCAGTTTTGCTTTCCCCAAGTTCAGATTTACTGCCCTAGCTGCCAATGTGACTTTCTCGTGAGGAAGGTTGCAAATTTTCCTGTGCCATTATCAGACCATGAATAAAATTGTATGTTGTGGTTTGTTTTCAAAATTGATAAATATACAAAACTCAACAGGCAACTTTCCCCAACATAAACTGTCTTATCCTATATATTTCCCCATTGTGCAAATTTCCCAATTTATACTAGAGACTCTATCAATAGGGTAATTGTGTCTTCTTTTACCTTCCCATCCTCAGAATTTAGTACAGTATTTTAAAAATTGTAGGGATCAATGAATTTGTCCCTACCACCTTCTTTTCCAGACTTTCCTCATCTAACCATTCTTTATATCTTCCTTATTCCCTTGGATTTTGTCCTGCTCACTCTCCCATCCATTTATCTCCAGCTTAACCCAGATACTTGCAACTTGTACCTAGGCCACATATTGCATGTATGCTTTATGTCATATGTCCATGACAATTAGGGGTAGTTTCTGTGTTCACAAGAATCATGTAGATCTTAGTAAAAATGAGTGATGGAATAGATTTACAATATATGTCTTTGAAGAAAAGAGGCAGTTTGAGGTTTCTATGCCTTGTATTTTCCATTTTCATCCTAGATTATTAAAATAAAATTACAGATGTTTTATCTATCATAATTTTAGTCCAGTAACATTCCCAAAGCACCTGCTATATGAAAGAATATGGATACAAACTAAAGTAGAGACATGGAGCAAGTATACACAGTGTTTACAAGGAAGAAGAGTAAACCATACAAATAGATCATTTATGCAGATAATTTCAGTCTTATATATTGCAATGATTGGAGTGTGGTACTAGAGGAGCACAAAGAAACCATGCTCAACTACTCTTTGGAGTCACAAAAAGCTTTCTGGAAGAGCCCATTTCTGTGATGTGTGTTGAAGAACCCAAAGAAATTGAGCCTCAAGTTGAGACCTGCCCACTGGAGGGGATTGCCTGAGCTGAGGTGGGAAACCATGTGTTTCAAAGGTTTGTATGTCTAAATTGGTGGAAGAACCATCCATTTTCATGATGGCATTACTCAGAGGGATTGGCAGTGGGAAGTGCTCATAAGCCAAAGTTTGGCAGATGTAGGCAATGGACTGGAACATACATAGAAGAGGTTTATAGAGCGTCTCATAGTTTGATGTTGTAGTTGGCATTTGAAGACTAATTATTAATCTTACATCTCTGTCTATTCTCTCTTGCAAACATAATTTAGAGATAAGTGTAGGAATCATAGAGGTGGATATAAACATATGAACTTTATTTCTGGTAGTGTTGAATTCAAGAATGTGATATGACTGTATGGTGAGATTGGCTTCCCACTACTTTATTTCCAATTCTCAACTGGGCAGGACACATCCAAGGGGGAGTTGGGGTCCACAGAACAATTTCAGTAGCTCATCCATCTGCAGAAGGAGATCACTGAACCACAAATTGGGCATTCATGTGTGTGAACATGTGGAGAAAGGACTCTACATCAGGTCTTCTTAAACTACTGATAAAGAACTTTAAATTTTTTTTTCCCCAGAAACTGTGGATTAATGATGTTGTAAAAGGCAGTAACATAAATTACTGAAAAAAAATTAAAAAAAAAACCATAGGGGATTCAATCCTCACGTTTCCTACTTTACTCAAAAGACATAAAAATCATTCAATAAATCCTGGCACTCCGGGAGGCCAAGGCAGGAGGATCACTTGAGGCCAGGAGTTCCAGACCAGCCTGAGTGAGAGTGAGACCGTGACTCTACAAGAAATAGAAAAGTTAGTGTGGTGGCCATGCCTGTAGTCCCAGGTACTCAGGAGGCTGAGGCAGGAGGATCATTTGAGCCTAGGAGTTTGAGGTTGCAGTGAGCCATGATGACAACACTACACTCTAGCCAGGGTGACAGAGTGAGACACTGTCTCAAAAAAAAAAAAAAAAATCATTCAATAAACATAACCAGAATAAACATAACATAAGAAATAAATAAAAGACTTACAAAAATTGCACACATTGTTGTTTGAAAGTGTGCAGGTATATAGATGACTAATGTGGAGGACTTCATGAGATTTTGTCATTGTGTAATTATAGTTAAGCAAAAATTATGGATAAAATCCTGCAAGCCCAATATTAAAAATCTAGACACACCTTTTGAAGGAATACCATATATATCACTCTTCAAAGTTTTAATGTGTCAAATGAGCTTACATCTTGCTTGTAAATTTATCTAATGCAGATTGGATTGATGACAACACTTCTTGAAGGCAATAAGATATGATTAAATAATTTTTGTGTGTGCTTTTTGTGGTTAGATTTTACTTTTCTAATGTTCATAGTAGAAACATCTGTCTTACAAAGGTCTATTAACAGAAATGGAAGAAATGATTTTAAGGAAATTTCATCATTTTCAAAATATTTGTTTTTATATTTTATTCAAAATTAGCCAAACAATGCTATATTTTCTATAAATTTAATTCATTTTTCAATGACAACAAATAGATTCTGAATACTTGCATATCCTATGTCTGGATTATTTTTTAATGGAAAATAAAATTCAAACTTTTTATTAAATTAATAAGTTGTTTAGTGATAAGTTTTTGTAGATATGCAATTTATAGTTCATCACTTATTTTATTAAAATAATTATTATATGGAGTATGTCATAATATTCTTGGAAATTCTGATCTTCCAAACTTCTAACTTCTATATTTCCCTCTAAAGTGTATCTACTATGGAAAAATATGTTGCATGATGTATTGAGAATATTGAAAATACAAGACAGCTAAATAAGAATAACTGGCTATACAATTTACATCATTAAAAAGCTGGGACCAAAATGTTTCTTATTTTGGAGAAACTCCAAAAGTTCATTCTAAAGTTCACACATAGCAATAGAAATTTTTTCCTTAATAACTATTGTTTCTCATCAGAGAAAAGCTCCTTGTTTTTGATCAACTTTCATGTTACGACATAAGAAAGAGAATAATCTTGTTCTAGCACATTGAGCTGTGTATAATTTGCCATTCTTATTTCAGGACTAAATACATTTTTCATTTTAGCTGACTTTTTTTTTCATAGTAAGCCTTTTGACTTACATTCTGGCATAAGCTCTTTAATTTGGTAACTACTCCAGAAAATTTGCCTGTACCTATTAGTATTTCACCAGAACATGCGTTTGTACCAAACTGAACTCACCCACAGATCCCTGCTCTCCTGAGCTCCTCCACACCCTCCTGATGGGCACAGGCTCTCACTTGTCTCCTGATCCTGGAACTGGGACCTCGCCCACACTGCCCCACCCCACCCTCTGCCCTGTCAGTGCCAAATGCTTGTGGGCAGGAGGATCACAGACTGAGACTGCCCTGCCGGCTGGGGGTGGAGACAGGATCCTGGCAGTAAAAGTAGGTTACTTGTCACAGAGAACTCTACCAGCTGCTATGGTTAGGGGGAGGGGCTGTGGACCTCCTGCACCACTATAAAGTTTGCGGGGTGGGCACCTGTATGCCCTCCTCTCCAAGCCCCAGTCTCGGCAGAGCAACCGCCCTCCATAACGTGCTGCTGCAGAGACTGTGCTGACTGAGGCAGTCTTAGCTGGAAGTGCATTCTCCTTGTGGGCAGCCAAGTCCCTCACTGCAAGGAGCTTTGGTGGTTGTGGTGGGGGTGGGGTGGGGTCATGCGGCTACCAAGGCTTGAGTCACAATTACTTCCTGTAATTCCAGGAGTGGAGGAGGTACAGAGGAGGGGGCGTCCACATGCAGGGATGCCGACTGTTTGGTCACTCGTGTCACTTTCCTGTGGGATGAGAGCCCTGTGTCCCATTGCTGGTCTGAGGATCCCCGGGTGAGGGGAGGAGGAAAAAACTCCTTACAATTTCCTTGGGTCTGGAACTCCCTGGAGTCAGTTGGCGCAGGTTGCTCCCTCCTATCCTCCTCATTCTCCATTGCTCAGTTGCCCCCGGTGTTGTTCCTAGACTCCACTGGTGTCTGTCCCTATGGGCCACTTCTGAGCAGTAATCATTCTCTGCTTTCCTCAGTCCAAACCTCAACTCTTCTTCTGGGAGAGTCCAACAAGCTTTGTGTCTAGTCGGACATCTTGGCTCTCATTTTCACATACACTGTAATTGTTGGTAGGGGGGCAGCCTCTTTTGACCAAAGAAAACTACAACCTCTTCAACTGGCTAAGGGAGAGGCACACTCAACTCCAATCAGAAATAAACCAACAGAATGCCTTCCCCTGGGGCTAAGGAGTCCCTGTAAAATAGCTTGGATTCCTTGTTGTAACAAATAGCTAATTGCAAGTTGAGTAATTATAGAAGTACCAAAATTAACATGTATAACATATGAACACAGACATAAGAAATTTCCATCTTAATCATTTAATTACTTAATCACTTAAAAATAGCAACAGGATTTCAAATTAAAGAAATTGTCATATAGGTGGTGATAATTGAGTTATGGGAACTTCCATTTTAAAATATTGGATTTGTACTCCTTTATGATAACTAGGTAGCAGTGAAGGCACCACTCTTAGATCAAGCTAATGGAATCATCACTTTTTTGTGTAAAGTAATAATTGCTTTGTTGTTATTGAAGTGTTTGTAAAGGGTGGCAGGCACAGTTCAAATTTTTATGGTATGAATTGTAAATAAAGAGGGCCAGACAGCTGAACATTATTTCTATCTTAGTTTGCTAGAAATTATTAGCTGGTGTCTGAGAAACTAATTCTATTAGTTCAAGATCTTAGGACAAGATTGAGCTCTAAGTTCTGTGTAATCTTATGTGTGCATCAGGTGTTTGAGTGTTCATACAATATTTATGCAAGTTACCCAGAACCAGCTTCTCTCCATACAATCAATAGTCAAAAAATAAATAAATTAAAAAAAGATTTCTTCATAAGAGGAAAAGGCATACATGAAAGATAAGAATTGGAAATTTTCATGTCTTAGGCCAAGCTACTCTTTTTAAAAAATAATGACCGAAGAAAGCTCGACTTGTAGTATATTACACAAATTTTGGCATGCATTAGACTGACATTTTCAATAAATTTTATTAGTCTTGCAATATCAGGTATAAGAAGATTCCTATTCAAAATGGAATTATTAATATTCTGTGACCAATCGGAAGGAAATACATCTATGGATGAGACAAAGGTAAATAAATTAGCAATTTTGGAACGCACCACTCAGGGTTATGTTGAATATCTTGGTAGGCATAATATAGAGAGGCTGCATTTACAAACTCAGGGAAATTGACTTGGCTGTCTGAATTGTGGGATAAGAGCCTCCTAGGTAATAATCAAGATCTGGGCCTTCAGACATTCCTGACAGTACCAACAGGTAGATCCAACAGTTTTTCCATAGGAAAATATTTTGTGCATTTGTATGGTTTTTACTAATAAAACTTTATGGTGAACTTTCAGTTGAGTTGAATTCTCAACAATGAAAATATAATGTGACAATCACACAGAGATAGGGCGAAGATAAAGGCAGAAGAAATAGCAGGTGGTGAGATCCTGAGATGGGAACAAAATGACATTTAAGCTAAGAAAAGACATAATCAGATGTAGAAAGATGTTAGTCTGCAGTGTGGAAAATACACTGAGGAAGACAAAAACGGAAATAAGATGGTCTTTGAAGAAGCTACTAGAGTAATTTAGACAAGAGGTAATGGTAGTTGGGCAGTGGAAACAGAGAAAGAGTAAATTTAGGAGATATTTAAGAAGGAACAACAATATAAATTGGCAAAAAGAAAAAATTCCTTATGAGTAGTGAGGTGACATTTGCTGAACGTAGGAGCCCTAAAAGAGGAACAGGTTTAGGGGATAGTGGATACAGTTTAGGAGATGATGGTTTGGACAATAAAGAACATATAGCCAAAGATGTTTCAAGGAGTTAGTCATTCCAGGGGCCACAGGCATGTCCTCAGGAGTCTTTAACAGGTGCCCTACATCTTTCATCTACACTATGTGTTTGCCACCGTGTTCAGCATTTTCACCAGGGGCCAGTCTGTGGCCCCTAGGAATACAGCTCTGGGCTTTTCACTCCCTCCCTCTCTCTCTCCTCATCTGGTCCCAATCAAGTCCTTTCAAGGAAGAAACATTCACTGAATCTTGGGGATCAGGCAAAAGGGAAAGAAGAAAAAGTGTGCTGACAAACACAGCATTTCACAAGCAGTTTCCCCTTCTTAATTTGTCAATGCATATACAATCTTGAGAGGTAGCTACTAAAATAAGCACTTTTTTCTGGAGATTAAGTAATCTATAGAAAGTCCTTTATACTAAGTGACACCATGAGTTGGAAACTAGATCATATGGTAGGCAGGTACATATCAGCTCAAATGCCAACGTATAATAGAATAAAATAAAGCATCCTGAGGCAATAACACAAAAGCATGGACAGGGTTAATAGAAACTTCTCCATGTTTTTCCTATGAGGGTGAGAAGAAAGGCATCGGAGTCCCTAAGGCCCTAACTACAGAGCTTTTCCCCAGCTTGAGCAGTGGTCAGAGAAAATAAATGGGCAGGGAATCAAGCTCTCTACCAGTTCTTTTCTGCTCCCCTGTGTTCTTTGGGTCGTGTGTCTGCCCCCTGGCTGATTTTCTGTGTGTCTGTCAGCACACTCTTCTTTCCCTTTGGCCTGATCCCCAGGATTCGGTGAGTGCTGGTTGTTTGAGGGGACTTGATTGGGACAAGGCTAAGAGAAAGACAGGTAGTGAGTGAAAAGCCCAGGGCTGTATTTTCTAAAGGCATGGACTGGGCACTATAACCTTCTTCCCTGAGCAACTCCCATTTATGAACCGAGGTCATGATCCCCAGTACTTGTGTGTATGCTGCACTGAATGGGCTCCAAAAGACCAGAACGGATGGACAACTACATGACTGGGTGAAGTATGGCCACAGTTAGTATTTTCAGGCTATTCTTTTTCAGACGTATGACAAGAACTCATAACCCTAACCTACAGAGTAGATTTAAGTGTGCTGGTATATGTGTGTGCCCGGGGGTGCTCTTATTAGCATTTATGCCTGCCTATTTCTGTTCTCTTCTTCACTGTGTGGTGTGACTGCTCATGGTAATAGTAATGTTACAAAATATAACCTAATAAAAAGAGGTAAAACATGTTTTTTGTTTACTGTGTTCCAGACTGCATTAAAGCCCACTTTTGAGTGTGTCTCATTTTGTCCTAATAATAACTGTAAGAATTAGAGACATTAATACTTTTTAAAAGGCATTAAGTATCCTATCCTGACTTTATGGTTCTTATGAACCCAAGGATCATAAAGTTCGAGTAGTTTGCCCAAATTCACATAGCTATTAAATGATAGAACCCAAATTAAATTAAGTTCTGGTATCTGGCTTTATGAGGCTCCAGAGAGCATACTCGTGTCACTATTCTATCAAGATACTGTGGACACCTGTGTATATATGTGTGAATGTGTGTGTCTGTCATAATGCCATAATCACATCTAATAAAATTAACACTAATTCCTTTATATCATCTAATACCTAGTTCATATTGAAATTCCCTAATAGCTGGTTTCTTTTAACAGAATCCAATCAAGAATCACATGGATTTGATTGTTCATTTTCTTAAATTTATATTAATGCAGAAGTGTGTTTTCCTCATTGAATACCCCCTATTCCTTTTAATGGCATTGGCTTGTTGAAAGGAAAAAAAAAAACAGATTGTGTTGTAGATTGCCGCACATTGTGGGTATGTCTGATTGTAGAATAACAAGCCTGAGAGTTCACTTTCTATGTGTGTGTCCATATGTGTTTGCGAATGCTTTTGGATGACTTCATGCACACCTTTGTATTTGAATGCATGGAAATATAAAAACTAGAGAAGTTCTTTATCCACATATGTATGAATAAAGGATGACTTCAAACAATCTGGGAGAGCTATGATTCAAAGTATAGGGTTTTAGGATGCTGAAGTTGTATGATGTTTGAATATGTGAGTAACCTAGAAGAGGGATTTTCAACATGAAGGCTCCAACAACCTAGTCAGGTCTCTAATGTTAGCAGTAGATGAATTATATGCTCTCAGTGGACAAGGAAACTACGTTGAAGGTGACCAAGCAAGAAAACATGAATGCTCAGCAGATGGGGGCTTCACTGTGACCCACTGTGTGAGGTCTGGTCTGTGTTCTCAGAACCTAGAACACATGAATATGGAGATACTGTAAAGCAGGGTTTGGGCTGCTACAAAAAAGGTGTTTTTACTTATAGATAAGGAAGGAACAAAAAGAATAAAAAAGGACATAATATGTCTCTTTTGCCAAAAGCAGATGAGTGGAGAAACTAAGTCCTGGTCTTGGGAATGGAAGGTATTTTGAGGTGGGTGTAAAAAGGAGATGAAAAGCAAGGGTAGGGAAAAGGTTGAATATGGTGTTTGGCCTTACCAGGCTGGGAATTTGAAGCATATGGCCATGAAAATCCTCATCTTAGTGCTGATCTTGGAAGTCCCTGGCCTTGCTGCATGGCGGGTTACATGTAGAGTATAAACAGTTTTCTGTGTAAATGCAATTGGGTGGGGGAGGGGAAATTACTGGGGAAGAGTGGAGGTATAGGACCTAGTCTTTGGAAGAAAAATTCCCAGAGATGAAATTTTAGGAGTTTAGAACTCATGTGGCAATGACAAAATCCAGCCATGAAATATATTGTTAGTATTATCCTTGGCATGTGTGCATGCATGTTTGTGTGTGTGTGTGTGCGGCAGAGAGAGAGAGAGAGAGAGACAGAGAGAGAGAGAGAGGAATAGGGGAGTTTATAATTATCTTTGATTATATGTGAATGAATAAATGGTGGCAAAATATATGAGAGATTTTAAATGTAGACCAGGGTAAGTGTGATACAAGTATTAAGTGAGAGAGTATGTATCTTGGGTCACCATATAATAGAATATGCATTCAACAAATACAATTCTTTTGGACGGAAATCCTGATTGATTGTGTTACTAAGTCCAAAGTATTAGAATATTACATACTTTTATAGTATCCATGGTGCTGGAAAACTATGTTTTTGGAGAAGAAAGGGCACATAAGCCTCAGTTAGAAGGGACTTTTCTGATTCAAATTTGTGTTACACATGTTATCCAGCATAGTGTAGGAACTCAGCTAGTGTTTGCTTAACTGAATTGGGATTTTGGATGACAATGAAGGGAGTTCACTTCAAAAATTTAAGAGTCAGGGTCATCAGGTAGCCATGAGAAAAGCCAGTAGTTGTTTTGGGGCAGAAATTGGCATTCCACAATGGCAGAGCAAGTAGAGCAATGATATTCATAAATTCATATATACTATAATTGACTAACTTATGAAAAATATATCCTATAGTTTGATAACTTGTATCAGAAGACAGTGTACAATGAAGAGTGTGGCCAGTATGGAATGCTTCCTGGAGAAGTTGTGTAAACTACTACAGGTGGCAAGGAGAAAGAAGAAGTTTTCTTTAGGTAGACTAACTAGGCATCCAAAAGTGTCTGGGACAATCTTGATTTTTGCATGTCACTGCCATTATTAATAATTTCAACCTTGCAGTGGGACTTCAAAGGAGTCCCACTTGAATGCTAAATTATATGGTCACTCTGTCTTTAGGAGTCAATAATGATGACTGGGTGGAAATGAGAGTGACTCAAGTTTCTCTAACTATCCTTTATCACTTCTGCCTTCAGGACTTGAGACTTGTACGATCTTGGTCTGCTATGATCATTTTCAACTTGAGCAGTTACAACCCAGGACCCTTCATCCTGGTGGGGATCCCAGGGCTGGAGCAATTCCATGTGTGGATTGGGATTCCCTTCTGCATCATCTACATCATAGCCGTTATGGGAAACTGCATCCTTCTCTACCTCATTGCAGTGGAGCATAGCCTTCATGAACCTATGTTCTTCTTTCTCTCTATGCTGTCCATGACTGACCTCATCTTGTCCACAGCCACTGTGCCTAAAACACTGGGTATCTTTTGGCTGGGAGCTCGAGAAATCACATTCCCAGGGTGTCTTACACAAATGTTCTTCCTCCATTACAGTTTTGTTCTGGATTCAGCCATTCTGATGGCCATGGCATTTGATCGCTATGTGGCCATCTGTTCTCCCTTGAGGTACACCACCATCTTGACCTCCAAAACCATCAGCAAGATTTTTGTGGGCATTGCCTTTCGAAGCTTCTGCATCATCCTGCCAGATGTATTTTTGCTGACACGCCTGCCTTTTTGCAGGACACGCATCATACCCCATACATACTGTGAGCATATAGGTGTTGCCCGGCTCGCCTGTGCTGATATCTCCATCAACATCTGGTATGGATTTTGTGTTCCCGTCATGACACTCATCTCAGATGTGATCCTCATTGGTGTGTCCTATACCTTCATCCTCTGTGCTGTCTTTCGCCTCCCTTCCCAAGATGCCCTGCAGAAGGCCCTGGGCACCTGTGGTTCCCATGTCTGTGTCATCCTCATGTTCTATACACCTGCCTTTTTCTCCATCCTTGCCCATCGTTTTGGACACAATGTCTCCCGCACCTTCCACATCATCTTTGCCAATCTCTACACTGTTATTCCACCTGCACTCAACCCCATTGTGTATGGAGTGAAGACCAAGCAGATCAGAGATAAGGTCAAACATTTGTTTTCTACCAAGGCTATGGAATGATGTTCCACTGGGCAATGGAAAAGCCAGGATACATTTATAGTGTACAGAAATGTAGCAGGAATGAAGAATCAAATGCTATTTAAAGAGAGAACTGCCTACAGCTCATTTAGTGTAGCCACAAATTGGCATGATCTATATGAACTAGATGGTCTTATGTATAAAAATTCATTTATGACCTCTTTGTTTGTAGAATAGGGGGTTGTACAGGCTATGATCATGTGAGCAGGAAGAAGTAGGTAAAAACACACAGCTGAATTACTCTAAGTGGAAAGAGCAATAAATCTGGAAACTTTGATTTGCACCTATGATGAGCAATATGTTGTTATGCAGTCTAGTTCTCCTTTAAAATTTTAAATAATTTAGTTTTTAGTCATTCTTAAAATGATTTATTGACAAATAATAATTATCTATATTCATGTGGAACCCTGTGATGTTATTATAGATGTATATATCATAGAATGGTTAAATCAAGCTAATTAACTTATCCATTACCTCATACACTCATCATTTCTTTGTGGTGAGAACATTTAAAATCTACTCATGGCAATGCTGAAGTATACAGTACATTATTTTTAACCATAGAAGACATGCTGTACAATAAATCACTAAACTTATTTCTCTTTTCTAATTGAAACTTTAAGCCCTTTGACTAACATCTCCCTTTTCCCCATCCACTTCCTGTCCCCTCTGGCCAGCTTGCTAAAAACACTCACAGATACCAGGAGATTTTCTGGTATTCTCTTATTCTCAACTGGTTATTTCCATTTTGCTGAGAACATAGATTGGCCCTGTCCTGATATTTTTAAAAATTAACTGAAGGAATAATAAATAAGTAGATTCTGAGCTAATTTAAAAGTATTCTCCTTTAATCCTGACAGGAGTTCAAATGCATGATTGTGTGCTGACACCCATGAATGGTTCCCACGAAAGAGTAATAACCAAGAAAAACACAACAAAACAAGGGGACAGCTGCCTGTACTGTCTTCTCTTCCTCTTCCCACCATCTATCTCTGGCTCAGTTGTCGGCTATTATTTTTCTCCCCTCTTCCCCAGGAGAGTTTGTTTATTTCTATGGCTACTTGACCCTTTTACTGGTCAGTTGTATCTCAGTTTTTATATGTGATCTTTCTGATTATTTCAGTGTTTGCGCTATGAGCTCACAGGGGAAGTGCTAAGATTAAAAGAATAATATAGATGGATGTGCCTGGCAGATTGTAAATGCTGTTCTAATATTAGCTGCTATGTTAGTATCTTTAGTAATTACTGCTGCCATTCTCACCTCAGACACATCATGCTTAAACCTGAGCTCATCAATTTGTCACTTAAAATCCTCCTTTCTCTTTACTGTTTATGGAAGGAGAAAAGAGGTTAGGCTCAGTTTTGCTTTCCCCAAGTTCAGATTTACTGCCCTAGCTGCCAATGTGTCTTTCTCATGAGGAAGGTTGCAAATTTTCCTGTGCCATTATCAGACCATGAATAAATTGCATGTTCTGGTTTGTTTTCAAAATTGATAAATATACAAAACTCAACAGGCAACTTTCCCCAACATAAACTGTCTTATCCTATATATTTCCCCATTGTGCAAATTTCCCAACTTATACTAGAGACTCTATCAATAGGGTAATTGTGTCTTCTTTTATCTTCCCATCCTCAGAATTTAGTACAGTATTTTACAAATACAATGAATGTGTTCCTAGCACCTTCTCTTCCAGACTTTCCACATCTAACCATTCTTTAGGTCTTCGTTATTCCCTTGGATTTTGTCCTGCTCACTCTCCCATCCATTTGTCTCCAGCTTAACCCAGATACTTGCAAGTTGTACCTGGACCAAATATTGCATGTATGCTTTATGTCATATGTCCATGACAATTAGGGGTAGTTTCTGTGTTCAGAAGAATCATGTAGGTCTTATTAAAAATGAGTGATGGGACTTGATCAAATTAAAAAGCTTCTGCACAGCCAAAGAAACTACCATGAGAGCAAACAGACAACCTACAGAATGGGAAAAAATTTTCATATGCTACACATCTAATAAAGGGCTGATAACTAGAATCTATTTAGAACTCAGGAAAATCAGCAAGAAAAAATCAAACAAGCCCATCAATAAATGGGCAAAGGACATGAACAGAAACTTTTCAAAAGAAGACAGACTAATGGCCAACAAACATGAAAAAATGCTCCACATCTCTAATCATCAGGGAAATGCAAATCAAAACCACAATGAGATATCACTTATCTCCAGTGAGAATGGCCTTTTCCAAAATGTCCCAAAACAATAAATGTTGGCATGGATGAGGAGAGATAGGAACACTCATACACTGCTGGTGGGACTGCAAAGTAGTGCAACCTCTGTGGAAAGCAATATGGAGATAACTTAAACAGATACAAGTAGACCTACCCCTTGATCCAGCAATCCCATTACTGGACATCTACCCAAAAGAACAGAAGGCATTCTATAAAAAAGACACCTGCACTTGAATGTTTATAGCAGCACAATTCACAATAGCAAAGATGTGGAAACAACCCAAGTGCCCATCAATACCTGAGTGGATTAATAAAATGTGGTATATGTATACCATGGAGTACTACTCAGCTATAAGAAACAATGGTGATATAGCACCTCTTGTATTTTCCTGGATAGAGCCAGAACCCATTCTACTTAGTGAAGTATCCCAAGAATGGAAAAATAAGCACCACGTGTACTCACCATCAAATTGGTTTCAGTGATCAACACCTAAGAGCACATATAGGAATGACATTAATCGGGTGTTGGGCAGATGGGAGGTGGCGGAGGGGAGGGGTGTATACATACATAATGAGTGCAATGCGCACCGTCTGGGGGATGGACATGCTTGAAGCTCTGACTCTAGCGGGGAGGGGGTCAAGGGCAATATACATAACCTAAACATTTGTACCTCCATAATATGCTGAAATAAAATTAAAAAAAAAATGAGTGATGGAATAGATTTACAATGTATGCTTTAAAACAAAGGAGGCAGTTGGAGGTTTTTATGCTTTTTATTTGCCATTTTGCAGATAGATTTTTAAAATTAATATACACATGATACAATAATTTTAGTCCAATAACATTCACAAAGCAGCATTATATGAAAGAAAATGCATACGAACTAAAAGTAGAGACATGGGGCAAGTATACACACTGTTTACAAGCAAGAAGAATAAACTATACAAAGAGATAATTTATACAGATAATTTCAATCTTACATACTGCAATGATTGGAGTGTGGTACTAGGGGAGCACAAATAAACCATCTTCAACCATGATTCGAAGTCACAGAAAGCTTTCTGGAAGAGCCCATTTCTGTGATATGTTTTGAAGAATACAAAGAAATTGAGCCTCAAGAATAAGGGGCCGAGACCTGCCAGCCAGAGGGCATTGCCTGAGCTTAGGTAGGAAACCACGTGATTCAAAGGTCTGTGTGTCTAAGTTAGTGGAAGAGTCATCCGTTTGCATGATGGCATTACTCAGAGGGATTGGCAGGGAGAAACATGTGCATTCCTAAGCCAAAGTGTTTGGCAAATGTAGGGAATGGACTGGAATATCCATAGAAAAGGTTTGTAAAATGTTTCATAGTTTCATGGTATTGTTGGTATTTGAAAATTGATTATTCATCATGCTTGCAAACTAACTATCTACATTTTGGGAATCAGTAACTCTACAAGTCAATCCCCCAAAGCTAGTTATTAAACATTCATCAATTGTTATACACCCCTTGCTACAGTCCTCTTGAAGCTCAACTCACAGGCCTGAGTGTGGCTCAAATCGTGACTTTAGACCTGATACAGCTGCACTTGAGCTTCAACCACTCTATTGGGATCTTTTCTTCTGAACTCTGATTTTTATGTTCCCTTGGTCATTTTTTTTCCAATGACCCTTCATATTCCACAGCTTGGCAGTATTGTTGGGGGCGATGTGATAACATTAGTTTGTTGGAATTTGTGTGATTACAGGGAAAAGAGAAGAAAAAAGAGTAGGAAGGAAAGATAGGGATAGGCACAGGGATAGCAGCCACCGCAAACAAACATTATTGAATTTCATTGACATAGAAGATTGTTTACACTAGAAATTTGCATTGCTCTGTGTGGAGTTTAAAATATTTATTTTATCAATTTAATCTTGAATGATCACATAATGTGTCCTGTACCAGAGATTTAAAAAGTTATTATTCACTTAAAAATCAATTAATAACTATGCTATGCCTCCACAGCTGATTCTGACTCCTGGAACAATGCAACGAAGTCCAGGAAAAATGCCCTAGGCATTCAAGATGCGCACCATAGGCGAGAAACAAAGAAAAATATATTTTCTCTGCTAATAAAAGCCAAAGAGACTATTTTCCACCACTACACCCCCACACATACTTCCATCCTTCTGAGAATGAATGTTTCCCTACAGTCTAATGGGAAATGAATCTCTCCAGGGAAAAGATAAGGCCACTATCACCAGTTTTACAAACCAGGAATGTCTCAGTACTTGTGGAATTAGATAAATCTCTCTAGAGTTCTCTCAATATCTATATCGTTCTAAATTAATTTCTCAAGGCTTTTGCTTAGCCTTGCATCCAAAGTTTTTGAAAAAAATTATCCAGAAATCTCCAACTCAGAAACACATAAAATATTCTCTCTGTACCCCACAATATTCCAGTAATCTGAGCAGATAGTTGAGAAGAAGGAGCTTCCATGGTTATGGAGTAAGATAAAATTTTCTTGAAGTTCCCATAGGGGTTTCTGAACATGGGAATTGCAAGAGGCATCAGCAGCTCACACCACCCGGTACAGGGACAGAGCAGATGGAGAGCACATAGTGTCTGTTTTCATCCTCCATCCAAAATGAGCACCACACACCTGATAGAGAAAAGCCGCAGGAGGACACTTCACTGTAGCTAAACAATTTCTGGTGGGAAAAGAAAGAAGGAGGGAGATGGAAGGACTGTACAGTGATGATGCAAACTTTAGGATCCCAGGACCACAGAGTACACACATGCCTGAATAAACAATCCTATTGTGCAAAATAAATAAATAAATAAATAAAAGGTTTTCTTGCTTATGCTTACACTTCCACCAGCCCCTCCCTCTCTTATTCTAGAGGTTAGGACTCAAGTCGTGAGTCACAAGGCTCGGGTCCTTGTTTACTTCTCCAAACTCGTCTCCTGATCTACCCCTTCTTTGCTCTCAGCTTCAGCACATCTAGGGTGCTGCCCATAGGAATAGAAAAACAAACACCATATACAGCCTCTAATAATTGGGAGCTAACTGATGGGCGCACATGGGCACAAACAGATATAAAAGCCATTGGAAATCAAGAAGGGAGGAAGGGGAAAGAAAGGAAGGGGTAGAAACCTATCTATCGGGTACAACGATCACTATTTGGGTGATGGGCACACTAAAAGTCCCTATGTAAGCATGATAAAAGGTATCTATGTAACAAAAACACTTGTACTTGATTAATATTTTGAAATAAAAATATATCAAATAGAAAAACTTTATGGATATCTCTACTTTTAAATAGGAAAATGGAAACAATCTACATTTATAATCCTAAGGGATATGATTAATTTTATGTTAACCTGTCTTATGCTTTATGTTTTTTTGTGCTTTCTTTATATGGCTTAATTTTGTGTCGTTTGCTACACAAATATCAGATATGTATACTATTTGCCACATAGTCTATTGGCTCTACAGAGAATTTTCACTATATACCTGGGCATCTAGGAAAAGACTGCTTGGCTCTCCCTCCCAGCTCTGCCGTTTCCCCACTGAGTGGCTTTTGAAAGGTTACTTCTCTCTGCTTCAGTTTCCGCACCTTTAAAATGTAGATAATAGTATCACCTATCTTAAAAGAATTTTAAGAGAATTAAAAATTGATTTCAAGTAAATACTTTTAGATTTGTGTAGTATATTAACGGGTTTCCAAAAATATTAGCTCTTGTTATAAGTTTGCTTATTTGTTTTTGTCATGAAGCAGGATTTAGAACATAAATTCTATCTTTCTTCCATTAGAGGGCGCCTCTGTATTTATAACAAGCACAATTGAACCAATTTTTAGGATATAAATTCTATCTTTCTTCCACTAGAGGGCGCCTCTGTATTTATAACAAGTACATTTGAACCAATTTTTTCAAATTCGTAAGGAAGATTTCCACGTTAATTCCTAAGGGTGGACTGGAGACGGAGCCTCATATCCTTTCTCACATCATTCTCCACGGTGAGGTATCAAACATCACAGTTTCAAAGAACTTCTGGTCTGCAGGTCCTAAGGTTCTCTATACATTGTCTGGGATGTTAGAACGGTCATTGATATTGGGGTAAGGTTGGTGTGTGCTGGACAAATTGCAGGTCCAACGATCTGCTTCTTTACATCCTTCTCTACACCTCCACGCCTCTTCTAAATTCTTGGCCTCTAACAGTGTGGAGGCGGCCACCTGGTGTGGGACGACAGCGTGAAGGAGCAGGGGCTGCGGAATCTAATGATCTTGGCCCTGCCGACTACTAGAGATGAGATCTTAGATAGCGTTACTTCCCAGAGTTTCCGTTTCTTTTAAAAAAAGAAAGAAAGAAAGAGGGGTATAAAAAAACATGTCTCAGAAGGTTATTCTAAGTAACATAATACTATATAACAACCTGGTGCATACTAGGAGTCTGTGATTTTTAGTAATTTCATTTTCCCAATTGTGACCCACTTTTTACAGTTTCTTTCTATTCCTGCATGTAGTTAGACTATGTTTCTCTATACTCACATATATACAGCAAAAAATTATACCGTCCCAGGGTCATTAAAATGGGAATAGCCTTTTATGAAGTTTAAAGAAGATTCCTGAATAATTGGGTGATTAGAACCAGAAGTATTAGGTCTGGAGACTCTTTCTCAAAGTGATGAGCATTGCTCTTAATAGCAATGATAGGTTATTTTTTTTGGATCACAGGAAAGAGGAGGGCCAGCCCTGAGGAAGGGATAGAGGAAGAATTACTATACAATCTTCCCATATTCATTATACACAATTTGTTTTTAGGACACAGAAGCTATCCATCAGTTCTCAATGGCCACGTACAACTTGAGTAGCTACAACACAGTCCCTTTCACCCCTTCAGGCATCCTGGACTTGAAAAGTAGTACGTTGGGATCAGCATCCCTTTCTGTTTTATCTATCTTGTGGCCATTATAAGCGATAATATCCTCCACCTCATTGTGGTGGAACATAGTCTTCATGCACCCATGTTCTTTTTCCTTTTCATGTTGGCCATCACTGACCTCATATTGTCTGCCACGTGTCCCCCAAACACTTAGCATCTGGTTTGGCCCCCAAAACTCAGTTTTCCTGACTGTCTCACCCAGTTATTCTTTCTGCACTACAGAATTGCGCTGGACTCAGCTATACTGCTAGCTATGGCATTTGACCGCTATGCGGCCAACTGCTAACCCTTGAGATACAGCAGTATTCTAACCCACAAACCATTGTCAAAATTGCTGTAGGAATCTGTTTGAGAAGCTTCTGTGTTTTCATTCCATGTGCTTTCCTTGTGAATTACCTACCCTTCTACAGGACACGTGTCACTCTTCGGTGTTGCCCGGCTTGTCCGTGCTGATATCTCTATTGATATCTGGTATGGCTTTTGTGTTCCCCTCAGGACAGTGATTACAGATGTGATCCTCATTACTGCCTCCTACACCCTCATCTTCTGTGCGGTGTTTCACCTCCTCTCCGGAGATGCCTGCCAGCAGGCCCTTAGCACCTGTGGTTCCCATGTCTGCCTCATCCTCATGCTCTATAGTCTATATACCATCATTCTTCATCCTTCCCCATCACTTTGGACACAATATCCCTTGTACCTTTCACATTATGTCTTCCAACCGCTGTGTAATTATCCCACCTGCTGTCAACCCTATTGTGTATGGAATAAAGAGCAAGCATATCCACGACAAAGTCCTTTTTCTGCTCCTTCATAAAGGGTCCTAATTATAGGTGCCTGAGATCTGGGATGTGGGGAATAGTTCCTAGTGTTCCACATGTTCGCCAACGCTGATAGTTTTAGCCAACTTTCCTGCTTTCCAGTTTTTCTGCTTACATTCATGTGTATAGTGGTCCCTCAGTGAAAAATACAGGCATACACATTCATTGCAGAGCTTATAAACACAGATTCTGGGCCTCTCCCCTCTTCACTGTAACAGGTGCCCTACATCTTTCATCTACACTATGTTTTTGCCACTATGTTCAGCATTTTTGCCAGGGGCCAGTCTGTGGCCCCTAGGAATACAGTCCTGGGCTTTTCACTGACTCCCTCTCTTTCTCCTCATCTGGTCTCAGTCAAGCCCCTTCAAACAACCAACACTTACTGAATCTTGGGAATAAGGCAAAAGGGAAAGAAGAAAAACTGTGCTGACAGACACAGCATTTCACAAGCAGTTTCCACTTCTTAATTTGTCAATGAATATGCAATCGTAAGAGCTAGGTACTACTGTCAGCACCTTTTTATGGAGATGAAGTAACTTGTCTAAAGTCCTTTAAGCTAAGTGGGGGCATGAATTTGAAACCTGGATCATATGATAGGCAGGTATACATCAGCACACATGCAAATGCAAAATAAAATCAAATAACGCATTCCAAGGTAATGTTACCTAAAAGCATGGACAGGGTTAATAGAAACTTCTCCATCTTTTTCCCATGAGGGTGAGAAGAGAGGCATCAGAGTCCCTAAGGCCCTAACTACAGAGCTTTTCCCCACATTGAGCAGTGGTCAGAGAAAATAAATGGCCAGGGAATCAAGCTCTCTACTAGTTCTTCCTTTCTGCTCTGCTCTGATCTTTGGGTCATGTGTCTGCCCCCTGGCAGATTTTCTGTGTGTCTGTCAGCACACTCTTCTTTCCCTTTGGCCTGATGCCCAGGATTCGGTGAGTGCTGGTTGTTTGAGGGAGTTTGATAGGGACAAGGCTTAGAGGAAGACAGGGAGTGAGTGAAAAGCCCAGGGCTGTATTTCCTAGGGGCCATGGACTGGGCACTATAACCTTCTTCCCTGAGCAACTCCCATTTATGAACCAAGGTCATGGTCTCCAGTACTTGTGTGTATGCTGCACTGAAAGGGCAGAAAAGATCTGAATGGATGGACAACTACACGACTGGGTGAAGTTTGGCCACAGTTATTATTGTTCAGGCTATTCTGTTTCAGATGTATGATATGAACTCATAACCCTAACCTATGGGTATAATTAAATTTGCTGGTATGTGTGTGCTCAGGGGTGCTCTTGTTAGCATTTATGCATCTGCCTATTTCTGTTCTCTCCTTCACTGTGTGTATTGTGACTGCTAATGATAATACTAATGTTACAAAATACAACCTAATAAAAAGAGATAAAATTTGTTATGTGCTTACTATTTTCCAGACTGCATTAAAGCTTATTTTTGGGTGTTTATCATTTTGTTCTAATAATAACTGTAAGAATTAGAGATATTAATTCCTTTTATAAGGAATTAAATATTCTATCCTAACTTTATGGTCCTTATGAACCCAAGGATCATAAAGTTTGAATAGCTTGCCCAAATTCACAAAGTTAGTAAATTGTTGGACCAGTATTAAATTAAGTTTTGGGAACTAGCTTTCTGAGGCTCCAGAGAGCATACTCGGTGTCAGTATTTTATCGAGATACTGTGGACACCTATGCACATGTGCATGTATATGTGTGTGAATGTGCATATCTATCATAATGCTGTAATAATGTCTAATAAAATTAACAGAGTCCTTTATATCATGTAATACCCACATCGTATTTAAATTTCTCTGATTATTCATTGAGTTCTATAGCTGATTTGTTTTAAAAAAGTCCAATTAAGAAGCACATGGATTTGTTTGCTCTCTTAAATTTATTTTAATGTTGAAATGTGTTTTCCTTATTTAATACTCTCCCTCCTATCCCTTTTAATCTCATTGGCTTGTTGAAAGAAAAATAAATAAGATTATGTTGTAAATTGTCCCACAGCGTGGATATGTCTGATTGTAGAATGACAGGCCTGAGAATTCACTTTCTGTGTGTGTGCCCAGGTGTGATTGTGAGTGCTGTTGGATGACTGCACATACACATTTGTATTTGAGTGCATGGAAATATAAAAACTAGAGAAGACCTTTCCCCACATATGTATGAACAAAGGATGACTTCAAACATGCGGGGAGAGCTATGATTCAAAGTATAGGGTTTCAGGATGCTGAAGCCGTATGTTGTTTGTGTATGTAAGCAGCCTAGAAGAGGGATTTTCAACATCAAGTCTCCAACAACTTAATCAGGTCTCTAATGTTAGCAGTGGATGAATTGTATGCTCTCAGTGGACAAGAGAACCAAGTTGAAGGTGACTAAGCAAGAAAACACGAATGCTCAGCAGATGGGGGCTGTGCTGTGACCCACTGTGTGAGGTCTGGTCTGTGCTCTCAGAACCTAGAACACACGAATGTGGAGACACTGTAAAGGAGGGTTTGGCTGCTATCAAAAAGGTGTTTTTACTTGTAGATAAGGAAGGATCAGACAGAAAAAAAGAGGAGCATCCTGTGTCTCTTTTGCCAAAAGCAGAAGAGTGGAGAAACTAAGTCCTGGTCTTGGGGATGGAATGTATTGTGAGCTGGGTGGAAGAATAAGATAAAAAGCAGAGGTTGGGATAAGGTTGAGTATAGTTTTTGGCCTTACCAGGCTGAGAATTTGAAGCATATGGCCACGAGAAGCCTCATCTTAGGGCTGACGCTGAAAGTCCCTGGCCTTGCTGCATGGCTGGTTACCTGTAGAGTATAAACAGCTTTCTGTGTAAATGCAGTGTGGCTGCAGAGGGGGATTACTAGGGAAAAGAGGAGGTATAGGACCTAGTCTTTGAAAGGAAAATTCCCAGAAAAGAGGTTTTACGAGTTTAGAACTCACATGGCAGTGACAAAATGCAGTCATAAAATATATTGTTAATATTATCCTTGGGGTGTGTGTGTGTGTGTGTGTGTGTGTGACAGAGAGAGAGAGAGAGAGAGAGAGAGAGAGGTTTATCACTGTGTAAGATTATATGTGAATAAGTAAATGGTGGCAAAATATATGAGAGTATTTAAGTATATATCAGGGTATGCCCAAGGAAAGTATTAAGTGAGAGAATAAATATCTTGGGTCAATGTGTCCATCTAATAGAATATGTATTCACAAAGAAACAATCCTTTTGGACAGAAATCCTGACTGACTGTGTTACTAAGTCTAAAGTATTAGGATATTACACACTTGTATAGAACAGGGTGCTGGAAAACTACTCTTTTTGGAGAAGAAAGGGCTCATGAGCTCAGCTATAGGGGACTTTTCTAATTCAGATTTGAGTTACACTTGTCTAGCATAGTGTACATAGTGTAGGAACTCAGCTAGCGTTTGCTTAACTGAATCAGATTTTTGGATGGCAATGAAGTGGTGTCAACCTCACAAATTTAAGAGACACGGTCATCAGGTGGCCTTGAAAAAAGCAAGTGGTTGTCTTGGGACAGAAATTGACATTACACAATGACAGAGCAAGTAGAGCAATGATATTCATAAAGTCATATAAACTATAATCCAGTAACCTGTTAAAAATATATCCTATGCTTCATTAACTTGTATCAGAAGATAGTGTATAATGAAGAGTGTGGCCAGTCTGGAAAGCTTCCTGGAGAAGTTGTGTAAACTACAGTGGGTGGCCAAGAGAAAGAAGTTTTCTTTAGGTAGACTAACTAGACATCCAAAAATGTCTGGGACAATCTTGATTTTTGCATGTCACTGCCATTATTAATAATTTCAACCTTGCAGTGGGACTTCGAAGGGGTCCCACTTGAATGCTAAATTATGTGGTCACTCTGTCTTTAGGAGTCAATAATGATGACTGGGTGGAAATGAGAGTGACTCAAGTTTCTCTAACTATCCTTTATCACCTCTGCTTTCAGAACTTGAGACTGGTGCCATCTTGGTCTGCCATGATCATTTTCAACCTGAGCAGTTACAACCCAGGACCCTTCATCCTGGTGGGGATCCCAGGGCTGGAGCAATTCCATGTGTGGATTGGGATTCCCTTCTGCATCATCTACATCGTAGCCATTATGGGAAACTGCATCCTTGTCTACCTCATTGCAGTGGAGCGTAGCCTTCATGAACCTATGTTCTTCTTTCTCTCCATGCTGGCTATGACTGACCTCATCTTGTCCACAGCTGGTGTGCCTAAAACACTGGGTATCTTTTGGCTGGGGGCTCGAGAAATCACATTCCCAGGGTGTCTTACACAAATGTTCTTCCTCCATTACAGTTTTGTTCTGGATTCAGCCATTCTGATGGCCATGGCATTTGATCGCTATGTGGCCATCTGTTCTCCCTTGAGATACACCACCATCTTGACTCCCAAAACCATCAGCAAGATTGTTGTGGGCATTGCCTTTCGAAGCTTCTGCATCATCCTGCCTGATGTATTTTTGCTGACACGCCTGCCTTTTTGCAGGACACACATCATACCCCACACATACTGTGAACATATAGGTGTTGCCCGGCTCGCCTGTGCTGATATCTCCATCAACGTCTGGTATGGCTTTTGTGTTCCCATCATGACAGTCATCTCAGATGTGGTACTCATTGGTGTGTCCTATACCTTCATCCTCTGTGCTGTCTTTCGCCTCCCCTCCCAAGATGCCCGCCAGAAGGCCCTTGGCACCTGCGGTTCCCATGTCTGTGTCATCCTCATGTTCTATACACCTGCCTTTTTCTCCATCCTTGCCCATCGTTTTGGACACAATGTCTCCCGCAGTTTCCACATCATGTTTGCCAACCTGTACATTGTTATCCCACCTGCACTCAACCCCATTGTGTATGGAGTGAAGACCAAGCAGATCAGAGATAAGGTCATACTTTTGTTTTCTACCAAGGCTATGAAATGATGTTCCCCTGGGCAATGGAAAGCCAGAATGAGTTTACGGTGTACAGAAATGTAGCAAGAATGAAGAATCAAATGGTATTTAAAGACAGAACTGCTTTTAGCTGCTTTTGTGCAGCAGGAAAGTGGCATGATCTATATGGACAAATGGTCCTATGTATAAAAAATACTTGATGACCACATTGCTTGTAGAATAGGGGCTTGTACAGGATATGATAACGTGATCAGGGAAAAGGAGATAAAAACAACTGAATTACTCTAAATGGAAAGAACAATAAAGCTGGGAAATTGTGATTTGAAGCTATGATGACCAATATAGTTGTTATGTACTCTAGCTTTTAAAATTTTAAATAATTTATTTTTTAGTTATTCTTAAAATGTTTAATTGACAAATAATAAATATATATATTTATGTGGAACAATGTGATGTTATTAAACATTTATTTATCATGGAATGATTAAATCAAGCTAATTAACATATTGATCACCTCTCACATTTGTTATTTCTTTGTGGTGAGAAGATTTAAAATCTACTCTTAAGAATTCTGAAGTATACAGTACATTATTTTTAACTACAGTGGCCACAGTGTACAATATATCACTAGAACTTATTTCTCTTTTCTATCTGAAATTTTACCCCTATGACATCTGTCCTTTCCCCATCCACTTCCTGCCCCCTCTGGTAACCACAATTCTACTCTCTACATCTATATGAACTCCAGTTATATAAAATTAAGACACTTCCCGCTGTATAGGGATTCTGCTTTCTGTGCCAACTTGCTAAAAATGCTCACAGATACCAGCAGATTTTCTGGTATTCTCTTATTCTCATCTGGTTATTTCGATTTTTCTGAGAACATGGATTGGCCCAGAGCTGATATTTTTAAACGTTTATTGAAAGAATAATAGATAAGTAGACTCTGAGCTGAGCTAATTTAAAAGTACATACTCCTTTAATCCTGGTAGGAGTTCGAATGCGTGACTTTATGCTGACACCCATGAATAGTTCCCATGAAAGACTAATGACTTAGAAAAACACAACAAAGCAAGGGGACGACTGCCTGTTCTGTGTCTTCTTCCTTTTCCCACTGTCTCTCTCTGGCCCAGTTGTCTGCTATTATTTTTCTACTCTCTTTTCCAGGAGAGTTTGTTTATTTCTATGGCTTCTTGACCTCTTTAACTGGCAATGCTGTATCTCAGTTTTATATGTGATCTTTCTGATGATTTCAGTGTTTGCTTTCTGAGCTCATAGGGTCAGTATTAGGATTAAAGAGTAATATAGATGGATGTGCTTGGCAGATTGTAAATGCTGTTCTAATATTAGCTGCTATGTTAGTATCTTTAGTAATTACTGCTGCCATTCTCACCTCAGACACATCATGTTTAAACCTGAGCTCATCATTTTGTCATTTAAAATCCTCCTTCCTCTTTACTGTTTATGGAAGGAGAAAAGAGGTTAGGCTCAGTTTTGCTTTCCCCAAGTTCAGATTTACTGCCTGAGCTTCCAATGGCTCTCTCTAGTGAGGAAGGTTGCAAATTTTCCTGTGCCATTATCAGACCATGAATAAATTGCATGTTCTGGTTTGTTTTCAAAATTGATAAATATACAAAACTCAACAGGCAACTTTCCCCAACATAAACTGTCTTATCCTATATATTTCCCCATTGTGTAAATTTCCCAACTTATACTAGAGGCTCTATCAATAGGGTAATTGTGTCTTCTTTTACCTTCCCATCCTCAGAATTTAGTACACTATTTTACAAATACTATGAATGTGTTCCTAGAACCTTCTCTTCCAGACTTTCCACAGCTAACCATTCTTTAGATCTTCCTTATTCCCTTGGATTTAGTCCTCCTCCATCCATTTGTCTCCAGCTTAACCCAGATACTTACAACTTGTACCTGGACCAAATATTGCATATATGCTTTATGTTATATGTCCATGACAATTAGGGGTAGTTTCTGTGTTCAGAAAATTCACGTAGGGCTTATTAAAAATGAGTGATGTAATAGTTTTACAGTGTATGCTTTTGAATGAAGGAGGCTGTTGAAGGTTTTTATTCCTTGTATTTGCCATTTTGAACCTAGATTATTAAAATAAAGTTACAGATATCTTATCTACCATAATTTTAATCCAATAACATTCACAAAGCAACTGTTATATGAAAGAAAATGCATAGAAACTTAAAGTAGAGATATGAAGCATGTATATACAATGTTTGCAATCAAGAAGCTTCTAGCTTAGCAAGAAGAGTAAACCAAACATAAATTACAGATAATTTATGCAGATAATTTCAATGTTATATATTGAAATGATTGGAGTATGGTATTATAGGAGCCCAAAGGAAGCTTCCTCAACCATTCTTTGGAGTCATAGTAAACTTTCTGGAAGAGACCATTTCTGTGATGTGTCTTAAAGAACAAAACGAAATTGAGCCTCAAGAATAAGGGGTTGAGACCTGCTAGCCAGAGGGGATTGCCTGAGCTTAGGTGAGGAACCATGTGTTTCAAAGATTTGTCTAAGTTGGTGGAAGAATCATCCATTTTAATGATGGCATTAATCAGAGGGGTTGGCAGTGAGAAATTTGGGTGCTCATAAACCAAAATGTTTAGTAAATGTAGGGAATGGACTGGAACATTCATAGAAAAGGTTTGTAAACTCTCTCATGGATGATGCTATTGTTGGCATTTGAAGATTAATTATTAATTACACATCTCTGTCTATTTCCTCTTGCAAACTAATTGAGAGATAGGCATAGAAGTCAGACAGGAGGATGTAAAAACATGAACTTTATTTCTGGTAGTGTTCAGTTCAAGAATGTGATATGACTATATAGTGAGACTGGCTTCCCACTACTTTATTTCCAAGTCATAACTTGGCAGGACACACCAAAGGTGAGAACAATCTCACTAGCTCATCCGTCTGCAGAAGGAAACCACTGCATGACAAATGTGGGCATTCATATATGTGAACACATGTGGAGAAAGGACTCTAGATCAGTTCTTCTCAAATTACTGATAAAGAAGAACTTAAAAAAAAAATATTTCCAAAAACTGTGGATTAATACTGTTGTAAAATGCAGTAACATAAATTACTAAAAAAATTTTACAAAATACACGCAGAAAATTCACATTTCCTATTTTATTCAAAAGACATAAAAGTCATTCAATAAATCATAGTACTCTGGGAGGCCAAGGCGGGAGGATCACTTGAGGCCAGGAGTTCCAGACTAGCCTGAGTGACAGTGAGACCCTGACTCTACAAGAAATAGAAAAGTTAGTGTGGTGGCCCACGCCTGTAGTCCCAGGTACTCAGGAGGCTGAGGCAGGAGGATCATTTGAGCCCAGGAGTTTGAGGTTGCAGTGAGCTATAATGACGACACTACACTCTAGCCAGGGTGACAGAGTGAGACACTGTCTCAAAAAAAAAAAAAAAAAGATTCAATAAATATAACCAGAATAAACATAACATAAGAAATAAATAAAAGACTTACAAAAATTGCACACATTGTTGTTTGAAAGTGTGCAGGTATATAGATGACCAACGTAGAGGACTTATATTAGACTCATGAGATTTTGTCATTCTGCAGTTATACAGTAAAACAAAAATTTATGGATAAAATACTGCAATCACAATGTTAAAAGTCTAGAAACACCTTTAAAAGGAATACCATATATATCAGTCTTCAAAATTTTAATGTATCAAATGAGCTTGGATCTTGCTTGTAAATTTATCTAACCCTGATTAAATTGATGATAATGCTACTTGCAGGCAATAGTATATGATTAAATAATTTTTGGTGTGTGTTTTGTGTGATTACGTTTTGCTTTTCTAATGTTCATAATAGAGAAATATGTCTTACAAAGGTCTATTTACAGGAATGGAAGAAATGATTTTAAAGAAATTTTATCATTTCCAGAATAATTATTTTTATATTTTATTCAAAATTAGTCAAACAATGATATATTTTATAGAAATTTAATTTATTTTTCAATGATAAATAGATTCTGAATGCTTGAATTTCTTATGTATGGATCATTTTTTAATGGAAAATAAAATTCAAAACCTTCTATTAAATTAGTAAGTTGTTCAGTGTTAAGTTTTTGTAGATATGCAATATATAGTCCATCACTTATTTTATTAAAATTATTATATGGAATATGACATAATATTTTATAGAAATTCTGATCTTCCAAACTTCTAACTTCTATATTTGCCTCTAAATTGTATCTACTATTGAAAACATGTTGCATGATGTATTGAGAATATTAAAAATACAAAAGATAGTTAAATAAGAAAATCTGGCTATACAATATACATTCTTAAAAAGTTGAGACCAAAACATTTCTTATTTTGAATGGAAAAACAAGCACCACATGTACTCACCATCAAATTGGTATTAACTGATCAACACTTAAGTGCACACATAGTAATAACATTCATCGGGTGTCAGGCAGATGGGGAGGAAGGGATGGGTACATACACACCTACTGGGTGCAGTGTGCACTGTCTGGGGAAGGGGCACACTTGTAGCTCTGACTCTGGTAGGCCAAAGACAATATATGTAACCTAAACATTTTTACCCCGTAATATGCTGAAATAAAAAAAAATTTCAAAAAGTTTCTTATTTTAAAGAAACTCTAAAAGTTCATTCCACAGTTCACACAGAGCAATAGAAATTGTTCCCTTAATAACTATTATATTGCATCAGGGAAAAACTCCTTGTTTTGATCAACTTCCATGTTATGACATAATAAAGAGAATAATCTTGTTCTAGCACATTAAGCTTTATATAATTTGCCATTCTTATTTCAGGACTAAACATATTTTTCATTTTAGCTGATTTTTTTTTTCATAGTAAGCCTTTTGATTTACATTCTGGCATCAGCTCTTTAATTTTGCTAACTACTACGAGAAATTTGCCTGTACCTATTAGTATTTCACCAGAACATACTTTTATACCAAACTGAACTCTAAAGTACACTTGTTGACATTGTGTCCCTCATAATTTTATATACAGTTCAGAGTTAGTTAGGTTTGTCTGTAAGAGAGTTGAAAAAATAATTCTTCCTTTACATCACAGTCATGTTCCAATCATACATAAAATAAAATAATTATTATGTTAGCAAATCTGTGCTTTCATCAAGTTGGAATGAAAAATATGTTATGAGCTTTATTTGTTCTGTGAGTTGGACTTCCATATCATGAACTAGTTCCTCAATGAGTAAAGTTATGCTGTCATTGGAAAGTGGGCAGCCTGCTCGGGGCAGAGGCTACCTCAAGAAAGAATGCAGGCAGGCTGGGCTCCTCACTGAGCAGCCCGAGGACTAAATCATCACATTGGAAGAGTGAGTCCTTGTGTGTGGTCTCTGGGTTACATCAGAATAACTACTCCCATATACCTTAAGTTGTAACGTATACACACACAAAATCCCACAAGCAAAAGGCCCAATACGAGAGGGGGTTATTGGACTGTTCTGGCCTATAAAAACATAACCACATTTGTATAAGAATATTTTGTTGTTGTTGTTGTTGTTTTGGCAAATTGTGTTTTTTTCTGTGAGCGTATACACATTTTTGTTTTTCAAACTAGGGAAAAAAACAACATAAACTGTGGTGAGATATTGCAAAAGATCTGCCATTACCATATTCTATTACAGTGCTCTAAATGGGAGGGCATACATTTTTTGAAGGAGGGAAGGGGTTGCGAAACTAAGAATGTCTATCATTAGGGTACAACAGTTTCTCTTTGTGGCTCTGGCATCTCAGATAGGCACATTGAGTCTTAAAACTGACCCTTTCCAAGACACAGAACATTGTGTAATGTTGCTTCAAGTTTCCTGAGCTCTAGGCACCCTGCTGAGTGCCTTATCAATGTTACTCTAATTTTTGCAGCCACTTTTTGCGGAAAATACATTAATCCTCATTGTACATGGGAAAACTAAGCTCAGAAGGGTTAAGGAGAATGTTCAAGGTTACAGTGTAGTGGAGCCTTATTCAAAAGTCCAAGCTCATTTCACTATGATCCTTTGTCTCTTTAGAGGGCTAAGGGGCATAAATAATACTAAAGAATGACAGCTGTCAACTTCCAGATGGCAACTGGGTTTGTCACTTGTGTAGAGTGAAGCACGTCTCCATCTGGGTTTGCTGCTGCCCCAACCAATGGCTCTGCAGAGACCTCCCTGCTCAGTCTCTACCTTTCCCCAGGTCCTGAGCATACCAGTTACATAAACCTGGGACCCAGAAAAGTCTGCAGAGAGAACTTCAGATCTCTGCTAATTCCTCATTAACAGTTCACAGCTGAGACCAGCAGATCCTCAATCCCGCCAGGGGCTCAGGGTCCATGCCACCTGAAATGCTCACAGAAGGGACCCATAAATCCTTCTCACCCAGACCTGCTCTCTCCCGGCTTGCCACAGGAGCATCTTTGGAGTCTGCTAGGGCCCAGGTGCACCGTCGGCTGAATGGCCAGGCTGGAGCAGCAGGCACTGAAGCAGCAGTCGGTGGATAGCAACAGGATGCCCACTCCTTGCCTTTAATCCCAGCTCCACAGCAGAGAGGTGAGAGCCCCACATCCCATCACAGTAGGAATTCCTCAGCCACAATCAGTCACAACCTAGAAACAGCTTTGGGGGCTCCTGCCAAGGTCTCCTCACCTGACTCCTACCTGGATTTATTCCTCATTGAGCCAAACACTGAAGGTCAAAAGTGCCAATACCATAGAATATTCCCCCAAATGCCTTTTAGAATTGATGAATATGAGTTTCTCAGCCTTTGGCTCAGCGAGCAACTTTGGGATAGAAAAGAGAGCATGCGGTGGAGGGCTGGTGCAGCCTTTCGGTCTGAGAGCTGGGGCCAGGGTCAACACTCCCTTCCAGCTCAGACTGCTGTGGAAAGCTTGAGCCTGGGGGCAATGAGGTCACATTTCCTGTTTTGGCTAGAAACGGTCCTGTAATCAGCCTTTGGTTCTATTAGCAAAGGAAGTTCTTTCTTTGATCTAATCTGAACCTTTCATCCTGCCTTTTGGTCAATTTTTTTTTTTTTTCCAAACTCTGGACCATTCTGTTTCTAAACATACTTAGTTCACAACCCAACTTTCTTTTAAAATTTTAAGATATATTAAAGGACAATTGATCAGAGTATAAAACTGAGAACTAAGAATATAGTGGAAAGAGACTAGAGAGGGACGTAATAAGAGTGCCGATGACAACAATAACATTTAACAGGTGTTGGACATTTACTGCGCTGCAGGCACTGTTGTGTTCTATGTGATTATTTTACATCTGTCATTTTATTTAATCTTTACAATGTTCCACATAAAGCAGATGCATTTATTATTATCTGTAATTTAGAGATGAAGAAATTGAGCTACAGAGAAGTTGAGGACCTTGTCCAAAGTCACACAGCTTATATGTGGCAGGACTAGGATTTGAACCCAGACGCTCTGGCTTCAGAGCCTGGCCCTGGATGTTCCCACTGTGCTGAAATGGAAATAAACAGAAACAAGAAAAATGTAACATTGTGCCATGTTTCCCTCCCAGCGCAACCTCTTCCAAAATCAGGGTGAGGACCATGTTTTCTGATTAAACCATGGTTCTAAGTTATTAATTGATTCACCCCAAATCATATAGCAAACCCGAGACTGAACACAGGTTGTTCAAGTTCATTTCTTGGACTGTTACACTGGGCCTTCTTTTTTTTCCTTAGTGCATACAGCCGCACTTAATATGTTCTTTGATGTTCTCCTCTGACCTAGAGGGAGTGCCTTGTCCCTCAAGCCTCTTAGGCAAGACACGGTATGTCAGCCACTCTGAGCACACTGGCCCTTAGGAGCCAGGCTCACCCTCAGGATGATCAACAGAAAAAAGACACGGGAGATAGTGACTTTGTAGTGAGCTCTGGCCTGGAACCTAGTGGGGGAGGAGGCAGCAGGTGGTACGGACAAGTCTCAGCCTTCATGCAGGTACCTGCGCCACCAGTGCCCCGAGTGCACGTGTGAATGGAGTCAGAATGAGCACAGCCTTAGGGTAGGAACAGACACTCAGAGTCAAAACAGCTTTAGAATCTGTGTGAGGGCACAGGTAGCTGCTACTGCCAAGAAGAAAACTGTTGTCAAGAGAGGAACAAGGCTAAGAATCTGAGAGAAGAAACTGTCCTGGAAATCTTGTTCCTAGCCCCAAATCTATATGACCCTATACTTTTTGTATGTGAATTTCCTGATCCTGGAAAGATCACAAGACAGTGTAACGCCTCTATGGTGGCATCACCACCAAGGAGATGCTCCAGAACCCTGAGCCACACACAGCCCAGAGGCAGGCCTGTGCCTGGGAGCTCAGGGAGAGTGGAGATGTCACTTTACTTCTCCCCGTGTATGTCCCTTGCCGAACTCTCGACTTGCAGGGGAAGCTGAGCTGGTGAGGCCTGGATGTGGGGTGAGGGGCTGGGGAGACAAGAGAGCAGAGGCGGCAGGTGGAAGATGAGAAGGGCGCAGTTATGCCTGAAGCGAACCAGATACAGGGCAGACAATGAGCCTGGAGGGAGCAAGATTGTCCCCAGCTTCCTCCTTCTCTCCTTCACTTAGCCTATAGGAGGAAAAGGAAGAAGTGTGTGCTGTGGACGTGGGGTAACTGGGAGAGTTGTTTCTGGAATTTTTCCAAGAGGAAATGTGCAAGCAGAGCCCACACCCTGAGCACAAGACTTGCTTAAGAGGCCCCAGCCTGGGTACAAGTTGTGCTTGCCCTGTGGGTTTGGGAGAGACATTCTCGGTCCCTGAGGGAGTTGACATCCTCTTTCTCTGTAAAGGCTGGGCCTGCCCTGTGGTAAATGAGGCCTGGCAGAATGTTCCCAGGGTCCAGAGGAGCTGGTGGGGCCCTCATGGTGAGAGAGGCAGGGCCAGGCCCCTGGACTCAGGAAAGCCTCATCCTTCAGAAGGAAGCACTGGTTCCTAAACTAACAAGACTAACAAACTGAAGAGTCTAGTCTGGTTTATTGCCTGTCTCTACTCTGAAGGAGTCAAGGTGCTGGTCCGGGAGGCAGAGGTGCAGAGAAGTCTGCATGGGAAGCTTGAGGTGAGGACCCAAGGCCAGAGATCCGATTCTCTGTACACCTGCCCCAGGTCCCTCAGTCTCCAGGACAGGTTAGGATACCAGATTCTCTCCCTCATGAAGTTCAAGGACATAACTCTCAGGTAGAACATGGAAAGCCCACCTTACCAGCCTTCTTCCAGGCTGCTCCTTATCGAGTTAAACCCAGGCAAGCAAACTCTGCCCTCACCCCCACACCCACCACTTTAACCCGACCACCAGTCACACTGTCACTGTGGTATCTGATCCCAGGCCCTCCCACTGCAGCCCAGCCCTGATGCTCTTCTGGGTCCTTAATGGGCATTGGATTTTCCCAGACTGTGTTCCATAGAACCCAAAGTATCTGCCCATGGACAAAGGACAGAGGAAAGAGGAGCCACAGATGCCTGCACTGGTTAAAGAAAAAATTAAATTCCATGAACCACGTGCCTAGAGCTCTTGTGGACCAGAGCTGGAGGGAGGGATGCTAGAAACCATGGGTAGCTGGACAGAAATACTGAACAGACTGGAAGGAATGGAATGTTTGGGAGGGTGGGTCTGAGCTTAAATAGTGGCTTCTGCAAATGCATGATGGAACAGGAACTTCGCCTGAGCATCTGTCGGTGAATGGAGTAGGAAACAGCTATCCTTATGTCCTTCCTTCTGGCTTACATCTCCCCCAGGCTGGAGGGAACGCAGCAGCTATACTGTAGTTGGAGGGATTAGGCTTAGAGAACACAAATGACTTTTTCTGGGACAGGTGATTTAAAGAAAAACATGCTCTACTGTCCCCATGTGCTTGGGCTGATGAGGGGATATTCTACCCAGAAGAGAGGATTGTCAGAAGAGTGTGGTCTTCAGTCAAATGAGTTTTGATTCAAATCTTAGCTCTTCTATTTACCACCTGGAGAAAGATTATTAACTTTCAGAAACTAAATTCTTTGATCTATCGTATGGGAATGTTAAAAAACTGATGAGACTATGTTGGGGAGTCCAAAGGTCAGTATATGCCAAATCCCCAGAACAATGTCTAACACAAAGAGGGTGGTCTACCAATGCTACAGCATCCTAAGCCCTATCCATGCCCCGCCTATCTAAAATCTCTGCAGAATTGGTAGTTGCCTCTCACAAGTTTCATTTACGTCCTACAGGGAGAGAGCCAGATGCAACCAGGAGATGGAGCTGGATCCTGCACTGCCTGCTCTCAACCAGACCGTTCTGATCTCTGGGTCTGGGCCGTTTGTCCTACTGGGGGTGCCGGGACTGGAGGCTTTGCATGTCTGGCTTTCTGTGCCTGTGTGCCTGCTGTACGTGGCAGCTTTGGCAGGGAATGCCCATCTATTAGGACTGGTGACAGCTGATAGGGCGCTTCAGGCACCCATGTACCAGCTTCTGGGGCTTCTGGCAGCTGCTGACTTGGTTCTGGCCACATCCACGGTGCCCAAAGCTCTGGCTGTGCTCTGGGGCCTGTCGGGTGAGATCTCCTTTGGCGCTTGCCTAGCCCAGCTCTTTGTTGTCCACATGGCCTTCATTGCTGAGTCCTCAGTGCTGCTGGCCATGGCTGTGAACCGCTACATGGCCATTTGCCAGCCCCTGCACTACGGGGCGTTGCTGACCTGGCGTGTGGTAGGAACAGTGGCTGTGGCTGCTGTGACCCGTGGTGCCTGTGTCATGGTGCCCCCTGTGATCCTGCTCCAGAGACTGCCTTACTGTGGGCAGCGAGCCCTGCCCCACACCTACTGTGAACATATGGGGGTGGCTCGGCTGGCATATGGAGACACGTGCCCCAACATCTGGTACGGACTGGCCACCACACTGCTGTCCCCAGCCCTAGACCTAGGGCTCATAGGTGCTTCCTACGCCCTCATTCTGCGTGCCATCTGCCGCCTGCCATCCCATCGTGCCCGCGGCAAGGTCCTGGGTACCTGCGGGGCCCATGCCAGTGTCATTGTTCTCTTCTACACACCTGCCCTCTTCTCCTTCCTCACTCACCATTTTGGTCACCACACAGTGCCCAGCCATATCCACATCCTACTGGCTAACCTTTACGTGGTGGTTTCCCTGGCCCTCAATCCTGTGGTCTATGGAGTGCGGACCCGGCAGATCGCTCAGAGGCTCAGGTGCTTGCCTCAAGTCTTCTGGGCAGGGGCAGTGAGGAAGGTGGGCCCTGAGAGGGCCTCTCCACAGGAATAAATGTGTTGCTATATTCTTCAACTTCACCCTCAGATAACCAGGCGATGCTGCAGGACCCGCCCGCCTAGCGCTCTAACCAAGGCGTCTCCGCTGTCTGCCCCCAGGCAGCCCTATGCTCATGCCAACCTATTTTCATCATGTAGGCCCAGTCTAGTCTATTCCTGGCCTTTCTACCTCTGAATTGGTCTCCGTAGATGGATCACACACGTGTAGAAGGTGTTGAGCCTGGAACATGACAGACAGGGAGGCCCAGACACAGTCTGGGGACTAGGATCTCATCTTTCTTCGTCACTCTTCCCAGCCAGAACATGGTTAGTGAAAGATGGTTCTGAGTGGGGCCTTTTCTACAGTGCCTGACACTAAGCAGGAACTTCGTGTTTGCTGGAGGGATGGAGACAGGAGGGGCTCAGGACATGGCACGATGTGAATAACATAGAACACAGCTCTGGAAATGGATATGGTTTCTGACGTGGGTGATTAATACCTAGAGCTTGGGAGACCTGCTGGATTTGGATGAGAAGGGAGTGGACAATCCTGTGGCTGCCCCCCGAAGCCCTTTTCCTACTTTGAACAGATGCTGAAGCTACTCCTGCTTTTCCAACTTTTCCAACTTGTGCTACTGACTATCTGTAGATGGCAAAACATGGGACAATGACTCCAGCACCAGCTGTCATGCTTTATGCTCTATGTGTTCTTTCACTCTTCCTTTTCTATGTCCCTTCCTCCATCAGGTGTTGTAGTTCTAGTGACACCCACCTGGACACTGATGCTGGACAGGTTTCCTACTTCCTGCAGTTTAGGTTTCCCAACCCATTCCTTTCTTATCTTCCTAACCTCTGGGCTCCTGTGGTCCCCATGGCTACAGCAAGGCCAGACTAGAGGAGCTGATGAAGAATGGTTCTCTCTCCTTGGTGTGGAGACAGAGGGTGAGAATCTGTAAAGCAACATAAGGCTATGATGTCTCAGCAAGGATAGCCTGACAGAGCCCTGGGCATGACTTCCTGGAGTCACACACTCAACCAACCTCTTAAATCCTTTCCCAGAAGGAGAAGTGGGGCTTCATATGCCTTTCTCTACTCGGTATATGATGGAAAAGGATTCCAAAGGATGGGATGAGTAAGGAGAAGATCCCTTTCTGCTAAGGGTCATAATATCTAAAGTTGAGGGTGCTGTGAAAAGTAGGGAAGATGAAAGATACAGATAGTAGAGCTACAGAGACCAAATTTCTCAATAGAAAAAATGGAGCAATACTCTTTTCATAGGAAATATTACATCCTCCTAGGCCCTTGGGTGAATGTGAGATTCCCCACCGCCTGAGAAGCACTCAAGAGAGTTAGCAGAGGAGAAGAGAATAATTTAGGGTGGCCAGCACTAAGAACACTAAGCTGTGACTCTTTGTCCAGGCCTCAGAAACCAAACTCTTCCTTTTCTGTAAGAATACCCTAGTTAAGAGGCCAGAGGACTTGAGGCTTGACAGCCTCCTGTGGCAGATTAGAAAATATTGGGAATGGGCTTTCTTGGAGAACAGGCAGTGGAGGCTGCTGGCATTAAGACTGGGGAAATTAGGGAAAGCATTTGAATTGCAGAAAGAGATGGAAAAACTGAGAGTCTTTGGATAGTGAAGCGGGGAAGGCATGTAACAGAGCAGTCCAGTGGAGTGTTGCTGAAGTAATCCCCCCGAGATGCACTTGGGCCTTCATCCAAGAGCACACAGTTGGGGTCTGTTCTTGAAATTGAGCAGGTAGGATTGCATTTCCTTCTTGATTCTTCCCCCCTCAAAGTTGGGAGAAGGACCATAATCCCCCCTGAAAAGGGCCCTCATCAAGGTCCCCACAGGATGTCTCAGGTTTGCCTTAATCTGTTTGGACAGGAGGGCCCAGCAGGGTGGGGCAGATCTCAGCCTGGGGATGGATGAGGAAGATCCTGCTTGTAGTAAAAAACTCACTCCCCCCGCCAGTGGGTTTGGGCTCTAAGAGAGTAGGCAGGTAATATGATAGGCAAGGGGAGAATACCTCAAATTATGCATCCCTCAGCCCTAGAACTGTTCCTTCTCCATTTAGCTGAGGCAGGGCAACTGCCTCCACCCTCTCTTTTGGCCTGTGCTGCAAACCCACCCAACAGAGCTTGCCCTTAGGTGTCAGAGCACAGGATCTAGAATACACAGGAGACTTGGGGGAAGCTTGCAGCATTGCCACTTACTAATCATGTCACTTACTGAGATATTTTAAAACTCTCAGAACCTCTTGTTTTTCAATTATAAAATGTGGATTACAGTTCACCACCTAGTATGTTCTTGTGAATGCTAAACACCAGCCCAGACTCTGGTGCCTCATGGTGCTGTTACTGCTAATTTCCCTTCTTTGATGATTTGGAACTCTCTGTCCCTGCTCTCTTCAAGACAAGGAAAAGTTGTGGGAATCTGCCAGATCTCTAGAGTGGGGGTAATGTGGAGAATGGAAGCTCTCTAAGCCTGTCCCCTGACACTTCTCTGCAGACAGCTTTGCTCTCTCCCACAGAGCCTTGAAGAAAATCCAGCGTCCAGCAATGTGAATTGCAGCCAGATCCAGCCAGTGCAGGAGGTAGGGTAAGGGTGGCCTCACCAGTAGGTGCTGGAAGGGACTGCAGCTTCAATTTTGGGAAATCAAGGGCAGGGTAGCTCAAACACCGGACAGAGGGATGCTTGGATAGTCAAGAAGAATCCCCTGTGCAGAGAGAACTCTTTTCTGGCACCCCTGAGCAGGGTCAGCCTCTTCTGCCTCATGTTTGCAGACAGTGAAAGGTGCCCCAACATAATTCGTCATGCTTAGTATGCCTGTGACCATACTTTTGCAGCTGGTGAGACATGTGTCAGGCTGTGTGGATGAAGATGACACATGCCATTGTTCAGTCTACCTGCACAATGACCCCATCCCCCTGCAACAGCTGGAGCAGCTACAGAGTACAGTCCAGGAGCTCATTGCAAGTGTGAGCAGAAGCTGTCCAGAGTGAGTGCCGGAGCACTGGGCTGGGGCTGGGGCTGTGGGCTGGTGCTGGAGTTGAAGCTGGGGCAGGGGGTGATCCGAGCCAGTCTCTACTGGATTAAGCATGGGGATGAGTCCAGGCAGTAGAGGAGGAGCTGAAAGAATCACAGACCTCATCTTTGAGATGAATCCTTAGAATTAAGGGGAAATTTGGTACTGTTCTTGGGATCCCCAGTGGTAGTAATAAAGTACAGTGGCTTATGTAGGGGAAGCCTCCTACATTCATGGGTGAATTAATGCTATGAGTCCACTGGAAGACGAGAAGAGGACAATTTAGGCACAGGTACAGAATAATCAGAGGTTTAGAAGGGGCATGCCCAATACAAAGGAGGTAGGAATGAGTTAGTGTTGAAGAGTTAAAATAGGGACACTGTGTGGAGGGACTTGTGCGCCAAGCTGGCAAGCTGGAATTGATCCTGTAGGTAAAGATGAGTAAAGAGAAGTGTCCCATCAGCAGTGTGATGTGGTCAGTTGCTTATTGTAATCTTCACCTGTGGAACTCCTGGGGAAGGTTGATGGGATGTGACCAGACTGGAAGCTGGGTCTGTCCCTTGTTCACTCACTCACCAAGCCACTCCTGAGGAGTGGCTCTGTCCAGGGGAGGGAAGAGAGAATCTGCATGGTGTGAGGGTAAGAATTATTTCCCTGCAGTGAAAGCAAGATACGAATGTCCTCAGCTGTGAAATAGGGATAATACTAATGCCCACTTCAAGGACTATTAATGGAAACAAACAAGGTGACAGCTATGAGAGTGCTGTGTAGGCCGTATGACCTGGAAGATGCAAGTGGATGGAAAGAGCCCGATGCCAGAATTTGGAGATCTCTGAGGTGTTGACATTTGGGGGAACTACCTGTTCATCCCTGCATGCTCAGGTCATTGAAGATGAAGACAACGAGGCCCTGGAAATGAACCACAAGCTGGAGTCCAGAAATTTTGGTGCCTTCTCTTCTCCCTTTGAGACCCCAGCCTTCGACCTGCTGCTCCTGGAGCTGGAGGGAGCTTAGGAGTTGGCAACTCAGCTTAAGGCCATGGCAGGAGATAGTGGGGCTGGAGAGCTCCTCCACCAACTCCAGACCCAGGTACATGGAAGGATTATAGAACTGCCCTCCCCCAACTGCCTCCTGTCTTGTCTAATCTCACATATTGGACAACTTCCCAAATTACTTCTTTCTAGGGGGAAAAAATAACTCTGAGCTGAGAAATATGACAGCCTGAGTTCAGTTCTTAAGAACACTTCATGCTCCATGAAATCATCACATAGACGATAAGGGGGGAAAAAAAGAAAAACACTCCATGACCCACATCCCTGGCATCTCATGTCCACAGGTGACTAATGCCAGTCTCACGCTGAAGCTTCTGGCTGACTCTGACCAGCGCAACTTCGGTGCTCTGTGCCAGGAGGTGGATGTCCTCAAAGGCTGACTGAGCAAATATGAGAGGGAGAAGTAGCCAGAATGGGCCTCCAGACACCCTGGTCTGCCCCTGTCCCCTGGTGAGTTCACAGACTGAATTTCTCAAGATCTTGTCTCTCCAGAGACCAGGCTGGAAGTGCAGCGTTAGCTCTGGTGTATTGAGGGGAGGACAGTACAAATCTTGATGGAGAATAAATCTTTCATTCCTTTGTTTTGTGTGTCACTGAGGGATGCAGACTAAGACTGGTGTATGCTCATACGCGGGGCTACTCATATGCACAGACATGCATACTAACCTCCATTCATGCAAAATGAACCTGCTTGTGTACCTGTATACACACTCAGGTACAGGGACATACACTCCCATGCACACATGGTCATTATGATTTCACACTACTTTCTGCAGGTTGTGTGCTTTGCACGTAGCTCATACCTTGCCTGCTCTCCCCTCTAGGTTCTTGTGCCCATGAAAGTCAGCAGACCCCTTGTGGTGCAGCTCAATTGGAGAGGCTTCTTATATAAGGCAAGTGCCTGGGGCTGAGACTCAGCGCCTCATCCAGCCTCTTCCCTTTACTGGTTGGCCCCTCTGAGTGTAGATGCCAGGTGAGTCCTGGAAGACTGCTCTTCTGCAACCAGGTTAATTCTGTATGGCCCTTAACCTTACCCTAATGGGTTTTTTTGGTAATCCTAGCCCAGCTTCCTCTCCGTATATTAGGTGTGCCCCCTAGCAAACCTAGCCTAGGCCTGATGGGTCACCTGCCAACACTTCTCTCGTGGGATAAATATCACCAAGACTGCCCTGAGTTTCCTTCACAAAGCCATTGTCTGAAATGTTTAATTCCATAGAAATACAAAGATGGTTCTTCTTGTAAACTGATCCTACGTCCAGGACAAACTCTTCTACAGTTGGGCCTTAGAATTCTAACTTCCTTCATGGAAGTTTAAAGCATGACCCTGGTGAAGCTTGAGACTTGGAGTCAAGCAAGTCAGTTTGAATCTCAGGACTACCAGTTAAGCTAAGTGACCTTGGAGAAAGGAATTAACATCTCAGACTCATTCTTAGCCATATGCAAGATGAGGATAATTAAATATACAACAAGATCACATGGGATGACATAGGAAAGTATAGACAACATAGTAGGTACTGATAAATACATATTAAATGAAAGAATGGCTAAATGAATCAATAAATAGATGAATGAGCCTTTCAATAAATCATCAGCCTTGCTAGGGAGGCAGGTCCAGACCACCAGCCACAAGGCCCCCTTGGGCTCATGCTCTACCAAAACCTGTCAAACACACTAGGTCTCCAGGCTCTGACACCCCAGGGCTGGGCAGAACATTGGTGGAAGTGTGTCCTCTTCTTTTTCTCCAGGAGGACCACTTCTCAAAGTGGCCATTGTCCCTAATGATTGGGAGACACTGATTATCTCTAGTTAGTTCTTTATGTAATTAATATCTCAATTAGCACATTAAGGATTCCTTTAATAACAGTCTAGGTAGATTTGATTGGCAAAAAATAAACAAATTATTAGCTAAGAAAATGGTATCCCCTCTTTCTGATGTTTTGGCATCTCATATTCCTTTCTGAAAACTATGAATCCAGCGTCTAAAATTCTAGGGATCTGTGACCTAGGATGGTTAGTCTGAGGTTGACAAAATCTGATTCCAGTGCAGAAGATACAGGAGAGCTGGTCATTAGAGTGAAATATGGAGGTTCTTTCTCTTATCCCCATCCTCCTGTGGGGCCCTCAGGGCAGAGTCTTGGTTTGATAATCCATTTTTCACTGTCCTGGATCAATCTCACTTTGGAGTGCAGTTGAGAGAGGTGCTTAGGCCTGAGACCTGCTGTAAGAAATTAGCAACTGGAAACTGGGCATGAGGAAGATATGGCATGGATTGGGCTGGGGGTCCAGACATTCTCAATAAAGAATTTTTGATGTGATAGCAGGAAGTCTCCTGGCTGACTGTCGTCTCTTTGCTTCCCTTTAACGCACTGAGAACATATGGGCTTTAACTCCCTCCTTGTCTCTTATTTGTCTGCGTGATGCTCCTCCTCCCCCAGGCAGGTGGTGGATGAAATACATACAATCCAGACCCCGAAGTCTTCCCTGTAACATAGAAGATTCCTACATTTTCATAATACATTCACAAATATATCATATATTCAATAAGACATACACAGTCTCACTCTTACATAAACACTATTTCCATCTACACCCAAACATCAACGTAGACATAAATATGCATTTTAACATATCCACTAACAGAAAATTCATCAGCTTTCCAAATAAAAATCAAGCACCATCCTCCAAATTTGCATGGGACTGAGAATCTGGCTTATTAGTTGCCTGTATCTGTCCCCTTAGGGATTCTACTACTGACCACCTCCACCTTCACGTCAGACTCCTCTCCCTCTTAATGCTTTGATGCAAAGGTAGGCACTTAGAATATTGAAACACAGCATTCTAAAAATTCTGTTATGATGACATATAGAAAATATCTAACAATATGTGGTACAAAGTTAGGTTGCAAGAAAAGGCTTGCTCACCTTTAGTTTGGAACGTCCCCACAGGGAGCCTCCCTGGCTAGCCCCGCTCCTGTTTCCTGGGGCAGAGGAAATATTTTCCCCACCACATAGGAGCACACTTAAGTCTAGAATCCCAAAATCTAGACCGTAGAGAAAACATGACATCCTCTTTCATGTAACACCTTTATTCTTGTTCCATTTTCCTAAAGCCCACCTTTTTCAGATCACTAACAAAATTAATGAGCTCCTTCCTAGGGGAGAGACTGTATTCTTACAAGAATGTGGTTTTATATATGGCTTCAGTAGAAGCAACTTTTCACACAAGTCTGACATCCCTATAAAGGACCTATACACAGTACTACACAGAAATCTCATACCTACCACATTTTAAAAATCTGGGTTTTATTTAATTTTTTTAACTAGTTCCATCCTGAGAGCTTTGTCCCCAATTTTTATGGAAAATTGTCTTATTTTATTTTATTATAGAGACTTAGACTCTCCCAAATATGTCCTGCTACCTCAGCTAGTCCAGGCAGACTGTGAGGCTAGGGTTGACATCACAATATCCCTTTTCTGAAGATGTCATGCCCTTGGTGGGACAGGAGGAGGGGCAGTGCTGGGAGGAGTCATTACCATTTAGTTTACCTGGGCCAAGTATGAATCAGTAGCCACACCAAGCCTCGGCTGGGCCACATCTGGAGAGCTGGGGTGAGGGCACAACATCGCAAAATACCTGGCCCCAGCCCAATCATTCACCCCTTTTTAGGCAACAAGGAAACTATCCTGTGGCCTGAGAATACAACACCTGAGACTAAGGCCAGCAGAAACATTGCCTGCCCTCACCCCTTCTGCCTCTGCTTCCACCTGCTTCCTGCCTGCCACCCACTGAGGCCCATGCCGCATGTCATCTCTCAAACGCCTAGGATGCCCCAGAGTGGGCATCCTTCAGGTCTGCCTACAGACAGGAATATCTCTTTGAGTGTCAATCGAGTGATAGTGAAGACACCAGGCAGCCAGAAAGACTTTATGATAGCTGATGACACCTCAGTGAGGCAGTTCAAGGAGAAGCTATCGGCTCACTTCCAGTGTCAAATGGACCAACTAGTGCTGGTCTTCATGGGCCGCCTTCTCAAAGACCATGACATGCTGAGCCAGAGAGGCATCATGGATGGCCACACCATCCACCTGGTCATCAAGTCCAAGCATGGCTCCAGATCCCTAGCCCATTCCTCCTCGAACCTGCCAACCAATGAGCCCTTCCACCACCGGGACAGAAACACCAAAGGAAACAGCAGTGGGATGCACCAACCTGCTGGCATGAAACGAGCTCCAGTGGAATCAGCTCACTTTGTGGGGTCTGATGCACCCAAGGTGCATACCCAGAACCTGGAAGTGGGCAGTCCAGAGCACATAACACAGATGCTGGAGAATCCTAGCATCCGGCGGCTTCTGTCCAACATAGAGTTCTTGCGGCAGTTCATCTCAGAACACCCAGACATACAACAATTGATGCAGCAGAACTCAGAGGTCTCCCACCTCCTTAACAATTCTGAGATCCTGTTGCAGACCCTGGAGCTGGCCAGGAACCTTGCCATGATCCAAGAGATAATGCAGATCCAGCAACTTGCACAGAACCATGAGCATCCACCGAACCCACAGCCATACCTGGGCTTAGAGACAATGCCAGGTGGGAACAATACCCTGGATCAGAGCTGTGCTGATTTCAATGATCAACTGCTCAAAAGAATGCAAGATCCTTTTGAAAGCAACCCTTTCATAGCTCTCCTGGCAGGACAAGTGCTGGATCAGTTCAAGTCCTCAACCCCATCTCCATCACCATCCCAGGAACGGCGGGACCAGCTCCCACAGCTCCCTACAGCCCGAGTCATCTATACAAGTTCGTGCAGTTTTTCTTCAATCACCTCAGCCAATGAAACCTCCAACAGGGTCAACCATACTTCCAGGGCCAATACTGCCACTATTTCCACCAAGGGACAGAATCACATCTGTGCCTTTCATCAGCCAGCTGGGATACCAGCCTTACCTAGCATAGAGCTCACCCAGCAGCCCCAGGATGAAGACAAGGATGCCACTATCTCTTTAAGTAGCTCTGAACAGAGATTCGAGGATGATCTCCAGCTGTTGGATGAGCAGACAAACTCCCAGATCACAGGAGGCATGATGCAGTTGCTTATGAACAACCCCTACCTGGCAGCTCAGATGATGTTGTTCGTGAGTATGCCCCAGCTGAGTGAACAGTGGCAGCAGGAGTTGCCCGCAAGCCTGCAGCAGATACAGCTTTCTGATCTGCTTATAGCCTTAGCAAACCCTAAAGCATCACAAGCAATATTGCAGATTGAGCAGGGTCTCCAGCTGTTGGCCACAGAAGCTCCTATTCTTCTGCCCTGGGTTATACCCTACGTAGGGGGCCTGGGTTGGCTTCCTGCTCCCAGCTGCAGCTACCCTGACCTGGTGCCCTTGCCCTGGAATGCCCCAGTTATAACTGAATCCAAAGGGCCTGAGCGCTGCCATAAGTTTGGAGCAGTCCTACAGAGACTACAGTCTCTGGATGGGGATCCTTCCCATACTCTACAAGCCCCTGAGATTCGTTTCAGCAAGCAGATGGAATCCCTTCGGGCCATGGGATTCCAGAACCACCATGCTAATCTACAGGCACTTATTGCTACTGAGGGGGACACCAGTGCTGCTATCCGTAAGCTCAAGAGGTCCCAGGGATTCTAACCACCATGCCTACCTGTTTGCTTGCTATCTGCCGGCTAACCCACTCGACTATCTCATCTGCCATTTCCACTTCTTCTGATGCTTCCAGCCAGGAGAATTCCCGGAATAGGAGTTACCAACCAATGCTTTCTATACTGAATAATAGATCATTGGCCATGGCTGGAAGAGATGTCAATAAAATGGCTACACCTACTTGTCCCCACCTGAGGTTTGAATTTGTTTCTTTTGCAAAAAAGCAACTAACTGTGTGTGATATCTCTATCTTACCAACTGTACATACAGGAACACACAAATACAAGTACTTCATGCTCATATTAATATAGAGATAAAAAGAATCAGTTTCATGCACCGTGCTCAAATATCCAAGAACATGCATATGTTTTCTCAGACAGGTGTACACAGGTACACAAGCTCACACAGTGGAAGGTTCACATATGTAGGCACATAGACTCAACATACAGGTACACACAGCCATGTGTATACACAGATACACACAAACACCTAGAGACACAAAAACAGACCCACATGTAGGGAAAGACAATAATAACATACCCATACATAAAGGGAAACATATTACATAGATAGACCCAGCTATTTAGTCATAAAGGCTGTCTTGATTTCTCAAACCCAAACTATTCAAGTCTGAAAGTGGAAAAGGAATAACCTGGTGGGCCAGAGTAGGAAGAATCCACACATCAGCCAGGTGCTGGTGAGCACTGACCATCACCAGAACCTGGCACTAATTGCCATCGCCACAGTTAAAGGACTTTGGTGGGCTGTCACTACTCTCTGTTTAGCACACAGAGATCTGGCCGCTGCCACTCTCACTGCATATTCCAGTCACCACAAGCCCAGCCCTCCGTGGGACACAGCACTTTCCACATCCTTCAGCATATCTTATGTTTGTAGCTTGTGTTCTGCACAGTTGCCAAGGCCTCATCTTCTCCTCTTCCTGCCTCACCTAGAGTATCCCAGCCTGGCAGGATATGCAACCAATTGTGTAATAGTTCAGTTATTCAATTATTAAATAATTCAATACATTCTAGCCATAGGCTACTAAGTCATATTGATTTAGGCATGGAAGAAATGAAAAAACAAAGATCCTTTATTTACAAAGTTTACTTTCTTTTTTGAATATAGATACAAGATATTATTCAAATTAACTTATAGACATGTTAGGTGGTGGTAAGTGCTGTGAAGAAAAAGGAATCAGGATAAGCTATTCTAAATAGGGTGAATGGAGAGGGCCTCTGAAAAGGTGACATTTGAGCAGAAATCAGAATGAATTGGGAGAACTGAACATGCAATTCCCTGGGAGAAGGACGGGCAGAGAAGGCCGTCTGAGAGTAAAAGCCCTGAAGTAGGGGCATTCTTGTTGTGTTTGAAGAATGGCAAGGAGATAATGTAGCCGAAGTGAACCAAAACAATGGGGGTGGGGCTCCTAAAGGGTTTGTAGGTCTGGTGAGGACTTTGGATTTTTTTTTTGCGAATGTAATTAGAAAGTCACTGGTGAGTTTTGAGCAAAGGACTGGAGCAATTCAATTTATCAAGTCTGCCTCCAGAGTGAGGAATAGACTGTGGTGGAGGGAAACCAGGGAAATAGGGAAACCAGTTAGGAGGCTTTTGCAATGGAGCAGGTGAGAGACCGTAGTGCCTGGGTCTGGGGTGGCAGCCCTGGAGGAAATGGGAAGTCGTCAGATTCTGAACTCTATAGGGGACCCACAGACATCTGTGTGCTCAGCAGACAACCCCTCCCCAGCCTTGACATTGCCATTGCAGGAGTGAAGGACAAGCCCACAAAGTTCAAGCACTTCTAGCAAGCTCACTGCCAAACACCCCCGCTTTACCACTACAACCTACCTAGAAGATAAGTCTCAAGAAAGAAATTATAGCCAAGATGAATTTTTCACATTTAACCCAATTAAGCTTTATACCCTGTTTGCCACAGTTTACATAAAAGCCCAAGCTCTCTAGGTCATCTTTCTGATTTTTACCCCAATATGCTCTGGAAATTCCTCATCTGGCTCATTTTTTCTCTGAACACCAATTCCCCAAACCTTTCCTCCTTACCATTTATAACTCATAACTTAGCAACAGCAAGATTCACATATCTATAACCTCCTTTCTAAAGCTTCCCTTATCTTTTTGCTGTAACAGAAATCTGGCTGTCCACTAAGGACACTGCTTTTTCAGTGGCAGTGGCTGCTTCTTTCATTTCCCATGGACGCAGAAGTGGTTAGGTGTCATTCTTGCACCTTCTTGTTGCTTCTTGATCCTCGTTCTCTGGCTTCAAGACAACTTCATGATCAGTTAATATAATAATTCTGGCATAATACGCGCCTGGTAAACTCATCATGATTATACCCAACTCTGCCTAATTTCACCGTAGGCTGAGAAAAGCATACAACTGTGCTGACAAGTTTCATTTAAATTTATTACCAAAAGTCTTAAATGTTCTCTTAGTAATCCTAACTGCCTTTTCCCAGTTTGATGGTTCTGTTAACAAACCCACAAGGGGGGTTCAGTGTTACTCGATACACAGAAAGCCAATTGCTAAGACGAGGATCGTCAAAGAAGAAAAGGTTTATTTCAGGATATGTGTCTACTGGAAGGAGGGATTTGAGGTATGAACTGCCTCAAATCCACCTCCCTGATCAACAGGGTCAGGGGTTTTTCTGGAGGTAAAATAAATATTGTGTGAGGGTAGTGAGCATCATTACATGTTTGGGCTGGAGTGCAGGGCACGCAAGTGCAGTGAAAAATCATGCTACTACATATGTCCCATGATCAAAAAATGGTGGATAAGTCCCTCCCAGGGCAGGAATTTTGTACTATAATGAGCTAGAGGTTAATATTGGTCATTCTTTCAGCCTTGTATGTCTGCTCAGTGGGTCCTTGGGCACAATCTGTGGTGGAGAATTGCTTATCTTGTCTTCTCAAAACAAATAGGCAGTGTGAGGCTTTGTAGTTATCCTGTGTCTGCAAGGCGGCTCCGCCATTTCTGGGAAAGAAACTCAAAAGGGAATGCATCGGTGCAACACAAAGTTTCAAAGCCCTGGTCAGCAAATGCTATTGGCCTGGGAACTTGAAACATAAGAGAACTACAAAAAAAAAAAAAAAAAAAAAAAAAAAACCCAAAACAAAAAACCAAAAAAACAACCTGTAAAAAATGTTTTCTTGGTTATGGAGCTGGTTACAGTTCTCACCCAGAATCTGCAAAAGAATCACCAGGAGGATGTATTAAAACACAGATTTCTTAGCTATAATCTAAGGGTTTCTGACTCAGGAGGGATAGAGTAGGGCCCAAATTTCTCATTTCTAGCAAGTTTCCAGGAGATGCTGATGCTGCTGGTCTGCGGACCACACTTGGAAATTTATTGTCCAAGTCAATTCACTGTCTTATTCTTTGAGATGATCATTTCATAACTGTTTTGCTGCTCTTCTCAAATTTTCAATATTTCCTTTTCTATCTGATTCAAGAAGACAACAGTGATCAGAAAGGCCTTCCACCTGTGTCCACTGAATTGACCAACTAACCTACATCTGTATCTCTATACTCCGTCCTCCGTTGCGTTACAATGAATAAACTGTCCATGTTTCTAAACCAAGCTCTCCACATGGGCCCTTGCTCCCAATCTCTCCAACCCCTCTAATCAAGAACTTACTCTTAAAATTATTTTCCCTTTCTTATGTATCATTTTTCTTCTATTCATTGGATTGTTCCCATCAGAATAAAAATGTCATGCACTATTCTTAAGGAAAAAAACCCTAAAAAGCACTTAACCCCACATTCCCACAGAGCCATCATCCCTTTTCTCTCATTTATAACACTCATACTGCATCCACTTCCTTTCCAACCCATTTTCTCTTAACACATTGACTGCCAAGTGAGTTGTATTTAACTCAGGCTAGTTTTGAGCCCAGGTCTGCGTGAAGAAAACCCTGAAGTTGGTTCATGAAAATCTTACTTGTTGATGTTCTTATTGTTACAATTAATATTGACAAATTAATTCAAAAAACCTGGATTGTGTTGCATATAACATCCACAGAAATCAATAAAAAATAACAAATTAGAAAGGATTGTTTTGTTTTAATAAAACACCATGGCCCCACGGAATTTTTTTTTTTTTTTCTAGTATGGCAGTCAGTGTGTTAAACACACTCCAATCAGGCTTTCTGCCTCTAACACTCTATTGGCACTGGTCTTATTACGGTTTCCAGTTCTCTCTTATCAAATCCAGTAACAAATTTTCAGTTCTCATCCTACTGACTTAGCAGCATCTTTTGACACAGTTGGTTACTCTCTCATTTTTTTTTTTTTTTAGAGCGCAGTGATGTTATTGTAGTTCACTGCAGCTTCCAATTCCTGGGCTCATGTGATCCTCCTGCTCCAGACTCCCAAGTAGCTAGGACTACAGGTGCATGCCACCACGCCCCCAAAATTTTTCTATTTTTGGTAGATGAGGTCTCATTCTTGCTCAGGCTGGTACTCTCTCCTTTTTGAAACTCTTCTTCTTTTGTGTACTCTCTCTCTCAACCTTACTGTTTTATTTTTTTCTCAGTTTCCTTTGCTGAATTCCTCTGATCTTCCAGATTTCTAATAGAGACACAAGACTCAGATTTTTTATCTCTTCTGTTTCCTATACTCACTAACCAACTAATCTTAACCAGTCAATGGTTTTAAATATTCTTTAAATGCTGATGAACTCTAGACTTATAATATTCAATCACCTCTCTACATCTCCCTTTTGATATAAAATAGACATCTCAAATATGTGTGGAACTATTTAACAACTTGCTGATTTTCTATTTAACAACCTGTTTATTCCATGGCCTTTTATTTATCTCAGTAAATAACTTTCTTTGAGTTCCTCTGGGAGATAATAATAATTAAAAACAAAAAAGTAAAAAAAAAAAACTCATGTCATTCTTGACCCCTCACTTTATACTCAAAATCCCATCTATCAGCAAATCAATATTTTGAAAATACATAAAGAATTCATGGTTAATGTCGAATCAGACAGAAAACAAGGTCATAGGATGCCAGGAAAGAAGACTTCAGACTAGGAAGTAGCTGAAATTGAGTCTAAATAGGGACACAAAGGACTGAGGTGCTTTCTACGATGATCCAATCCCTGTGTGGGTCTCCACGTAGCATACATGAGGTTGTGTGGGAGCAGGGCTCTTGGCCTGAGAAGGAGTGGTCAGCCCAGGACCCTCACTGAGAGGAAGGCAATTGAGATAAAGGAAGTGGAAGAGGTGAAGGGTGGGGGAGCAGGAGTTCCCAGGATCCAGAGCACCTTGGAGAAGTCTCCAGAATCCACTGTGTGAGGCTGTGATGTCAGTACTGAGGTCACAGAAGCGAACTGAGAGAGGGGTTCCGGCCCAGAAGGCCTCAGGGGTGGCTGTGCAGCAAGATGAGGGCGGTTTGGAGCCCTGCCTAAGAGGAAGGACGGGGCCACAGCTGACTGGTATGTATACCCCAGACTGAGCCCTTCCTCCTACCTTTGTCCTCATACTCATCACCTACAGAACTCTTTCCCAGGGGCCCAGATTTCTCTCTCCTGACCACAGCATCTCTCAATCCCACAATCCCCCCAAAGCATCCTGTCCCAGGAACCTCATGGCCTCTTCCATGTGGCCCCTATAGTTTTCCTGACCCTGAGCCCTGAGACCCTCTTCATGCTCACCTTTCCTACCTTTGCCACTGCCTGAAAGGATGAACTTGGTCTCCCATCCCCATCCCCCCAGCTGTGTCCCCACAGACCTGGGCCCCCTGCTGCCACCATGGCCAAAAGTGGACAGGCCCTGCCACAGAGCAGCCCAGCACCAGTCCGGGATCCCCACCTCATCAAGGTGACAGTGAAGACACCCAAGGACAAGGAGGATTTCTCAGTTACGGATACATGCACCATCCAGCAACTGAAGGAAGAGATATCCCAGCGCTTTAAGGCCCACCCTGATCAGCTGGTTCTAATCTTTGCTGGCAAAATCCTCAAGGACCCTGACTCACTGGCACAGTGTGGAGTGCGAGACGGCCTCACTCTCCACCTGGTCATCAAGATGCAGCGCCGTGCCATGGGCACTGAGTGCCCAGCTGCTTCCGTCCCTGCCCCGGGCCCAAGTCCTAGATCGTTCCCTCAGCCAAGCTCCATTTTCCCAGCAGATGGGTCTCCTGCCTTTAGCCTGGGTGTCCTTACAGGGCTCAATGGGCTGGGCCGAACCCCCGGCAGCTTCCTGGACCAGCCAGGCTCGCTGATGTGGCAGCACATATCTGTGCCTGAGTTTGTGGCCCAGCTCATTGATGACCCCTTCATCCAGGGTCTGCTGTCCAACACGGGCCTGGTGCGCCAGCTGGTTCTTGATAACCCCCATATGCAGCAGCTGATCCAGCACAACCCTGAGATTGGGCATATTCTCAACAACCCTGAAATCATGCGGCAGACGCTGGAGTTTCTACGTAACCCCGCCATGATGCAAGAGATGATGCGTAGCCAGGACCGGGCGCTCAGTAACCTAGAGAGCATCCCTGGTGGCTACAATGTGCTTCGCACCATGTACACAGATATCATGGACCCGATGCTTAATGCAGTACAGGAGCAGTTTGGTGGCAACCCCTTTGCCACTGCCACTACTGCTAATGGCACCACCGGCAACAGCCAACCTTCAAGGATAGAGAATTGTGACCCTCTCCCCAACCCCTGGACTTCCACCTATGGAGGCTCAGGTAGCAGGCGAGGAAGGCGGCTTGGGGATCAGGATGTATCTGAAATTAGGAATAGGGTTCCAAGCTTTCTGGGTAATATAGGGCTCTATGACTACCTTCAGCAATTATATGAGACCCCCCAATCCCTGGGGACCTTTCTGCAGGGGACCACATCCACCCTCAGCCCAAGCCAGGAAGTACCACCACCAGGAAACAGACTTCCCCCAACTTCATCCTCATCCCAGGGACCTGGCTCAGGCCAGCCTCTCCCCAAGGAGTCAGTAGCAATCAAGGAAAAGTCCTCCTGCCCAGCTTTCCTGAGATACCCCACAGAGAACAGTACTGGACAAGGTGAAGGCCTAGACGGTGCAGGCAAAAGCTCTACTGGCCACGGCACAAGCTTGCCCGATCTTGTCTCAGGGCTGGGGGATTCTGCCAACAGAGTTCCATTTGTTCCTTCACCACCTTCCTTTGTGGCAGCCACTCCTGGAGTCTCTGAGTCTCCCTGGCTGCCACCACCAGCTTATCCGAGATCTCTGAGGCCAGCTGGCACGAATCAGGTCCCACAGTTGCAGGAGATACACCGACAGCTGCCATTGTTGATGCACCTTCAGGCAGCCATGGCAAACCCCCGTGCCATGCAAGCCCTGCTGCAGATTGAGCAGGGTCTGCAGACCCTGGCTACTGAAGCACCTCGCCTCCTACTCTGGTTCATGCCTTGCTTAGCAGGGCTGGGGAGTTCGGCAGGAGGTACAGAATCTAGGGAAAGTGCTCTTATATCTGGGGACCCATCCCCAACCCCAGCTCCTGAGGTGTCTCCAGCACAGGGCGCTACAGAGCTGGGCTTCCATTCTACTCCCTTCCTCCAGATGCTGCAAGCTTTAGCTAGTGCCAATCCCCAGCAGCTGCAGCCTGAGGCTCACTTCCGGGTGCAACTGGAGCAACTGCGGGCCATGGGCTTTCTGAATTCTGAAGCCAATCTTCAGGCCCTCATTGCCACAGGGGGTGATGTGGATGCTGCTGTGGAGAAGCTGAGGCAGTTGTAGGAGCCTTAATCATTCAGACCATATCTTCTCCTCTGCCTTTTCCCCATTTCCTATTCCCCTAGGTTTCCCATTCTTGAATACAGCTGCACTATAAACCAGATTTACTATGATGCCCTTTACTGCGGAGACAATGTTGTTCCAGAGTCAATGAGGAAGACTAAGAGCCAGAAACAGGGTGGGGGTTCTGTGTGTGACTCAACCACCCCCACCATGGTACCACTGTGGGGCCCCCATCTAAGCTCTGCATATGCCTATCTTGAGATGCAATTACATCCGCTCTCCAGTGTCAGCTGCTGCCTGAGTCTGATTTCTGTGGGCTGTGACAAACGGGGAGGATATGGGAGACGAAGTGGTGATAAAGGTTATCTCTACGTGGACAGAGGGGCTTGGAGGGGAAACTAAAAGGTTTGAAGTTAAAAGACTTAGAGGTATGGAGAATAGAGGAGGAAATGTTGCTGCAACATTGTGACGGCTGAGGCTTGTAACTTTCTTGGTGGCCTTCCAGACTTCCTCCAGATTTTGTGGTCTACAGTAGCTACCGCCATGTATTCTGTGCTTTGGCTCCCTACCACCAGCCTGGCAGAAGAGTGAGCACAGTTTCTTCCTGTCATTGCCCCTGAATATCCCACAGGGCTATCACTTTTAGAATTTGATGCTGATCTCTGATTGCATACAGATACAGCAGCAAGGATTCAGGCTGAGACTCTCAGATTCCTGAATCTCACCAGGTTTATAAAGTCTCTTGTAGCCGGATTCAGAGAGTTGATTTCTTGCAACTTACAGCTCAAAAATTGAGTATCTACCCTGTGCACAGCATTCCGCTTGCTATTAGGAATTCAGTGTGAGAATTTATGATCTGGTAGCAGAAATTGTTCAGACCATGAGTGTATGAAGAATACTCACTATATATAATTACAAACTATGATACATGCTATAAAGAAAAAGATGGGTAGCTCTGAAATAGCATGAACAAGAGCTTAATCTAGTCTGGGGAGACGGAAAAGGCTTATGTAAGCATGTACTGCAAGCTGAAACCTGAAAAGTGGTGAGAATGAAGCAGATAAAGCTTCGAAGGGGGAGAGAAGAGTATTCCTGCAAAAGAGCCATTACATACAAAGGCATTGAGGTAGGAGGTGCATGGCATGGGAGGCTCCCTTGGCATCTCAGACTAAATAAATTCTTGTTTATATTCAGGGATGCTTTCCAGTACCCATGTATGTTTAGGGTAAAAATGTTACAATTCGTAAGTCAATCAAGTGAACCATGATTTCCAGGTCATAAGCACATAAATGTGCCCATGGGATCACACTGGTAAACACACTATGGAGAAATGGACAAACATACAATGCTTATCCACTTAAATACATCTTCACATGGGCACACCCTGTGTATACATGAACAAGCACACATACAAAACACAGTCTGTTAAATCAGAGTTTCATCACAGAATGGGGGAATATAAATATAAGAAATATTCATGCCCTATTCCTATCAAAGAAGGAAAAGAATTCTTGATGGAGGATACCACTATGGCAAAAGTGGCTGTGGTACGTGCTTAGATGTCAGAGACTGAGTGTGGGGGTTCTCTCAGGAACTGTGAGAAGCAGATCCTCCACCTGGGGCCCAGGATACTGTGACCAGCCTATCTACCTTTGAGGTACCAGCATGTGGTTTAAAGGAGATGAAACTAGCTTTTGGGAACAACTTTATTCCAGTCATTTAGGTTTCAATCTCTAGGTGGAGCACGGGGCTTCCAGGCCCCTCAATCCCTCACTCCACTCCCCATCAGTGGAGAGTTCACGTCCAGATCAAAAGAACTATTTATGGTGTTGCTAGGGGAAAGGAAGAGAAAAGACTTACTTCTCTATTTCCTGCAGCTCACAAGGCGAGTGCTCTGGGGCTGCCTCTGACTGCAGAAGATGTACTACATAACCTCTAATTTCCAACCTTGGAAGGTCAGGTTAATCTAAGAAAAAAAGCCCATGGAATGAAATGTCACTGCTTTTACCTGCCTTCCACCTGTGCCAAAGGAAACCTGGAGGCTCATATTAGTTAAGCCCAGCTCACCAGGCCAGACCGCAGGTGGGATGGGTCTATAAGCCCTGGCCTCGGAGGAGTGTTCATTTAGTGGATTGTTCTCTGGCCATAACCTTTTGAGAGCCCTGCACAGTTGACTTGGAATCACTGCTCTACCTTCATCAGAGACTGACTTTGTCAGCCTCATGCTCAGCTCCATGGTGAATCCAGGAGAGGGAGGTCCCTGGGATAGGGAGGGTCACTGTCTTCTACCTACCAGCTAAGGTAGGGCCTGGCACATAAAAAACTATCAACAATTGAATGACTGAGTGTTGATGATGGGTGAGTAAATGAGCAACTGAATGAGAAAGTGGTTGGGACGACTGGACAGACACAAATCAAACAGAAGATGTCACAGGACCAGAGCTTTTGTTTGGGAGAATAAAGGCTGTTGGGAATTTGGGGAGAGGAGATCCCTTCATGCTGATGTTACTGCAAGGACAGGCCTGTTGGAACCTCCCATCTGTTGTCCCTGCTCTGACCACTCTGTCAGTTGTGGTCCAAGATCAAATATCTGAGCCAGGAAGGACAGGGCAAGGGGGTTGTGTAGGCGCAGAAGAGAAGATAGAGTTGCAAAGCTTTGATTTTTATGGGCTTAGAGCCCAGCTCCCTCCATAGGAATTGTACTTTTTCTTCAGAACAAGAGATTTGCTAGAAAGCCAGACAAAAAAAAAAGAAAAACCCAAAACAAACCCGGTAAATTCTGCAGTGACAGTTTACATCATAAATATCCAGGGAGGTGGACAACAATTTAAGAGAAATGTTTTATTCAAAGAATAGAAAGTGCTTTTATGCTTCTGTGTTCTTTATTTATTTGGGACATTCTCCTATTATCTCCATCATAAACATATGCTTGTATTTTATAAGATATTTTAGGGTTTTGCTACTTACATTTAATTTTAATAATTGCTAACACTTACTGAAGCTTTACTATACATCACATTTTCTTTCAGGCTCTTTACTCTGATTCCATACAATAGTCCTTTCCTGCAGGTAGTAGCAGTATCCCTGTTTCATAGATGAGGATAGCTAAAGCATGTGGAGAGGGAAGCATATTGCTTAAAGTTATAAAGCTTCTTCATATTAGGGCCAGGGTTTGAAATTAGGCAGTCTAATTTCTAAGCTCATACTCTTAACTACTGTAATAAATCAAGCTGACCTAATTTATGCTTTAATCCTCATCCCCAAAAGAATGAAGTAGGACAGGATTTGTGGTATCGGAATTTTTGCACCCCTGAGTCCAGCAGATATCTACATTGTATCTAAGTATCTTCTTTACCACAACCTACATGTGTATATGTGTATTTCTGCTTCTTTGCTTTTATTTCATCTACTAAGACTATACCTCTTCAATTATTTTAACTTTGAAACATTTAATGGCAAAAAGTACAATGATTGGCTTGCAAAATACCATTGGCTAATTTTGTCTCTTTATTTTTCCAAATACACTTTATAGCAGATGTCAAATTCTAGAAAAGACCAAATGAGATTTTGATTAGCTTTCCACTATATTTTTACATTAGAGAAGAATTGAAAAATTTACAAGTGAAAGACTTTCCTTTTAGAATAAGGAATGTTTTCACTTGTTTAGTTGCACTTATTTCCCTGTAAAAAAAAAATCCTGTACATTTGGGCTTATTTAAACGTTACATTTTTCTGGTTGTTATTTTGAGTGGAATTTTTTTCCATTCTGTTTTCTGAATGGACACTACTGTGGGGAAACTGTGCTGTCACCAGTGACAGTACAAATTCTTATTTCAGGTAGATTTTTTTATTGATTCTTATACAATCAAGTGTATACGTCTTTGATAAATAGTTGTAAAGCCTTAACTGTTCTAGTAATAATTCATATATATGTAAATTATAGATAATATAGATAGGTAAAATTAAAATATTAAAAATAAAAAATAATTCCACTACCCAGATAGCATGATGTTTGTCTTTTGACGTATTTTAATAAAATTATGATTGCATTGTATATAGTTTTATAACCTGCCTTTTTAACTTGGTAATATATCACTAGTTATTTCCAAGTTATTAAATATCCTTTTGTAACTTGCTACTTTAATAAGTATTTACTGAATACTTATGTCAGAACCCGTGCTTGATGCTAAGAATGCAATGGTGAACAAGATTTGATGTTTAGTGCTGTCAGGAGTTTACAATATAGTGAAGATGACAGACCTTGGAAGTAATAATCAACTCTTACAGAACACTCACTGAAAACTAGGCTCTGTTCTATAACTTTCACATATATTAACTCATTTAATTCTTACCACAACCTTGTAAAGTAGGTACTGTTATTAATAATGTTATCTATTTTACATTGAGTAAACTAAAGCACAGAAATGTTAAGTGCCTAGTCCAAGATTACATAGCCAGGGAATGGTGAAACGGAGTTGGGATTTGAAACAGTCTTTCTAGAGGCTACACTCTTAACTACTATTCTATATCATTTTCTGTTACATAAATGATTATTCAATTAAAATACAGTTCATGCAGGAAATAAACAAGATATTTTGCTAGTGCATATAGCAAGAATAGGGATATAATTTGTAGAAGGGTGGTCAGAGTGTATCTCTTTGGAGGAAGTATTCATGCAGAGACTTGAAAGGTAAGAGGAAGCCAAATAGTCAAAGAACTAGGGAAAGAACACTTCATGAATAGGGGAAAGTATGAAAGAGAATCCCAATTTTGGTTTGAGCTCCATACATGTGAGGAGAAAGTAAAGAAGGCCAGTGTGTCTAGTGTACATAGAATGAGAGGGACAGTGCTTCAAGGTGAAGCAGAAAAGGCAGGTGAGTGCAACCCATGAAAGCTTTGTCACCTTTGCAAGGAGTGTGGAAGTCATTCTCATCTTATGTGGACGATGAATGAAAGGGTGACAAGGGGGAAACAGAGCCAAGTGCAGAGACCCCTGCACTCTTCAGGTGAGAGACAGTGTTGACTTAGACTAGGGTTCTCAACAAGGGTATGTGACAGGCAGTGGAAAACTGAGAACGTATTTTGGAGATAGAATTTACAAAACTTTCTGATAAGATTAGATGTGCAAGATTAAGGAAAGGGAAGCATTGAAGACAATTCATTTATATATATTTATATATTAAACATATTAATATTTTATACATTAAAATTCATTCAGCTTGCATTAACTGAACACCTCTCTTGTCCTAGGTTTTGGACAAGGGCCACAAGGGCTCTGCCTTCAGAGATGGGACAGGCAATCAAGTAACCAAATAATACAATTTCAGGCAAAGGAAGGGGGGCTAAGAAGAAACACAGGATAAGGAGACAGAAATTGACAGGTGGACTTATTTTTGTGTGTGTGGTGGTAATCAGAGAGGACATCACTGTCTTAGAGAACATGAATCAGAGATATGACAGGGAATTAGCCAAGTGAAAGTCAGGAGCAGGAGTTTCCAGACAAAAGGGACATGAATTAGAAGGTAGCAAGGAGCTGAGTGTGTTCCAGGCATACAGGAAGTCTGCTGTGACTAGAGCAGGGGGCTGAAGAGATGGGGTCAGGGAGGCAGGCATGGGCCAAGTCATTTTAGTTTGGTAAGGAATTTAGATTTCATTCAGTATAATTGGAAAACCTTTGGGAGTTGTGGGTAAAGACGTGGGGTAGGTTAGTCTACATTTTTAAAAGATCATGTTGACTCCTGTGGGAATAGTGACTGCAATAGGCTGACAGAGGAAACAGGGAAACCAGCTTGCAGGCTATTACCAAAATGACAGTATAGAGATGCTCAGATTCAGGATATATTTCAAAGAGAAGCATATGTTTCCTACTTAAGGGTTTCTAGAATGATATAACTCCCCAAATGAATGAAAGAGGAGGCTATGCTATGCAAGGATTGCAGTTATGCACCATACACTTTCTGGATTATTTAAGAAAACAGGCAGGGCTGCATTATGGTTTTCATGGGTACTTGGCCTTCATGCGCCCCTTCCTCCATAAAAAAGTATTAAAAGTTATCCTTTACAAGGAAAAAAAAAAAGAATACTGTTTTGACCATGTTTTGTCTGTGGTCCCTGTAAGACTTCAAGTGGAGATGACAAGTTTAGAGTTCTAGGTGCGTGTCAAGGCTGGAGATGTACATCTGCTGTTCTCAGCATGTTAGGGGGGTTATTAGAGGACATGGAAGAGATCATCCATGCAGACCATGCAGACAGAAAACAGAGTGGGTCCCAGAGTGGATCCAAATGTGTGACTATTTATTTTCATAGGGTAAATTAACAGAAATAGAATTCCTCTTGGAGCAAAGAGTAATTAAAGATTTAAGCTTGTTTAACAATTTAAGTGCCTTTCAGAGTGGCTGTACTATCACATCTCCCCATTAAAAACTGGATCGAGAGGCACTGGGGCCAATTTTTCATAGGAAGAATTTAAGGTGACCTAGGTTAAAAGGTCAAGTGGTTGAACAATTGTGCCCTCTTAGCAGCTAATATCCTCAACTTTTACTCCATTCTAGAAATTCAATCCCTGCCTTTGCAACCTAGTACTTTCTTGGAAAGTTTATGTTCAAATGCATCCCATGTTAAATGAGCATCTTTCTGGCCTTTGGGACAATCTATGGTTAATGAGTCCCAGGACAGTATAGGCCCTTGATCTGGCCTCTGGTCCTTGTGGGATGGGGGCGAAATTAAAAATTTACAAAGATTAAGACAAGGCCTAGGCCGGGCGCGGTGGCTCACGCCTGTAATCCTAGCACTCTGGGAGGCCGAGGTGGGCGGATCGTTTGAGCTCAGGAGTTCAAGACCAGCCTGAGCAAGAGCGAGACCCCATCTCTACTAAAAATAGAAAGAAATTATATGGACGGCTAAAAATATATATAGAAAAAATTAGCCGGGCATGGTGGTGCATGCCTGTAGTCCCAGCTACTCGGGAGGCTGAGACAGGAGGATCGCTTGAGCTCAGGAGTTTGAGGTTGCTGTGAGCTAGGCTGACGCCACGGCACTCACTCTAGCCTGGGCAACAGAGTGAGACTCTGTCTCAAAAAAAAAAAAAAAAAAAAAAAAAAAGACAAGGCCTAGGGCAAAACAGAAATTCATTTAGAGGTTTATTTGCCAGACTGTAATTTGAACAAGAGTTGTTTGAGGAGACCATTATGTCTCTTAATGAAACTGGTTACCTGGGCCCTGTCAGGGACATGAAAGTTCTACTGAAAGCCTCTGGTAAGGACCCAGCATGTTGTATTTTAAGAAGTGAAATGTGTGTGTTGATTACAGTTAGTGAGGTCTATAATTCTGAAGGGAATAAGGAGTGTTTTGGCAAGGCCTTGTATTGTAGCCTTAGTATATGCGGAGATATGCATGATTTTCATTTGTATTTTGGGCATATCTATGAGCATGAGATAACCAGAGGTTTTGTTTTTTGTTTTTACCTTGAAAGGGACATTTTTTAGCTAATGGTCCAATAGTTTGTAACAAATGTGAAGATGGGGGTGCTGGGCCAGGGCACCCAGTGTTAAAGCAGCTGCCTTAAGTTTGGCCAACTGTGATGTTTCCTGGATCCTGTCCTTTCTTAGGGACATCCTGGCTAATGGATAGAAAGCAGCAACATTCCACTAAGCTCCATCACATATGAGGGTTAGCAGTGCCACTTTCATAGTCCACAAACTCCCACCGTTGTTCACTCAGTTAGTCCCAAGGTTCTCCCCAGGTAGCCAAGGGGCTTCGGGGAGGGGTGACCTTCTCCAGCACCACGGCATTTGCCAAGGGTCTGAGAACAGGGGAAGCCACCCCCTCTATAGGTAGACTATCCCATAGGGCTCAGGGTGGGTTCCATTCTGTCTTATGGAGGCCTTGGCAGCCATGCTGAACTTGCAGGAGCCTGTTTTTATTACCCAAAGCATAATGGGCAGGTGGCAGTGGAGGGTCACAGGCTCAGTGTCTGTGAGAGCGTCCATGTCGCACAGTAGTAGCCAGTCATTTGTTGTTTTAACAGGTGGGAGGTGGGAGGAAGGGATGGGTATATTCATACCTAATGGGTGCAGTGCGTACCGTACCGTCTTGGGGATGGACACCCTTGAAGCTCTGACTCAGGTGGGGCAAAGCCAATATATGTAACCTGAACATTTGTACAACTGTAATATGCTGAAATAAAAAAAATAATGTAGCATTAGGTTTGCTAGACCTGGCATTTGCTCAGTATATAAGGTTTAAAGCTCCTTTGTTTTTCTCTTGGGCTTGCAGCCACCTAAAACAGCAGTCTTCCCCCTCCTCCCACCCGGTTTTTGTTTTGTTTTGTTTTGTTTTTTTAATTTTAGACTTTTTGCTGCCTGAAGGTGTGGTCTTTAGCTTCTATCTCTGGCTGATAAGAGGAAAGAGAGAGGACTAAGGGACTTGGTGTCTCTAGGCAGCAGCCGAAACCGTACGATAATCAGTCTCCTTACTCCTCAATTCATTTTTTATTTCTTACCTCTTAAGCTGTAGCAGTCAGGGTTCTCCAGAGGGACAGAACCAATGGGATATATGTGAAAGGGAGTGTATGAGAGAGAACTGGCTCACATGATTGCACAGGAGAAGTTCCACCCATCCCCCCAGTCAGAGCTTCAAGTGTGTCCATTCCCCAGACAGTGCACATCGCACTCATCATGATGATATTCCTTTTATGTGGAGCTTTTCTGTTACTGCTTTCAAAATTCTGTTTTTGACTTTTGACAATTTGGTTACAATTTATCTCAGTGGCAAGTTGACTGTTTTTTACTTTATTTTTAACTATAAAAAGAATTTATGTAAAATGTAAAATATTCAAAAGATAACAGCTCCTTTGTAAAGCTAAAGAATGGTTCTTGTGCTGAAAAACTCAGTAGACAGTGTGAGCAGAGCTCCCATCTTGAGAGACAAGTATATAAATGGACTGAGAAAGGCTGTCATCCGAGGCTTGGGAAGGAGACATTCAGGCACTGACGATAGAACCTGTACAGTAGGAGACAAAGGGATGGTTCACCTCAAAGTCTATGAGGGAAAAAAAAAATCCCTGAAATGATGAGACATGCAAAGGTAGTTCTGAATAACTTTAACCTGGAATATTCTTTATTCCCTGCTATACATTAATGTATTCACTAAGAAAAGTCCAGAAACATTAATTTGAATATCTGATTGTGCTGGGGGCAACCAAAAGGGAACACCAAAGGATTGGTTTTGCTAGTAATACTTGTATGGTAGAAGTTGTGCTGAAGTCTGGGCATTATCAGGAGAGGCCCACTAGTGTGGCTGTCTGCCAGTTAGCCATGATGCTCACTCCACGAAATGCCCTGGGACTGGGAAGTTCTTTCAAACTCAGAAATTACAACTTGTTGGGGTTGGGCATTGGTTAGACACTGGAGATACCGATTCAAACTAATCAAAGTTTAAAAACACATATCAACATATAATAAATATGAGTCCAGATGCTCATGTTACCCATGTCTAAGAGAATCTTCTGGAGATGGCAGTCTAGGCAGCCCTATCCTAATTTTATAGTCCTTGTAAATGCTAGAATAAAAAAAAGGGTCAAGTATAAAATGACTACAGTAATGGTATAAGCCCTATGGTTATATAGCCTGATGCATCCACTACAGTAAAAATGATTGCTGCAGAGATTAGACTTTACTGTAGGGCCCACCTGCCTGTAGTGGTCAAACCAGTGTCTAAGAGGCTCACAATTTTCTGCTTTTACAGCTGAAATATTTCCTCTTCCAAGTGACATGTTTCCCCATCAAATATATTAATACCTTAAATCTAATAGTTGTTAAGTCCTACAGACCTAGATTCAAACTGTTACTTCTTATGATTTCTCATGTCTCAGCTTTCATCCTCTGAGTTGAGATTATAGTTTATTTCTCTGAGAACAACCTTGTTTACAAGTTCTTGGGGAACATGAAAATATCATTTTTAGAACCATGTAGATGTGTTAGGCAACCTAGGAGGCCTCAGAGGTGCAATCTGCCTACAGACCCCAGTGAGACTGATGAACTAATTATATATACCTTCATTCTGTTCACATAGATAAACAGAGACTTGAGGCCTTGGCTGGGCCATGGTCAGTGTACAGTAATTCAGTAGAAGATAAGTGACTAAAATCAGTACTTCTAAGGTAGCTCGTAGACCAATCTCTTTTCCA